>NC_090936.1:610358891-610983891 GCF_040938575.1 Ambystoma mexicanum | reverse complement strand
GCCGCTGGAGAGATATGATCCCAGGGCTTAAGGCAAAGGACAAGCCTGGCAGTCCTGTTCTGGATTAGTTGCAGAGGGCAGAGAGTAGAGGCAGGTAGATTTAGAAAGACTGTTACAATAGTCCAACCTAGAGGGAGACAGTGAGCTTCTGGGGGAAGGAGAGTAAAGGCAGAGTACCTCTGTGCAACAGGATGTTTGACTTTTTAGAGACAGATGTGGGCGGAGAAGGAAAGTGTGGAGTCAAAGATGACCCGAGGTTCTTAGCCTCGAAGGTGGGGGTAGGAGGCGGGCCAAGGGAGGTCGGCCAGAGAGTGAGGGCAATGGATGGTGAAGGTGTGCCGATGAGGAGGATCTCCGTCTTGCTGGCATTCAGACAAAGATCATTGGCGGCACACCAATCTTGAATGACAGACAATCAGAGAGCAGAGAGGGAGAGGAGGTGGCCGAGGGCAGCCTGAAAATGAGTTGAGTGTCGTCAGCGTAGCACTTGAAATTTGAGCAGAAAATGGCAATGCAGTGGGCGAGAATTGCCAGGTTATTAGTTGAAAAGCCAGGGCGAGAGGTTAGACCCCTGGGGAACACCACAGGTAGAGAGGAAGGTAGATGATAGGAAGGATCCAAGTTGGACCTGGGAGGGTCAATCAGAGAGGAAAGAGGTCAGCCAGGCCAGAGCCTGATCAGTGATACCCAGGTTATCACGGAGACGGTTGAGCAGGATGGTATGGTTGACTGTGTCAAAGGCAGAAGAGAGAGAGGTTAGGATGAGGACAGAGGAAATGTTAGCGTCAAGTTGGAGAGCAGATCTTCACAGAAGTTCAGGAGAGCAGTTTCCATGCTTCTGGCAGCTCTGAAGCCAGACTGGTGGTCATGGAGACCGCCAACAGAATCGGAATGAAGGTTAAAGCTGAGAGATGGCCAGCTTTTCCAGGCGTTTGCCCAGAAAGTGAGTAATGGAAAATGGGCGATAGTTAGTGGGACAAGAAGGATCCGCTGCAGGTTGCTTGAGAAGAGGATGCACAAGGGAGTGCTTCAGAGGGGAGGGGAAGGATCCCGAGGCAAAAGGAGTGGTTGCAAAAATCAGTAAAGGCCGGAGCGAGGGTGTCAATGTGGTCCTTGATGGTTTTAGAGGAACAGGGATGAACCTGTTTTGACAAGGCTTTCATAGATCAGACTTGTCTAGCGACCTCATTAGGGGAGAAAAGAGGAAAGGACGAGAAGGAGGGTGGGCGGGTGGCTGAAGGAGTGTCAGCAAGCACAGGCAAGAGAGGGGAGAGGGTGGACAGGATGTCCTGGGTTTTTGAGATAAAGTGAGAGGCAATGGCATTGCAAAGAGCCTGGGAGGCAACAGGAGGGGTAGAGACTGCAGCAGGGTTGGCCAGCTCATTGCAGATTTTAAAGAGTTCGGCCGAGTTGTTAGATGCCGCAGAGACACGGACTTGAATGTGGACTCTCTTCTTGGTGAGGACAGGGAGTCAGTATTGCCTTTGGAGCAGGCGGCAGGCCAGTTTGTCAGAGGATGAACAAGAAGCCCTCCATTTCCTCTCAGCCGCCCTACACTTACGTTTAAGTGTAGCTAGGTCAGAGTCATACCAGGAATTGCGCTTGGCTTAGGGCTTCAAACAGATCCTCATGACAGGGGCAAGAGCATCAAGAGAATCAGAAATTGAAGAGTAGAGAAGAGAAGAGACAGGGCTGTGTCAGGATGTGAGACAGCCAGAGGTGGAGGGGGTGGGGGGGGGTCAGAGAAGTTGGCGGCGAAAGCCTCAACTGACACACGCTTCATGGGCCGGATGTCCGACAAGGTAGAGGGCAGTGTTGGGATAGGCTTGGCTTTGGAGGGAGAGATGAGAGGAGGGAATGAGCGCTCCAAGAGAGAGGAGTGGTCAGAGTGGCTTGTGGCAGTTGTTTAATTTTTCCTACCATTGTGCTTTTCTACCGTAGGCTGAAACCTCAGTTGCAGTACAGCACCTATGGATGACCATTGTGTCAAAATAGCCCCATCTCCATTTTTCACCATTTCTTGCTTGTGAGGTCTTTCTTGGGTTTTACTCTACATGCCAAACTAGCTTTAACCCTTTTGTTAATTTTGCCTTTGGCAGGCTTCAATGCTGAAACCCAGCTCCAGCTCCGGCTCCAGTGTGTCTGGCAGGGCAGGAAGCAAGGAAGTTCCACAAAACTCCCCGTCCTTAGTCTCCTTGGTTACCTGAATGCACCCAATGCCGATTGGCTGGCTGGCCGTCCTTGCAGGACATCCACCCGGCTGTGTGAGTGACAGCTAGGCTGTGCATGAATGGGACAAACCTGCATAAAAGGCGAAGTCTCTTGAACAGAAGGCGGAGTCGACCACTGGACGAAACATCCAAAGGAAACTGGAAGAGACGTTTGATGCACCCTTCTGGACCGTTGAACTGCCCAGTGTAGCCCCGCTGCAGTGCTAAAGCTCCAAACTCTGAATCGATTAGAGAAGCCCGGAACAGACAACTTCTTCCCTTGGGTTGGTGGGACCAACTGACCCAAGACGAACTTTGCTGGAACCCCTCTGCCTGCTGGCTTTACTTCCTTGCTGCTGCTGGAACCGAGAGCCAGGGGTCAGGAAACCCAGAATCGGGTGCATCATCTTTAAGCCAGACCCGAGCTTCAGGAAGATCCTGAGGACCCTCCCGAAGCAGGACAACCCAAGCCTGAGCCACCTCAACAGAATGCTGGGCCCCCCGGATGCAAGGGAAGTCTATCAAGTGTCCAAGAACCGCAGTGGTGCTATTGACCGGTAGCTGAAACCGCAAAGTGCTGCTGATTTGGAAAGAGCCCATAGCCGACAACGACCTTCGAACTGTAGTGCAGGAGTCCTTGAGACGTCCACCCGCTTGTCCCCACGATTGAGGCCCAGGAACCCAGCATCTGCAAGACTGCAACCAGAACAGAAGCCAGCTGGATCCTCTTTTTCAAACCTAAGGTACTGTCCTAACTAAGGGGTACATACCTCTTGTCTGTAGCTTTCTTAATCTCACTGGAGACTTGTAGTAGCTGCTTTTTGCAGAGTGGATTCCAGCTCTGCCCTTCACAAGCCTTACAGCATGTGGCCCAACAGTGATTCTTTTTTCCTACAAACTCTCTAATAAAATTGTGCAAGACTTTTGTGCTATCTAAAGAAGTGCCTCAGCTCCATAGACCTTGCTCAAATTCACTTTGGCTGTCCTGGCTGCCTGCAGACTCTTCAGACCCATTGACGTTGGTTTTAACTGTCCCTCATAGGTGATACATAAGTTTAACTTGTATTGCTGGGAAAGCTCTAACCTAGACTTGATTGGGAGATTGTAAAGTATTCACATGCTTTGAGAACCTTTTATCCTTTTTCCTTCCCCACAACCTCAGCATTGCATTAAGTGTCAAAAGTGATATATCAATGTCCACAGTGTCCTAGTAATTGAAATCACCTCAGGGTGTACGAAGTGTGTCTGTGTGTGATATCCCAAAAGGGTATCTAGTTGCTTATCTTAAATCTGAGGAAGTGTTTTGAAGTGTATTGTTATTGTTGCATATTGCCCTTTCTAAAGAGGATTTATTTAAAACTGACTGTTAAATAAATCACAATTTTACTCGAAAACCTTAAGTACAAGTGTTATTTGCATACTTGCAATTGTGACTCTCAGTGCTACATCTCTACAGCTCACATATACCCATCTTGAGATAAGTCTGGCTGCACAGTCACTCTACCAACTTGTGTAGTACAGACCTATACCAATAGGTAGGTTACTTATTACCAAGAGGACAAGGCTGGTGTAGTCTCCCACAGGGTTACTACATGCAATCTTGCCTAAGACTAGGCTGTGCATGAATGGGAGAAACCTGCTTAAAAGGAGAGGGTTTTGGGACTAGAGGCAGAGTCGACCACTGGGAGAAAACACCCGATGAACCATGAACGAAGCTTGCTGCATCCTTCTGGACCTTTGAATTGCCCGGTGAAGCCCTGCTGCTGTGCTGAAACTCTTTTTTCAATTTGACAGAGAAGTTCCGGAAGGGACGACTTCTCCCCTTGGGTTAGTGGGACCAACTTACCCCGAGACGAACTTCACTGGACCATCTCCCCTGACTGGCTGTATTTCTTTGTTGCTGTAAGAACCGAATGCCAGGGGTTGAGTAATCCATAGTTGAGGGAAACGTCTGATGCAGTAACAAATCTGGCTAGAAGCTCCAGGAGTCTAAGGACTCTCCAGAAGCAGGACGACCAGATCCTCAGTCCCCTCAACCAGAGTGCAGGACCCAAGGAGTGAAGGAAGCCCAACCGGTATCCGAGATCAGCAACGGTGCTGCTTGCCAAGCGCTGAAACCGCGTGCTGCTGAACCGAAAAGAGCCCATAACATGCAACAACCTCCCAAGTGCTGCACAGGAGCCCTCCAGACGTCCTACCTCCTGTCCCCACTATTGACGCTGAGGAACAGGGGTCCGCACCACTGTAGCAAGACAGAATCCAGGTGGACCACTCTTCTTCAAACCGGAGATACTGTTAGGATTGGGGTACTTACCTTCTTAGCTGTGCTTTCCTCAGTTGGGAATTGCATTGGCTTACTTTTAGAGTTGATTCCAACTCTGTTTCTCACAGGCTTAACAGCTTGTGACCCTACAAGTGATTTTCTAACAAACTGGCTCCCTGAAGACTCTTCCAGCCCATTGACTTTGAGATTGTTTGTCCCTCACTGATCTTGCTGGGAAAGGCTTGTCTAGATTTCATTGGAAGATTTAGTTGTCCTCACATTTTCTGAGAACCTGTTTAAACTTTTCCTTCCCTAAACCTTTATTTTCTGCGAACTCAGATCTCCAACGTATAATTAGTGTGATCCATTACTGTCCTTGTGATTGAAGTCACCTGAGGGTGTAGGAATTGTTTAAGAAGCATATCCAAAGAGTATCCACTAACTTGTTCTGATTCTGAAAAGTATTTTTAAAGTATATTTACATTGTTAAATTAATTTCCTTTTTAAAGAACGCTTATTTAAAAATTGATGTTAATTAAATAAATAACTATAACTGAAACCTTGAGTGTGTTACTTGATTACTTGTATTTATGGACTTCATTTGTACAGCTCACATTTACCCCTCTTGAGATTGGCCTGGCTGCTCAGTCATACTACCAACATGTGTAGTACAGACCTATACCAAAAGGTGGCTTACCTAATACCAAGCAGATAGGTTTTGTGTAGTTTTGTGTAGTCTCACAGTGTGACTGCATCAATTCTTACCAAACACTGCTCAGCCACTTTACCAACTTGTGTAGTACAGACCTATCTTCATAATTTGGTGCCTAATACCAAGAGCTAGGTCTTGTGAAGTCCCACACCAGTTGGACTTTCCAAAATCTCACTTAACAGGCACCCACAATCAAACATCACCTTCCATAAGATTGCCCGATTTACGCAATCAAATGCTTTACTTATAGCTAAGAAAGCAAGGTAAAGTGCACTGTTTTGCTCCCTCGCTTGTATATCCAACAGAGACCACAGACCGGTTTAAAGCAGTGCCCACTTCCTTCTTGAAGCCAACCTGATGCAGGTCTAAACTGTCAGAATTTGTAGCCCAAATTTGAAGTTCATAAAGTAACATTTTAGCAATCATTTTATTCAAGCCGTCAAGCAGTGAAATTGGCCTGTAATTCAGGGGGGATAATCTACCACCCCCCTTAAATATCAGGATTACCACTGCCAGACGCCACAAGGTGGAATCTTCTGAGTTACCAAAACATTGGTAAACATGGTCGAGAGAATCTCAGCCCACAAAGCTACATTAGACTGTACGGTCAAGCCCTGGTGCGCTTGATTTTTTTACTCTGCACAATTAGTTTCGTTATGTCATCCAGATCCCAGGACATCGCTCCACACCAGGAATCTTTAAGTGTTCACCTGTCCCTCTTCTTTGCCAGAATAGAGTTCCTTAAAGTGGGTTATACAATCTTTTTCTGAGATTAGTTGTGTCTGCATATAGGCATCTGTGCATGCTGGTTTAATCAAATTTCAAAATTAATTTGAAGCCGTCCCAGGAAATACAAGCCAGCATCCCCTCAGCATCATTTATCATCATTTGAAATGTACGACCTCAACCCCATTGTTTAAAGCATGCTTTTAATGTACGTATCTCAACCAACACGCATTAGTTTCTTTTTTGTAAAGCCCTTATTTTTTACAGTAGTTTTGCAGCCTTGTCATTATACAATTTACCGGATCCTTTTCCGTAAATTTTACTTTTGGACTACACATAGCCGGAGTTGCGCCCAGCCCCGACCGCGCTGAGAAAAGGACTGACGGACGATGCCCGGGGCACAGCCTAGGAGGCAGGGCTACGGCCACATGCGGTAGCCACGCGTAAAAATAAAAATGTTGATGCTTTTTGACAAAAGTACTCCAGTTCCATCCCGAAGAACGGAATGTCCCACAAGTATGTAGGAAAGGGGACGGGACGTAGGAGTATGTATTATGCTGGTTAGGCATGATGGGAACTGTAGTCCAAAACCTCTGGACGGTCGACGGTTGCAGACCCCTACCATAAGGTTACATGGCATTCCTAAATCACCCTTTCCTTACCTTGGTGGGTGGAGGCCTGGTCCAGGGTCCCTTACAAAGATAGGCCTAGGGTCTAGGATTGAGTGAGTTTACTTACCTGAACTTTATTTACCTTTTTGAACTTTGTATCATAATCACTGACATCGTCCAATCAGTAAAACTACCCGAAAAGTATAACTTTGGAACTGATGACTTGAGGGCACAAGGCCCCACACCATCTTAGGTCTGGATTTACTAAGTGTTAGGAAACTGTTTCATGGTTTTCTCTACAGTGTTTCTACTGAACTTTATGCAGAGGACTCGACTGTGGTTATTGAATTAAATGCTTTCTGCCTTATCCTAAGGGTGAAGCCTATACAGTGCTCGAGATAAGATTTTTAAGTTGGGAGTAAAAATGATTTTTAGGGAGTAAAAATGTAAATCCCATTCACAGGGGGCGTATTTAATAAGAGTACAAATATGTTTTACCTGCAAAACAGAAATGTTTACGAAATATTTGTGCACATGAAAATGTAAACATGTACCTCTTCAAATTAGGAAGTAATAATAGGGGAGCTTCTTCCAGTGGCACTATGTTTACTACTGGTCCAAGCGTATCCATGGGGCTGTGTGTCATGATGCCTACCCCCGGAGCACCAGGCCAGGCCCAGCACCCCCGGGAGCAGGCATCACGCCCCCAGGTAAAAGCCCAGCGGCCCTTTATAGGGGCTCTTTGGACTCTGTCCTGGCGCCGTTGGCGCCAGGCTCATGTTGGACATCAGTCCTGGCGCCATAGGCGCCAGGCTCATAAGGGGAAGTGTTTGGTGCTCTTACCTGAAGCAGACCATGCTGCACACTCACCCGATGCAGACCATGCTGCATGAAGAACCAAGCCAAATGAGGCTTAGGCGGGACTATTTTTCTGAAGGAACTATTTTGTTACTTGGGTGGGGCTGTGGAAGTACTCACCTGGAACTTCTTCCAAGGCTATTTAAGCCACGCCCAGACAGCCACACGTGCTTCGCGTTGTTCTGCATCCCAGCAGCTGAATGCTCACCGTGTCTGCTCCTGCACCTGGACTCCAGCCACGCCCGTCTCAAACCTGGAACACTTGTAAGGAAAGAAGAGAAGAGAAAGGTGAAAACCAAGAACTTATTCAACCTTCTTACCTGCATCCGGAATCTTCACGCCAGCATTCCTGAAGGAAGACTTCCATTTAAAAGCACCGCGTTGCTCGCTGCAGCGCTGCGCTTCACTCACCTGTTCCCGAGACGCCGCCCGGCTCCATGGCGGCTCTCAGCACCGGTCGCCACATCTCTGCACCTAGGGGAGTGAAGAAGACACAAAAGGTGAGCAAGGGAACACAAGAGGAAAGCCGAATTTTCAGCCATATTACTTACCGGCTTTTCTTGGTGAACCATTCCACATCTCGGGTCGGCGCCGCATCTTTGGCAGGTACCACACCCCGGCCCCTATGGGGAAAGGACAAAAGACATTACTGGGGAATTATAAAGACGTTTAGAGGGGTCGCCCTCATCACTAACTCACCTGATTTTACCACCGGCAATTTAACCCCTCAACGCATCGCCTTTGTTCTGCACCTGAAATAAAGGACAGATCACAGGTTAGGAAAAACAACATAAAAGGAGGCTCACACTTGAACTTTTGCATCTTCATACTTACGGCGTATCGCTCAGAAAAGTCAAGTGGATTTGCCAGCGCCATTCTGAAAACCAGTGAAATAACTGGACGAACGCGCGCCCCTGCACCAGAAGCAGGATGGAGAGTTCATCCTTCCAAACCATAAGGTGAGCTTAAACCGGGGGTTTTGGAGGAAGTCAGAGAAGAACGAAGGGGGAAAGGGGGAAGCAAGCACACTATTCAGCAGACAGTTAATCCCCTCTCTCATCTGCAGAAGGATATTCCTACGGGCCAGACAAGCAAGATTTGGGGGTCCTGTTCAATCGGTGGTCCGAATTCTGCGCATCACGCTTGAAGAGGCCACAGCAACCCAGACCAGCGCCTCCGTGGGAGCCAGATGAGCGTTACACTGTGCGGATGAAAGCAGGGGGACATGTCAGTTTCCCATTTTTGTTGAGAGCGTTTACTCCCCATTTTTACTTTTTTGTGAGTATTTGCTTATATCTGCTTAGATTCACATGCTCTGCATAGTCTGACATCTAATGGTAGACGCAGAGTTTAACAAGATTTGTTTTTGAAACTTGAAAACTGACGTTGACAGGACGTGTTATTAATACTATCCCTAGTGTGACGTGTACTGTACCCATGGTCCTTCACGCGTCGAGGTCCCTCAGATTGATTGTTTCTGACATGAGTTTACATGAAGTGCAACACGAGTACAGATGTGATTAAGCAGAAACAGTGATAACCCAGAAAAATATCTATGTGCCTTCTACTCCAGTAGGGGAGGAAGGGTGTACATTTTTTTTTTGTAATTGTGAATCTCAGTGTTGCATCTCTACAGCTCACATTTACCCCTCTTGACATAAGTCTGGTAGGCAAGATTTGGACTAGTACTTTGGGTGCACTACAACAACCTTGACCTCCTGGCAATAGGAACCCAACCTTTGGTACAAGTCTGTACTACAGAGGTTGGTAGCGTGGTTGAGCAGCCATGCTCATCTCAAGAGGGGTCAATGTGAGCACAGTAGGGGAGTTAGAGATTCAGAGTGACAAGTATTCAAACAAACTTGTACACACAAGGTTTCTTGATTAAACAATTATTAATTTATTTAACAGTCAGTTTGAATAAGCCTTCTTCAGAAAGGGCAATAGCAACACACAAATACACTCCAAACTACACACTTAGTTTCTCTAAATCAGCAAATACCCATTTGGGATGGCACACAGACACTTCCTACACCCTTAGGTGACTTCAATAGCTAGGACACTGTGGACATTAATATATCACTGTTGCAATTATGTTAAAAGGTACTTATATAGCGCACCGTCACCAACGGAATTGGTCCCCGGGCGCTCTGGCGGATCTGTAAACTAGAAGGTGGGATGGGTTAGTAAGGTGAAGAGGGAGTGGGATAGTGAGAGGGGTGGTATGCTGTTGGCAGCTTCAACTCGGTAGACACCGGGTGCTGAGCTTTGGTGTGAATATTGGATCGGTGTCAGTCCACGTGTGCTGTTGGTGCAGCTTATATATTTTTGCAGTGTGGTGAAGTGCGTGCGGCTTGTGCAAGAGATGGTTGGGTGTTGTTTTGAGTGAGATAAGTATGCAGAGAGTTTGAGTTTTTATTGGTTAGTGGGTTAAAGGACATTTGACATGCTAACATTCAGAGTTCTGTCTAAGTGTAGTACTTGCTGATCTACCCAATTCCGTCTAAGTGTGTCACTCGTTAACCTTCACAATACTTATCTAGATATGAGGCCGGCTAATGTTCTTAATTCTAAGTGTGGCACATGCCAACATTCAATTTGTCTGTGTGGCACATGCTAACATTCAGAATCCGATCTAGATACAGCGCAGGCTAATGTTCTCAATTCTAAGTGTGGCACATGCTAACATTCAAGTTCCATCCAGGTGTGGCATATGCTAACATTCATAATCCCATCTAGATGCGACGCTGGCTAGCGTCCACAATTCTCTCCAGGTGTGACACTTGATAACATTGACTAGTATGTTACGATGCAATGCAAGGCAACATTTCCAATACTGTTATGGATGAGTTCAGGCTAGTTGTGACAAATCTTTCTAGGTATGCATGGTCTAAGTCTATGGCGGTCTATGTTATGGAAAGGTAAGGTAGAGTGGCGGCGGCTTTCTGGTGTAGAGTAATAGCTCTACACCCCACCCATGCCACACTTACAGTTTTGGTGGTGTCTGTTCGCTGCTAACTTCACTGGCTTCCCCTGCTGACACCTGCAGACACTTTGTGGAGCCGCCCTTTGCCTCGGGGCCCTTAGCTGCAGGGGCTGCCGGGCAGAGGGCTGCCGGGTCAGGTCCAGGATAAGGAGAGGTAAGCCAATCAGAGCCAGGGGTAGGGAGCGGGAGGCGGAACTGGAGAGAGGGAGGCTCACACGGGGCAGCGCGGACCACGAGGCTAGCACAGGGTGAAAGTTGCATCAATATCATGCACATCCTGGGGCTGGGGCACAAAGACTCGCGCTTACCTGAGGCCAGGATCTAAAATGACCCAGGAAGCGGGTGTGCCGTGGGTTAAGCCCTGCAACACAACACGGAAAAGGCCAATCAGGGCCAGGGAGAGGGAGCGGGAGGCGGAACTGGAGAGAGGGAGGCTCAAACGGGGCAGCGCGGACCACGAGGCTCGCACTGGGTGAAAGTTGCATCAATATCATGCACATCCTACGGCTCGGGCACAAACAGACTCGCGCTTACCTAAGGCCAGGATCTAAATAAGGGCTTTCCAAGAGTGGAGGACGCGATTTATTACTGCCACTCTCGGGTTAGCTCAGAATGCTTTGCATCATGGTACAATGTCTCTCTCTTTAGAGCAATACTTAGTATGTCGAAGCAAAGGGTTATTAGAATAAAACAAGGGAGCACACAAATATTCTGAAACAGGCAAGTATTTTTGAACCCCACAATGCAGAGCAAGTTAACCCTTTCCTGGAAGGAAGGCAGGCAAAACCACACTATCAGAGGAGAGAAGAGTCATTGAGGGAGCCTGACCAGACCAAAGTCAATTGGGCAAAACTCTAGGTAAGCTGAAGCACTTCTTACAGGTAGGTAAAAGTCTTGCAAAGTTTTAGACGTCTTTGTAGAAAAGAATAAATCAATGTAGGGCCACAAGTTGATTAGGCTTGTGAGGTAAAGAAGCTGCTACCAACTCTATGGTAGCAACCAAGGCAAGACTCAACTGAGATCAAGTAAGGCTACACAAGAAGTAAGTTCTCTTAGACTGTATATTACCTTTGGTTAGAAGAAATGGTTCCAGCTGGCTTCTATTCCTGTATGGGTCTGCAGATCCTGTGTTCCTGTGCCTCAGTCGTGGGGACAAGAGGAAGGACTTCTGGGGACTCCAACACAATGGGCTGGTCAGCGACAGAAAAGGACACACTTCTATTCAGCGGCACTTCGCAGTTTCAGGTCCTCGCGTCTCAGCAAATGGCACCACTGCGGACTCCCGGATACCACTGCGGACCTTCCTCGCATTTGGGGCTCAGCACTCTGTTCAGGTGGCTCAGGCTTGGTTAGTCCTGCTTACTAGGAGTCCGGAGGATCTTCCAGCAGCAGGTCTGTCTTAAAAGTGATGCACTCCAATCTGGTGTTCCTCTCCCTGGTACTTCGGTTCCTGCAGCAGCAAGGAAGTACAGCAAGCTCCGAGAGGATGTCCAGACGAGTTCACTTTGGAGTTGATTGGTCCCACCAACTGAAGGGGAGAAGTCGTCCTTGCAGAGCTTCTCTAGTCAATCTTCAGCACAGCAGCAGGGCTTCCCCGGGCAAACCAACGGTCCAGGAGTTGCAGCACGCGTCTCTTCCAGGTTCTTCTTTGGATTCCTTTGTCCAGTGGTCGACTCTGCCTTCCAAGCAGGTTTCTCTCAATCATTCCTGCCTAGCTGTCAATCACATAGCAGGGTGACTGTCCTTACCGGACAGCCAGCCGGCCAATCACCTTTGGGGGCATTCCTGTAACCAAGGGGATTAAGCACAGGGAGTTTTGGGCATCTCCCTCACTTCCTGCCCCTGCCAGACATACTGGAGCCAGAGGCAGGCTTCACTCGTGAATCCCACCAAAGACAAAAGGAACAAAGGGACCAAACCTGGTTTGGCGTGCAGAGTAAACCTCAAAATGGACCTTTCCAACAAGAAATGGCAAAAAAAGACGACCAGGGCCATTTTGACAAAATGGGCACCCGTGGGTGCTTTACTAAGGCTGCAATTGCAGACCGCAGTAAAGACACACAATGGTAGTAAAAAGTAAACCAATGCCACCAGCCATTAATTGTATAAAGAGTAACATAATTGTTACATGAGAGATTAGACAAAGTGGATATTAAGTAACCCCTCCAGCACCCTACTGTAAAATAGTGTGTGCTGGGTCTAGAAAGTTACAATGCAAGTAAAGTCAATTTCACCTCACTACTTTTGGAAACAGTAGTTTATCCAAGAGAAGTTATTTAAACCTTTTTGAAATCTGAAAGACTTCCTTGTGTCACTGCACTGAAGGTGCTGTGTGTCACAATGTAAAGATGATGCCTATGGAGTTTGTCAGACCCCACAATCAAAAAATGAAACGGTTCAAATCACATGAACACGAGAGAGTGGGGAAAAAAAAGTGTGTCACTCTCTCCAGGTTAAAAATTGAAGGTCCTTAAATCCAGCAAAGTTGCTGGGGGGTCTCTAAGGTAGAGAGGAATTAGCACATTTCTGAGAATTCTCCCCAAACAGTCTGGCAGCACAGTCACTCTACCAACTTGTGTAGTACAAACCTATATCAATAGGCTGGTTACCTGTTACCAGGAGGACAAGGCTGGTGCAATCTCCCACAAGGTAACTGCATCCAATCTTGCCTACCACACGTAAAGTGGCAGTATGACCAAGAAGAGCCACAGAGGGTTAAGGAGGGAAGGTTTGCATGTGAATCCATGCCAGACCCATGCTGGAGAACAATAGTTACATGTAAGTAACTTGTTCGGTCTCCAGCATAGGGTCTGGCATGGAATCACATGTTCATGAATAAAGAATACATAGCAGTACAACATTACACAACCACGAGCGGTGGCAAGGCTCAACAGAAGCAATACTCTTACCTCTGGAACAGACTCACTGTT
Source organism: Ambystoma mexicanum (assembly GCF_040938575.1). Classification (NCBI taxonomy): domain Eukaryota; kingdom Metazoa; phylum Chordata; class Amphibia; order Caudata; family Ambystomatidae; genus Ambystoma; species Ambystoma mexicanum. Next base: position 610,970,595 of record NC_090936.1, on the reverse strand, counting down.
AGGTAAGTATTGATGCAGCCACACTGAGAGACTACACAACTCATCTGCTTAGTGTAGGTCTGTACTACACAAGTTGGTAGTGTGACTGAGCAGCCAGGCCTATCTCAAGAGGGGTAAATGTGAGCTGGAGAGCTGTACAAATGAAATCCGTAAATACAATCAGCCAAGTACCACTTATGTTAGGGAGAATTCTCATACATGTGCTAATTCCCTTCACCTTCGAGACCCCCAGTAACTTTGCTGGATTTTGAAGACTTGATTTTTTTTACCTGGAGAGAGTGCAAGCCTTTTTTCCCCACTCACCCATGTATTTTGATGTGTGTTTTACTCTTGTGTTCTTTGATTATGGAGTTCTAGACAACTCCATAGGCATCATCTTTTCATGTGTGTTACAAAGCACCCTCAGTGCAGTAACACATGGAAGCCTTTCTAGGCTGTTCCAAGGTTTAAATACCTTCTCTGGGATAAACTACTGTTTCCCAGAGAATGTAAAGTTAAATTGACTTTACTAGTATTTTTAAATTTTTAGACCCAGCACACACTATCTTACAATAGAGTGCTGGAGGGGTTACCTAGTATCCCCCCCGTGTCTAGAAACTCATGTAGCAGTCAAATGCTACCCTTTCCTATCGAAATGGCTGGTGGCAGTGGTTTTACAACAAACTACCATGATTTTTCCCGACCGCGAACACCGGTAGCGTTAAATCGCAGAAGCCATGTTTTTCAAGATGGCGCCTAAGCCTCCTTTATTTTAAAAGGTCCTGGTCTTTTTTCGCCATTTCTTTTTGGAAAGGTCCTTCTAGAGTTTGTCTCTGCGAGCAAAACTAGGTTTGGTCCCTTTGCCTCTGGCGCCGGAGTGTCTGGGGTGGGCAGGAAGTGAGGGAGATGCCCGTAACTCCCCGTGCTTAGTCTCCTAGGAGACCCAAATGCACTCTGGCGTGATTGGCTGGCTGACTGTCCGGCAAGGACAGCCACTCTGCTGGGTGAGTGGTAGCTAGGCTGGAATGAATGGGAGAAAACTGTTTAAAAAGGAGAGTCTCTTGGCTTGGAAGACAGAGTCGACCACTGGAACGAAAGAACCGAAGACGAGCTGGAAGAGGAAAGCTGCTGCAACTACTGGACAGTTGGTTTGCCCGGTGGAGCCCTGATGCAGGTCCGAATCGCCAGGTTCATCTCGACAGAGAAGCCCCTTCAAGGACGACTTCTTCCTACTCGTAAGACACCTGGATACCATTCTCGCAGCTGGTTAGGATTAACCAGGGAGAAGGACACCAGCTTGTGTGCTTGAAGAACAGCAACCGGAATCAAAGATTTGCCAATTTGCCAGCTTTTTGACCCATCAGGCGCAGTGCAGGAGTCCCCCGACGTCCTCACTCTTGTCCCCACGAGTGAGGCTCATAGTGAGATCTAACTGCAGTCGTCAGCTGCATCTTTTTCTTCAATATAAGGTACTTCAAAAACCTGACCGAGAGAACTTACCTCTCACCGCAAAGTTTGTGGAACTTTGGCAACTTGAAGGTCTAGTCAGCTTGTGACCCGACATATGAACCTTTCTTCCGTGAGCTACTTCTAAGAACTGTGGCAAAGACTTTTCCGTTTAAATACCAGAACCACTTTTACTTACACAAGACACTAGCCCATTGACTTTGGCCTACCTACTGCACTGAATCAACTCTTCTGGTGAACTCAAACTATTTGCACTGTTTTAGAGTAACTAATATTCGTTTTATTATCTTTGGCCTTTTTGCTCCTACTTCAATGCTATTTGGCTCCGACTTCAAGGGAGCTCAACTGCTTAGTAATCAGTGTTGTAGTATAATTTGTGTGATATTGGCTGCCTTATTTGGTGAATGCTTTATAAATGATGGTGTAATAAATTGATGAGTGCTTTTACCAAGAAACGCTGAGTATAAGTGTCTATCTGAATACTTGTCGTTGTAGACCTTTGTGTAACACCCTTACAAGCTCACATTCCCTCTTGAGATACGCCTGGCTGCTCAGCTCGCTACCAAAAACTGTGTGGTACAGACTTATAACAAAGGTTGGTTTGGCTTACACGTGTAGTGTTAGTTGTGTGTAGTGGTCCCAAAGGGTACTGCATACAAACTCTGCCTAACAACTTACATTCAAGGTTTCAGTTATAAATATTTATTTAATTAACATCAATTTTTAAAACCGCGTTCTTTAAAAAGGCAATTTGTTTTAACAATGTAAATTTACTTTAAAATTACTTTTCAGAATCAAAACAAGTGGATAATCTTTTGATATGCTTCTTGCACAATTCCTATACCTTGAGGTGATTTCAATCACAAGGACAGTGAAAGCATTTATATATCTCACTAGTATACTTTACGGATTCTGAGGTTGCAGAAAGGAAAGGTTAGGGAAGGGAAGGAAAAAGGTTAGACAGTTTCTCAAGTTAATGTGAGGACAACTAAATCTTCCAATGAAATCTAGATAAGCCTTTCACAGCAGTAACAGTATACAACAAGCTACCACCTATGAGGGGGAAAAACAGTATCAAAGTTAATGGATTAGAAGTGTCTTCAAGGAACCAGGACCGAAAGTCAATTGGAACACAGTCTATGGAACTCATGCATTTCTTAGATCAAAGTCTTGCACAAAGTTAGAGTCTTTAGAAAATCACTTGTAGGGTCACAAGCTGTTAAGCCTATGAGAAGAGAGTTGAAATCAACTCTAAAAAGTAAACCAATGCAATTCCCAAATGAGAAGAGCGTGGCTAAAAGGCAAAAAGTTAAGTACCCCAAGCCTAAAAAGTACCTCTGCTTTGAAGAATAGTGGTCCAGCTGGATTCTGTCTTGCTACAGCAGTGCAGACCCTTGTTCCTGAGCCTCAGTTGTGAGGACAAGAGGAAGGACGTCTCAAGGGCTCCTGAAGCAGTACTTGGGAAGTCGTCGGCAGCTACAGGCTCTTTTCAGTTCAGCGGCACTGCACAGTTTCAGCATTTAGCAAACAGCACGGTTGTGGATCTTGGAATCCGGTTGGACTCTTTGCTCCCTCGGTCCTGCACTCTGGTGAGGGGACTCTGGATCTGGAGGTCCTGCTTCTGGATGGTCCTAGGGAGGCCCTGGAGCTTCTAGCCGGAGTCGGTCCGCGTCAGATGTTGCACTCTACTACGGACACTAAACCCCTGGCTTTGGGCTTCCGAAGCAATGGAGAGGCACAGCAAGTCCCTAATGGTGGTCCAGTGGAGTTAGTCTCAGGGTTAGTTGGTCCCACTAACTCAAGGGGAGAAGTCGTTCCAACCGGAGCTTCTCTGTCGAGGTAAAGGAGTTGAGCACAGCAGCAGGGCTTCACCAGGCAATTCAAAGGTCCAGGAGGTTGCAGCAAGCTTCGTTCACGGTTTCTTCGTCTGGTGTTTCTCCCAGTGGTTGACTCTGCCTGTAGTCCCAAAATCCTTGCCTTTTAAGCAGGTTTCTTCCATTCATGCACAGCCTAGGCTGTCAATCACACAGCAGGGAGGCTGTCCTGAAAGGAATAGTTGCATTCAGGAATTCCTATAGACAAAGGACCAGGGAATCTTCGGGACCTTCCCTCACATCCTGTTCTTCCAGACACACTAGAGCCAGGGGCGGACTTCAGGGCTGAAGCCCGCCAAAGGCAAGACAAACAAAGGGCTCTACTCACAAAGTAAAACCCAAGAAAGACCTCACCAACAGAAAATGGCAAAAAAAAAAAAAGGACAGGCAATTTTTACAAAATGGTCACCCATGGGCACTGTACTGCAGATGAGGGTTCAAACTGCGGTAGAAAAGCACAATGGTAAGAAAAAGTAAACCACTGCCACCAGCCATTTAAAGTAGTGAGGGTAACATAAAAATGTTACCTGAGAATGTAGGATAAGGGGTTAGTAGGTAACCCCCCCCTCACCCCTGCACCAGGCACTGCACATAAGATTGTATGTGCTGGACCTACAAAGAAAAGGTAAGTAAAGTCAATTTCACTTTACTATTCTTGGGAACTGTAGTTCACCTAAGAAAAAGGTATTTAAACCTTATGAGAAATCTAAAGGGATTTCTCTGTGACACTGCACTGAAGGTGCAGTGTGTCATCAGGTGGGGAGTCATAATGTCGAAAAAAAAATGTCGACAGACAAAAATAAATAATGTTGAAAAAAAAATGTCGACTTTCGTTTTTTTTAATTATATATTTATTTTAGGGGTTCGGGAGTAAAGTAAAAAAAAGGGAAAAATAAAAAAAAAATCAAAAAAGGGGGGCTGGGGGGGGAACCCCCCCATTTCGAAAAAAAAATGCATTGAAAAAAAAAGTCGACATTTTTTTTTTCGACATTTTTGTTGTCGACATTATGACTATAAACCGTGTCATCATACAAAAAGCAGATGCCTATGGAGTTTGTCAGACTCTAAAAACAGTGTAAACACACAATCCAAAACAGGTAAAAACACGTGATAGAGTGAGAAAAAGGTCAATCACTCAGGTTTAAAATTAAAAAGTCTTAAGTCCAGCAAAAAAGCTGGGGGTCTCTAAAGTGAAAGGAATTAAGCACTAAAATGAAAATTCTTCCCCAACAATCAACTCAAGCGAACAGGTTGCATAGCACTGCCTGGCTGACTCTGGACTCCTCTGGTTTCCCTGTCGACACAGGACCAAGTAGCAGCCCTGCAGATGTCCAGCAGGGGCACACCAGACAGGAACGCCATTGTTGCAGCGATCGCTCTGGTCGAGTGAGCTGTCGGGCAGCGGTCGGTTCGTCAACCGATGACAGTGCATGATGCAGCCAGAGAGCCACTTCGAGATGGAAGTCTTGGACAAGGCCGTCCCATGGTTCACAGTACCAAAGTTCACGAACACTGAGACCTCTTCCGAAAACTCTTTGTGCGTGCCACGGAGAACTTCAGGGCACGAGCAACATCCAGCGAATGCAAGACCTTTTCAGCTGGTGACCAAGGGGTTGGGGAAAAAAACAGGTAACACTAAAGGCTTGTTGAGGTTGAATTCCGACGGAACTGTCGGCATGAAAGTGGGCACCACCCTCGACTCGTGGAAAGTCAGATATGGCTGTTTGCAGGACAAGGCCTGGATCTCACCCAACCCCCTGGCAGAGGTGATGGCCACAAGGAAATCAGTTTTACATGCAAGGAACTTGAGAGGGGCCTGATGCATAAGCTCGAAGCGGGCCCACCATGAGCCTCGTCAGCATCACGTTGAGTTCCCACGCCGGAGCCTTTACCGAAGGGAAAGACCGAAACAGTCCTTTGAGGAACTCCTTGATGAGACGGTGCGACACAAGGGGAAGCTCTTCCTGGAGACCTGGTGTAGTGGCAGATGCACCTTGAGTCTCCTGCCTTGGTCAAGGACAACAAATATGGAAGAATCTGTGGGGCTGTGACCCTCTGAGGGGTGATCTTCTGCAACCAGCACCATGTAGCGCAACACTTCCACTTGTGACCGTAGCACTTCAGAGTCAACAGCGCTCTGGCCTTGGCAAGGACCTCCCTCAGCAGTCCGCTGGTAACTCTTATCCTCCAAACTCTAGGGCTTCAGGAACCAAGCCCTCAGGTTCGGCGATCCTGGGTCGTGATGCAGGATTGTGCCTCCTTCCCTGGCGAGTAGATCCAGGACCACTGGTAGTCCGACAGATGTAACACTGACCAGCTGAGACGGTCCAGGTCCCAAATCTGCCTCAGCCACACCGGGGTGAGGAGTATCATCCTGCGCCGGCACTGTTTGAATGGATTGATAATTTGCAGCAGGAGAGGCAACGGTGGGAACCCGTACAGAAACAGACCTTCTCACGGGATGTAGAACGCGTCCCCCCATGCTCCTTGGTTGGTGGAACCTGCTGGCAAACTTCTGGCATTCGGAATTTGCCGCTGTCGGAAACAGATCGATCTGGGGCCTGCCCGGAAGAGGTCAATCGCCTCCATCCTCTTGTCGTTGGGGAGGAACTCCAGAATCGGGCCAGTTTGTACCACAACTCCCTGTCATACCTGGCCACGATCGCCAGTGGTTGACACCACAGTGTAAATTACCTTCCTTCCCTTGGCGTCCAACTTCTTCCCCTCGCAGTCCGGCGGAAGGCAGGACGACAAAGAAGTGTTTGACTATCTTTTCCTCCCAGTCACCAAAACCACCGAGTCTGGAGATGGTTGCGACCGTCGGCTCTTGGGTGTGAACTCCAGCACCCGGTACGTTTTCTCCAGCTTATCCCACTTGGCCGAGGCTGTGCAAGGGTTCTTCAAGAGGGCCAGGCCCTCTTCCCACACGTCATCCAGAAGGGGCACCACCATGATGGTCTTCTTTTGGCCTCATGCCTTCGGTACAGGAAACCCTCCTGAGTTTCCTCGGGCGTAAACTCGAAAGCTTGGAAACTTTGGCGACCATGGAATGGAACGACCCCACCTCATCCAGGGACGCCCTCGGCTGCGGAGATCCGCCAGCCGTGACAATATCCTTGTCGTGTACGTCCCCATGTCCGGGTCCACCGGGAGGGGATGGGGGGGGGGGATGTATTGTATGCAGTACCCTTTGGGTGCACTACAACAACCCTGACATTTAGCATAAGTCTGTACCACACAGGTTGGTAGCGTGTTGAGCAGCCAGGCTTATCTCAGTCAATATGAGCTATAGGGTAGTTACACAGAGATTCGCAGTGACAAGTATTCAAATAAACTCTTTCTTACACACAAGGTTTCTTGATTAAACAATTATTAAATTAACAGTCAGTTAGAGTAAGCCTTCTTCAGAAGGGGGCAATATATTAGTCAATCAATACGTTTATTCGGAAACAGATTTTCCATAAACAGATACAATAGTACAAAAATGCATAAACACAGGAATACAAAGACATTGCATAAAATAAAAAAGTTAAAAAGTGCCTATGTGTGTACCCATTAATACCCACCAGAAAGGCAACCAGAATAGCCATTGGATTATCATTGTTCAATCAGATTTTAAGAAATAATGTTACTTCTTCGGTGCCAGGCCTTTCTCATATAGTGGACCGAGCACCAGGCCACAGGCAGCATGGCAGCTGAAAGTAAATCTATATGGCCGGCCTAGCTTATATATTAGTTACACAAATTAACTTCAAAATACACACTCTTAATATTTGTAAATCAATAAGTACCCTTTTGGGATGGCACACAGACACTTCCTACACCCTCAGGTGACTTTAGTAACTAGGACACTGTGCACATTAATATACCACTGTTTGCATTTAGAATCGGACTTAATAGTTTGTCAAAAGAAAAAGGTTATTATAACAGAACAAGAGAGCACACAAATATTCTGAAGCAGGTAAGTACTTTTGGTAACTCCCAATGCAAAGTTAATTAACCCCTTCCTGGAAGGAAGGCAAAACACAACGTCAGAGGGAGGAAGAGTCAATCAGGCAGCCAGGCTAGGCCAAAGTGAATTGGGCAAAAGTCTAGGTGAGCTGAAGCAATTCTTGCAGGTGGGTAAAAGTCTTGCACATTGTTTTAGAAGTCTTTGTAGAAAAAAAGAATTCAAAGCAGGGCCACAAGCTGTTTAGGCTTGTGAAATAAAGAAGCCATCAGCAACTCTACAGAGCAACCACAACAAGTCTCACCAACAGAGAATAGGTGCAGTTACACAACAAGAGGTAAGTGCTCTTAGACTGTACAGTACCTTTAGGTTGAAGAAAAGTGCAGCAGATGGTTTCTGTTTCTGTGCAGCTCTGCAGATCCTGGCGTTCCTGGGCCTCAGTCGTGGGGACAAGAGGGAGGACGTCTGGGGACTCCTGCACTGCAATGGGACGTCACCTACCGCAACGGGCAATCTTCAAACAAGTGCCACTTCGGTGTTTCAGCTCGCATCTACCGCAAACAGCAACATCGCGGTTCCTGGCTGTCGAGATGGGCTTTCCTTGATCTGGGGTCCAGCACTCCCTTGAGGTGGCGCAGTCTCAGTCAATCCTGCTTCCTGGGAGTCCGGAGGATCTTCTCGGAGCTCTTGGCCAGCTTAAAAGCAACATACATGATCTCCCTGGCTAATCGGTTCCAGCAGCGACTGCAGTGGACTTTCAACCAGCTCCAAGTTGAAGTTGATTGGTCCCACCAACTGAAGGGGAGCAGTCGTCCTTGCAGGGCTTCTCTAGTCGAAACGAAATTGGAGTTTCAGCACAGGGGCTTCACCGGGAAAACCAACGGTCCAGGAGTCACAGCAGGCGTCCTCTTGAAATTCTTCGAATTCCTTCGTCCAGTGGTCGACTCGGTCTTCCAAGCCAAAAAGCCTCGCCTTTTATGTAGGTTTCTCCCATTCATTCCAATCTAGCAGTCAGTCACCCAGGAGGGTGGCTGTCCTTGCCGGACAGCTAGCCGGCCAGTCACCTAAAAGTGCATTCCTGTCTCCTAGGAGACTAAGCACAGGGAGTTTTCAGGCACCTCCCTCGCTTCCTGCCCCGCCAGACACACTGGAACCAGAGGCAGGCTTCACTCGTGAACCCCGCCAAAGGCAAAACGTACAAAGGGACCAAATCTGGATTGGCGCGCAGAGTAAATCTCAAGAAGGAACTTTCCACAAAGAAATGGCAAAAAAAGAAGACCAGGGCCATTTTGACAAAAATGGCACCCTTGGGCGCTTTACTGTAGCTGCAAACGCAGCCTGCGGTAAATGCCCAAAGTAAACCACTGCCACCAGCCATTCGAGGAGAGGGCAACATAAAAATGTTACATGAGAAGCTAGACAAAAGGGGATACTAAGTAACCCCTCCAGCACCCTATTATATGAGTGTGTGCTGGGTCTAGAAAGTTTACATAATGTAAGTAAAGTCAATTTCACTTCACTGCTCTTGGAAACAGTAGATTATCCAAGAGAAGGTATTTATACAGAACAAGTTACTTACCTGTAACTGTTGTTCTCCAGCATGGGTCTGGCATGGATTCACATGCTCATGAATATTCCCCGTCGTCAGGCTGGGAATCCTCGGTAAAGAAAAAACCAGTATCAGTTTCGTTTCTGATCTGTCTTTCGTAGTAATAACCAACCACTGGTCTCTGCGTCATACTGACCACAGCCAATGACTGCCCTCTACCTAAGCACCTCCTCCGGCAGCCATCTTCAGATTTGGAAGCACGTGAAGTGGCAGTATGACCAAGTGAAGAGCCGCAGAGGGGTAGGCGGGAGGGTTCGCATGTGAATCCATGCCAGACCCATGCTGGAGAACAACAGTTACAGGTAAGTAACTTGTTCCTTCTCCAGCATGGGGTCTGGCATGGATTCACATGCTCATGAATAAAGAATACATAGCAGTACACACATGCACAACCACGGGAGGTGGCAAAGGCTCAACATTAAGCATCACATTAACTCAACATTAAGCATCTTACCTCCTCACCAGGCTCACCTCAGGCGAACAGGTTGCGCAGCACTGCTTGGCCGACCCTGGACTCCTCCCTGGAATCCCGGTCGACGCAGTAGAATTTCGTGAAGGTGTGCGTCGACCTCCACGTAGCAGCCCTGCATATGTCCAGCAGGGGCACACCAGATAGGAACGCCGTGGTAGCTGCGATCGCTCTGGTGGAATGGGCTCTCGGACGGCCAGGCAGCGGTCGGTTTGCCAACCGGTGACAGTACATGATACAGCCGGAGAGCCATCTGGAGATGGAAGCCTTCGAGAGAGCCTTCCCCTGATTGACAGGTCCAAAGTTCACAAAGAGTTGTGACGTCTTCCGAAAACCCTTCGTGCGGTCCACGTAGAACTTCAGGGCTCTAGCTACATCCAGCGAGTGCAAAGTCCTCTCAGCCGGCGACGAAGGCGACGGGAAGAACACAGGTAACACCAAGGGTTCGTTGAGATGGAAGTCCGACGGTACCTTGGGCATGAAGGAGGGGTGCGTCCTGAGCACTACCCTCGTGTCGTGGAAAGTCAAGTACGGGGCCTTGCAGGAAAGGGCCTGGATCTCTCCCACTCGTCGTGCGGAGGTGATGGCCACGAGAAAAGCTGTTTTCCATGATAGAAACTTCAACGGGGCCGAGTGCAGAGGCTCGAACGGAGGTCCCATGAGCTTGGTCAGCACCACGTTGAGCTCCCACGCCGGGGCCGGAGCCTTCACCGGCGGGAACGATCTGAACAGTCCCTTCATGAACTCTTTCACCAGACCATGAGACCACAAGGACGTCCGGCCCGTGGTTCTGGTGTATCGGGAGATCGCAGCAAGATGAATCTTGATGGACGCGTGTGCCAGACCAGCTTTGGCCAGCGTCAGCAGGTACGGCAGTACTTGGGGAGCCGTAATCCGTAGAGGGTTAATCTTCTGTGCGTGGCACCAGACAGAGAACCTCTTCCATTTGTGTCCGTAGCATTTAAGAGTCGAGGACGCCCTGGCCTTTGCAAGAACCTCTCTGCAATCGGCCGGTATGTCGTATCCTCCAAACTCTAGCGCTGCAGGAGCCAGGCCTGCAAGTTCAGCGACTTCGGGTCGTGGTGGAGGATGGCGCCTCCTTCCCTGGAGAGTAGATCCGCGTCCGCCGGCAGCTTGATCGGCGGGGACGCTGACAAGTCCAGAAGGTCCGGGAACCATATCTGCCTCGGCCACGCAGGTGCGACGAGGATCATCCTGCACCGTGACCTCTTGAGCTGGTTGACGAGCCGGATTAGCAGAGGCAAGGGAGGGAACGCGTAGAGGAACAGGCCCTCCCAGGGGAACGAGAAAGCATTGCCCATGCTCCTCGTCTGGGGAAACCTGCTGGCGAACCTCCGGCACTTGGTGTTCATCGCCGTCGCGAACAGGTCGATCTGGGGTGTGCCCCACCGTCGGAAGAGGCGATCCACCAGATCCTGCCGTAGTTCCCACTCGTGGCACGAGCGCAGCTCCCTGCTGAGTGAGTCGGCGATGGTGTTTTTTATCCCTGCCAGATGAAACGGCACCAGAAGAATCCCTTGGGCGACGGCCCAATGCCACAGGTCCTGCGCCTCCTTGGACAGCGCTGGGGACCTGGTTCCACCCTGTTTCCTGATGTAAAACATGGTGGTGGTGTTGTCGGTGAAGATCCTCACCACCTTGCCCTTGAGGGACGGAAGGAAGGACCTGAGGGCCCAAAACACTGCACGGAGCTCCAGGACGTTGATATGCAGGGACTTCTCCGTCGGGAGCCAGAGTCCCCTTGCGTGCAGATTTTCGGTGTGCGCTCCCCACCCTTCTAGGGAGGCATCCGTGGTCACAGTCACCTGGTGGGCTGGGGTCTGGAAGTCCATGCCCGCCGTCAGATGCGCGCGGGTGCCCCACCACCGTATCGCTCGTCGGAAACTCTCGTCGAGCTTGATCCTTTCCTCGAAGCTGCCCGTCGTCTGGATCCAGCGCGCATCCAGGAATTCTTGCAACGGGCGCATCCGGAGCCTGCACATGGGAATGAGGTAGATGCAGGAAGACATCATCCCGAGGAGGGACTTGATGGACCTCACTTTGGCCGCGTCGGCCACCAACATCCGTTGCACCTTGCCCAAGATGGTCCTGGTCCTCTCCTCCGACGGGGAGGCCAGAAGGGACACTGTGTCGAGCCTCGCTCCCAGAAACAGTGCGACTTGCGCGGGCACCAGGTGGGATTTGGCGTAGTTCACGGAGAATCCCAGGTCCGTGAGGAGTTGGACGGTCCTTGCCGTGTGGACCACGGCGAGCTCCCTCGTCTTGGCGCGGATGAGCCAGTCGTCCAGGTAGGGGTAGACGTGAATCCCCTCGCGGCGCAGCTGCGCCGCCACCGGTGCGAGGCACTTGGTGAAAACCCTGGGTGCCGACCGTAGTCCGAAGGGAAGGGCTTTGAACTGGTAATGACGCCCTTGGACCACGAATCTGAGGAATTTTCGGTGCCCCTTTAGGATGGGAATGTGGAAGTAGGCATCCTCCAAATCCAACGACGATAGGAAGTCTCCTTCCTCCAGCTGACCCAGGACGTGCTGGAGGGTGACCATCCAGAACTTCTGCGCCTTGATGAACTTGTTCAGACGTCGCAGGTCCAGGATGGGGCGCCATCCTCCCGTCTTCTTCTTCACGAGGAAGTATCGCGAGTAGACTCCGGAGCCCCGAAGCCTCTTTGGGACGAGTTCGATGGCGCCCTTTCTGAGCATCGCCTTTACCTCCAGGAGAAGTTGAGGGACGTGAAGTTCTTTCCTGGCCACGGGGGGGACGCGCGGGCACCTTCTTTGAAATTCGAGCGCGTGGCCCCGGGCCAGGGCGTCCAGCACCCAACGGTCGGTGGAGATGGACTCCCACACGCTGACGAAGCCCGCCAGCCGGCCTCCCACCGGGGTGCTTCGGTGGGGGCCCGACCCCACGGCCGGTTCAATCCTGCTTGGACGCGGCCTTGCCGCCTTGACCTCCTTGGCGACGACGGCGGGGTCCGCTAGACTTGCCTCGTCCTCTGTAGGCCTCTTGCGACGACGAGCGGGCCGCTTGACGGTAGGAAGCGAAACCGCCGCCGGAACCTTTGGAGGCGCCCTTGCCTCCGCCGCTCCGAAAGGGCGTCCGTCGTTGCTGCAGGACTCCAAGGGCCCGGGCCGTCTCAGTATCCGCCTTGATGGCCTGAAGGGAATCGTCCACTGTCTTCCCAAACAGGTTGTTCCCGTCGAAGGGCATGTCCAGGACTCTGGTCTGGACGTCCTGCCGAAAGTCCGTAGCTTTGAGCCATCCACGACGTCGAAGGCAAACGCCGTTGCCCAGCTGGCAGAACCCAGTGTCGGCGATGTCCGTCGCCACGGTGATGGCGTGGTCCGAAGCCACCTCACCTTCCTGCAGGATCTCAAGGGCCTCCGCCCTCTTGTCGTCCGGCAGAAAATCCAGCAGGGGAGCTATCTTGTACCAGAGCTCCCTGTCGTAGCGGGCCACGATAGCCAAGGCGTTGGCCGCTTTAATCGTCGTCGCTGCCGACGAGATGACTCTACGTCCCATAGCATCCAATTTCTTTCCCTCGCCGTCCGGCGGGGAAGTCGACGTGGAGGCCGCACCCCCCCCCGCTTTCTTCCTGGCTGCCGCGGAGACGACGGAGTCCGGGGTAGGCTGCGCCCGGAGGCATAGGGGGGCCGTGTCCGGGACCCGGTACTTTTTCTCGTACCGGTCTCTTCTCGCTGGCGTCGTGGAAGGGTTCTTGAGGAGGGAAAGGCCCTCATCCCAAATGTCGTCCAACAGAGGCACTGCGAGGACCGTCTTCCTCTTGGCCTCGCGCCGCTGATAAAGGAAGCCTTCCTTTTTCTTCTCCTCAGGGCAGAGTTGGAAAAGCTCGGAGGCCCTGGAGATCATGGAGTGGAAAGATCCGATCTCGTCGGGCGGAGAAGCCCTGGTGGGAGGCGACGACGGAAAATCCTCGTCGTATGCCTCGTCGTCTGTACCCGTCGCTGCCGTGTCAGTCCCCGTATCATCCCCTTGGGTGGACGGGGAGGAGGGCTGGACGGGGCGCGACGGTTGAAAAGGAGGTGGTGGATGGATCCTTCTTTTCTTGGTAGGGGGAACACCAGAAGGTCCCGGTTCTGGATCCCCCGACGGGAGAGGTTCCTCCGTCGGTAACGGTAGCCTCGTCCTTATCTCGGAGCATAAGGACTGTATGGCCAACAAAATGGCCGCCGAGTTGTCTTGCGGCGCTGGCAGAGGGGAATCCGACGGGCGAGCAGGGGCCCCGTCGGTATCCTCGACGATGTCGTCGTCGTCACCTGCGTCGGGGTCCATTCCGACGGGCTGGCCTTCTTCCACGCCTAGGCCGTGGCTTAAGACCTCGATCAGTTCCTCTTCTGAGGTTGAGGCCGAATCTACGACGACGCCCTGCCCCCCCTTCTTCCCCACGGAGGGTTTCACGGGGGTCCTATCGATGGGCACAAAGGAAGACTCCCTCCGAGGAGGCAGGGAGATTCTGGGCCCTGAGGTCGCCACCACTGGTGCAGCCACCACAGGCTGAGCCAGGGCCGCCGCGACCGTTTCGATAGAGGGCTTGGTCGGATGGATCAAGGCCTTCACCACCTTAGGTGCGCTCACCGCCTTATCCTTGAGGGAGGGGGCACTGCCACGCTCCTCCTCTGCCTTAGAGCTCGACCGGGGCCTCTCCAGGAGCTTCGCCGGGTGCTCGGCCTTCCTCTTACCCGACCCAGAGCGTTGGCTCGTGGTTGATGGTGCCGGGGAGGGTGCGCCCTGCCTGGCGCCCGTAGAGCCCGACCGTTCGGCGCTCCCGGTGCCAGCGGACTCGCGGTGCTTGGCCTTATGTTGGGCCCCCGTCGCCGGGGCGCCCTCAAAGGTCTTAGAAGACCGCTCGGATTTCTTCTTCTTCTCGCCAGACGGGCTCTTACCCTCCAGCCAGTTGGCGAGACGTTGATGGCGGTCCTTCATGGTCCGTTCCGACATGTTGCCGCAAAACGCACAGTCCTTCTCCACGTGCGTCTTGTCCTCATGAAGGCAGTAAAGGCAGAAAGAGTGTTCGTCCTCCTTGAAGACGTTCTGCAGCTGGCATCCAGGGCAGACCCTGAACAGCTTTCCGGGCGTCGAGCTTCCCTTCTCCTGGGCCATCTCCGAGACCGGGCCTGAGAAGCTTCTGGAGTCCTCCGAAGTGTAGCTCGACGAAATCTTCACCCTTGAGGGGCACAGATGAATCCGACATGGGTCCCCGTAGATCGGATGTAGGATCGGTGGAGCTTGAGGCTCTTTTGACCGAAAGAATCGAAGTTTTTTGTGAAAAAGCGCGAAAAATAGCACTAACGCTCGAGAGCAATAGCACGAGGATCCCAACACATGAACGTGCGGTAAAAATCTGAAGATGGCTGCCGGAGGAGGTGCTTAGTTAGAGGGCAGTCATTGGCTGTGGTCAGTATGACGCAGAGACCAGTGATTGGTTATTACTACGAAAGACAGATCAGAAACGAAACTGATACTGGTTTTTTCTTTACCGAGGATTCCCAGCCTGACGACGGGGAATATTCATGAGCATGTGAATCCATGCCAGACCCGATGCTGGAGAACTTGGGATATCTAAAAAGACTGTCACTGCACTGAAGATGCTGTGGGACACAATGTAAAAAGATGATGCCTATGGAGTCCACAACCAAAAGAAAGAGTTCAAAATCACATTGAAATACACGAGAGAGTGGGGAAACACAGTCTCACTCTCTCCAGGCAAAACATTTAAGTCCTAGAGTCCAGCAAAAGAGCTGGGGTCTCTAAGGTAGAGAGGAATTAGCACATTTCTGAGAATTCTCCCTAACAGAGGCTGAAACAGGAGCATCAGACCCGCTTCCTCTTCTTAGCCGGAGCGTGATCGGGGGCCGCAGGGACCGGAGTTTGCGACATCCTTTTCTGGATTTCAGACACCGAAGTGTGCAGGGTCGATAGAATGTCCAGGGACACATCCCTCGGAGCTGGCATGATTGGAACGCTAGGCCCTGCGCTGCCAGCGCTGCCGCCACCGTCGTCCTCCACGTCCTTCTGGACCGTGTGTAGGGACTCCAAGTCCTAGTCGTCCGTGGATGAAACTTTGAAACTTCATGACCTAGGGCACATCTGGGGCTGTCCTGGGACATCCTTGTCATCCCCCTTTTTGGACCCTGAGGAGTCGGAGCCAGGCTAAGACAGCACCCTCTTCTCTGGTGTGCAAGCCGGCTTTGCCACAGGTACAGTGGAGGCGTCCCACCAGGGACACCTTGGGCGCAGTAGTGGTTACCTTCTCAGGGTCAGCCTCTTTTGCCTTCGTGAGAGCAGCCACCACCAGCTCAATCGTCGACGATTACTTCTCCTGTGCCGCCTGGGCCTTCTGTGGCAGGTCAGCTGCCTTTTCCTCAGCCCTTGGCATCTCTGGCTTCTCCCGCAGCTTAGCTGGGTTGGGCGATTTCCTCTTTGAGGAGAAGCTCGATTGCTGGCTGGAGATGGTGATCGCGCCCTGCCCATCGCGAGACCCCCTTGTGCGGTGACCCCGATGGAACTGGACTTGCAGTGCTTAGTCTTGTCTTGGGCCCCCATGGATGGGGCGCCCTCAAAGGACTTGGCCGCACGCTCATCGGACTGGCCGGTCCTGGGTGAGGCATGACCCTGTCCGGGGCACGGGGCAGAGACCTACTGTGTCGATCCTTCATCGTTTTCTTGGAGAAGCTGAGGCAGATCTCGCAACTCTCCTTCCTTGAGCTCCAGGTGAAAACAGAGGCATTGGAGGGGTTTGTCCTCTACAAACACGTTCCGTAGCCTGCATCTGGTGCAAGGCCTGAAAATGTACCTTCCTTGCAGATTAGGCCCGATGGCCTTCTGGAAACTGAAGAAATTTCAAGCGCCCCTCAAGGGTGAGGATCGTCGAAATTCACTGACAAACGGATCCCCGCTGTAGGCAGATGGAGAGAAAAAAAAAATAACTTTTCCATCGAAAAACGAAAAAATGTAGAAGTAGCTCACTGAGCAAAACTAAAGGACTCGCAACACTGAAACGTGCAGTAAAAATCTGAAGATGGCTGCCAAAGGAGGGGCTTAAGGAGAGGACAGTCTTTGGCTGGGGGCAGTGATTAGTTTAGAGGAGAAGACAATGCATTACTTACCGTAATAAAAAAAAAAAATTCTGATGGTTGTATCTGCTTAGATTCACATGCTGGGCATAGTCCGACATCCAGTGGTCACTGCAGAGTATTGCATTTTGTTTTTCGTAGTCGAAAAGGGGACGTCGACAAGGCGTGTCTAACACTATCCCTATAGTGACGTGCGTTGTACCCACAATCCCTCACGCGTCGAGGCCCCTCTGTTTGTATTTTTTCTGCCCTGAGGGAGCCTTCTATACGCGAGTGAGTACAGAAAAGAGAGAGATGTAGAAGGGTGTCTATGTTCCTTCCATCCGAGCGGGGAGGAAGGGTGGGCGCATGTGAATCTAAGCAGATACAACCATCAGAAATGCTTTTACGGTAAGTAATGCATTGTCTTCTGATGTTTGTTAATCTGCTTAGAATCACATGCTGTGCATAGACTAGCGAGCAGTACCCGGAGTTGGCGGTGGGTTATTAGAAGGAACAGTAGAGAAAAGATGTCTTAATACTGCCTGTCCCACCTGGGAGTCAGATCTAGAGTGTGCATCTAGACAGTAGTGTTTTGTAAAGGTGTGCACAGAACTCCAGGTTGCCGCTTTGCAGATGGACTCAAGGGGAACATTTGCAATGAATGCTATGGATGCCCCAGTGCCTCGAGTAGAATGTGCTCTTGGCTTGGAGGGTAGTTCTCTCTTAGCAAGAGAGAAACAGAGAGTGATGCATTGAACAATCCATCTAGATATAGTGGATTTTGAAACTGCATCTCCTTCTCTTCCTGCTGCCCCCGAGACAAAGAACTGATTAGTCTTTCTGAGCGGTCTGGTTCTTTCCATGTAGAACATGACAGCTCTGCGCACATCAAGTGTATGCAGACTTTTTTCTCCCGAATTGGAAGGGTTTTAAAAGACTGTTGGTAGTTCTATTGACTGGTTTACATGGAATTTTGAGATGAATTTCGGTGCAAACCTTGGGTGTGTGCGTAGAACCACTTTATCTCTGTGAACTGTTACAAAGGGGTCTAGAACAGAAAGAGCCTGTAGTTCATTTACTCTCCTAATGGAGGTGATAGCTATTAGGAAAGCGGTCTTAAGAGTGAGGTCCTTAAGAGTTACTCTGTGCATGGGTTCAAAGGGTGAGCCCATGAGTCTGGTAAGTACCACATTCAGGTCCCAGCCGGGAGCTGGGTTTGCTATCGGATGGTGTATTCTCTTTACTCCCTCCATGAAGGCTTTGATAACTGGGACTTTCCACCACGACACTAAGCTGGGAAGTGGTGTATGCAGAAAGTGCCGCTAGGTGGACTTTAATGGAATTGAACACTAGACCCGAGTCCAGTAAATGGGTCAGGTACAGGACAATGTGCGTGGGGGAGCAATCAACTGGGTTGATGCTTCTTCCTCTACACCAGATGACAAATCTCTTCCATTTGCTAGAATAACAGTGACGAGTGTTAGGCTTTCTAGCCTCCCGGAGGATGTCCATGCATCTCTGCGGGAGTTGTAAGTGTCCAAATTCTATGATCTCAGGAGCCAGGCTGCTAACTTCATGGTCTGAGGGCATGGATGCAGTGTCCTGCCCTTGTCCTGTGACAGAATGTTGTGCGGGCAGGGAAGTTTCACTGGGGGAGATAGAGACATCTCCATCAAGTGAGCGAACCATGGCTGCCGGGCCCACATAGGGGCCACTAGTATCATGGTAACTTGTTCCTGGTGCATCTTGTGCACAATCTTGTTGAGAAGGGGAGTCGGGGGAAAGGCGTAAGCAAATTTCCCTGACCATGGAATCGATAGACCGTTCCCCTTGGATTGGTTCTGGGGGTACCTGGAGGCGTAATCTTGGCATTGTGAGTTCTCCAGAGTTGCGAACAGGTCTATTTCTGGGAATCCCCATTGAGTGAAGACCGCGAAGACGATGTCTTCGTGCAACTGCCATTCGTACTCTGAGGGCATAGGGAAGTCTCTGCTGAGTTCGTCTGATAGCAGATTGAGTTCCCCTGGTACATGTTGCGACAGTAGGAACAGGTTGTGTTTGAGAGCCCACTTCCAGATATTCTGGGACAGCTTGGACAGTCCTGGAGAGTGGGCGCCCCCTTGCTTGTTGAGGTAGTACATGGCTGTGGTGCTGTCCGTAAGGACCATCACTGTCTTCCCTTGTAGGTGTTCCTGGAAGGCTTTTAGTGCCTTGAACACGGCCAGTAGCTCCAGTGGGTTTATGTGGTTGGATGCTACGCTTGGAGTCCACACTCCGTGAGCAGTCTGATGGGATAGGTGAGCCCCCCATCCTGTGAGGGAGGAGTCTGTGGTTAGAGTGGCTTCCACTGCGGGTGTGGCAAAGGGTTTCCCTCTTACCAGGTTTTCTTTTGTCCACCACCGTAGCGAGAGAACCAAGGCCTGCGAGACCACCACTAGATCGTCCCATTGTCCGCTGGCCTGACACCACTGGCTGTTGAGCCACTCTTGCATTGGGCGCATGCGCAGGCGCGCGTGAGGTACCAAATAAATACATGATGCCATCATTCCTTGCAAGCGCCTCGCTTTGCGCACTGTCACCTCTCAACCTGCCACATATTGGGGGATCTGAAACAGCATGTTTTGGACCCTCTCGTTGGAGGGGAAGACGAGGCCGTCCTTTGTTCGAATTAGAGCCCCTAGGAATTGCTTGGTCTGGCTGGGGTCTAAGCTGGACTTCTTCTCGTTGATGGAGAAGCCCAGTTGGAACAAAAGGTCTACAGTCTTTTGGGTATTGGAGAAGCATGTTTCGTAAGAATCCCCTGTTATGAGCCAATCGTCGAGGTAAGGGTATACTGGGATGGACAACCTGCGCAGGTGGGCCGCTGCCACTGCCAGTACTTTCATGAATACCCTTGGCGCTGTATGCCGAAGGGTAGCACTCTGAACTGGTAGTGTTTGCCCTCTATCATGAACCTGAGGTATTTTCTGTGCGCCGGCAACATTAAAATATGAAAGTATGCATCTTTCATGTCCAGTGTTGTCATGTAATCCCCCTGTGCTAGCAGTGGGATCACATCCTGTAAGGTTACCATACAAAACTTTTGGGGCTTGACAAACTTGTTCGCTGGGCGCAGATCTAATACAGGGCGCATGGTTAGATCCTTTTTGGGTACAAGGAAGTACAGTGAATAAATACCTTCCGTTACCTGAGATAGAGGCACGGCCTCTATAGCCCCTTTTTCCAGTAGCTGGCCCACTTCTTGGAGAAGGATGGCGAGGTGTTCTGGTGTCATGCGTCGTCCCCTCGGGGGTCTGTATGTTGGGGAACTGTTGAATTCTATACAGTAGCCGCGGGCTATGGTGGATAGTACCCAGCGGTTTGAGGTTATTCCCTCCCATGCTGGAAGAAAGCATGTTAACCGGCCCCCGACCGGCGATGCATGGGAGGGGACCTGAATCTTTGCGTCACTTGGTGTTGTTGGTGGCTTGGGAGCCTCTAGGGGTGGAACCCTGACCTCTCCCCTTGCCACGGCGTTGACCTCTTTGATTGTACTGGCCACTATTACTTTGGTAGTTGTTGGCAGAATATTGAAGTTGTTGATTCTGTTGCTGGCGTTGGCCACGAAAAGAATGCTTGTTGCCAAATCCCTGCCTGTTAGGGGGCTTTGAGATTTGGTCCAAGGTCTTTATGGTATCAAATTCTTTTTTTGCATTTTCCAGGGCGTCGTCTACTGCCTTACCAAAGAGGTTAGACTCTTCATTAGGCTTGTTAATGAGCGCCGCTTGCGTTTCCGCCTTAAACCCGGAATTGCGAAGCCAGACGTGGCGCTTCAGCAGAATTCCCTGTACCAAAGAGCGACCAGCTGTTTCTGCTGCATCGAGGGTATTCTTAACGATGCTTTGGTTGACCAGAGACCCTTCATTAACTGTAGCCAGCAATCGAGTTTTTAGGGGTTCAGGGACTTTCTCGATGTCCTGCTTAAGCTTTCCCCATTGCGCATCAGCGTAGCTTGCCAGCAATGTGTTCTTATTGGCAATCCTAGTTGAGAACACTGCCGAGGTGGTAATTCTTTTGGCTAGGGCATAAAGCTTTTTCCCCTCTTTATCCGGGGGTGCCTCGCTGGTAGACAGTGGAACCCCAGCCCTTTTCCTAGTGTTAGTCACCACTAAGGAGTCCGGGATTGAGTGACCCTTAATATATAGTGGGTCTGATTGAGAGGGTGAGAACAATTTTACGATTCTTGGATTAACCCCTCTTACTAGTGCAGGGGTGGCCAGTGAAGGGTTGATTCATCTCTTAACAGAGGCGAGTATTGGAATTGTTTGGCTGGTGGGGGGGTTTTCTTTGATAATCCTTTCCACGAAGTCAGTGTCTGGGGTGACCTCTCCAGTTTCGACCTCAAAATGTGCTGCTGCCTTCCTCAGCAGCGCATTAAAGGTGGGCTGATCGTCAACAGGCGAAGGGTTCCTGACTGGTGTGGTCTGAGGAGACCTGATGTCTAATGTCTGGCTCTGTAGACCCTGATGGTGACTGCCAGGGATTTGGGTCACCCTCACCTGGGTCTTCCTCGTACCCTTCCTCACCTATGTTAGTGTCCTCATGGAAGCCTTCTCCCTCTTGTTGGTTTTCATCATTAATGAACTCCTCTCCTTCCTGGAAGTGAGTGTCCTCTTCAGTGAGGTCGTAAGAGTTCATATCCTCCTGAAAGGGGTTACAGAACAACTTCGGGTATTTAGCCCTTGGGCTTTCTAGGAGTACCTCCCTAGGTCTTTTAGGTGTCCTATTTTCTGGAATGGCCATGAATCTGTCTAACTTGTCCATACAGGACTGGAACTTCTCTAAAGTCCACTGAGGTAGGCCAGAGCGGTCTGGGAGTGAAAAAGGAGTTTCTTCTCCTTGTATTTGCCTAGATCTGTCCCATAGTGTTGAAGATAAGGTGCCTTCGCCTTCTGAGAAGTGTTCTGGCAGGCTAGGGCTTTCCGTCGATGGTGGGAGCTGTCCCAGCCTACTTTCCGGCGCCTTCGGCGTTTCTTTGGCCTTGTGCGCGGTTTTCGGCGTGCCACTTGTCGCCCGTCTCTGGCCGTCCCTAGAAGATATACGCGCGAGGCTTTCGGCGATCATTCTCTCTGCCGAGGGATCACTCGTCATCGCGCTAGGTACCGTCGAGTCTTTACTGGCAACGTGCGCACTCTTACGAGGCACGTCGCCGCCTGAGGGTTTGGGGTTAGCGCCCTTATTTCCAGAGTGCCCAGTCGCCTGTCGCGAAAGCGGGGAGGGCTGGCGACCCTTACAGTCGGCAGACGATGCCGGTGGGCCCGGCGCCTCCGTTGGCGCTATGGCTGCCTTCGTCTTCGACGAATGCGTGCCGTGGGGTATGTGTTTATGAGATTTCTTGTGTGCGTCCTTGTCGCCGGGGTGTTCATCCCTATAAGCTGGGCGTGAGCCGGGCTTGTCGGGGCCGGGGACGGATGAAGAGGAGCGAGAACGCTCCCTCGAGAGGTCTACAACCTCCGTTACGGGGGCCGTGTAATCACTGTCCTCGTCACATTCGGCGGCGGCGGCAGAGGGTGAGGAATCTGACCTAGACATGGCGTAGGCCGCCCACCTTTTGACCCTGCGGTCCTTTATCGTTTTGGGCTTAAGTAACTTACAGGCTGCACAGCTGTCCTCTTTGTGATCGAGGGGCAAGCAACGGTTGCACCGTTTGTGCTTGTCCTCCAGGTATATTTGCCTTTGCAAAGTGGGCAAAACCTAAAGGGCGTCCTCTCCATAGCTGAGGGCAAGAAGTGTGATTACGACCTCGGAAGAGATGGAGGGGAAAGAGGCATTCTCGGAGTGAAAAGAAAAGATCACACAACCCCACTCTCCCTACTGTGCAAGGCCGGCGAGGCCAGGCCACGTGTTCGGTGACACCGAAGGATCTCCTCCGCTCGTCCTTCCGTCGAAGATCTTGCTCGGCGGGGAAACAGCTTGCAGCTTCGTCGAGGGAGGGATCTATGTGTTAAGATATTAATAATAATAAACGACCAATGGTCGAAGAAATGATTTCGCAATGTCTCTCGAGGAGCTCCGCATAGAGGCGACCAATAACTGGTCGGAAAAAAACAATCTGAGGGACCTCGACGCGTGAGGGATTGTGGGTACAACGCACGTCACTATAGGGATAGTGTTACAGACATGCCTTGTCGACGTCCTCTTTTCGACTACGAAAAACAAAATGCAATACTCCGCAGTGACCACTGGATGTCGGACTATGCCCAGCATGTGATTCTAAGCAGATTAACAAACATCAGAAATACAGTTTTAAGTGAAAATGAAATTGTTTTTACTTTTACCAACGATACCCGGGCTGACAGGAAATATTCATGAGCATGTGAATCCATGCCAGATCCCATGCTGGACAAGCTCCTTTACCTCTGGTAGAGTAAGCCCTCTGAGTGAAAGGTAAAACTTTTTCATAGGGAATAGCAGAGGTGAATGCACTCGACTATCCATTCAGAGATGGCGTTTTTTGATATGTGATCGCCCTCTATCCCGGGAGCTAAGGGAACAAAGAGATAGCCCCTCTATCCCGGGAGCTAAGGGAACAAAGAGATAGTCTGTTCTCCTTAGAGGTTTAGTTTTGTTCACATTATACAAGACCGCCCTCCGCACATCCAGTGTATGGAAGCTTTCAGCTGAGTTGGAAGGATTCTGAAAAAAAGGTAGGAAGTTCTATGGATTAACATGGAACTTTGAGATTAACTTGGGTGAAAACCTAGGATGTGTTCTGAGGCCAACCTTGTCTTTGTGGATTATGAAGAAAGGGTCTTGTACGGACCAAGCATGTAGCTCACTGACTCGTCTTATAGAGGTGATAGCTACCAGGAATGCAGTAGTAAGTCAGATGTTTTAGACTGGCGTTTGTATAGGCTCAAAAGGTGAACCCATGAGCGTGGAAAGCACAACATTAAGATCCCAACCCGGAGGAGGGTTGGACATTGGAGGGTATAGCCTCTTTACCCTCCATGAATGCTTAAATGACAGGAACTTTCCACCAGAACACCTTGTTTTGTGAAGTGGTGTAAGCTGACAGGGCCGCCAGATGTACTTTGATGTAGTTGAATACTAGGCCGGACTCTAGTAGGTAGAGCATGTATTGTAGAATGTTAGCTGGGGAACATTCTGTTGGGTTTAGTGACCTGCACCATATCACACATCTTTTCCACTTATTGAATAGCAGTGTCTGGTGTTCGGTTTTCTTGCCTCCTTTAGGATATCCATACACCTTTGTGGAATATTCAAGTGGCCAAACTCTGACTTCTGAAGCCAAGCTCATAGATTGAGGGCGCGGATGGAGAGATGCTCCCTTGTGCTGTGTTAGCATGTTGTACGGGCACGTGAGCTTGATGGGCTGCACATTGCCAGTTTGAGCAGATGTGAAACCCAAGGTTGCCTCGCCCACATAGGAGCAGCCAGGATTAGAGTCACTTGTTCCTGGTGCATATTGTACACTATTTTGCGCAGGAGTGGTGTTGGGAGGCAGGGAGGAAGCGTAAGCAAAGTTCCCTGACCAGTTAATTCTCAGGGCGTTCGCCTTGGACCCTGGTTGGGGAAACCAGGACGCAAAGTCTGGACATTGTCTAGGCTTGTGGCAAACATGGGGGAAGACCCCATTGTGAGAATGTTCCGTCTGGGATATTTTTATCGAGTTGCCACTCATGTTCTTCTGGTAGAGGGCATCTGCTTAGAGTGTCTGCCATAGAATTGAGTTCCCCAGGAACATGTTGAGTGCCCAATTCCATATTTTTGGGATAGCTTGGACAGACTTTGAGAGTGTGTGCCTCCTTGCTTTTTTATGTGGGATATGGCAGTGGTGCTGTCTCTAAGAACTTGCACTATTTGACCTGCGAGATGTTGCTGAAAGGCTTGAAGGGCCTTGAGGGATGCGAAAAGTTCCAGGAAGTTGATGCGTCTCTGGGCTGTAGCACGTGTCCATTGGCCATGGGCTGTGAGGGGAAGAAAGTGAGCCCCCTCATCCGGCGATTGAGGCATCTGTAGTTAGGATCGCTTGTGCTGGTGGAACACGGAAGGGTTTTCATTTAAACAGGTTGTCCCTGGACCACCAGCGAAGAGAGCCTGTACCAGGGTTAGCGAAACAATCACTAGATCCTCCTACTGACCACTTGCCCGAGACCATTGTTTCGCTAACCATTCCTGCATTGCAGGCAGGCGAGCGTGTGGAACGAAGTGAATGCATGAGGCCATCATCCCGAGCAAGCGCCTTGCTTTGTGTACAGTTATCATGTTACCGGTCTTGTAGTGAGGTACTTGCAACCGCATGTTTTGTACTCTCTCATTTGACGTGAAAGCCAACTCCTCTTTTGTCTTAGAAATGCTCCCAGAAACTGTTTTATTTGGCTCGGGAATAGACTTTCTTTTCGTTGATGGAGAAACCCAGATTGAAAAGAAAATCTATTGTCTTTGGTGTATTTTGTTTGCAAATTTGAGGTGATAACACAATTATTAGCCAGTCGTCCAGATAGATAAGGGTATACAGGGATTGACTTTCTGCGCAGGTGTGCTGCTACTACTGCGAGCACCTTTGTGAATACTCCTGGTGTGGAAGCAATGCGGAAGGGGAGTATTTGAACTGGTAGTGCACGCCCGCTATCTGGAAACGCAGATCTTTCCTGTGCAGCGGGAGCATTGAAATATGAAAGTATGCATCTTTCATATCCAATGTTACCATGTAGTCCACCCACCCCCGCGTTTTTAGAGGGGGGTTACTAAAAGTCTTTCTTTGGCACAAGGAAGTACGCTGAATAAACACTGTTGTTTACCTGATTTGCTGGGATGATCTCTATGGCGTCCTTCTCCAGCAGTGCCTTTACTTCTTCGAACAGTATGCGCATCTTTCCAACAGTTTGATACAGTTTTCCCTACTTAAGGAGCCCTCCAGCCTCTTTTCCTTTGCAGATGCAAGTGGATCTTGGTCACCTAGCCATAGCCCCGCCCACCTTCTTAGCCCTGCCTCTTCCTTCCTACTCTTAGATCAAGGGCGTCTCACACCCGGGCGTCCGAAGCAAAGGGCAGACATAGAAAAGGGCAATTCCTGTTTGGACCGGTTTAGACCAGGAGGATCCAGGGCCCGAACCCCGGCTCAGACAGCAGGTAAGCATGCACCAACATGTGTTTACTCCCTCTGTCGTCTCAAGCCATCCCAACCACTCTTGTCCCCCTGTGATGTTCCCTTGTGCCCCCAACCCCTTCACGCACGCAGGTGTTGCCTGTTTTGCTTGATTCCTCTACCCTGCTACCCCCACCCACCAGTCTACTTCTGCAGGAGTCTGTCCTGATACAGTCTGGTTTCACCATCACCGTCTTGTGGCAAATGCTGGATTTCACTTTTATGGACTTAATTGATTCACGGTGCGTCACCCTTTCTCATGGTGGCCCCGAATCATGCTGTTCCCATCTTCATCTTGTATCCAGTCTTGCAACTTTATGTGTTACCACTGACTTCTGCAATAGTATTTGCTCTCTCCTCTTCCTTCTCCACTCTTTTTGACTGCTTACTCTGTTCTCTCCTCCTCTCTCTTTCTCCTGTATCCCATGTCCTCCCCTCATCTCCTTACTTTGTTCTATGCACTATCAGAATTGTCACTGGACCTAGTATGATAGCAACCATTTCTGTCGCCTCCCCCCTCCCATTACTTGTTCCCCCACCCCCTCCAGCAGTATCTGAAATGTCGTCAGGCCTAGTATGATAGTCGCTTATTTTGTTCCTACCATCCCTTTCTGCACCCATCTCCCTCACCTTTTGTTTTCTCCGGCTCTACCAGAAATGTCATCAGGCCTAGTACGGTAATCGCCTGTCTGTTTCCATTTCCTTCCCACTCTCCCCCACCCTTCCTTATCCATGTGTTAGCTCTTGCACTATCTTAAATGTCGTCAGTCCAAATACAATAGTTCATTTCCCTTCCTTACTGTTCATGACCTGTAAGAATGGGATTGTATTTTCCCTTGTTCCCTCCCTTGCCTTGAAGCGCTTTGAAACACATTGTGTAAAGGCGCTATATAAATAAACTATCATATCATAATACCCGCCTGCCACGGTGGACAACACCCACTTATCTGACGTTATCCCCTCCCATGCATGGGTGAAGTGTGAAATTTGACATTCTGCAAGAGTTGCATGGGAGGGGACCTGCAGCACAAAGTCATTGTTTGGGAGGGGTGGAGCCTCTCCCAGGTGAGATTCTGCCTCTTCCTCTGGATCTCATTTCCTCTTTAAAAAACGTAAGAGGAAGATTGTCCTTGCGATGGGCCCCAAGATGAAGACTGTCCGCCCGGAGTGTAACCGGGAGAGCGTCGTGAACCCTGACCCCAAAACTTTCTGGGGATTAAGGAGCCCAGTTTTACATGGGGCTTGTTTGTTAACTGGCCATGGAATTTAAGAGTGTCATACTCCTCCTTTGCGCTTTTGAGGGCGTCTTTGACAGCTTTATTGTGTATGGGAGAATTCCCAGAAATGTGCTAATTCCCTCCAATTTAGAGACCCCTAGGAACTTTGCTGGATTTTGAGGACTTGATTTTTTTTTATCCTGGAGAGAGTGTGACCCCTTTTTCCCACTTTCCCATGTATTTTAATGTGATTTTTTACACTGTTTATTTTGTTTGTGGAGTCAAACTCCATAGGCATCATCTTTTACATTGTGTCACACAGCACCTTCAGTGCAGTGGCACAGGGAGGTCTTTCAGATTTCCCAAAGGTTTAAATACCTTCTCTTGGATAAACTACTGTTTCCAAGAGCAGTAAAGTGAAATTGACTTTACTTACCATTGTAACTTTCTAGACCCAGCACACCCCATCTTACAATAGAGTGCTGGAGGGGTTACCTAGTATCCCCTTTGTCTAGTTTCTCATGTAACATTTTTTATGTTACCCTTTTCGCACTGAATGGCTGGTGGCAGTGGTTTCATTTAAACTACCATGGTGTGCCTTTACCGTGGGCTGCGTTCTCAGCTAAAGTAAAGCACCCATGGGAGCCATCTTTGTCAAAATGGCCCCCAGTCTTTTTTCACCATTTCTTTGTGGAAAGGTCCTTCTTGGGATTTGCTCTGCGTGCCAAACCAGGTTTGGTCTCTGTTCATTTCGCCTTTGCCGCGATTCACGAGTGAAGCCCGCCTCTGGCTCCAGAGTGTCTGGGGTAGGCAGGAAGTGAGGGAGGTGCCCGAAACTCCCTGTGCTTAGTCTCCTACGAGACCCAAATGAACTCTGAAGATTGGCCGGCTGACTGTCCAGCAAGGACAGCCACCCTGCTGGGTGACAGCTGGGCTGGAATGAATGGGAGAGAACTGAATAAAAGGTGAGTATTTTAGCTTGGAAGGCAGAGTCAACCACTGGAGAAGGAACCGAAGAAGAACTTGAAGAGGAAGCCTGCTGCAACTCGTGGACCGTTGGTTTGCCCGGTGAAGCCCTGCTGCAGTGCTGAAACGCCAGGTCTGCATCGACAGAGAAGCCCCTGCAAGGACTACTTCTCCCCTTGAGTTTGTGGGACCAATCAACTCCAAAGTAAGCCACCTGGACATCCATCTCGGAATTGGTTGAATTTCCACCGAGTTGCTGCTTGAATCCGTATAGCCAGGGAGGGGAACACCAGATTGTGCGAGTTGCTTTTAAGCTGGCCTAGAGCTTTTGGAAGATCCTCCGGACTCCCAATAAGCAGGCCTGACCAAGCCTGGGCCCCCTCAGTTCGGGACCCCAGAAACAAGGAAAGTCCATCTTGACAGCCAGGAACCACAGTGTTGCTATTTGCGGTAGACGCGAGAAGCTGAAACACTGAACAGCCACTGAAAGTGAAGTTTGTCTGTTGCGAGTTTTGACCGTCCCAGTGCAATGCAGGAGTCCCCCGACGTCCTCCCTCTTGGCCCCACGACTGAGGCCCAGGAACAGCGAGATCTGCAGAGCTGCACAGGAAGAGAGGTCATCAGCTGCATTTTTTTCTTAAATTCTAAGGTAGTGTAAAAAGTCTGAGAGAACTTACCTCTTACTGTAGAGTGCTTGCAACTTCTACAACTTACAAGCCTAATTAGCTTGTGGCCCTACATTTGATTCTCTTTTCATCAAAGACTCCTAAGAAAATGTGCAAAGACTTTTCCATTTACTTACCAGAAATGCTTCATCCTATACAAGACTTTTGCCCATTGACTTTGGCTTAGCCTATTGAATTGTAGGACTCTTCTTGGAGGATCCAAAAGTATTTGCTTGCTTAAGAATATTTGTGGTCTCTTGTTCTAATAATCTTTGCCTTTTACCAACTTCTAAAAGTATTCTAAACGCCAACAGTAAGATAGTAATGTTCCCAGCACCCTAGTTACTAAAGTCACCTGTGTGTGCAGCTTGTCTCTCTGGGCCATCCCAAAAGGGTCTTTACCGATTTAGAAACTAAGCGTGTACAGTATTGAAGTGTATTTGTGTGTTACTATTATATTGCTCCCTCCTGAAGAAGGCTTATTCTAACTGACTGATAAATTAATAATTGTTTATGCAAGAAACCTTGAGTGTAAGAGTTTATTTGAATACCTATAACTGTAAATCTCTGTGCAACTCCACTACAGCTCACAAAGACCCCTCTTGAGATAAGCCTGGCTGCTCCACACGCTACCAAAACTGTGTAGTACAAGCTTATACCAAAGGTTGGGTTTCCTATACCTGTAGTCAGAGTTGTGTGTAGTGGTCCCAGAGGGTACCGCATACAAACTTTGCCTAACATACCGAAAAGTACATTAGGCTCCACTGGCATGTTAAGGAGGGTGGCCTGATCTCTACCTTAAAACTAGACTGTCAGAGCCAGGCATGGCGCTTGACGAGTGTGCCTTCTGCGATAATGCGGCCTGCATTATCCTCTGAGTCAAGATTATTTTTGAGGATGCCGTTTGATACCTGCTTGCACTCTGCAATAGTGATTAACGATTTTAGGGGTTCTGGAACTGCTTCCACCCGGTGTTCCAAGTCATCCCACTTGTGGCAGCCATAACTAGCCAAAAGTGTCATGTTAGCAATTCTAGCTTGATATGCCTCTGAGGAGGCAACCTGTGTTACGAAAGTATAGATTCTTTTGCTTTCCTTGTTTGGTGTGGTTTCAGCTGATGCCAGAGGAGTGCCAGCCCTCTTTCTGGTAGTGGTGACGACCAGCGAATCAGGTTTTAGCTGACACCTAATCTACAGAGCGTACGTGGGCGCTGGCCTGAATAATCTCTCTATTCTGGGGTTAACCGTCTTTGTGAAGCTAGGCGCAAGTAGGGAGGGCTGTATACGTCTTTGTACAGACTAACAGCGGGATGAACTGAGTGGCGGACTCCTGTCTCCCAGAATGTCCTCCACAAAGTCCTTGTCCACTTGTGCCTCTTGGTTGTCAATACCAAAGTGTTGGGCAGCCTTCAGCAGCAGTTCATTGTATTGTAGTTGGTTGTCTACGAGAGAATCTGCTACAGGCTGGTCTTCGTGGTCAGGCGACTGGATGACAGATGTCATCATTGTAATATTGGTCCCGACTATAAAGGTCCCCTTGAGAGCCGGGGTCTTGTGAACCTAAGAGATCCACATTATACATGTCCTGAGAGGGGTCTTGGTTGGTGGAGGTCGGCGGGCCTAGGCCAGAGGTGCTAGGCTATGGCTCAAGGCGATGGTTTTTGGCAGGGGGTTGATGTGGTGAAGCCTCTGGTTGTGTGGCATCTCTAAGCGACGTTAGTTCTTCTGGATGCTTGCCCATAAAGTGGACAAAGCACAGCATCCTCTTTAAAAGTCTATTAAACTGTTCAGGGGTATAGTCACATGAAGGTGGAAAGCATGACATTGTAGGGGTGGCTTGGGAGGGTGTCTGGTCCCTGAGAATTTGTCTACAGGGGAATTAGAATCTAAAGCATGCATGCTTTTGGGGACAAAGGTGTTGAGAGTTTTGACTATTTTGGTGACTTAGTGTTTGTCAGGGTAGCAAGGACGTTTTTAACAGATTATTGCATTTTCTGAGTTTGTTAGGGGTACACTGATGCGCCTTTCACCGTCTGTTTTTTCGGCATGCGAAAGGAGGGCCTTTTTCTGTGGTGTCCGAACCGACCTTTGGGTCTGTTTTCAGAGGCCTGTCGTGAGGTGAAAGCGTAAGCTATGGCCCAGAGGACAGGGAAGATCTTGAGGCTTTTTCCAGACACCAAGTGAGCCATGACGCTAAACAATTATGTCAAATGCCGGCCGTGGGGTATGTGTTTAATGTTCTTGGATGTGTGTGCGCTGTGGCAGCCAAGTGTCGTCTCCGTCACAGAGCCACCAGCCTGCTTATTGGTGCGTCGATCTTTTGAAGTTTTTGGGCGGAAAAGCTTGGAGGACTTGCAAAGCTATTAGGGTGATCCCTAGGGAGACAGTAATTGCACACTCGGTACATGTCTTTACACAGGAATTTTCGGTGGCAGCTAGGGCAAAATTTAAAAGGAGTTTTGTCCATACTAACCCCTTAAGTGCCAAGGGCGAGGTATCTCGTCCTTTACATTACGTTCACTGTGCCAAGGACGAGATAGCTTGTCCTTTCTGGCACTCTGTTTTGTGCAATCGCTGCAAGGCAGGGATCGAACACAAAACTTAAATCCAACCCCCGGGCTATGTGAGGGGGAAGTTCCTCCTCACAGCCTGGGGGTTGGATTTCTTTCAGTTTCACGTCAGCATGCGTATTCCACGCCGAGATGAAACAAAGTAATTTTCACCACAGCAGCCATTTCGGGCTGCCGCAGTGAAAATGAAAGGCGATCTGAACATCTATTTGGCCATTCAAATCGAAGCACACTTCTTTTTGAAGCATTGCTGGGCGCTGATCGGGGCAGAGCGCTCGATCCGCGCCCAGCAATGCCACTAGATCACCAGGGATCGATTTGTGACGTGGGGGGAAGAGGAGGCTGCTTACAGGAAGCAGGAACCCTCCCTCACCCTAAACCCCCCAAGGCATGGGGCCACACGTATTGCGACCCCTGGGGGCAGATGTGTGATCTGCCCCCAGGGGCAGCAGCAGTCCCAGGGAGCCTTGGCAGGGTCCCCCGTCCTTTCCCAGAGGGGAGAAGCTGTGACGCAACCCAGCCAGAGCTCCAGAGTGGTAGGGGGTCATATCCCTGGCCTTGGGCGGCTGACTCATGTGGGTCTTTGCCAGGGCTTGTGAGTAATAAATTCTGAGGCGATTCGCGCAAGTCAGACCTCTGGATTCTCACTGGTGTCCTCTTTTCGGAAATGCATGGGGTTCCCTGTTTCCTTGGTGGCTTCGACACCCTAGCCTAGGCCCAAATCAGTAGGTTTTCCACATGAGCAAAATTCCTGAAAATCTGCTCTGCCGAAAGACTTGGGTGTACTCCGTTTCCCTTTGCACCCAGGTAGGTGCACCCACACATGTGAGGTACCGTTTTCGTCGGGACACCTATGGGAACGCACGAAGGTATGACGTTTGTTGGGTTTGCATGGTTTTCATAACGTTTCAACCCATTTGCTGCTGCCATTTGTCACACAACCCTTTAATTTCCCAAATGTGACCTACATTTAGTCGCTGCTTTAGGCACTAGGCACTATACACCTTTGTAACCTGCACAAGTCACCTACCCTTCAAAAAGTCTGCCTGTGCTCTTTCAAAAAATGTATGCTTGCCCTTCCTCACCACATTTGTTTTTCCCCTATCTACACATGCTAAGAACGTCTGTTTAGGACGTAAGCATAAAACTCTGGTGTACCATGGCTCAGTTCTTGGATTGTGGTATTGCTTGTTTTGTGAAACATTACGAAAAATGTGCGATTTCCAAATTGGAAGAGTCAGGGGAATGTAGCGGAGCATTGATTTTCTCTAAATTCACAGAAGCCATTGCGCCTTACCGTACCAACCATGTCCATCACATACCTTTTTTCTGTAATTTTCCTAATTTTTCCCCAAATTATGGAATTGTTCCCTACATAGTTGCCTGCTCTGCGCAATTCGCCCATCCTAAACTTGGAATTTTGTCTACTTTTCAGAAATGTATGCCTTTGTCTTCTGATTCAGCTTTCCTACCCTTTTCTTCCATTCCGTCCACGCATGTCCTATTGGGGGAAAAAAAAGGCCAAAATCGCCTACCTCTCACGAAATCAGTTGGTAACCATATCAAAATGTTTTTTTGATTTCCACTCAACCTGTTCTTGAAAGCCTGGAAAATGGGGAATTCAGCACAGCAAACCATTTGTTCCTAGCACTTACAAGGAAAAAAAAACACAGGCTTCTTTGTGCATCACTGTATTGGTATTTTTGAAAAAAACAAAAATGTTCCCCCTTTTTGGTTATTTTCTCTCACCCCCTACAGCAAACTAGGATTCTTTGGTGGCAATACGACCGCCTACACGTGTCGAAAAAAAAGAGGCCAAATTTGGCTGAGATCTCATCTAACAAAGTTGTTACAAGGCACTGAATGGCGATATACCGAAATCACCAAAAAATGCCTTGGCACGGGGGGGGGGGGGGGGGGGAACGCATGGCAGTTAAGGGGTTAATGAAAAGGGCAGTTAGGCGAGGGAAAGGGGATGGCAGAATTTGCATTCTCTAAAATAAGTCCGTATGAAGACCTTCCCCTTCTCCCTACTGTAAGGGCTGACGCCCAAAGACTCAGATGAAGGCCGCGTCTGGTCGTCGATTTAGTCAAGTCCTATGAAGGCCGTTGAGCAGCAAGTGATTCTCCGGCAAGAGCGGGCAATAGAGAAAGAAAGAGAAATCTGTGAATAAACTTAACTAGTCAAAGGCATCAGCCTGGAAGGAACTATGCAACTTGCGAATGACCACTGTGGCGCAAAGAAACAATCTGAGGGACCTTGATGCGTGAAGGACCATGGGTACAGTACACGTCACACTAGGCATAGAATTACTAAGAAGCCCTAAGGGTGGAAGTATTTGAATCTTAGATACAAGCACCAGAAATACGGTTACGTGAGTAATGTATTCCTTCTGGAGCTTGTGTATCTGCTTAGATCCCATGCTCTGCATAGATTAGCGAGCAGTATCTGGAGAAGGAGGTGGGCGTTAGAAGGTACAGCGGCAAAGATGTTTTAGGACCGCTTGTCCCACCTATCAATCTGCTTTAGAGTATGTCAAAGCAGTAATGCTGTGTGAACGTATGGATGGAACTCCATGTAGCAGTTTTGCAGATGGCGACCATAGGGATGTTTGCAATGAAAACTAAGGTAGCTACTGTACCTCTGGTAGAGTGTGCCCTTGGGGTGAAAGGTAGAACTTTTCTGTATAGGGAATAGCAGAGTTATATGCATCCGACTATCCATCTGGAGATGGCGCTCTTTGATATGTGATCGCTTTCTCTACCAGGTGCTATGGAAACAAAGAGTTGGTCTGTTTTCCTTAGGGTTTTGTTTTGTTCACATAGTACAAGACCGCCCTTCCGTACATCAAGTGTATGGAGGTTTCTTTCTGCTAAGTTTGATGGATTCTGAAAGAAGGTGGGAAGTTCTATGGATTGGTTTACATGCAACTTTGAAATGAACTTAGGTGAGAACCTAGGATGTGTTTGGAGGAAAACCTTGTCCTTGTGTATAATGAAAACAGGGTCTTGTACAGATAAAGCATGTAGCTCACTGACTCTATGGAGGTGATAGCTACCAGGAATGCAGTCTTATAAGCAAGATGCTTTAGGCTGGCCTTGTGCATAGATTCAAAGGATGGCTCCATGAACTTGGAGAGCACAACATTGAGATCCCAAACCGGGGGGAGGGTTGGAAAATGGGGGGGGGGCTATTGCCTCTTTGCCACTTCCATGAATGCTTTAATGACAGACTTTCCACCAGGACACTTTGTTCTGTTAAGTGGTGTAAGCCGACAGGGCTGCCAGATGCACCTTTAAGGAGTTAAATACTAGATAGGAGTCTAGTAAGTTAAGCATGTAGTGTAGAATGTTAGCTGGAGAACATTCATAATGGGCTTAGTGATTGTGATGTGCCCCATATCACAAATCTTTTCCATTTAATAAAATAGCAGTGTCTGGTGTTGGGTTTTCGTGCCTCTTTAAGGATATCCATACACCTTTGCGGAAGGTTGAAGTGGCCAAAATATGACTTCAGGAGCCAAGCTGCCAAATTCCATTGTGGGCGTGGGTGGAGGGATAACCCTTTGTGTTGTGTCAACATGTTGTATGGGCACGGGAGCTTGACTGGGTTGCACATCGCCAGCTTGAGCAGATGTGGAAACCAAGGCTGTCTCTCCCACATAGGAGCAACCAGGATCAGAGTTACTTGTTCTTTGTGCATCATGTGCACTATCTTGCTCAGGAGTGGTATAGGGGAAAAAGCTTATGAAAATGTCCCGGACCAGTTCATCCACATGGTGTTCCCCTTGAACCTGGCTAGGGAAACCTGGGCGCGAAGTCTGGGCATTGTGCGTTTAGCTTTGTGGCAAACAAGTCTAGTGGGCGGGTGACCCCAAAGTGAGAATACTGTGTCTAGGATATCTGTCGAGTTGCCACTCGTGTTCTTCTGGTCGAGGGTGTCTGCTTAAAGTGTCTGCCAGAGAATTGAGTTGCCCTGGAACATGTTGGGATGTTAGAAACATGTTCTGCTTGAGTGCCCAACTGCATATTTTCTGGGATAGCTTGGACAGACTTGGAGAGTGTGTGCCTCCCTTCTTGTTTAGATAGAACATGGCCGTTGTGTTGTCTCAGAGGACCTGCACCGCCTCGTCCTGGAGATGTTGAAGTGCGCCATCCCCCCACCCTCAACCGGCAAGTGAGGCGTCTGTAGTTAGGATGCTTGAGTAGGTGGAGCGCAAACAGGTTTTCCTTTTACCAGGTTGTCCTTGGACCACCAGCGAAGCGCCTGAACCAGTATTAGCGAAACAACCACTAGATCGTCCCACTGTCCGCTTGCCTGAAACCACTGTTTCCCTAACCATTCCTGCATTGAACGCATGTGCAGGCGCACGCGAGGAACCAAATAAATGCAAGGGGCCATCATCCCTAGCAAGCGCATTGCATTGCGTACCGTCATCTAGCGACTGACCTTGTATTGAGGCATCTGCAACATCATATTTCTCGTTTGAGGGGAATGCCAGCTCCTACTTTGTGTTTAGGACAGCCCCCAGGAATTGTTTTATCTGGCTGGGGACATTTTCTTGTTGATGGAGAAACCCTGATTGAAGAGTAGGTTTATCGTTTTTTGCGTATTTAACGTGCACATTTGAGGAGATTCCCCAGTGATTAGCCAGTCATTCAAATAAGGGTATACGAGGATGGACTTTCTGCACAGGTGTGCTGTCACTACTGCAAGCACCTTGGTGAACACTCTTGGTGCTGGGGCGATGCCAAATGGAAGTACTTTGAACTGGTAGTCTACTCCCGCCAACTTGAAACGCAGGCATTTTCTGTGCACAGGGTGCATTGAAATATGAACATATGCATCTTTCATGTCCAATGTTGCCATATAGGCTCCCAGTTTCAGGAGTGGAATCACCTCCTGAAGCCTGGTCATGCGAAATATTTGTGGTTTGACATATTTGTTTGCAGGGCGCAGATCTAGTACTGGGCGCATGGCACAAGTACGTATGTTAAAGATACCCTGGTTTACCTGGTTTGCCGGGACGATTTCTATTACGTCCTTCGAGCAGTGCTTTTATTTACTCCAGCAATATGGCTCTTTCGTCTGCTGTCAGTTTTTGTCTTGGCAGGCGGTATGGTGTTTTCTGAAGCATTATGCAGTACCTGCCTGTCACATGGACAACACGCACTTGTCCGTTGTTATTCGCCTCCCATGCGTGGGTGAATAAAGTGTTTCGTCCTCCTACTGGAGTGGCATGGGAGGGGACCTGAAATGGCATGTCATTGCTTGGGAGGGGCTGAGCCTCTCCCAGGGGAGGTTCTGCCTCTACGTCTGCCTCTACCTCTTTTATTCCCTCTTTGAAAGCTGGATGAGGAATCTTGGCATTGTGACTGGCCCCAGAATGAGAACTGTCGTCCTTCAGAGTAGCCCGAGGAACGTTGTGCACCCAGGCCCCGAAATCTCTAGAGTTTGGGGAACCCCATTGGGAATAAGGCCTGTTCGTTAATGGCCCAATGGATTGGAGTGTGTCGTCCTCGGCACTTTTGAGGGCGTCCTCTTCGGCCTTCCCAAATAAAACATGTGGCTCTACTGGCATGTTTAACGAGGGTTGCTTGAGTCTCTAGCTTAAACCCTGACTGCCTAAGCCAGACATGCCGCTTAATGAGCACCCCCTCTGCTATGATGCGTCCTGCGTTATCCGCTGCATTTGTTTGCCTTCTCAGACGGTCTTAAGCAGTTGAGTCTTTAGTGGCACTGGGATGGTTTCTAGTTGTCGTTTCAGCTCATCCCATTTATGGCAGCCGTAACTAGCTAACTGTGGTATTGTTAGCAATTGTGGTCTGGTACGCTGCAGAGGAAGGGACCTTTCTCTCAAACGTGTACATCTTTTTACGCTCCTTGTCTGGCGGGGTTTCTGCCGATGCCAGGGGAGTGTGACCTTTTTCGGGTCGTAGTGACCACTAGAGAATCTGGTCTGAGCTGGCCCTGAATATACAGGGGATGAGTGGGCACGGGTCTGAATAGCTTTTCTATCCTTGGGTTGAACGCACTTGTAAGATTAGGCGTTAGTAGAACAAGTTACTCTCTTACCTGGTAACTTTCTTTCGATGGGATGGTCCGATGACGTATTCCATATCTATGACAGGTAATCACCACAGCTGTGCTGCTTTGGAAAATATTCGGTGTCTGCGTCCTGCATTTATGAAGTTGATACGCTGTCCTCGAGGGCCTCCGTCGAGCCAACGTCACCGGATGTTACAAGTAGGACACACGACGCCCGTAGCCTCAGTTGTAGTTTTTCCCAGAACGTGTGGCACCAATCGTCTGCCTGTAGGACCACAGAAAGCCTTGCGGAAACGTAAGCTGCAATCGCATAAGAAATTCTGTAGCGGGGCAGGTAGGGAGGGAGCGATATGGAATACGTCGTCGGACCATCCCATCGAAAGAACGTTACCAGGTAAGAAAGTAACTTGTTCTTCGAGGAGATTGGGTCCTCCGACATATTCCATTTCTATGACAGACTCCCAAAGCAGTACCAACGTATGGAGGAGGGAAAGCATTTAGTATATAGAAATTTAGAATACCCAATTAAATTGCAGAGTAAAGGACTGCCTTGCCAAAGGCCAGATCCTGCCCATGGACAGAATCTAGGGAGTAGTGTCTTACAAAAGTATGGACCGAAGCCAATGTGGCTGCTTCACAGATGTTACAAATAGGAACACCCCTCTGCAGGGCAGGAGAGGCAGCCATTCCCCTAGTAGATTGGGCCTGAAGCCTACCGGAGGGTCCTTACCCACCAAGCGGTAAAATTCATAAATTGCCATGATAATCCATCTAGACAAAGTCTGCTTAGTAACAGCTTGTCCCAACTGCCTTCCAGCGTAACCTATAAAGAGCTGACCGTCCACTCTGACCCGGGACATGCGTGAAATGTAGAAACTTAAAGCTCTCCTAGGATCCAACCTATGGAGCCTCTCCTCTTCCTTAGCAGGATGCGGAGGAGGATAAAATGCTGGAGGAATGACCTTCTGGCTTAAATGAAATTCCAACATAACTTTCGGAAGAAAGGAGGGACGAACCCCAAGGACAACCCTGTCCTTAGGAAACACTGTGAAGGGTGGCTTAACAGAAAGTGCCTGCAACTCACTCACTCTGCGAGCGGAAGTAACCGCAACTAAAAATACAGTTTTAAGGGTTAACAGTCTCAAAGGACAAGAATGTAAAGGCTCAAATGGAGCACCCATTAGGAATTTTAGAACAAGGTTCAAATCCCACCTGGAAAGGTGACGGTGGGAACACATTAGTGAGCCCTTTCAGAAACTGAGAAATTAAAGACATTTTGAAATAAGAACACTTCTCAGACGAGTGCTTAAATATGGACAGCGGCGCCAGGTAACCTTTAATGGTACCCACTTGCAGGCCCTTGTGGGCTAACGAAAGCAAAAAATGGCAGAACCACAGGAATGTCACACGAAAAAGGATCCACATTCTTAACCCTGCACCAGTCGCAGAACTTTCTCCAACGGCAACGGTACAGGGACTTTGTTGCAGGCCGTCTGGCCGAAAGCAACACCTCCATCACGTCTTCATGGAGGTCCCAATCCTTATACCTCAACCTTTCAGAAGCCAAGCATGAAGGTTGAGGGATCTGACCTCTGGATGGAGAACCTGACCCCCCCCCTCCCGTGAGAGCAGATCGTCTTGATAGGGAAGACGGCATGGAGGGCCGATGGACAAGTCGAGAAGGTCTGGGTACCCCGCCCTCCGGGCCCATGCCGGAGCAATGAGGATCATCCGGGAACTGAACCTCTAACCTCTGCAGCACTTGCGGGATGACGGGGACTGGAGGAAACGCGTACAGCAGTGGGAAGGACCACTCCACAATGAACGCGTCCCCTAAGGCTCCTCTTGGAGGAAATTCCCACAAGCAGAACCTTTCGCACTTCCAGTTGACATTGGAGGCGAAGAGATCCACTTGTGGGGTCCCCCAAAGGGCGAAGATCTCCAGGAGAATCTCCTGAGCGAGCTCCCACTCGTGAGAGATCGCGCTCTGCCTGCGCAGAGCGTCCGCCGTCTCGTTTTCATCTCCGGCCAGATGAACTGCAGAGATCGAGATTTCCTGCTGGATGGCCCAGAACCAGAGCTACATCGCCTCCCTGCACAGAGGAAGTGACCCTGCCCCTCCCCCCTTTTTGTTGAGGTAGTGCATGGCCACTGTGTTGTGTCAGAATCAGGACATTCTTTCCTCGCACAGTCGGCAGAAAAGCCTTCAGGGCAAGCCTGACGGCCCTCAGCTCCAACAGATTGATATGGAGTCTGGACTCCAGGAACCAACGACCGCTGACTGTCAACTCGTTGACATGAGCTCCCCATCCCTTGAGGGATGCGTCCGTCACGATCGTCACCTCCAGCCAGGGTAGCCAAAATGGAGCCCCCCCCCTCATCAGATTGCCTTAGACGGCCCACCACAGAAGATCCTGGGCGACCGGGGGCAGCACCTGAACGGGGTCCGACATCCTGCCGGAGGACTGTGACCAATGCATCTTGAGAGCCCTGTCATGATACCTACCTCTAAGGAGCCAGGTCCGACCCAGCAACCCCAGAGGCAGGCATCATTCCCCCCAGGGAAGTGCCAGCGGGCCCAAGCTGGGGCCCTTTGGACACAGTCCTGGCGCCTTAGGTGCCAGGCTCATGTTGGACCCCTGTCCTGGCGCCTTAGGCGCCAGGCTCATAAAGCTAGACAAGTGTTCAAGTGTTTTAATGTGCAATTACCTGATGCAGACCATGCTGCTACATCCAGGCCCTCTTGAGGCCTGAATGGAACTACTTTACCTGTGGGGCTACTTTCCCATGGGTGTGGTCGGGGAAGGATACATACCTGATCGGTGGAAGGATACATACCTGGAACTTCTTCCAAAGCTATTTAAACCACGCCCGATCAGCAACTCACGCTTCGCGTTGTTCTGCTCCTCGCAGCTGGACGCTCACTGTGTCAGCTCCTGCATCTGGACTTCAGCAACGCCTGTCAGCATCCTGGGTCACCTGCTAAGAGAGAATTGGAGAGAAAGAAGACCTTACCTGCTAAAGCTGCATCACGGAGACATCACTCCGACAATCCTGAAAGGGATTTTAAAAGCATTTCGCTTCGATCGCTGCAGCGCTGCATTTCACTCACCTTTCCTGGGCACCTCCATCTTCAGCAGCGATCATCCGGATCCGCAGCCACTTCCCAGAGCCTAGAGAGAAAAAGACAAGAACACAAGGTGAGAGAAGGAAGGGAATAGGAAAAGCTCAGTTTCCTTCTAAGACTTACCTGTTGGGTCATTCCCATTTCATTTCGGGTCCTGCCGCTTCCTGGCATTCCGGACCCCGTCCCCTATGGGGAAAAAAGACAAAGACATTGAATGAGCGAATGCAAAGACATTACCCGAACGCTCATCCAGAACTTACCTGTCATTTACTGGAACTGCACGTTTCACTTCGGGTCGGCGCCATATCTCTTGCATTCCGAACCCCGGACCCTAAGGGGAAAAAAGACATAAGCGATTAGCGCTTGCTGCAATAAGACTATGAACATTATTATTAAGCTTGAACTTTTGAACTTGCTACAGAACTCTTACAGCGCCTTACCTGAATAGTCAAGCTTATTTGAACTCCCATCAAACCTCAATCCAGTGAAGTAACTGGGTTTCAACGCGCCCCTGCATCAGAAGCAGGATGGAGAACTCATCCTTCCAAACCCTAAGGTGAGACTTCACAGGGAATCGAGGAAGGATATCGTGGAGGGTTGGAAGGGAGTGGGAGGCTTGAGCATTATTCCGTCAGTGGGTAATACTCCCTTTTCACGCACAGGGGAATATTCCTGCGAGCCAGAGAGTCCATCTTCAGAGCCCTGCGCTTCACCATAGAAGAAGCATCAGCACTCGAAGCCAGACCTGCGCCTCCGTGGGAATCAGGTGAGCGTGACAGAACGCGAAGCCTACCCACAATTTCCCACCCGGGCGCTATGGAGACTTCCGAGACAGATCAGCTGGCCCAGCTTTTGGGGGAATTACGGGCAGAAGTGCACTCAGCCCGCCAGGAGACTTAACGCTCTCAAAAGAGAACTGATCCTATCCAAGGAAAGAACAGATGACTTGGCCAAAAGGTTATTGCAGGCCCAGGCAGGGCACACTCCTTTACCTAATTCCGGAGGTACTTCCACATCAATGGGTTTGAATAACCCGGTACAAATCAATCTACCTGGACACATGCCTTTGGCCCAGCCTGAACTTTTTGCGGGGGATCCCAAGAAATATGCCGTCTTTATGAACCAATGTCGTTTACACTTTCTATGCAGACCCGGGGCCTTCCCTAACGACCAGACCAAGGTAGCCTTTATACTATCTTACCTCAGTGGCAGTGCTGCCGATTGGTCTATTCCATTGGTAAATCAGGATGATCCCATTCTCCAGAATTTTCAGGGTTTCCAGGCCAGCCTGGAAAGATTGTTTGCTCGACACTCTCAAGGACAGGACCTTGATAACGAACTGCTATCCGTACGACAAGGTAATCAGGATCTCCTGTCCTACGTTGCCACCTTTAATAGACTGGTTGTGGAAACTGGATGGCCAGAAAACAAAAGGATCACATTGTTTCATCGAGGCCTGCGCGGAGAGCTTAAGGATGTTCTAGCTCAGATAGTAGATCCACCCCAGGTCTGCGCAGACTGCATAGACTTGGTGGTTCAACTTGATCACAGACTTCAAAATAGAAAAGCAGATCGGTTCAAGCACGAAACCTGAGTACCGATCAAAACCCACGCTAACTCCAAGAGTACCGACGTATCCGAACCTATGCAAATCGGCGGTGTTAAAGGACCATTAACTTAGAAGGAACGAGAGAGAAGGCGGCAAATGCAACTTTGTCTGTATTGCGGGACTTCCGGTCACTTTCTTCGAAATTGTCCGGTTAAACCACCTAAGAAGGTGGTTGGAGCCACTGATAACGATTTTTTGACACCTGATTCGGGAAACTACCTAGCCCGACAAGCGTAGGGGTCCGCTTGCCGAGCTTGAAAACAAACTCTTTGACCTCGCATTTTGTCATGCCAATGGTGCTTGTGGACCCAAAACAGCCTCAGCTGTTGCATGCTATAAAAGCATACATCGACAGTGGAGCTATTGGAAATTACATAGACCGTGAATTGGCTTCCAGGATTAAGCTCCCTCTCCGCCCGAAAGTAACCCAAGATGTCATTACTACAGTAGATGGAAACGAAATAGCCTCAGGGCCTGTAACGCATTCCACTGTTGAAATGACACTGGTGGGTCAGGATGGACATCGGGAAGCAATCGTGTTTGATGTGATCAAGGCCCCACAATTTCAAGTAATTCTTGGAATTCCTTGGTTAGAAACACATAATCCCAGAATTGACTGGCGAGCAAAGAAGATAAGTTTTCCTGATTGTGAACCAACTTGTTACCCAAGAAATTCAGTTATGGGTCTAGCCTCAGCAACTTCCACCCCTGTACAGCTACCGTCAGAATACCAAGAATTCCAAGACGGTTTTCGGAAAGAACAGGCTAACACGTTACCTCCCCATCGGTCTTATGATTGCCAAATCGATCTGGTACCCAATGCTCAACTACCTTGTAGTAGGATGTATGCTCTTACGGAACCTGAGAACCTACATTTGCGTCAGTATTTAGATCAGTACCTAGCCAATGGTTTTATTCGCCCGTCCAAGTCTCCTGTCTCCTCAGCTCTGTTCTTCGTGCCGAAAAAAAGAGGGCGACCTTAGAACATGTATAGACTATCGCGCCCTAAATCAAATAACGATTAATAATCGTTATCCTCTGCCCTTGATCCCTGAGCTTATCGCCCAGGTGAAAGACGCTTTTGTGTCCACCAAGTTAGATCTCAGAGGAGCTTATCACCTGGTGCGTATAAAAGAAGGCGACGAATGGAAGACTGCATTCCGCACCAAATTTGGGCTCTTCGAATATCAGGTGATGCCTTTCGGTTTGTGCAATGCACCTGCCGCCTTTCAGTACTTTATGAATGATGTTCTTCGGGAACTTATCGACGTCTGTCGTTTATATGGACGACATCCTGGTGTACTCTTCTTCAGAATCCGATCACAGAAAACATGTTAGGGCAGTTCTTGAGAAATTGCGCCAGCACAGACTATTTGCAAAGCTCGAAAAATGCGTTTTTCATACCACAGAAGTGGAGTTTCTCGGATTCATCCTGACACCTCAAGGAGTCCGAATGGACTCGCGAAAGGTGGACGCCATCCTCAAATGGCCATCTCCTAGCTCGGTGAAGGGAGTTCAGAGCATGCTCGGCTTCGCCAATTTCTATCGAAGCTTCATCCCGGAATTTTCCCGAACAGTCCAACCCATCACAGCTCTCCTAAAGAAAAACAAACGCTTTGAATGGACTCTTGAGGCTGAACAAGCCTTTCAGGACCTGAAAACCAAATTCACCTCTGCACCTATATTGAAGCACCCGCACCCAGATCTCCCTTACATTGTGGAAACCGACACATCCAGTTCGGCCATGGGAGCTGTCCTGTCGCAAAGAGACCCAGAAACTAACCAACTACACCCTGTGGCCTTTTGGTCCAGGAAATGTTCTCCTCCTGAAATCAACTACGCAATTACCGACAGAGTTACTGGCTATTAAATCTGCTTTCAAGGCTTGGCGTCACTACCTTCTCGGGGCAAGACACACCATCACCGTAATTACGGACCACAGAAATTTACAGTATTTAAAGACAGCCAAAGCTCAATCTTCAAGACAACTCTGATGGGCTCCATTCTTTGCGGAATTTGATTTTGTAATTACCCATCGCCCTGGCTGCAAGAATGGTAAAGCGGACGCCTTATCCCGGATTGGCATGGAAGAACCCTATTCGATTTTAGAACCTGTGCCAATCATACCTGAACAAAGAATCTCAGGCCTAACTTCATTGCAAACTATTGAGGACATCCAAACGCAAGTAAAACAACTTCTAGACTCTTCAGCCTTACTGGAATGGAGTCAAAAGGGTCCTCATTACACCGTTAAGGATGACTTACCCTACTTCCAGGAGCGGTTGTTTCTGCCTAGTAAAGAATTGCAAGAACTTGTTATTGCCCATCATCATGAATCATTAATGGAAGGACACCCTGGTATCGCTAAAACGGAGGAGAAAATCAAACGCCACTTCTGGTGGCCTTCTTGGAGAAA
Source organism: Ambystoma mexicanum (assembly GCF_040938575.1). NCBI lineage: Eukaryota > Metazoa > Chordata > Amphibia > Caudata > Ambystomatidae > Ambystoma > Ambystoma mexicanum. The sequence continues at coordinate 610,926,385 of NC_090936.1, read as the reverse complement.
AGACAAAGTCTTTTGTATTGTCTTGCGGAATTTGCGCCCAAAACAAGGGTCAAAAGAAAAGGCCAGCCGGCCTACTTCAACCCTTGGATATTCCACCGGCACCATGGCACACCTTGTCAATGGACTTTATAACAGACCTGCCTCCTTGTGCTGGTTACAACACTATCCTTGTAATTGTGGATCTATTCTCCAAAATGACCCACTTTATCCCTTTAAAAGGTTTGCCCTCAGCTTCCACCTTGGCCAAGGAATTTCTGGAGAATATAGTTTGCATACATGGTTTCCCTTCCATATTAGTCTCGGATCGTGGAAGTCAATTTATCTCCCATTTTTGGAAGAAGTGTTGCCAACTAGCACAAATAGATGTGCGGTTATCCACCAGCCACCACCCCCAGACCGACGGACAAACCGAGAGAACCAATCAGACTCTCGAGCAATATCTTCGGTGCATGTTACACCAATCCGAGTTAAATTGGAAAGACATCCTTTGGATCGCAGAATATGCATACAACAATTCAGTGCATTCTGGAACCGGACAAACTCCTTTGTATACTTTGTATGGTCACCATCCTCGGACCTCTGATCTAGATCCACCTCTGACCCTGGAAATGCCCGCAGTAAATCATCTGCATTCCACAATAACCCGAGCCTTCAAAGAAGCTGCAACTCATCTACAGCAAGCCAAGAACAAGTATAAAGAAAACGCTGATTTGCACCGAAGTAAAACTCCTCCTTACCAAGTAGGAGACCAGGTATGGCTAGCAACGAAACATTTACCCCTCAAGGGCCCGCAAACTTTCAATCCCAGATTCTTAGGCCCTTATCCCATCAAGGCTATAATCAATCCCGTGGCCTTTAAACTGGATTTACCGTCTAACATGCGTATTCATCCCGTTTTTCATGCATCACTTTTGAAGCCAGTACAACCAGGGACCCGACTGTCCAAGCCTCCAGACCCAGTTCAAATTGATGGGGAATTAGAATTCGAAGTTAAAGACATTTTAGACTCCAAGGTGTTAAAGTCCAAACTCTTCTATCTTGTTGACTGGAAGGGATATGGACCTCAGGAGAGATCGTGGGAGCCTTATAACCATGTTCACGCACCTCGATTAATACAAAGGTTCCATCGGAGATTTCCGAACAAGCCAAGACCCCCGGAGGGAACAACCTTGGGAGGGGCCTTGAGGGGGGGGGGGGGGGTACTGTCATGATGCCTACCTCTAAGGAGCCAGGTCCGACCCAGCAACCCCAGAGGCAGGCATCATTCCCCCCAGGGAAGTGCCAGCGGGCCCAAGCTGGGGCCCTTTGGACACAGTCCTGGCGCCTTAGGCGCCAGGCTCATGTTGGACCCCTGTCCTGGCGCCTAAGGCGCCAGGCTCATAAAGCTAGACAAGTGTTCAAGTGTTTTAATGTGCACTTACCTGATGCAGACCATGCTGCTACATCCAGGCCCTCTTGAGGCCTGAATGGAACTACTTTACCTGTGGGACTACTTTCCCCTGGGTGTGGTCGGGGAAGGATACATACCTGATCGGTGGAAGGATACATACCTGGAACTTCTACCAAAGCTATTTAAACCACGCCCGATCAGCAACTCACGCTTCTCGTTGTTCTGCTCCTCGCAGCTGGACGCTCACCGTGTCAGCCCCTACATCTGGACTTCAGCCACGCCTGTCAGCATCCTGGGTCACCTGCTAAGAGAGAATTGGAGAGAAAGAAGACCTTACCTGCTAAAGCTGCATCACGGAGACATCACTCCGACAATCCTGAAAGGGAAGACATTTTAAAAGCATTTCGCTTTGATCGCTGCAGCGCTGCATTTCGCTCACCTTTCCTGGGCACCTCCATCTTCAGCAGCGATCATCCGGATCCGCAGCCACTTCCCAGAGCCTAGAGAGAAAAAGACAAAAACACAAGGTGAGAGAAGGAAGGGAATAGGAAAAGCTCAGTTTCCTTCTAAGACTTACCTGTTGGGTCATTCCCATTTCATTTCGGGTCCTGCCGCTTCCTGGCATTCCGGACCCCGGCCCCCATGGGGAAAAAAGATTAGCGAATGCAAAGACATTACCCGAACGCTCATCCAGAACTTACCTGTCATTTACTGGAACTGCACGTTTCACTTCGGGTCGGCGCCATATCTCTGGCATTCCGAACCCCGGACCCTAAGGGGAAAAAGACATAAGCGTTAGCGCTTGCTGCAATAAGACAATGAACATTATTATTAAGCTTGAACTTTTGAACTTGCTACAGAACTCTTACAGCGCCTTACCTGAATAGTCAAGCTTATTTGAACTCCCATCAAACCTCAATCCAGTGAAGTAACTGGGTTTCAACGCGCCCCTGCATCAGAAGCAGGATGGAGAACTCATCCTTCCAGACCCTAAGGTGAGACTTCACGGGGAATCGAGGAAGGGTATCGTGGAGGGTTGGAAGGGAGTGGGAGGCTTGAGCATTATTCCGTCAGTGGGTAATACTCCCTTTTCACGCACAGGGGAATATTCCTGCGAGCCAGAGAGTCCATCTTCAGAGCCCTGCGCTTCACCATAGAAGAAGCATCAGCACTCGAAGCCAGACCTGCGCCTCCGTGGGAATCAGGTGAGCGTGACAAGCCCATTGCTGAGATCTCATCAGCAACCTGGCCTCTGGCACCAGAAGAATGCAGGATGCCATGAGGCCGAGCAACTTCAAGAACTCGAACGCCATGGTGGGGGGTGGGGGACACTGCCCCAGGGACGCGTTTAGCACTGCTCCGATGTACTGGAGCCGCTGCATTGGCGTCAAGTGGGAATTCTTTAAGTTGAGGGAGAAGCCCACCTTGTGAAGGGAGTGGCAGGTGACTTACAGATGATCCAGGACTTGCTCGGGAGAGCGCGCCCTGATCAACCAATCGTCCAGGTAGGGGTAGACGTGAATCCCCCCCCCCTTTCCTGAGATGCACTGCCACCACCACCATGAGCTTGGTGAAAGCCCTCGGGGCGGAGGTCAATCCGAACGGCAGGACCCGAAACTGAAAGTGCGAGTCGTCAACCGTGAACCTCAGGTACTTCTTGTGCTTGGGATGGATCGGCACATGAAAGTAAGTGTCCTTGAGGTCTAGAGACAGAAACCAGTCCTGAACTTGAAGGGCCTGGAGAGCTTGAGAGAGAGTAACCATCTTGAACTTGTCTTTCCTGAGGAGCTTGTTCAAACCACGCAAGTCCATGATGGGTCTCAACCCTCCGCCTTTCTTCGAACTATAAAAATAAGGGGAATACCATCCCTTGTTCCTCTCCGCTACAGGCACCAGTTCTATGGCACCTTTCTCCAGCAGGGATTTTATTTCCTGCGCAAGGAGCGGATCCGGACTCTTCAAAGAGTTTCCCTGGTGGATTGTCGTGAGGCCTCTGCCGGAAAGGAAGACAGTAGCCGTGGGCTATGATCTCCAGAACCCACACATCTGAAGTAATGGCACGCCATTCTACAAGATGCTGCGCCAACCTTCCCCGGACCGTCGAACCATGGGACATGGCCTCATGATTGAGCTGAAGCGGCATTGCCTGAAGGTAAAGAGGCAACTGCCCGAGCGGCCTTGGCACCTCCAGTACCTTGATTACCACCTCTGGTACTCCTGCGGTGGCCCCTTTGACTTGCAGCTCCTCTCGATCTACCAAATGATGAGTAATATCGAAAGGAACCCCCCCTCCATTGCTGTCCCCTACAACGAAAAGGCAGAGGTTGGCGAACTGCAGCGCTCAACAACTTTGCTGCAGCTTTGGAGGTCTGCAACCTCAAGGCTCTCGTCAGCCTTGCTGCCAAAAAGATGTTCACCATCAAAGGGCATGTTGAGAAGCCGGGCTTGTACATCAAGAGCAAACCCCGACTTCCGCAACCACGCAAATCTGCGCATTACAGTGCTCGCCGCCGTGGACCAGCTGACGCAATCTGCCATGTCCAGACCCGACTGAACGGATTCACACATGGCCTCCTTCCCATCCTGAACAAGAGCAAGAAAGCCATCCTGTTCCTCCCCTTCGGGAATGTGTTCAGCCGCCAAAGAGACAATTCCACAGAGCATGAGTGAAACGTGCTAAGGCACACACAGAGTTGGCTGCCTGTAAAGCCATACCCCCTGAAGAAAACACTTTCTTCGCCCAGCCATCAAAACGTTTGTCGTCCCTCTCAGGAGGGATGGTAGGGTACGATGCCTGTTTTGCCGGGGCCGTAGCAGCCTGCACCACCAAACTCTCGGGAGTGGGGTGCGTAGTCAAGTAGCTGGGGTCGCTACTGGCTGAACAGTATTTTTTCGGCAAAGACTTGCTCACTGCCGGGAGACTCTTCGGAGCAGTCCAAGCCGCTGCCACCCTTCTTTGCAAGGCCATATGGAATGGCAGTACTGGGTCAGTTGGGGGACCTTGGTCAAGGATATCCGTCAGGTCATCCTGCAGAAAATCCACTGGTGACGCAGACCACCCTAAGTATTCCGTCACCCTCGACATAAGGCACCGGTACATGGACTTGGCGTGCGTACCAGGTTCAGGCCTATGGAACTCCACCTCCGGAGAGGTGTCCAGACCACTGGCATCATGCAAGGACTGACGCAGGTCTTCTAGCTGGCTATGACCAGACATGAGTTCGTCGGGAAGCTCTTCAGGAACCATACAATCAGACCCTTCATCCACCTCAGAGATGCAATCCAGAGGCTGGAATAAATCCCTGGATGAGGGCGCAGAAAAAGTCTTGAATACAGGCCTTATTGACTTCTGCAGGGCCTTTCTCTGAGTTTCCACCGGTCTCCGGGGGACCTCTGAAAAATCCTCTGCGAAAAGCACCGACGGAATCGGCGTCGAGCGTGGCGCCGATGACTTCGACACAGGTCTCGAGGGCGGAGCCCTGAGCGTGTCCTTCGACAGCCTCGGCGCCGATGGCTTCCTCTGAGGCAGAGCCTCGAGAGAGTCCTTAGACGGTCTCGTTGCCGAAGGCGTCGACGTCTTCAGCGAAGACCTCAGAGGCTCCGACGGTCTCTATGGCGTCGAGGACCGGGACCTGGAGCGGGTGTGGCTAGAGCGATTCACCTTGTCCGACCGGGACCTCGAAGGTTCTCAGTGATCACAACGACCGCTTGAGCCCGAAGGCGTGCCAACAGCGTCTCTAGCACGTTCCCTGCCGGCGGCTTTCGACGGCGCCGACGGAACAGAGCCCTGCGACTGAAAAATCGCCATCATCTCCTTATGGAATGAATCCCATTCCGCAGGAGTGGAATGCTTGGTGAGACAAGCAATCCGCCGACGGGCGGAGTCCTTGGACGAGGACGGCAACCGATGAAGGCGCTTCCGTGAGTGCCTCGCAGAGTCAGAAGAATGGCGGGACCCGCTCCGGGACCGAGACCGCCTGGACTTACGCCGACGATGCAGAGAGTCGCCCCTCGAATCGTCAGTCGAAAGCCCAGTGGATTTCAACTTCCGGGGCTTGTACACCTTACCGACAGAAAGCTTCTTACGCTCCCGCAAGGCCTTCGAAGTTAATGCCTGGCAATCGTCACAATCGTCCGTGGCATGGTCCTCACCGAGGCACCAGAGGCAGGCGTTGTGTAGGTCCGTCAGTGACATCTTGGAACCGCAGTCCCGACACTTCAAAACCCGGCCGCAGGGTAGAAGAAGACAAAGACATCATGGAAATCTTCACAAACAAACTGGTTCGAAGAACCGATAGAACAACTCAGAAGAACCAAGGTGCGCCGAGATCTCCGAAGCGAACACATTCACGGAAAAAACGGAACTGAGGCTACGGGCGTTGTGCGTCCTACATAGAACATCGTCTCGACGGAGGCCCTGGAGGACAGCGTATTGACGTCATCGACGCAGGAGCCGAACATTTTCCAAAGCACCACAGCTGTGGTGATTACCTGTCATAGATATGGAATACGTCGAAGGACCCAATCCCCTCGAAGGGATGGTTGGATACACCTCTGGACTGACTGCAGGAGAGGTATAAATAGGGTGGCGGACTTCTTGTCCCCCAGGATATACTCCAAGTCTTTATCGTCCTGTGTCTGCTGAGTGTCGATAATGAAATGTTGCGCCGCCTTTATTAGCAGTTCATTGCACTGGAGGGGGTTGTCAACTGGCGAATCTGCTACCGGCTGGTCCTGATGGTCTGGCGACTGCACTATGTAAATGTTATTGTCGTAGAACTTGTCTTGGTCATAGAGGTCCAGCTGAGACCTTGATTGGTCGTCATAATAAAAGTCGCGAGACGGGTCTTGGAAAGCTGGAGTGCCTAGAGCAGAGGTGCTCAGCTGTGGCTCAAGGCGAGACCTTTTGGCAGGGGGTGGCTCTGCTGATGCCCCTGGCTGTGCGAAGTCTCTAAGAAATGTCAACTGGTTGGGGTGCTTGTCCATTAAGTCCACGGAACAGGACATTCTCTTTAAAATGTGATTAAATTGTTCTGCTGTAAAATGACATGAGGGTCGGAAGCTGGAGATGACAGGGACTTGAGAGGGAGGGACATCCTTAGATGGGGTGGGCTGGGAGGGAATGGTATTTTAAGGCGCATAGCCCCACAGAGGGTGGTGATGGCGTTAGAAAACTCTGGTCGTCTTCTTGGGCCAAGCGTGTTGAAATTGTGTTTTTTTCAGCGACCTTGCCTTGAGTAGTGAAGCACTGATGTTTCTTGATTAGCGCTTGTATTTTCTGCGCTTTTTTGGGAGACGCAAAATGTCTTTGGCCGCCTGTTTTCCGGCATGTGAAAGGGGGGACTTTTTTTTATATGCGGTGTCCGAACCAACCTTCGCTTTCGGTTTTTGGGCACTGCGCAATGGCCCAGAGGACAGTGAGGAACCTGAGGCTTTATCCCCGGTCACTGCATGGGCCTCGATGCTGCAGTCTCGGCCGTGGGGCATGTCCTTAGTGTGTTTGTGTGCGCCTTGGCCACTGGGGGTCTTCTCCGTCACAGGACCGCGGGCCTGCTTCACTGTGGTGCCCTGCCATTTGTCATTGTGATTTGAGTAAACTCCTAAGGAGAAATATGGTCCTTGTAGACACTAGCTATATTTTGTGTTGCCATTGCATAATGCTGGGTCTAGATCAATGCTCCTCAACTGCACGCTATGTGCCTGGAATGGGCCCTTTATCCCCTATAGTGCAAGATGTCCCAGGCATTATGCCTCTATAATTGAGAATGGATGTGGAACTAAAACCTAAGGAGCCCCCGATGGGTGCGGGATAAGGAACAAGTTACTTACCTGTAACTGTTGTTCTCCAGCATGGGTCTGGCATGGATTCACATGCTCATGAATATTCCCCGTTGTCAGGCTGGGAATCCTCGGTAAAGAAAAATCAGTGTCGGTTTCGTTTCTGATCTGTCTTTCGTAGTAGTAACCAATCACTGATCTCTGCGTCATACTGACCACAGCCAATGACTGCCCTCTACCTAAGCCCCGCCTCTGGCAGCCATCTTCAGATTTGGTAGCACGTGAAGTGGCAGTATGACCAAGTGAAGAGCCGCAGAGGGGTAGGCGGGAGGGTTCGCATGTGAATCCATGCCAGACCCATGCTGGAGAACAACAGTTACAGGTAAGTAACTTGTTCCTTCTCCAGCATGGGGTCTGGCATGGATTCACATGCTCATGAATATAAGAATAAATAGCAGTACACACATGCACAACCACGGGGGGTGGCAAAAGGCTCAACATTAAGCAATACAAAAAAACTCAACATTGAGCATCTCTTACCTCCTCACCAGGCTCACCTTAAGCGAACAGGTTGCGCAGTACTGCTTGGCCGACCCTGGACTCCTCCCTGGAATCCCGATCGACGCAGTAGAATCTCGTGAAGGTGTGCGACGACCTCCACGTAGCAGCCCTGCAGATGTCCAGCAGGGGCACACCAGATAAGAACGCCGTAGTAGCATCGATCGCTCTGGTCGAATGGGCTCTCGGACGGCCTGGCAGTGGTCGGTTAGCCAACCGGTGGCAGTGCATGATGCAGCCGGAGAGCCATCTGGAAATAGAAGACTTCGAGAGAGCCTTCCCTTGATTCACAAGTCCAAAGTTCACGAATAGCTGTGATGTCCTCCGAAAACTGTTCGTGCGGTCCATGTAGAACTTCAGCACTCTAGCCACATCCAGCGAGTGCAAAGTCCTCTCGGCCGGCGACGAAGGAGACGGGAAGAAAACAGGCAACACCAGGGGCTCGTTAAGATGGAAGTCCGACGGCACCTTGGGCATAAAGGAGGGGTGCATCCTAAGCACCACCCTCGAGGCATGGAAAGTCAAGTACGGTGCTTTGCAGGATAGGGCCTGGATCTCTCCCACTCGTCGTGCGGAGGTAATGGCCACCAGGAATGCAGTCTTCCACGACACAAACTTCATCGGTGCGGAGTGCATCGGCTCGAATGGGGGCCCCATGAGCCTGGTCAGCACCACGTTAAGTTCCCACGCCGGGGCCGGGGCCTTCACCGGCGGGAACGACCGGAACAGTCCCTTCATAAACTCTTTTACCAGTCGATGGAACCACAGGGACGTCCGTCCTTTGGATCTGGTATATCTGGAGATCGCCGCCAGATGAATCTTAATGGAGGCATGGGCTAGCCCAGCCTTTGCCAGCGATAGCAGGTACGGCAGCACTTGAGGGGCCGTAATCCGTAGGGGGTTGATCTTTTGTGCTCGGCACCAGATAGAGTAGCTCTTCCACTGACCGCAGCATTTGAGAGTCGAGGACACCCTGGCCTTTGCAAGAACCTCTCTGCAATCGGCCAGTATATCGTAGCCTCCAAACTCTAGCGCTGCAGGAGCCAAGCCTGCAGGTTCAGCGACGCCGGGTCTTGGTGGAAGATGGCGCCACCTTCTCTGGAGAGAAGGTCCGCGTCGGCCGACAGCTTGATGGGAGGGGACGTTGACAAGTCCAGAAGGTCCGGGAACCAGATCTGCCTCGGCCACGCCGGTGCGACGAGGATCATCTTGCACCGGGACCTCTTGAGCTGGTTGATGAGTCGAAGCAGCAACGGCAACGGAGGGAACGCATACAGGTATAGGCCGTCCCAGGGGAACGAGAACGCATTGCCCATGCTTCTCGGCTGGGGAAACCTGCTGGCGAACCTCTTGCACTTCCAGTTCGTCGCTGTTGCGAACAGGTCGATTTGGGGTTTGCCCCATCGTCGGAAGAGTTGATCCACCTGATCCTGGCGCACTTCCCACTCGTGACACGCGCGCAGCTCCCTGCTGAGCGAGTCGGCGATGGTGTTTCTTTCTCCTGCCAGGTGGAAGGGAACCAGGAACATCCCCTGGGCGACCGCCCAGTGCCACAGATCCTGTGCCTCCTTGGATAGGGCTGGGGATCTGGTGCCTACCTGCTTCCGTATGTAAAACATTGTCGTGGTGTTGTCCGTGAAGATCCGCACCACCTTGCCCTTGAGCGACGGGAGGAACGATTTGAGAGTCCAGAACACAGCTCGGAGTTCCAGGACGTTGATGTGCAGGAGCCTCTCCTCCGGGAGCCAGAGGCCTCTTGCGTGGAGATCTCCGGTGTGGGCGCCTCAACCTTCCAGGGTGGCGTCCGTCGTCACCGTCTCCTGGTACGCCGGCGTCTGACAGTCCTTGCCCGCCGTGAGGTGCGCTCGAACGCCCCACCACTGAATCGCCCGCCGGAACACCTCGTTGAGGGGGACCCTGTCTTCGAAGGTGCCCGTCGCCTGCATCCAATGGGCGACGAGAAATTCTTGATGAGGGCGCATCCGTAGTCTGCAGAGGCGCACCATGTAGATGCAAGAGGACATCATCCCCAGGAGGGACTTGATGGACCTCACCCTGGCCACGTCCGTGGCTAGCAGGCGCTGCACTTTGCCTAGAATGGTCTTCGTCCGCTCTTCCGACGGTGCCGCCAGGCGCCTCACTGTATCGAGCTTCGCTCCCAGAAACAGGGCCACCGGCGACGGCACCAGGTGGGACTTTGGGTAATTTATGGCGAATCCCAGGTCTGTGAGTAGCTGGACGGTCCTCGCAGTGTGTTCGACGGCGAGTTCCCTCGTCCTTGAGCGGATGAGCCAGTCATCCAGGTAGGGGTAGACGTGAATCCCCTGCAGCCGCGCCGCCACAGGTGCTAGGCACTTGGTAAAGACCCTGGGGGCCGACTTCAATCCGAACGGCAGTGCTCTGAATTGGTAGTGGCGTCCCTGGACAACGAACCTGAGGAACTTTCGGTGACTTTTGAGGATGGGAACGTGGAAGTATGCATCATCCAGGTCCAACGACGATAGAAAGTCGCCTTCCTCCAGCTGTCCCAGTACGTGCTGAAGGGTGACCATCCTGAACTTTTGTGACCTGATGTATTTGTTCAAACGACGAAGGTCCAGGATGGGGCGCCAGCCGCCTGTCTTCTTCCTGACGAGGAAGTACCTTGAGTACACACCGGAGCCCCGGAGCCTCTTTGGGACAAGCTCGATGGCGCCTTTCCTGAGCATCTCCCGTACTTCCAACAGAAGTTGCGGGGCGTGACTTTCCTTCCTGGCCACAGGTGGAACGTGAGGGCACTTCTTCAGGAATTCGATAGAGTGTCCTCTTGCCAGGGTATCCAGCACCCAACGGTCGGTGGAGATGTAGATGGACTTCCACACGCCGACGAACTTCGTCAGCCGGCCTCCCACCGGGGTGCTTCGGTGGAGGCCCGAGACCACGGCCGGTTCAGTCCTGCTTGGAGGTGGTGGCCTTGCCGCCCTGGCCACCTTGCCGACGGCGGCGAGGCGCTCCCTGCTTGCCGCGACCCCTGTAGGCCTCCTGAGACGAGGAGCGTGCCGCCTGGCGGTAGGACGAGCCACCGCTGGATCCCTTGGAGGCACCCTGTCTGCCTCCGGAGCTCCGAAAGGGCCGTCGTTGCTGAAGGGCTCCTAGGGCACGGGCCGTCTCTGTCTTTATGGCTTGGAGGGATTTGTCCGCCTTTCCGAACAAGCTGCTGCCGTCGAACGGCATGTCCAACACCTTGGTCTGGACGTCCTGACGGAAGTCGGTCGCCCGGAGCCAACCCAGTCATCGTAGGCAAACACCGTTGCCCAGCTGGCGGAACCCGGTATCAGCAATATCGGTTGCCACCGTTATGGCGTGGTCCGACGCCACCTCGCCTTCTTGTAGTATTTCCAGGGCGTCGGACCTCTTGTCGTCCGGTAGGAAGTCCAATATGGGGGCCAGCTTAAACCAGAGCTCCCTGTCGTAACGGGCCACGATCGCCAGGGCGTTGGCCGCTTTGATCGTCGTCGCCGCCGACGAAATGACCCGCCGCCCCATGGCATCCAACTTCTTTCCCTCGCCGTCCAGCAGGCTCCTGACCCCGCCGCTTTCTTCTTCGCCGCCGCCGAGACGACCGAGTCTGGTGTTGGCTGGGCCCTGAGGCACAGGGGAGCGGTTTCGGGGACCCGGTACTACTTCTTGTACCGGTCCCGTTTGGCTGGTGCCGTGGAGGGGTTCTTGAGAACCGACAGGCCCTCCTCCCAGATGTCATCGATTAGAGGCACAGCGAGGACAGTCTTCCTCTTGGCCTCCAGGCGCTGATAGAGGAAACCTTCCTTTTTCTGCTCCTCCGGGCAGAGCTGGAACAATTCGGACGCCCTGGCGATCATGGCGTGGAATGAGCCAATCTCATCGGGCGGCGAGGCCCGTGCGACGGGAGACCCGTTCCGTCGTCGTCGCCGTCGCCCTCAGAACCCCTCATCGAGCCCATTGCTCCATCATCTCCCGACTCGTGGGAGGATGAGGAGGGAACTGTAGACCTTACGGGGGGCGAGTGGAGGAGAGGGTTGGGTCCTCCATCGTTTGTTCTGAGGACTTCCCGACGGGCCAGGTTGCGGGTCCTCCGGCCTGGGCCCTGGTAATCTCGTCCTTATCTCAGAGCATAAGGACTGGATCGCAGACAAAATGGCCGCCGAGCTATCCTGAGGCCTAGGTTCCGGCTGCGCCGGAAGGGAAGGCTGCTCTTCCTCGCCATCGTCTTCCTCGGTTATCTCCCGAGGATCTTTCTTACGGGATCGAACCTTCTCGAATTGGACTTCGAGATTCCTCACGGCCTCGGTCAGTTCCTCCTCCGAGGCTGACTCCGAGCTCGAGGAGGCTACCGTGCCCCCCCTCGCTTCTTCCATCATGGTGGCCATGACGATGGGCTGAAAAGAGGATTCCCTCCTTGGCGGCAGGGAAACTCTAGTCCCGGAGGCAGTCTCCGCTGGCGGGGTCTCTGCCGGCTTGGCCAGAGTCGCCGCGATCGCCTCGATAGAGGCATTTGCCTGCTGGGTAGGGGCCTTCACCACCTTAGGTGCGTCCCGGGCCTTCTCCTTAGGGGGAGGGGCGACGCCTCGCTCCCCCTCTTCCGAGATCGGACGGGGCTTCTCCCGAAGCTTACCCGGGGTCTCGGACTTCCTCTTCCCCGAACCGGAGCACTGGCTCGTGGTTGGCGGTGCCGGGGAAGGCACGCCCTGCCTGGCGACCGAAGAGCCCGACCTTTCGGCGCTCCCGGAGCCAGCGGACTCGCGGCGCTTGGCCTGGTGTTGGGCCCCCGTCGCCGGGGCGCCCGCACAGGACTTAGAAGCCCGCTCGGACCCTTTCTTCTTCTTCTTCTCACCCGTTCAGCCCTTCTCCAACCAGCTGGCGAGACGGGATCGACGGTCCCTCATGGTCCGCTCCGACAAGTTCTTGCAGAACTGGCAGTCCTTCCATAGCTCTCAACTCACACGCTTTTGGCGGGTGTCACCCGCCTTGTAAACAGCGGACTCACCCGCCAAGCCTCCAGCACGCCCATTCATTTCAATGGGCCTCTCACCCGCCAAAAACAAAATCGGGTGTTTTCACCCGCCTTTGTGATACAAATGGTTGAGAGCTAAGTCCTTCTCTACATGAGTCTTGTCCCCATGAAGACAGTAGAGGCATCGCAAATGTTCGTCTTCCTTAAACACATTCTGCAGCCCGCATCCAGGCCAGCTGCAAAACAGCTTGGGTCCGGGTGACAAACTTGCGTCCTGGGCCATCTCGAAGTAGGCCGCAAATCTTCTGGAATCCTCCAAGAAGTTGATTCGACGAAATCTTCACCCTTGAGGGGCGTAGGAAAATCCCGTAACGGGTAGCCGTTAACGGGAGTAGAAACGGTGGAGCCTGAGGCTCGATTAACCAAAAATGTGAAAATTCACCTGAAAAAGCACGAAACACGCAGTAAAAGCTCGAGAGTTAAGCACGAGGACTCCCAACACTTGAACGTGCGGTAAAAATCTGAAGATGGCTGCCAGAGGCGGGGTTTAGGTAGAGGGCAGTCATTGGCTGTGGTCAATATGACACAGTGATCAGTGATTGGTTACTACTACGAAAGACAGATCAGAAACGAAACTGATACTGATTTTTCTTTACCGAGGATTCCCAGCCTGACGACGGGGAATATTCATGAGCATGTGAATCCATGCCAGACCCCATGCTGGAGAAGTGCACACACGTAACATCTTTCATTGATATCCTTCCTGCAATGCTCTTAACTTGTACTTGTGGACCCTCTGGGTACACCAATGCTACGGGCATATTAGAGTTTGTGGATGGGTTATATGGAGATGCAAAAGCTCTTGAGTGCCGCCCCCGCCCCGTTGCTAATCCTGATAATCCTGTTGACACTCTCTCTACCTCTGGCGGCTTATAGACTGGGTTTTTATAACCCATTGCAGGTTTAGGCGTTACAGGGTCTATCCCTTTACATTGGATCTCTTTTTCACCTTCCTGATCCTTCCATATCCTCAACTAATTGACAGATCTAGAATTTCTTTTCTTTTTTGGGATCTGTTCCCTTAATATTTTGCTGTTACAAAGATGGACTTTTTTTTTTGGCATGTTTCTTTTATGCGAGCCCTGCTCTGGCCAGGAGCAGGACATCCCCCTTCCTTTGTTTCTACTATCAATTGTTTATTTCTTCTGTCACAATACACTGGCAGAACCGTATGCATGTATTTTATTGGAGTTTCTTCCTCCACAATGTTGCGTGCATCCCTAATGCTTCACTTAAACCCTACTGCTATGTTGCACATGCTTCAAAAATACAGATCAATCCACTTTTTCCATCACCCAGTTACCTTTTCTCACTTTGATTTCACCCACACACAGCGACTCATCCACCGTCCTTCCTTTTTTTACCACAAAACACAGCAAGAGAAAATATACACATCACCATAATACCATTCACATCAGAATACCATTCAAATCACCATTATACCATACCTACATGTTCCCATTTGGTTATCAATTGCAAGAGTATACTCACATGGGTGTTGTTCACTCGAGTTTCCTCTGTTCCGAAGTCCCATGCTGGCCTGTCTTTTTGGAGCCACGCCCTGCTTCAGTGAGCACAGAGGATTTCTTTTAAAATGGCTTCTAGTAAAACCGCTCAGGAAACGCGTGGTTTTTGATTTAGGGGACCGGTCACTATAGTTGGGCGTGGCTGACTTGGCCTGGGCCTTCGCAAAGTACGGGGGAAGACTGAGGTCACATCAAGGGGTCACCACTGAAAGGTAGGCCATACTTGTACCCTTAAATACATTGGGTTACCCCCTGATCACGCTCACACCAGATTAAATAACCCCTCTAGGGAATAAAAGCCATGAGTCTATCTTGCAAGAGATAAACTTTAATCTTTAGAAAGATGAGGGTTGGGGGGGAATGGCAGAGGACTGCCATTCCGACCAGCAGTCTATCTTCCTTGGCTGGCTCCTGCAGACTTAATGACGAGCAGGCGCCTTTATACTCTTCAACGTGGTCACTGGATACCGGCAGAGCTTATCCAAAACTGTTCTTGCCATACAAGGGATGCTGCAGTCTCCAGTATTGCATGGCCAGGTTTACATTTAGACCAATCCTGCTTTAACATACTGCTGCCTCTGCAGGAATACATTATAGCTCTTACTTTGCATCATTTGCTATGTTATAAACATTCATACATAAACAAATCTTCCCGCCATTCTCTCAACACTTCACTCAATAAAATTATATTTTATTGAGTTCAGTAATTCTCACAAAAACCCTTATTTTTACATATTGTTGCATTGTGTGCATGAGCACGTACATTCTGCTATTCTTAGTCTGCATGGGCTGTTGATGAACAGAAACCGCTGCTCATCCACTTTGTGTGCTCTGCAAGAGCTAGCCTCGGCAATGCAATGCCTGTAGTCTTACTTTTAGCACAGGCTGCATTCCTTCTGGCAGAGAGCATGCTTTGAGATAAGCTAAATACAATGTAACGGTTTTAAAAATATATTTAGCTAAATTATTTGCACTTTATTATTCAATCCTAACTATCTTTATTTGATCACCCTCCTCCACCCTGGACTCTTGTAGTGCTTAGAAAACAGTTAACAGAAGTCTTGCCTAATTCTACAGTGCTTGGGAAACTTGGGAATGAAGGAAAGCACTAGGCTCCTTCCCAACAATTGGTACAGTACACATCACACTAGGGATAGCATTACTAATCACGCCCTGTCGACGTAAGTTTGAGATTCCACAAAAATCTTGTAATACTCTGCGACTTCCACTAGATGTCAGACTAGGCAAAGCATGTGATCCAAGCAGATACACAAGCTCCAGAAATATATAGGTTTTGTAATAGGTGTGTGACAATATTTGCCTAGAGGTTTTTTTGCGTAGTGCGTATGTTAAGGCCTAATAAATCATTGTATATTTTTGTACTTGCCTGTCTAACCGGTATAACATATTGTTCTGTGTGGACTCATTGTAGCCCCAGACCTCTATTACAGCCCTTATGAGTCTATGGCTTGCCTCTCTGCTACCTTATCTAGACTGGGTTTGGCAAGACTTCAGTGTCTCCCGGTTTACGACAATAGGTTGGCCTCACAAAATCCACCCTTAGTTTGGATTTTGGAAATCCACCTCAAAAAGGAGTGTGTGGATTGGCAGATGTTGGAATTAACCAGCAATCTAACAGTTGAACCAGACAGGAGTTTTTCTGACGCAATGAGTGTGGGTTGTATCTGGAGCTGAAGGATTACAGATCTGGTAAGGGGATTATGCAAAAATGGCTACCATACTTTACAGAAATATGTTTATTTTATTCCATTCCAAACACTTGAGGCTCCCTCCACAGAGCTGTGGGGGAGGGATCCCTGCACAAGAACAATGCGGATTCGCTTTAAATCTGCAATTGCATGGCTGACGTGTGACCAATAAATCCTAGAACACCACATCAGCAATAGCCTGGATATAGGCCCTGGGGAGTTTGGTACCTGTTGTCAATGAGTGGACAAACATGACTCGCTGACAGATGCCCGAGAAGGATTTAAGTTCAGAGTCTAAGAATAAGTACATTTTAGGAGACGAGAACTCAAGCGCCAATCACCCCTTGGGCTTACAGTAATTTGCAGTTGAGTATCAGCAGACTGTTCGCTGCATTTGTGGCTTGCTTGGTAAACTGGTCAACCTGTGAGTTTCGAGGCCTAGCTTATGTCCACGACAACTTACTACCAGTTTGCGAGTGCCTCAGCAAGTAACCATTTCGGGCTGTGTTAGGACCGTTTTTCTGAAGTCCAAGTAAGGGCTTAGTAAAAACATTCAACAGAGAGATGGGGAGAATTCTCAGAAATGTGCCAATTCCCTTCTACCTTAGAGGCCCCGAGCACTTTTTGCTGGTGTGTAGGACTTAATTTGTAACCTGGAGACAGTGAGACCTTTTTCCCCACTCTCTTATGTATTTCTCGGATTTGGACTCGGTTTCTTGTGACTTTGGAGTCTGACAAACTCCATAGGCATAATGTTTTTACTTTGTGTCACACAGCACCTTCAGTGCAGTGGCACAGGGAAGTCTAAGATCTCCACAAGGTTTAAATACCTTTTCTTGGTAAAACTACTGTTTCCATGAGCAGTGAAGTGAAATTGACTTTACTTACATTGGACAACTTTCTAGACCTAGGATACACAATCTTACAATAGGGTGCTGGAGGGGCTACTTAGTATCCCCTTTGTCTAGTTTCTCATGTAACAATTTTATGTTACCCTTTCTACAATAAATGGCTGGTGGCAGTGCTTTACTTTTTCCTACCATTGAGTGTTTCTACCGCGGGGCTGCAATTACAGCTGCAGTAAGACGCCCATGGGTGCCCATTTCGTCAAAATGGCCCTGGTCATCTTTTTTCACCATTTCTTGTTGGAAAGGTCCTTCATGAGATTTACTATGCGCGCCAAACCAGGTTTGGCCCCTTTGTTTTGTCTTTGGCGGGATTCACTGGTGAAGCCGTCTCTGGCTCCAGCGTATCTGGCAGGGACAGGAAGTGAGGGAGGTGCCCGAAACTGAGCTTAATCCCCTTGGTTACAGGAATGCACCCAAAGGTGATTAGCCGGCTGGCTGTCCTTGCTGCTGTGTGAGTGACAGCTAGGCTGCGAATGCAAGAAACCGGCATAAAAGGCAAGGCTTTTTGCTTGGAAGGAAGAGTCGACCACTGGACGAAGGAATCCAAAGAAGAACTTAGAAAAGACGCCTGCTGCAACTCCTGGACCATTGGTTTGCCTGGTGAAGCCCTGCTGCTGTGCAAAAGCTACAAATTCGCCTTGACTAGAGAAGCCCTGGGTTGGTGGGACCAATCAACCCCAAAGTGAACTCGTCGGGACATCCTCTCGGAGCTGGCTGTACTTTCATTGCTGCTGCAGGAACTGAAATGCCAGAGATAGAAACACCAGACTGAGTGGATCGCTTTTAAGTCGGACCCGAGCTCCAGAAAGATCCTCCAGACTCCCTTGAAGCAGGACGACCAAGCCTGAGTCACCTCAACAGAGTGCTGGACCCCAGATGTGAGGAAAGTCCATAGTGGTATCCGAGAATCCTTGTTGCGCTCTTTGCGAGAGACATGAGGAGCTGAAACTGAAGTGCCACTGATCTGAGGTTTGCACATTACTGCCGCCGACCTCCCATTCGCAGTGCAGGAGTCCCCAGACGTCCTCTGTCTTGTCCCCACGACTGAGGCCCAGGAACACAGGATCTGCAGGCCTACACAGGAACAGAAGCCAGCTGGAAGCAGTTTTCATCTAACCAAAGGTACTGTAAACCTACGAGGACTTACCTCTTCTTGTGTAGCCGTGCTAGCTCTCAGTTGAGACATGTCTTGGTTGCCATTGCAGAGTTGCTTGCAGCTTTGCCCATCACAAGCTTCCCAGCTTGTTGCCCTTCAAGTGATCTTATTTCTACAAACATTTCTAAAAGCATTGTGCAAGACTTTTACTTACCTGCAAGTAGATCTTCAGCTCCCCTAGACTTTGCTCAACTAATATTGGCTGTCCTGGCTCCCCGAGAGACTCTTCTTACCTCTGACTGTGCTTTTACCTTTCCTCCTGGAAAGGGTTAATTTACTTTGCATTGGAGGGTTGAAAAAGTACTTGCCAGTTTATGAATTATTTGTTAACCTTTGTTTTATTTCCATATCTAACCATTTGCACCAAACTCAATATTGATGTGAATGTACCAGTGATAAATCAATGTACACTGTGTCCTAGCTATTTAAGTCACCGGAGGGTGGACGTGTGTGTGCCATCCCCAATGGGTATCATCTGATTAGATGATAAGTGTGTGTTTTGAAGTAGATTTTAAAGTGTTACATGTTTTTCTCCCTTTTAAAGAAAGCTTACACAACTGACTGTTAAATTAATAATTGTGTAATCAAGAAGCCTTGAGTCTAAGTGTTTATTTGAATAACAGTCACTGTGAAACTCTGCGTTACAACCCTACAGCTTACATTGACCCCTCTTCAGATAAGTCTGGCTGCTCAGTCACTCTACCAACTTGTGTAGTACATGCATATACCAAAGGTTGGGTTAACTATTGCCAAGAGGACAAGGCTGGGGCAGTCTCCCACAGGGTACTGCATACAATCTTGCCTAACAGACAGTACAAGACTCCACTCTAAGGATGTACCATCCGAGTTCATGGCAGCGTAGACAGAGCGACCAGGCTCATCTTAAGAGGGAGAGAGGGCTGTAGAATCAGTACAAAGAAATTGTATCATACTCATGGCCCAAAGAAACACTGCCACTATGTACTGTAAAAATAAAAGGTTTATCTTGCATACAAACAGACCAAGAGATTCTTGGGTAAATTAAGTACTATCATAAAGCATATAAACACAACACAAGGCTAAGTTTAAATATATAGATCAAAGCACAGACCTTATTTAGAACACCGAACAGTATTTGTAGGTAAGCCAGACATTTGTGTACACATTCAGTATAGGGCACACCTATTCTTGGGGAGTAAAACCATAAGTTACTTTCAAACTACTTCACAGTAATTCATGGGTATTAGATCCTAGCAGTTGTACTGTGACGCTCAGCAGGGAAATCACAAAGTAAATCAAATGGACACTATACTTTTCAGAATAGTGGGAGCCTTATTGCAGGAACAGTAAAAACCTATAACTACATTTGTGATAACAGTTATACTAGGCGAGTAAACCCTAAGGGTGTAATATACTATTACGGGTGCTTTTTGAGATCAGTGAAACACAGACCGAGATAAGCAATAACTCTTGTAACTTATTTTAGGATGGCAAATAGCTTACTCAAAGTAAGTAAAACCTATACACCTATTAAAGGAGCCATCAGCAACTTAAAAGCAGGTATAAACCTCTGACTCTTTTTGTGCCTGTATGAAACGGACCAGGGAAAGCAAACCCCAATGTTACCCTTTATGAATGGCTCAAGGTTATTCTAGGTAGGGAAGACCTAATGCAGACTGTTAGGCAGGATTGGATGAAGTAACACTGTGGGAAGACTACACCAGCCTTGTCCTCTTGGTAATAGGTAACCCCACCCGTTGGTATAGGTCTGTACTACATAAGTTGGTAGAGTGACTGAGCAGCCAGACTTATCTCAAGAGGGGTAAATGTAAGCTGAAGAGATGTAACACTGAGATTCATCGAAATAACACTTATACTCAAGGTTTTCTAGTAAAATAATTATTTAACAGTCAGTTTTAAATAAGCCTTCTTTAGAAAGGGCACTATGCAACAATAAAAATACACCTACCACTTCCTCAGATTTACGGTAAGCAAGTAGATACCCTTTTGGGATGCCTCACACACTTCGTATGCCCTGAGGTGACTTCAATTACTAGAACAATGTTTGGCATTGATATAATCACTTTTTGTACTTAATGCAATTCGGAGGTTTTGGAAAAGGAAAAGGTTAGGGAAGGAAAAAGGTTAACAGGTTCTCAAGGCATGTGAATACTTATCAATCTCCCAATGAAGTCTAGATTAGATCTTTTCCAGCAATACAAATTAAACTTATGCACCACCTATTAGGGACAGTTAGAAGCAAAGTCAATGGATTAGAAGAGTCTGCAGGGAGCCAGGACAGCCAAAGTCAATTTCAACAAGAAATGGAGCTGAGGCACTAATTTACATCACTGTTGGGCCACAAGCTGTTAAGGCTTGTGAAGGGCAGAGCTGAAATTAACTCTGCAAAAAGCAGCTACTGCAAGTCTCCGGTGAGAACAAGCAATCTACAGACAAAAGAGGTAAGTACCCCTTAGTGAAGACAGTACTTTAAGTTTGAAGAAGAGGATCCAGCTAGCTTCTGTTCTGGTTGCAGTCCTGCGGTTCATAGGCCTCAGTTGTGGGGAAAAGCGGGCGGGCCACTGGAGGACTCCTGCACTGCAGTTTGAAGGTCATCGGCAGCTACGGCCTCTTTTCAAATCAGCTGCACTTTGTGGTTTCAGCTACCCGTCAATAGCACCACTGCGGTTCTTGAAGACTTGAACATCCTTGCTTCTGGGGTCCAACACTGGTGAGGTGGATCAGGCTTGGGTTGTGATGCTTCGGGGAGGTCCTTAGGATCTTCCTGGAGCTCGGGTCGGGCTTAAAGATGATGCATTCGATTCTGGGTATCCTGACTCGTGGCACTCATTTCCAGCAGCAGCAAAGTAGTACAGCCAGCAGAGAAAGGTATACCAGCACAGTTCGTCTTGGGGTCAGTTGGTGTCCCGTTCCTTTCCCCTCCTCACCTGAGTGGTAATCCTCCAATTCGTCTGTATTGAGACGCCGACGTGCGGAGAAATCTCTCCTAGTGGATGAAGGAACTTGCCTACCACGAGAGGAAGCCACAGTGAATGCTAGGAACAAGCAGTCCTGGGACTCCTCTCCCGTAGGAGGTGGCAAGGGAAAAAGCCTTCTTGGCACAAAAAACCCTTGTGAGGCAGGAGGTCGAGCAGAGGTCTTCCTTGGGGAAGTATCAGAGTCCAGCAATCGAAGCAATGAAGCTGACGGCCGCTGCGAGCTGAAGTGGCAGAGCAGAGCCGAAGGGGACGTAGACCAGTAAGCGCTCTCACAACAAGGGAGAGCGTGAAGGAAACTCAAGCAAGAGAACTCGAGCGGCAACGGGGGGGGGGGAAAAGGGAAAAGGGAAAAGGGAAAAGAGAGAGAGAGAGAGAGAGAGAGAGAGAGAGAGAGAGAGAGAGAGAGAGAGAGAGAGAGAGAGAGAGAGAGAGAGAGAGAGAGAGAGAGAGAGAGAGAGAGAGAGAGAGAGAGAGAGAGACAGACAGACAGACAGACAGACAGACAGACAGACAGACAGACAGACAGACAGACAGACAGACAGACAGACAGACAGACAGACAGACAGACAGACAGACAGACAGACAGACAGACAGACAGACAGACAGACAGACAGACAGACAGACAGACAGACAGACAGACAGACAGACAGACAGACAGACAGACAGACAGACAGACAGACAGACAGACAGACAGACAGACAGACAGACAGACAGACAGACAGACAGACAGACAGACAGACAGACAGACAGACAGACAGACAGACAGACAGACAGACGCCGGAACTGACCCAGGAAGGGAGAGAGAGGAGAATTGCGGAAGAATAAAAGTATCGCAAGGAGCAATTATGAGAAAAAGGCAGAGCGGCCAAGCCGCAAGGCGGAAAACTAGCGTCTAACCCAAAAGGCTGAAGAGGAAGCTACGGGGGTTGCAACGCATTGATCGCTGGGAGAGGGAGACTTATGAACCTCCCAGCGATCGCCATGTTGAAAGAAAACTAGACCGTGACTGCACGTAAGCAATACAACGTGCTGGAACTACGGTCGGCACCGGAGCCTCCATCGCGGAAGTAACCGCCAGTCGGCTCGGCCGCGCATGACAGTTGGTCCCACCAACCCATGGGAAGAAGTCATCCGTTCCGGGCTTCTCTAGTCGATTCGGAGTTTGGAGCTTCAGCAGGGCTTCACCAGGTATTTAAACGGTCCAGGGGGGTGCAGCAAGCTTTTCCTCCAGTTTCCTTCTTCCAATGTTTCGTCCAGTGGTCGACTCTGCCACCTTTTATGCAGGTTTCTCCCATTCATGTACAGCTTAGCTGTCACTCACCGAGCTGTCCTGAAAGGACAGCCAACCAGCCAATCAGCATTGGGTTTCAGGTAACCAAGGAGACCAAGGACAGGGAGTTTCGGGCACCTCCCTCGCTTACTGCCCTGCCAGACACTGGAGCCAGAGGCAGATTTCAGTACTGAAGCCTGCCAAAGACAAAACAAATAAAAGGGTTAAACCTGGTTTGGCGCGCAGATTAAAACCCAAGAAAGACCTCATAAGCAAGAAATGGTGAAAAAAAGTCCAGGGCTATTTTGATAAAATGGCCGAAGACTGCCACCAGCCATTTAAAGTAGTGGGGGTAACATAACATGTTACATGAGTAAGTAGGAAAAGGGGCTACTAAGTAACCCCCAGTACTTCCACAAAAGGTGTGGGGTTGGGGTGTACTGGACCTATATAGAAAAAAACGGGTAAGTAAAGTACATTTCACTTTACTACTCTTGGGAACAGTAGTTTACCGAAGAGAAGTTATTTAAACCTTATGAGAAATCCAAAGGACTTCTCTGTGGAACTGCACTGAAGGTGCTGTATGTCAATACAAAAAGGTAGATGCTTATGGAGTTTGTCAGACTCCAAAGACAAAGAAACACAGAGTCCAAATCAGATCAAAAATACATGAGAGCCTGAGAAAAAGGTCTCACTCACTCCAGGATAAAAAGTAAAAGTCCTAAAGTCCAGCAAAAGAGCTGGGGGTCTCGAATTAGCACAGAAGAACAAGTTACTTTCTTATCCGATAACGTTCTTTCGATAGGATGGTCCGACGATGTATTCCATATCTATGACCGGTAATGTCCACAGCTGTGCTGCTTCGGAAAATCGTCTGCGTTCTGCGTCGATGACGTCGATGCGCCGTCCCCGAGGACCTCCTCCGATGGCCGACGTCACCCGATGTGATAAGTAGGACGCACGACACCCGTAGCCTCAGTTGTAGTTTTTTCCCCCCAGAACGTGACACACCAGTTCTCTGCCAGTCAGACACACAAGGCCTTGCGGAACCCAAGCTGCAATCGCAAAAGAAATTCTGCAGCGGGCAAGGTAGGGAGGGAGCGATATTGAATACGTCATCGGACCATCCCATCGAAAGAACGTTACCAGGTAAGAAAGTAACTTGTTCTTCGAGGGGATTGAGTCCTCCGACATATTCCATATCTATGACAGACTCCCAAAGCAGTACCAAGCAAGGAGGTGGGAAAAGAATTTAGAACACAAATTTAGCATGCCCAATCAAATTGCGGAATGAAGGACTGCCTTGCCAAAGGCCAGATCCTGCCCTCTGATGGAATCGAGGGAGTAGTGACGTACAAAAGTATGTACTGAAGCCCAGGGGGCTGCATCACAGATGTGACGAACAGGAGCACCCCTCTGCAGGGCAGTAGACGCAGCCACTCCCCCGGTAGAATGGGCCCGCAAGCCAGCCGGAGGGTCCGTACCCGCCAAGCGGTTAACACTCTGAGATAGCTAAAATAATCCAACGAGACAAAGTCGGTTTCGTCACAGCTTGTCCCAAACGCTTTCCAGCGTAACCAATGAAAAGTTGATCGTCCACTCTGACCAGGGACATGCGCGAAATATAAGAGCTCAACGCTCTCCTAGGATCAAGCCTATGGAGCCTCTCCTCTTCCTTACCAGGATGTGGAGGAGGATAGAACGCCGGAAGAACAACCTTCTGGCTCAAATGAAATTCCGAAACCACCTTCGGAAGAAA
This sequence comes from Ambystoma mexicanum, assembly GCF_040938575.1. Lineage (NCBI taxonomy): Eukaryota > Metazoa > Chordata > Amphibia > Caudata > Ambystomatidae > Ambystoma > Ambystoma mexicanum. The sequence continues at coordinate 610,902,324 of NC_090936.1, read as the reverse complement.
GGAAGGACGAACTCTAAGGACAACCCTGTCCTTATGAAACACAGTGAAGGGTGGCTTAACTGAAAGTGCCTGTAACTCACTCAGTCTGCGAGCGGAAGTAACCGCAACCAAAAAACACAGTTTTCAGAGTTAACAGTCTCAAAGGGCAAGAATGCAAAGGCTCAAACAGAGCACCCATAAGAAACTTAAGAACAAGGTTCAAATCCCAACCGGGCACCAGAAAAGGTGACGGAGGGAACACATTAGTGAGCCCTTTCAAAAACGGAGAAATTAAAGGAATCATAAAATAGGAACATTCTTCAGACGAGCGCTTAAATATGGACAGCGCCGCCAGGTAACCTTTAATGGTCCCCACTTGCAAGCCCCTGTGGGCCAAGGAAAGCAAAAAAGACAACCATGGAAATGTAACATTCAAAAGGATCCACATTCTTAACTCTGCACTAGTCGCAGAACTTTCTCCAACGGCAACGGTACAGAGACTTTGTTGCCGGCCGCCTGGCCGAGAGCAACATCTCCATCACGTCTTCAGGGAGGTCCCAATCCTTATACCTCCACCTTTCAGAAGCCAAGCGTGAAGTTTGAGGGATCTGACCTCTGGATGGAGAACCTGACCCCCCTCCCGTGAGAGCAGATCGTCTCGGTAGGGAAGACAACGTGGAGGGCAGATGGACAAGTCGAGAAGGTCCGGGTACCAAGTCCTCCGGGCCCACGCCGGAGCAATGAGGATCATCTGGGAACCGAACCTCCGCAGTACTTGCGGGATGACGGGACTGGAGGAAACGCGTACAGCAGTGGGAATGACCACTCCACCACGAACGCGTGTCCTAAGGCTCCTTTTGGAGGAAATTCCCGCGAGCAGAACCATTCGCACTTCCGGTTTACACTGGAGGCGAAGAGATCCACTTGAGGTGTCCCCCAAAGGGCGAAGATCTCCAGGAGATTCTCCTGAGCCAGCTCCCACTCGTGAGAGATCGCGCTCTGCCTGCTCAGAGCGTCCGTCTCGTTGTCGTCTCCGGCCAGATGAACAGCCGAGATCAAAACTTCCTGCTGTATGGGCCAGAACTCGAGCTGCATCGTCTCCCTGCACAGAGGAATTGACCCTGCCCCCCCCCTTTTTGTTGAGGTAGTGCATGGCCACCGTGTTGTCCGTTAGAATCAGGACACTCTTTCCTCGCACAGTTGGCAGAAAAGCCTTCAGGGCTAGCCTGACGGCCCTCAGCTCCAACAGATTGATATGGAGTCTGGACTCCGACGGAGACCAACGACCGCTGACTGTCAACTCGTTGGCATGAGCTCCCCATCCCGTGAGGGATGCGTCCGTCACGATCGTCACCTCCGGCCAGGGCAGCCAAAATGGGGCCCCCTTCATCAGATTGCCTTCGACGGTCCACCACAGAAGGTCCTGGGCAACCAAGGGCGGCACCTGAACAGGGTCCGACAACCTGCCGGAGGACAGACCACTGGAGCTTGAGTGCCCATTGCAAAGATCTCATCCGCAACCTGGCCTCTGGCACCAGAAGAATGCAGGATGCCATGAGGCCGAGCAGTCTCAAGAACTCGGACGCTGGGAGAGTCTGGGCAAGCTGAAACTTGTGCACCATCTGCTGAATGTGAAGAGCCCTCACCTGGGGAGGAAAACACCGCCCCAAGGATGTGTCGAGCACTGCTCCGATGTACTGGGGCCGCTGTGTTGGCGTCAAATGGGACTTCTGTAAATTGAGGGAGAAGCCCAGCTTGTGAAGGAAGTGGCAGGCGACGGACAGATGATCCAGGACTTGCTCGGGAGAGCTCCCCCTGATCAACCAATCGTCCAGGTAGGGGTAGACGTCGATCCCCCCCCTCTCCTGAGATGCGCTGCCACCACCACCATGAGCTTGGTGAAAACCCTCGGGCGGAGGTCAATCCAAACGGCAGGACCCGAAACTGAAAGTGCGCCAACCGCGAACCTCAGGTACTTCTTGTGCTTGGGATGGATCGGCACATGGAAGTAAGCGTCCTTGAGGTCGAGAGACACCAACCAATCCTGAAGTTTAAGGGACTGGAGGACTTGAGAGAGAGCAACCATCTTGAACTTGTCCTTCCTGAGGAGTTTGTTCAAACCGCGCAAGTCCATGATGGGTTTCAATCCCCGTCTTTCTTCGAAATCAAAAAATAAGGGTAATACCATCCCTTGTTCCTCTCCGCTACAGGCACCAGTTCTATGGCAGGGCTTGAATTTCCTGCGCAAGGAGCGGATCCGGACTCTTCAAAGAGAGGTTCCCAGGTGGATTGTCGTAAGGCCTCTGCCGAAAAGGAACACAGTAGCCGTGGGTTGTGATCTCCAGAACCCACACATCTGAAGTAATGGCACGCCATTCTACAAGATGCTGCGCCAGCCTTCCCCCAACCGGCGAACCATGGGACCTGGCCTCGTGACTGAGTGGCAGCGGCGTTGCCTGAGGGCAAAGAGGCAACTGCCCGAGCAGCCTTGGCACCTCGAGTACCTTGTTTTCCACCTCTGGCACTCTTACGGTAGCCTCTTTGACTGACAGCTCCTTTTGCTTTACTGAAGGACGAGTAATAGCGAAAGGAACCTCCCCTCCATTGTTGTCCCCTAGGACGAAAAGGCGGAGGTTGTCGAAATGCAGCGCCCAACGACTTCGCTGCAGCTTTGGGAGGTCTGCAATCAAAAAAGATGCTCACCGTCAAAGGGCATGTTGAGCAGACGGGACTGCACATCAGGAGCGAACCCAGACTTCCGCAACCACGCAAACCTGCAAACCGTGGTCGGCACGGCTCGCGGGATAGGTCCCGCTCGGACAAGGGTAGCCGTTCTCGCCATGCCCGTTCACGTCCCGGTGCTCGCCGACATGGACCGGCTGACACAATCTGCCATGTCCAAACCCGACTGAAAGGCCTCACACATGGCATCCGTGCCATCCTGAACCATAGCAAGGAAACCATCCCGTTCGTCCCCTTCGGGAATATGTTCAGCCGCTAATGCAACACAGTTCCACAGAGTGTGCGTGAAACGAGACAAGGCACATATGGAGTTGGCCGCCTGAAGCACCATACCCCCTGAAGAAAACACTTTCTTCGCCCAGCCGTCAAAACGTTTGTCGTCCCTATCCGGAGGGATGGTAGGATACGACGCCTGCTTTGCCGGGGCCGTAGCCGCCTGCACCACCAAACTCTCCGGAGTGGGGTGCCTGGACAAGTAGCAGGGGTCGCTACTGGCTGGACGGTATTTTCGCGACAAAGACTTGCCCACTGCCGGGAGACACTCTGGAGCAGTCCAAGCCGCCGCCACCCTTCTCTGCAGAGCCATGTGAAACAGACTCCCCTGGGGGAGTCGACCATCCCAAGAACTCTGTGACCCGAGACATAAGGCGCCAGTATGAAGAATCGGCATGAGTGCCAGGCTCCGGCCTACAAAACCCCACCTCCGGAGACGTGTCCAGTCCACTGGCATCATGCAGTGACTGCCTCAGGTCATCAAACTGGCTATGGCCCGAGAGAAGCTCATCTGGTACCGTAACCGGAACCACGCCTTCATCAGAGCCTTCATCACCCTCTGAAATATACTCCAGGCGGTGAGAGGAAGAAACCTGGGGACCAAAGCTATGCCTGACCTTAGCCAGAGCCTTTCTAGGGGCTAACCCCGTGCCACGGGGCCCCTATGACACCACCGCCTCGAAAGGCGTCGAGGGCGCCGAACGAGTCTGCGCCGAGAGAATCGGTCACTGACTCGCACGACGCCTGCCTCTGGTTCCTTGGGGAGGCCCACGATACGGACTACTGTGTCGACAGCCAGTCGCTCACGGCCAAGGCCTTGCGGGAGCGCAAGAAGAAGCTGTCGGTAGATCGGGTGTCTAAGCCCCGGAAGTCGAGGTCTACGGGGCTTTCGACGGATGGCTCGAGAGGCGACTCTCCGCGTCATCATCGGAAGTCCAGTGGGTCTCCATCCAGGAGTTGGTCTCGCCACTCCTCCGCCTCCTCGAGGCATTCCCGGAAGCGCCGGCATCGGTCGCCTTCCCCGTCCTCTTCCGAGGACTCCGCCCGTCGGCGGGTCGCTTATCCCACCACGCAAGTGACACCGGAGGAATGGGCTTCCTTCGGTAAGCAGATGTTAGAGATTCTTGAATCGCAGGGCACCGGTCCGTCCGCGCCTGAGTGGGGTTGGCACCGGTCGAGAGACACCGCTCGTACGCCTTTGGGCTCGGGTGGTCGGCACGGCTCGCGGGATAGGTCCCGCTCGGACAAGGGTAGCCGTTCTCGCCATGCCCGTTCACGTCCCGGTCCTCGACGCGCTCGAGACCGCATGATCCTGTGCCGTCCTCGAGGAAGACGTCGATGCCTGTGGCGCCGAGGTCGTCGATTTCTCTCGAGGCTCCGCCTCCGAGGGGGTCGTCGGCGCCTAGGTCGTCGAGAGACACGCTCAGAGCTCTGGCTTCCAGGCCTGTGTCGACGCCGTCGATGCTGGCGGCGCTGCAGCTGACGTCAGGTTCAACGAACCGAGAAGAATACAGCAAACTCCAAAGAGTCGAGGCGTACCGAGATTCACGAAGCAAACACGTTCGTGGAAAAAACAGAACTGAGGCTACGGGCGTCGTGCGTCCTACTCATCACATCGGGTGACGTCAGTCGTCGGAGGAGGTCCTTGGGGACGGCGCATCCGAAGATTTTCCGAAGCAGCACAGCTGTGGACATTACCTGTCATAGATATGGAATACGTCGGAGGACCCAATCCCCTCGAAATGAGAATTCACCCTAACACCGACTTATTCTGGACAGGCTAACAGCAAGTCAGAGGAAGCAAGACCCAGTTTGGGATACTCATACATTTATACTAACAGGAAAAATGAATTGAAACCAACAGTATTACTTTTGGAAAGAGGCACAGCCAAATCACGGGTGAGTAATATAACATTACATCTACTTTCTGTTAGAATTGAGAAACAGTTTAAGGAAAGAAAGATGTTACATACACTTTTCAGAATGGCAGAACATTTCCAAGGTAAGTAATAACTGTAAATCTGAGAGTGAACTAAAAGTTATCAACCAACTTTTTACAAGTAAGTAACACTTGTTATTCTTTTCAAGGCAGAACGCTTTTCATATCCAGTCATTCCCTTATTCTATAGCACTAGTTCACTCAGAGGCAGTAGAGGGGCCCTAGTGGTCTAGGTGCCAGCTGCAGGCAGGGCGAGATAGGGTTCAATTGCAGGCAGAGTTCCAGAGGAAGACTGTTCAAACAAGCAAGTAAAATTAGTTGAGGGTCCAGCTTCTTCAGAGAAGACACCATAGGAAGATTCCGCAGTGGGCCTGTGTGAACTGGATGAGTGGCCTCCCAATCACAGAAAACACTGCAAAGCTATGCAGAAATCACAAAGACTCAAGGTAGGTAGAACACCCCAGCCAATAGTACCTCAGCACAGAAGAATAGTTGCAGTAGGAAGACTTCAGGATATGCAGCCAAAAACCAGTCTATGGATTCCTTGGTCAAGAAGACGGAAGACAGGACTTTGGAAAGACTTTTGCAGCAGGAATCACAGTAGAAGGCTCAAGACAAGAGTTTCCTTGCAGCTGGATGCAGCTCTGTGGATTTGGCGCCTGTGCTCCTGGAAAGAAGACGGAATATCGCTGGCTGGATTCTCGCATTTGCATGGTTCAGCACTCTGGTGAAGGGATTTTTATTTTGGACCAGAATTGTGCCTCTGGAGATCGAGCAGGAGATTCGGAAGACCGTGCAACGCACAATGGCTCGAGGTCCCAGGGTATTGGAGCCCCGCAAGGTCGCAGCACAGCACAGGGCGGCTCAAAATGTAGGTCTTCTTGAGTCTAGTGGGTCTCGCCAGGCTCAGGGTCGTCGGTTTCGGAGTCCCCATGTCGACTGGAAGGAAGGACTACAGCAGGCTCCGGTTCCACAGCAGGCTCTCTCGTCACTGGTAATTGTCTCAGCTGCGGTTTCTCAATCTTCCTCTTCGGTTTTGGTTCCAGTGGTTGACTAAGTCTTCAGCTTCCAGGATCAGACTTTTATGCAGGAACCCAGCCAATCAAACAGCCATGCAACATTCAAACTTGGGGGGTTGGCAGTCCTTTCAGGACAGCCAGCCTTCCAGTTTGAACTGGATTCTCGCAGTCAGGTTGGAAGACAAAGGGCTGCAGAGTTTTGGACTCCTACCTCACTTCCCGCCTTCACACACACTCTGGAGACTGGGCGGGGAATCCATAGGATTCCCACCAGAGATGAAGATAGCACAAAGGAGTTTCCCACCCTGGAGGTCAGGGGAAGGAACAAGAAAGGACAGGGGACACTACTAAAAATGGCAAATAAACAAGACAGGGGCCATTTTTATAAACAATGAGCACCCATGGGTGCCTCTACCGGGGCTGTGCAAACAGCCCATTGGAAAAGGTGCACCAAATTGATAGAAAGGCTCACTGCCACTAGCCATTAAATGCAAGTCTGTCCTTGTAACATACATGTTACATTTAAAATGAGAAAGGGGATACTCAGTATCTCCCCAGCACTCCACATAAAGGGGCGGGGGCTGTTGGTCTCACTTAAATGTAAAATGAATCCAAAGATCCTTTCTACCCTTGGGAAATGTAGTTCTTACAAGGCTAGCCAGAGAAAGTTAAAAAGGGAGCCCCTAGAGCAACCCAGCAACAATAGGCACTTATTGCCAAAATGTTGTCAAAGAGGATAACTTTTAAAAAAGACTTGGAAAAAGGTTCCCACTCACAAAGGTATAAGGAAAAAAAATCCACCAGGAAAATCAAAACGTTCTGGGGTCGACAGGTCAGGAAGATGTATCGCTACTTTGAAAATCTTACCTAATACTGTTCTCCTCTAAGCAGAAGTGGATGACCCTTCCCTACTGCAACAACTTGTTATCCTCCACCTGCATGCTGACCGAGAAAGTGACTTCACAACGCAGCATTCCTCCTCCAAGCAGAGATAAAGTGCGACATTGCAATGGAACCCCTCCATCCCCAGCCACCCCTCCCTCTGAACACGGTTGTTATACATGGTGTGTGCAAAGAGATCTACCAGCTTACTTGAGAGAGAGGTCAGCGTACACAGGTGCAAAGGACTGGCACTCAGAGGACCAGTTTGCAAAGAATTCCACAAGCCAAGTTATTCGACGATCACCATCAATCTCCTCCTGGGACCGGGAAAAAGGAAATGGCATGGGTCAAAGGCTCAGCAGCAAACTGGTCACCAATGCATTTAAAAAAAAACAAAAACAAAAACAAAAAAAAAAAACACTTTACATTTTACACCTTGTTACATTTCTTATAACCCACAATGCACTTTTTAGACCCCATTTTACTTATGTTAAATGTATTTTATTACAAGAGGATGGAGTAACCCTAATTCCTAAAAGATCATGAACAAACCGCACAGTCTTGTTAAAAAGGGAAATGGACGAAAAGATTGAATCTAAAATGCTGTATGCACGTTCAGTGTGCATTCGGCACAGTAGATTCTATCGACGCCCATAATACCGAAAAGGGGAGCGAGAGTTGCAGGGGTGTCCCCTGCTCCCCCAGTTCGGTATTACGGGCTGCGGGGTTGCAGAGGTGTCCCCTGCATACATTAAAGGTAGTGTGGGGGAACAAAGGGGCAAAATCCCAAAAGATTGAATTACAAAATGCGGGCAAGTGGGCTCTGTAATTTTGTAATTTGATATTTTGGGATATGTTCTTTTGACGTACATCCGTTAGAAAAAAGCAACAAAACAATAGTGCACCATTTCTGCTTTTTTTATGGGGAACCAGAAAAGACCTCAGCTCTAGAAGCACTTAAGAAGTTAGAAAATACATTGTCTACTGTAGCATCAGCTCAGTTAAGGATGCCACAAAAAGGTGTGCCTTCTATAACAGCTTTGTAGCTATGAAATACCATGTCCTTGCAAGAACAATAGCAGCAAATAAAAGGGAAAACACTCCAACCAGCTCAAAAGCCACAAAAGAGGATGATGTTGTCATATATGTTTTCTTATCAAAATAAACTGGTCCATAGTGGTTTGGCCCTTTTCTGTCACAGTATATACGGAAGGTGTTAAGTCGGTTTTTCATTTCTATACCAAATCTCCTTCACCTGTGAAACCCCCCAGCACTTTTTGCTGGACTCATGGATTTTGTTTGGGCCTGTTCTGAGTAAGTGGGTACCTTTTTCCCCACTCACTCAAATTACTCAATCTATGGGAACCTTAGTTAATTATTTTTGTACTTACTTTATGGAGTCATGTTTTCTTCCATATTTTAAAAGGTATCTGTAATTTACTTTTGTAGCACACAGAACCTTTTGTGCAGTGCTGCTATGAGCCACGTGGGCCTCCATTTATATTTTCTTTCATTTTTCTTGTGTGCACTACAATTCCCAAGGGTAGAGAGATACCTTTTATCCATTTTGCATTTTCTTTTGTGGGATTAGCACAATTACCTCCAGCCTTAGAGACCCCCAGCTCTTTTACTTGACTTGGGGCTTTTGATGTATTCCTCCTGAGTGAGTGGGACCTTTTTCTCACTCCCTCACATATTTTTCATGACTAGGATTTTTGTGTTTAACTGTTTTATGGAGTCTGACAAACTCCATAGGCATCTGCTTTTTGCATGGTGAGACACAGCACCTTAGGTGCAGTGCCACCAAGGAGTCCCTTGCACTTCTCTTAATGTTTAATGACATTTTCTTGGGTGAACTACAGTTCCCAAGAATAGTAAGATGATCCCTGTCCTACTTACCTTTTCCTTTGTGGGACCAGCACACACCACCCTATATGGAGGGCTGGGGAGTTACTTAGTAATTCCCTATCCCACTTCTCGTGTGACATTTTTTGTTACACTAACATACTTTAAATGGCTGGTGGCAGTGGTTTAATTTTTACTACCAGTGTGCATTTGTAACACAGGCTGAATCCTCAGCTGCAGTAACAGCACCCGTGGGTGACCATTTTCTCAAAATGGCATGGTCTTCCTTCACCATTTTCTGTTTGTTAGTTCCTTCTTGGCTTTTGCTCTGTTAGTTGAAACTTGTTTGAGTCCTTTGTGGGGTTTGCCTTTGGCAGGCTTCAGCTCTAAAGCCCGGCCAGACTCCAGTGTGTCTGGAAAGGCAGGAAGTGAGGGAGGGTCCCGAAAGCTTCCCGGTCCTTTGTCTCTAGGTGTGCCTGAGTGAAACCAGTCCCGATTGGCTGGCTGTCCTGAAAGGACAGTGTGCCAATACCTCCCCAAAGGGAAAAGCTGTTACGCAGCCCAGCCAGAACCCAGGACGGTTGGAGGGGATGTCCCAGGCCTTGGGCACCTGTTTACCATGTGGGTGTACCGTCCAAGCACAGCGGCAGCTCCAGGGAGCCCCAGCAGGGTCCCCTTCCCTCCCCCAAGGGAAATTCTGTAACGCAGCCCAGCCATCGTTCCAGGATTGTCGGGGGTTATGTCCCCGGTCATGGGCGGCTGTCTCTCATGTGGGTTGACCAACCAAGTGCAGCAGCTGTCCCAGGGAGCCCCAGCAGGGTCCCCAAACCATTCCCCAAGGGAAATTCTGTAACACAGTCGAGCCAGAGCTCCAGGATTTGTCGGGAGCGATGTCCCTGGCCTTGGGTGGCAGTCTCCCATGTGGGTCGACCGTCCCCACATCTAGAGGCAGATCCGGCAGGGTCCCCATTCTTCCCAGGGGGGAAAGGTTGTAACACAGCCCAGCCAGAGCTCCAGGCTGGGCTTGGGGATGGTCGACCCACATGGGAGACGGGTGCCCAAGGCCAGAGACATCACCCCCGACCATCCTGGAGGTCTGGCTGGGATGTGTTACAGAATTTGCCTCCAGGAAGCGAGAGGGACCCTGCCAGGGCTCCCTGGGACTGCTGCTGCACTTGGGGATGGTCAACCCACATGGTAAACGGATGTCCAAGGCCAGGGACATCACCTCCAACCCTCCTGGAGTTCTTGCTGGCCTGTGTTACAGCTTTTCCCCACCAGGGACTTCCAACAATGTGCCAATACCTCCCCGGAAAAGAAAAGCTGTAACACAGCACAGCCAGACCTCTGGATTCCCACGGGTGTCTTTTTTCGGAAATGCATGGAGTTCCCCATTTTCCTTGATGGCTTCGACACCCTAGACCCAAATCTGCAACACACTCTACCTAGGCACGACCTCTAACAACCTGAACAAACTCCAGATCCTGCAAAATAATGCATTAAGATGTGCCCTCAACCTCCCGCGCAAGGCACACACATCCGCGGTTAGAAAAGAAGTCCACTGGCTCCCGATCCGTGAGAGAATCAAGCTAAGAACACTGGTCATCACCCACAAGTGCCTATCACGCACTGCCCCACGCTATCTTTCTGACAAATTCTCTAGAAACTGCCCCATTAGACCCACGAGAACACCTTACCTGCACCAACTAAAGATCCCCAAGTATAACCTAAAAACTGCAGGAGGCTCCAGCTTTCCAGTGCTCGCAGCACAATGTTGGAACACCCTCCCCACTACAATTAGATCGGAAACCGCATTCTGGCCATTCAGAACCATGGTAAAATCATGGCTACTAGCCTAAACATCCAGAATTTCACCGACATGACTGGCTAGCTGCCGCGCTCGACTTATAGCAATGTTTACTCTATCCATAGCATTTTAGGACCAACATGTAACCCGGTCCGCATCTGCCACTGTAACTTGCCCTCTGTACATTCTGTTCTCAGTATATTCTACTCCTGTATGTAAACTTTCAGAGCCTGAACTAATGTACGCTCTGTCTGTTGTATTTATGATGTTCGTGTAACTATATGTAACTCTGCTGTACACATGATTATGCGCCCAGTTACCTGAGGGTTTGGTTGCGCTTTATAAATAAACAAACTAAACTAAACTGTAGGTTGTCCACAACTGCGAAATCCTGCAAAATCTTCTCTGCCGAAAGACTTGGGGTGACCAGTGTTTTAGCCTTTTTTCTTTGCGCCCAGGTAGGTGTACCCACACATGTGAGGTACCGTTTTTGTCGGGACACCTGTGGGAACGCGAGAAGGTAGGACATGTGTCGTTGATGGTATGTTTCGGTGGGTTGACAGTGGGAAATGTCTGAAAATGGTGGGGTTTTTTTGCAAAATTTAGAACTTTGCTGGGGATTATGGGTAATAAAATCTGGGGCGATGTCGCGCAAGTCAGACCTCTGGATTCCCACTGGTGTTTTTCGGAAATGCAAGGGGTTCCCAGTTTTCCTTGGTGAATGTGACACCCCAGGCCCAAATCTGTAGGTTGTCCACAAGAGCAAATTCCCGCAAAATCTGATCTGCCAAAAACACTTGGGGTTACCAGTGGTTTAGCCTTTTCCCTTTGCGCCCAGGTATGTGAACCCACACATGTGAAGTACTGTTTTTGTCAGGACCCCTGGGGGAACACGGGATGGTAGGACATTTGTTTTATTGGTGTAGTTTTCATAACATTTTCGAACATTTGCTGCTGCGCTTTGTCACACAACCCTTTAATTTCCCAAGTGACCTACATTTATTCGCTGCTTTAGGCACTATACAGTTTTGTAACCTGCACAAGTCGCCTACCCTTCAAAAGGTCTACCTGTGCTCTTTCACAAAATGTATGCATGCCCTTGCTCACCACATTTGTTTTTCTTACTTACACATGCTAAGTAAGTCAGTTTAGGCTGTAAGCATGAAAAACCTGTGTACCATGGCTCTGTTTTTGGCTTGTGGTATTGCTTGCTTTGTGAAACATTACGAAAAATGTGTGATTTCCTAACTGCAAGAGTCTGGGGAATGTAGTGGGGCTTTGATTTTCTCAAAATTCACAGAAGCCATTGCCTTACCGGGACAACCATGCCCACCACAAACCTTTTTTTCTGTCATTTTTCCAATCTTTCCCCCAAACTATGGAATGTTTCCCTACATAGTTGTTGCCTGACCTGTGCAATCACTCCTTCCTAAACTTGGAATTTTGTCTACTTTTCAGAAATGTATGCCTTTGTCTTCCCATTCAGCTTTCCTACCCTCCTCTTCCATTCTGTCCACGCATGTCCAATTGGAGAAGAAAGGGCAAAAATCGCCTATGTCTCACAAAACAGCTGTTAACCATATCAAAATATGGTCTTTTGGTTTCCACTCAACCTGTTCTTGAAAGCCCGGAAAATGGTGAATTCAGCACCGCAAACCATTTGTTCATAGCTCTTACAAGGAAAAAACGACAGGCTAATTTGTACATCATTTTAATGGCATTTTCTGAAAAAAAGAACACATTTCTCCCATTTTGGTTATTTTCTCTCACCCCCCTACAGCAAACTAGGATTCCATGGTGGCGTTATGACTGCCTACATGTGGGAAGAAAAGGGGCCAGATTTGGTCATGTTAGCTCATGTAACAAAAACGTTACAAGGGATTGAATGGTGACAGTGAAATCACCAAAAAAGGCCTTGGCACTGGGGGAGGGAGGAGGGGAGATCTTGGGCAGTTAAGGGGTTAAATAACCACCCCAAATTTTCTGAAAAACAGCTTCCTTTTTCTGCATCGATCGCACCAGTTTTGCAATGTTGCATATTGAAAACATTTCTTCTAACCATGAGGCCACTGTCGGAAATCCAGTTGACTTTCCACAATATTTGCTTTTTTGCCACTAGTGCCCCTTTTATTTGATGGTGTCCCAAATCTTCCAGGATCTTATCCTCTCCCAGAATCAATGTCTCAAAGTCAAAATCCAGATCCTCATTCACCACTTTGTTCATTATTTTGGTTATCTCTTTCCAAAAATCTTTTACCTTGTAACATTCTGAGAAAATATGTTCTAATGTTCCTCGAGCGTGGCCACAACCCCAACAAGTGTCCATCAAACTTAAGCCTTGCTTATGCATTCTAGCAGGTGTCCAAAATGCTCTGTTCAAGATCTTCACTCGACGGGCTCGCTCTCCTATATTAAATGATATCCTTTTGATATTGCCACACAGAGCCTTGCCTCTTCCTTGCGTCATTTCCTCATTTAGGCAAGCCGACCATGCTGTCGGGATAGTTTCATTTCCCTCAAAATTCCTGCTTAACAGGTTGTACATCTTAGACGCCATATTATCTTGATTGCCCATTTTCTTAATGGTATTCATTAAATCTGAGTCATCTAGTTTTTGTAGATTCACTGCACATTTCAAACTCCGATACTCGCCAAAAGTGCAGTCGGAAAAGCTGCATTTTACTTTTAATTCTCGAAATGTTCTCCACCTTTCCCCTTCAAACAGGTCTTCAATAATGTTTTCTTTTTCATTTTAATTTCAGGATTCAACCATATTGAAGTAGTATTTATTCGTCCTGGCCTCAATTGCATAGCTATTTCAAACGCCCTCCATGCAGTTCTCAGAAACTCAGAGTAGAGGGATTCCCATTGTCTGCATTGGTAGATGATGGGACTGCCCAGGTGCTTAACGGTCCTACCATGCTAGTCTCTGCGACTGCCCATTCATCCACCTCTTCTACAATGAACGGCATAATATGTTGCAATGTGAATGCATGATGGGAACGCTCGAAGTTTGGGATGTTTAAAACCCCCTAACATTCTGTAATTGCAGCTTCCAAAGTTTCAATCTTGGTGTCTTATCACACAAAAATGATTGGATCATACTATCCGATTTCTTCAGCGTTGATTTTACTGGCAGAGGGATCATACTCGCGATATAGGTTATCTTCTGTGTTATCATTTTAATAGCATTCACCTTACCTCCCAATGACAGCTTTAGTGAATCCCACCGCTCTAACTGCAATGTTATTTTTTGTATTATCAAGTCCATATTCAGGCTCATCTCCTTGATATTCTTTGTAATCCAAATTCCTAAATATTTCAACTTAACAAGACGCCATTTGAAGCCATAATTCTTTATCAGCTTTCTGCTGGTCAACTCAGTACATGGCAAAGCTTCTGCTTTGGTTCAGTTTATCTTATAGTTTCAGACAACCAAATTCCTCGATCAATTTCATCAGGGCTGGGATTGAAGTTGTGAGGTCACAAATAACCATTAAAAGATCGGCATACAACCAAAGTTTTTGACTGACTCCATTAAAGTTGATTCCAATGACATCCTTCGGTTTTACTCACCTAGTATTACTGAGTTATCACAAAAGAAGTTTTAGGTTTTTACTAGTCCTGGAATAAGTGTTTCACTATTCTGAAAAGTATATTGACCAGTTAACTTACTATGTGATGTCTTGCTCAGCGTTACGGTACAACTGATAGGGTCTACTACCCTGGTATTACTGAAAGTAATCTAAAAGATCTAAAAGTAACTATTGGTTTAGACTTCCCTAGAACTACTGTTAGGTGTTACAAATTAGGTTATATGCTTTGGTCTGTGTACCTTCAAGCATAGTGTTGTGTTTTTCTAGAATGTGTTTATATGCTCTGTGATAGTACTTCTGTCCCCCAAGATTTATCTGGACCTACTTGTATTTAAATAAACACTTTATTTTTGCAATACAAAGTGTTTGTGTTCCGTTGGACCATTTGTATTAGACTTTCTTTGAACTGATTCTACAGCCTTCTCTCCCTCCTAAGATGAGCCTGGCTGCTCAGTCTACGCTACCCTGAACTCAGGTGGTACAGCCCTATATTAAGAGTGGAGTCTTGTACTGTCTCAGTTGAATGGTTTTACTAAGCCCTTAGTTGGGACTTCAGAAAAACTGTCCTACCAGGAGGAAAGCACAAAAGGCAGAACTCGAAACTGATGAGAACCGCCAATGGCGAACCTCAAGTACCTTCTGTGCTTGTTATGGATTGGCACAAAGTAAGCATCCTGAAGGTCCAATGATACCATCCAGTCCTGAAGCTGGAGGGTATGAAGGATCTGAGAAATGGTAACCATCTTGAACTTGCCCTTCCTGAAGAATATGTTCAAGTCTCTAAGTAGGAAGTAAGGGGGGTACCAACCCTTGTTCCTCTCCACCACAGGTATGTCTAGAACGTCTTTCTCTAGCAGGGTCAAAATTTCCTGCACAAGAAGCAGATCTGGATTTCTGAAATAGTTGTTCCCTGGTGGATGATAGAGGCCTTTTTAGAAAAGAAAGACAGTAACCCTTGGCTACCAAATCTAATGCCTGTGCATCTGAAGTAATACCCCACCATTCTTGCAGGTGCTGCGAGAGTCTGCCTCCCACTGGGGTTATATGGACTAAGGCCTCAGAGGTTTTGAGGCAGCTAATGCAGAGGCCTTGGGGAAAGCAGCCAGTGCCTGGGCGGTCTTAGCACCTCTTTCCCGTCCACCACGGGGGAATATTCTCTGACCTCAGACTTGCTAGTCCTCTCCCTCTTCAAACAAGCTGTTCCAATGTGGAGAGTTTGCAGTTGTCTGATTGCAGCACCAAGAAATTTGAGCTGCTGCATTGGAGGTCTGCAGCTTATCCAGGCTTGCGTCAACCTTGCTGCCAAATAAATGTGTGCTGTCAAAGGGCACGTTAAAAAGTCTCGATTATATATCCGCAGCAAACCCAGATCTTAACCAGGCAAATCTGTGCATTACAGTGCTAGCCACCATTGCTCTGCTGAAACGGTCCGCAGAGTCGAGACCAATATGAAGGGATTCGCACATGGTGCCCTTCCCCATCCTTCATATTAAAAAAAAGTTGCTTTCTTTCCCTTCAGGGATATGTTCAGTCGCTAGCAATGTGCATTCCCATAGGGTAAATGTGAATTTAGCCAGTGCACATGTGGCATTTGCAGACTTAATGGCCATACTTCCAGCAGAAGAGACCTTTTTTGCCATGGCATCATAGCGTTTGTCATCTCTGTCGGGGGGAATCATTGGGTATGTAGTCTGTTTAGACGTGGATGTGGCAGTCTGTACAACCAGACTTTCTGGAGTAGGATATTTGCTTAAGTAAAAGGGATCACTGCTTGAATCTCTAGGTCAACTTTTTAATTACAGAACTCCATGCGTTTCCCAGTTAGCATTGATCCGCCTTTGTAAGGCTACATGGAAGGGAAGTATAGGGTCCTCCTGGGGTCCTTTACATCTGTAAGATCATCCTGCTCAATATGTGGTGCAGGTCTACACCATCCCAGATACTCAATAACGCTAGATGTTAGGACAGTTTTTCTGAAGTCCAACTAAGGGCTTAGTAAAACCATTCTACTGAGGCAGTACAAGACTCCACTCTTAGTATAAGGCTGTACCACCTGAGTTCGGGGTAGCGTAGACAGAGCAGCCAGGCTTATTTTAGGAGGGAGTGAGGGCAGTAGATACAGTACAAGTGAACATTGTAATACAAATGATCCAAAGAAACACTGAAACACTATGTATTGTAAAAATAAAGGATTTATTTAAATACAGGTAGGCCCAGATAAATCTAGGGGTTAAGTAAGTACTAACACATTATATGAAATCAGAATATAAAACAACACTATACTTGAAAGCACACAGGCCCAAGTATAAACCTTATTTGGAACACCTAACAGTAGTTCGAGGGAAGTCAAAACCTTGTTATACACATTAAGTATAAGTCAAGTCTATTCTTTGGGAGTAAAAGACCAATGGTTACTTTTAGATTACTTTTGGTAATACAAGGACAGTAGGCCCTTCAAGTTGTACAGTGACTCTTGGAACCAATCACATAAACAGTCGACTGGACAATATACTTTTGGTGAATAGTGAAACACGTATTCTAGGTGCAGTAAAAACCTATAACTACTTTTGTCATAACACACAGTCATACCAGGTGAGTAAAACCTAAGGATGTAATGTACAATTACAGATGCTTTGGAAATCAAGGAACCCCAGATTGAGGGAAGCAATAACTCTGGTAACTTGTTTTGGATGGCACACAGCTAACACAAGGTAAGTGAAACCCACTACTTTAACTTCACAATGAAGGGGAAAGTAAAACCCAATGTCACACTTTACTGAATAGTTATTCTAGGTAGGCTACAACCTAATGTAGACTTATTAAGGACAGGCTAGTAGCAAGTCAGGGGAAGCAAGACCCAGTTGGGGGACACTCATACAGTTATCCTAGCAGGACTAACCTGGTGATACCAACAGTTGGAGGACACTCATACAATTACCCGACAGGCATAATCTGGTGAAACCAACACATTACGTTTGTAAAGAGGCACAACCTAATCACAGGAGAGTAAAATACCTTCACATCTACTTTCTTTTAGAGTGGTAAAACAGTGACTAAGGAAGAAAAGATGTTAACCATACTTTTAAGAATAGTGCATCACACATTCAAGATCAGTAAGAACGTTTGTAACTGTTCACTCTTAGAATTACAGTTACCAACCAACCAACTCTTTACAAGTAAAACACTTGATTTCTTTTCTAGGCAGAAATCCCAATCCCTTCAAAGTTTTTCCCTTAGAGCAGGAGTGTTCTCAGTGGCAGAAGGGGGGTCACTAGGACTAGTGACCAACAGGCAGTGTTAGAATAAGTTCTTTAGTAGCAAAAGTCAGAGTTTACTTAGGAAAACTGGCAAACAAGTGAGTACTATACTTCTAGGGTTAGAAGAGAGTCCAGGGGCTTCACAGAAGACACCCCACCAGGATTCTAGCAGTGGGACTGGGTGTACTGGACGAGGGACCTCCCAATCACAGAAAACACCCCAGGACTACACAGAAATCCCAACAGGCTTAAGGTAAGTATATACCCAAGCCAACACAGTACCTCAACAATGAAGAAGAGATTGCAGCAGGAGAACTTCAGGGACTGCAGCCAAATACCCAGTCAGTGGATTCCTTGTCCTGGAGACTGAACAAAAGACCTCACAAGGGACATTGCAGCAGGGATCGATGAAGAAGGCTCTAGGCAAGATTTCTCTCACGGCTGAATGCGGTTCTGCGGGTTTAGCGCCTTTTCAAGGAGCACAGAAAAAGACAGAAAATTGCGGTTGAATTCTCATCGTTAAAAAGGTCCAGCACTCTTGTGAGGGGACTTTTTGGACTCGATTCGTGTCTCTGGAGATAGACCAGGATGCCCACGAAGTTTCAGCGAGATTTGGAATTCGGAAGACTGTGCACCGCACAGTGGCTGGAGGTCCCAGGGTATTGGGGTATTGCAAGAATGCAAGGTCACAGCAACACGTGGAATGGCTCAAAATGCAGGTCTTCTTGAGTCTAGTGGGTCTTGCCAGGCTCTTGGTTCGGGTTGTTGTTTTCGGAGACCCCAGGTCGATCGGAAGGTAGGGCTGCAGCAGGCTCCAGTTACACAGCAGGCTCTCCGGCCGCTGGAAATCATTCCCGCCGCTTTTCCTTCGTCATCCTCTTTGGTTTTCTGTTCCAGTGGTCGATATGACTTCAGCTTCCAGGTTTCCAGTATTTATCAGAAACTGGAACACAACCTCTGCATTCTCTCCCCGCATTTTACAGGAAAGGGGCGTTTGGCTGTCCAATCAGGACAGCCAACCCCCCACTGGGATTTGGCCCAGTTGAAGGAAGGCATGAGGCAAAGGAGGGGGAAGTTTTGGACTCCTCCCCCACTTCCTGTGCTTACAGACTGACTGGAGCCTGGGCGGGGGGTCCAGGCGACTCTCGCCAAAGACAAAACTCAAACAAAGGAATTTCCCGCCCTGGATGTCAGGGGAAGGAACAAGAAACGACAAGAAACACTAAAATGGCAGAAAAAGAAGACAGGGGCTATTTTGGTAAAATGAGCACCCTTAGGTGCCTTTACTGCAGCTGTGATTACAGCCCGCGGTAAAGGTGCACCAAATTAGTAAAAGGTATCGCTGCCACCAGCCATTAAAGGTAAGATTGTCACTGTAACAGAATTGTTACAGTTTAAATGTGAAAGGGGATACATTGCATCTCCCCAGCACTCCACATAAGGTGGGGTCTGCTGGTTTCACAGAATAAAATGTAAAAGGGATCCAAAGATCCTTTCTACCCTTGGGAACTGTAGTTCACTCAAGGTTAGCACAAGAAAGTTAAATGGGGAGCCCCTATGGCAACCCAGCAACAACAGGCACTTATTGCCAATAAGTTGTTAGCAATGATAACTTTAAAAAGACACTATGGAGAGTCTTAAAAATGACACCCATAAAAAGAGTTAAAGATTAGGTGAGTTTGGAAAAAGGTTCCCACTCACTGAGGTATTAATGAAAAATATCCCACTAGAAAATCAAAAGGTTCAGGAGTTGAACCAGGAAAGGAAGATTTACCAGCTCTGTGGAAATCTTACCTAACACTAGACATTTGGGGGGTGTGGCTAGTCAGCCATGCTATAAGGAGGTTCATCTCTGTGCTCCTGTGAGATCCTACATGATCCGGCCCAAAGCAGAAGACACTGAGACACTACAGATCCACAAGTTAAATCGCCATTGGAACATTCAGTGAACGTATTTGCAAAATCAGAACTCAAATCGGAGGCGTGAAACAGGGTAACTCTCCCCGCTGCGCATCGGCCTGAAAATGGGATCACCCACACAACAAGGCGGCAGACCTAAAGGTTTAGTGCCCGGCCGACACACCGAGCGCACAGCAACGTTGCAGAGTCCCCCAGATGTGAGGGACCCACGGTGGAACAGGCGCACATGAGCCGAACTCGGGCAAACTAGCCCAGGCCCGAACAACTGGCAGATGGAATAGCTGCAGAGACCACAGCAGGGAGAAGGCTCTTTGTGAGAGCTGGTAAACACTGGGGCTTGCTCCGACAAAATCCGCACTGGCAGTGGGCACCGCGGAGCAGGCCGCCCTAAGATACAGGTAGTGCAGCAAAGGAATTGCCTCGTGGAGCAATAGTGAGGCCCCCCTCGAAGCCCGTACGATGTAGCTGCATCCGGAGTGCACAGATGAGCACTGAGGTTGCGAGGTGGATAGAGAGTAAAAGCCCTGTGTGAACATTCCATGAAGCCACAGATCAGAGCGGACACCAAATAAGCATTCCCCAGGTGACAGTGGTCAATGGTGTTAAACCAAACAAAGTCCCACTCAGGCTGAGAGACACCCCCACTGTGCAGGAGACAGTCTGCATTGCACAGCATTACCATCGGGGCCGCTGTAGGCAGCACGTGCCTGCATTATTACGGTTGCAGCTTGGCGATGCTGCCCCCGCCCTGCCGTGGTAACAAGCAAGGTCCCCCCTGGCCCATTCACAGTGCCACAGCCATGGACACCACCAGACACAAGGCACATTAAAGGAAGCACCAAGAGATAGTGCAGCCGACGTGGTATTGCGATAGGATCCCCTGACATTGTTCAAACACTGGTCCGGATACAATAGGAGCAAAGGCTTTTTTGCTGCCCCAAATGACCATAATGGCATTGCTCCAGGTGGGGTTCGCTACAGCCCTGAGGCATGCTGGCAAGAAGGGGCCCACACTCTGAGCCAAACTAATCACGAACCCAGGACAGTACTACACGGCTGGGGGCGACGGATAGGGGATATACAGACACCTGGAACGAAACCAAACAACCAGAAGGACCTCACCATGGGGTCCAAACAACCCAAGAATATAAGTAACCCACTTTGGACACGTTTGCGGCTCCCCCTAATGCCAGCGAGGAAACAAAGTCAGGGCACCCAAGACAGCACCCACAACACGAACTAACCCAGATGACCAACAAGTGCTTGTAGAAATTGCTGCCCTGAAAATAGCGCTGTAAACAAAGATGGACCCCATCAGTCTAGACGTCAATCTCTTAAGGGAAGATGTCAGGCCGCTAGCAGACCGCACTGGCACCTTAGAAAAACAAGTCAAGGAGAATACCGAAGGCCTGACAAGTGCCACGAATATCGATACTGCAA
The DNA here is from genome assembly GCF_040938575.1 of Ambystoma mexicanum. Taxonomy (NCBI): domain Eukaryota; kingdom Metazoa; phylum Chordata; class Amphibia; order Caudata; family Ambystomatidae; genus Ambystoma; species Ambystoma mexicanum. The sequence goes on along the minus strand of NC_090936.1, from coordinate 610,881,625 downwards.
CAACATATTAAGAACTTGGAAGGACGTGTCGAAGATGCAGAAGGGCGCGCTAGAAGAAATAATGTCCAAATTATCGGGCTACTGGAAGGAGAAGAAGGCACAAGCCCGACGAATTTTGTGGAGAACATGCTGCTGCAAGAAATAGGCCCAGGCAATCTAACCCAGGGCTTCACAGTAGAAAGAGCGCACAGGTCCCCGACTAGGAAACCACCACCTGGAGCCCGTCCCTCCAAGGCCCATCATAGCCTGAATATGAAACTATAAAGACCGTGGAAAAAATTCTGGAACACTTCAGAAAAGGGGGCACGATATAAAGGGCATCAGCTACAATCACAGGGTTCCCCGATTACACCCTTCAGGTACAGAATCAAAAAGGATGCAGTGCACAGCTGTGAAGCTAGCCTTAAATACATGTTGCTATACCCAGCAAGGCTGAAAATAATAAGCAATGGTCATACATGGTTCTTTAATACCCCTGAGGATGCGCAAATTTGTACTTGGTATTTGTTTAATATTTATATCGCGCACCAAACCTTGAGGTAGCTGGGCGCTTGAGAAACTTGGGTTACATAAATGCATGAGAAGGCAGAGAAGTACAGTCAGGCGGGGGTACAATAAATAAGTGGGACCCTGGTTACATAGAGGTCAGGGGAAATAGTGTATAACAGCAGAATGGTTACATACAATGAGTCGATATCATGCATATTCTGTGAGCACATAACAATAAAGCAGATCTTCGTGTTGAGCGGAGAGACAGTTTTCTATGCTGGCTTTGAAGGAGAGGAAAGAAGGTTCCTGTATGAAAGGGATGGGGATGGAGTTCCAACGTTTGGCCGCTTGGAGGGGGAAGCTAGCTCCTCCGGCAGTTTTGAGATTGAACCTAGGCACCACCAGACCCATGGTGGAGAGAGGATCTGGTAGTATGTGTAGGTTTGTGCAAACAGATTTTTTCTGCCAGATATTTTGGGGCTGAATTTGTGAGGCATTTGTATGTGATGTTCAAGGTACGCAATGTGATTCTATCCCGGATGGGCAACCAGTTGGTGCGGTTTCTGTGAGTGGATATGTAGCAGGATCTAGGGAGACAGAGTGCAGCTCTTAGAGAATTATTTTGGAGTACCTGGAGCCTATTTAAATTTTGTTCAGATGTGCCAAGGAATAATGTATTGCAGTAATCGAGTTTAGAAAGCGCCAGTGCTCTAGCTAGTGTAAGACAACTTCTTGTGGAGAGATAAGATCTGCAACTATAAATCAATTTGTTAGTAGAGGTAGTGGAGGATGCAACGCAATGTTTTTATCTCTTTGGAGACATTAATCACGTTACTATCAAGGACGAAAGAAGTGAATTTGGTTTTGAGTTTGTTCAGGCGGGCCTGGGTACCAACAATCATTAACTCAGTCTTATTGTCATTGGGGCAAAGACTATTGGTGGCCATCCATGCTTGGATTTCACTGTAGATATTGTTTAACAATTTCGAATCGTGGTCGCAACTGCCAGTGAGGGGGATGAGGACTTGAGGGTCGTCTGCATAGTTAGTGTAGACGACACCCAACTTATCCAAGCTTTCAAAGAGTAACGATGTAAAAATATTGTAAAGTGTGGGCGACACACAGGAACCCTGAGGGACGCCACACAATATCGGAGTGGGATCAGCTGAAGCAGACGGGGAGAAGACTCTAGTAGTCCGATTTGAAAGGAAGGATTTGATCCAGTCGGATGCATTGGTGAAGAATGCTGCGGCTGTTTTGAGGTGCTTGGTAGGAATTTGGTGATTGATGAGGTCGAAGGCAGCAGAGAGGTCTAGGAGTAAGACGACTGCCAACTTGCCTTTATCCTTCGCCTTGTCCATTTGGATCTTAAGATCTAGTAGTGCTGACTCGGTTCCATGTCTGGGTCTGAATCCAGATTGTCTGAGTCCGAGGAGTTTGTTTTCCTCTAGGTGTTTCTGGATTTGCAGGTAGGCCACCCGATCCAGGTTTTTAGTAGAAACAGGACGATGGTGATGGGCCTATAGTTAGTGGGAACATTAAGGTTGAGTTTCTTCTTTTTTTTTTTTTTTTTAGTAATGGCATAACCCAGGCTTCCTTAAGGTTGTTAGGTACTTGATTGGATGTGAATGAGGAGTTTATTAACGAGGTGATGAAAGGGGCTTGCTTTTTTGCTCCCTCTTTAATGATGGAGGCTGGGCAAATATCTCCAAGTTCGCAGGTTTATCGGTGGGTTCTGGGCAATGTGGGGATCTATAGTGAGGCTTGCTTTTTTGACTATGATCTTATTTTGAAGTAGGGTGATTTTATATGCGAGGGCTTTCTGGATTTTTGTGTACCATTCTACACTTTGTGATACAATCTTGAGTGGGAGGTGCAGGGGACTCAAGCTCTTTTAGTATGCAGAAGAGTTCCTTAGAGCTTGATTTGGCATTGTGGATTCTTGAGTTATAAGTTTCTTTTTTTGCAGAGAGGATAGCGGCTTTATAGATAGTGGGTGCCAAGGTGAATGCGGTTTCGTTGTTGGTAGTAGGAGATTTGTGCCAAGTTGATTCGGCAGATCTTTTGATGTTTCTAAGGCTTTTTAATTCTGGGGTGAACCATTTATTGAGGTGGGCCATGAGTTTGGCCTTCCTGCGTTTCAAGGGGGCAGCAGAGTCCAGTGCCAACGAGAGTATTATTGTAGAGGTCAACCAGGTTAGAGGGGTCAAGCTTGCAGAATTTTGTCGCGTTGAGGAGGTCGCTAATGAGATGTTGGAGGATGTCAATGGTGATATTATGACATTTCTGCAGAGTGATAGGGGTGCTAGTGTTGGTATGGGTGGGGATGGTCCAGGGATGGAAAATAGTATGAGGTGATGGTCTGACCAGGCTACCGGTTCCTTTTGGGTAATGGAGACACGACAATTAAGGTCCGCCATCCAATCCAACGTTCTACCTTTGGTGTGGGTGATGTTATTTTGTGCGTAAATCCTAAATTAGAAATAGCAATGTCCACTGCTAAGGCAAGGTGATCATTAGGGTCGTGGAGTCCAAGATTCAGATCTCTGAGGACGATAGCTTGGGATCCCAGTTTGGTGTGCGTGGAGAGGAGGTTTAGTATGTCATCCTCAAAAAAGGGGAGCGCCCGGGTGGTCAGTAGATGAGGTGCAGGAGTATGGTTTGGGTGGGAGAAAGTGAGTTTCACTTATAGGAGCTCGGCGGAAGGTAGACTGGAGGAGGGAATGGCTCTGATGCTAAGGTGTGTTTTGGCAATAAAGGCCACTCCACCGCCTTTACCCGATGTTCTGTCGGCTCTGATCATGGTATAGCCTTCTGGTAAGGCTAGGGATAGTGCTGGGCCTGCTGTAACCAGGTTTCTGTAACTGCCAGGAAGTCTAGGCTGTCTGCGATAAGGTCAGCAATCTCAGGGGCATGGGCAACGATGGATCTGGCATTGGTAAGGGCTCCTTTGATATTAGTGACTGATGGGGTAAACATGTTAGATGTGGGCAAGAGGGTCTGGCCGAAAGGATAGGTTGTGTTTTTACTGGTATCTTGTTTGTAATTTGTGGATTTAGGGGCATTATTATGTTTTGGGAAACGGGAGCCTAGTCTTAGTTTCTGATGTGGACTGAGTGGGATGAGTGGTGTTGGCGGTGTAGTGAAGCGGAGTAGCCATTTGAGGGGGGGGTGAGTGGGTCATTAGTTATTGTGATAGGGGGTGGTGTACTGGAGGGTCTGTGGTTGAGAATAGGTAGTATAGGTAGAGAGTGATGTGGGATGACTGACTGAACCAGAGGGAGGAATGATGCTAGGGCTAAGGTGGCTCTGTGGAAGGAGGACATAGTGGTGCTACAGGTGCTGGGCTAAGGATTGTGAGAGGATAAGATGAAGGCGCTGTGGAAGGTTATAAAAACAGCAAGGGCACAGCAGAGCATAGGAGAGCTGTGAGCGGTTTCTGTAGTCAGTGCAATGTGCACAAGGCGGACAGAGGGTATGGGCAAGCTATCGGCAGTGGGCTGGTTCAGTGGCTACAATAGTGCTGCAGTAGGATATTTCAGAGGAAGCGGTGGGCCCAGTAGACCATTTCAATCAGTGCAATGGACACAGTTCCAAGGTGCAGTGTGCATAATAAGCTATTTCAAAACAAGTACTGGGCACAGTAGGCTATTTTGAAACAGGCCGTAGGCATGATGGGCTATTTCAAGTTAGAACAGTGTGCACAGTGGGCTATAATCATAATATTGTAATGGGCACAGTGGGCTATTCCAAAACAAGCATCAGGAACCAGTAGGGTATTTCTGACAATGCCGTAGATGCAGTGGGCTAATCCAATAATATTGCAATGGGCACAATAGGCTATTTTAAAACAAGCAGAGGGCACAGTGAGGTATTTCTGACAGTGCAATGGACACAGTGGGCTAATTTGATAATATTGTAATGGGTGCAAGGGGCAGTTTCAACTGTGCAGTAGGTACAAGGTGTACTAAAAGAATGTGCATACTGACATCAAATATCTTGTTGCTAAAGTTAACAGCGGCCGCTGTAATTGGCAAGACGACAGCAGTAAGCTTCAGCGAATAACAAGTTGGCGGAATTACGGTGATGGAGGTTGCGCTATCTAGATCAGGTGTAGGCCATATACATAGTTAATTGTAGGGTTGATTGGGCAATGGCAGCCAGCGCGAGGAGAAGAGTACCTTGTTAGAATTGGGTGCACAACGGCGAACAGCCGGCAAACAGGAAATAATCCTTTTTCCTAGGCCTTCTTCCGCAAGGCCGGCTTCCGCCTGCCGGAGTTGGGTGATCACAAATCATGGATGCATACTGAAAAGCTACCAGCGATGATGGACAACCAATTGTATTTTATTTATATAGCGCACCAAGCCCTAAGGCATCGGGGCACATTTCTTCCAGTTACATGGTACAAGTATATGCAGTTACATGGAAAATATATTTACAGTTGCATAGAATCAGTAATTACATTTGGCATCAGTGAAATTTGTACATGGTATAATTACATTTTACAGCAGATATACAGCATACTATACCGAATTTACAGGGTAGCCAAAGTTGCAGTGTTGGGATCATTTACAAAGGACTATGTTGGAGCAGAAGGAATAATTACATAGGTAGGTGCTGATAGATGGATAGCTAGTGAACATTCATTTAGCCCGAGCCAGGTTTTTACATTGTTCCTGAATTTGTAGAAGGAAGGTTCTGCTCTGAGGGTAATAGGTAAGGAGTTCCACATTTTGGCTGCTAGGACCGGGAAACTACTGCCTCCTGCTGTTTGGAGCTTAAACCTGGGTATAAGGCAGTTAGCTTGTGGGATCTGGTCGGTCAATCCGAGGAGTTTCGTTTGAATTTGTGGCACAGGTACTTGGGCGCAGAATTATTTAGGTGATAGAGTTTTGAGTCTAATTCTTTGGTCGATTGACAGCCAGTGTACACTGCGTCTCAGCTCTGAGCTTTGGAGTGATCTAGGGAAATTGGTCACAGATCTAAGCATGTTTTGAAAAATGTTTAACTTCTTTAAATTGTGTTGGTTGGTGCCTAGGCACGGGGCATTACAGTAGTCTAGTTTAGATAACACTAATGCCCTGGCTAAAGTAATGCAGTTAACCGTTGTCAGAAATGGTCTGCAGGTGTTAATAAGCTTGCAGTGAGAGTGAGGAGTCAATATAGATACCTAAGGTTTTTACATCCCCAGATACCTTGATATAATTGCCATCAATATTGAATGCCATGAATTGTTTTTTCAGTTTGGTAAGTCTAGCTTGACTATCTACAAGAAGCAACTCTGTCTTATCATCGTTAAGACAGAGTCCATATTTGACCATCCAGGTTTGAATAATTAGATGTCATGTTGTAGACGTTTAGAGTCTATGTTGTAGTCACCGTTGATGGGGATCAGGATTTGAGTGTCGTCCACATAATTAGCGTAGGAGACACCAAAATGGTCTAGGTCATCAAAGAGGGGCTTTGTGAATATATTGTAGAGCGTATGGGAGACGCAAGAGCCCTGGGGGCTCTGCAAGGGACTGGAACCAAAATAGCAGATGCAGTGGGAGCAAACACTCTTGTGGTTCTATTGTTGAGGAAGGACTGAATCCAGGAGGTGGCATCGTCAGAGAAATGGACCGCAGATGAGAGGTGGTTACATTGAGTTTTATGATCCACCAAGTCAAAGGCCGCTGATAGATCTAGTAACAGAAGGAGTGCTAAGTTACCTTTGTCTTTTATGGTATCCATTTGTGTTACTAGATCTATCAGGGTTGTTTCTGTGCCGTGTCTCGGTCGAAAGCCTGATTAGCAGAGCCCTAGTAAGTTTATACTTTCCAGTTGATGCTGAATTTAAGTAAGCAACCCTGTCCAGAATTTCTAAGAGTAAGGGCACTGTGGTAATTGGTCTGTAATTTGTTGGGGTGTTTGGGTCGAGGGCAGATTTCTTTAAGATTGGCAAGACCCACGCATCCTTCAGGTTAGTAGGTACTTATTAGTTGCAAAGGAAGCATTTATTAGGGAAGTGATAAAAGATGCAAGTTCCTTAGCTGTCTCTTATGATTGTTGCTGGGCAAATATCACCCAGCCATCTGGATGGTTTCAAACTCGCGATTATGTCCTCGACGTCCTCGGTGGCGAGAGGAGAGAATTTAAACAAGTCAGGTAGAAGTACCAGAGTTGCATGTTGCAGTGTATTGTTGGCCAGGCTGTTTTTTTTAGTCTCTATTTTAGATTAAAGGAGCTCTATTTTGTTGGAGATAGCTTTCTGAATATTAGTGCACCAAGCAAAGTCTTTAGTGCATGAGACAGAAGGTGTGGTTGGGGATTCAAGCTCTTTGAGGATACTGAATAATTATTTCGTATTGGATTTGGCTTTAGTAATCCGTTCGTTGTAGGATTCACATTTTGCTTTGAAGATGGCTGTTTTTTAGGCGTACGAGGCTGTAATGAAGTGGTCTTTGTTAGATGTTAAAGGGAAACTTTTCCATAAGGTTCTGGCAGATCTTTTGTTTTTACGCAGGGATCTCAAGTGCAAGGTGATCCAGGTGTTCATGTGTGAGCGTGTTTTAGCTTTTCGCATTTTTTGTGGTGCGATCTTACTGATAGCATTAAGTCTTGTGGCGCTATAAGGGTCCACTAGAATGGATGGGTCATCATTTTGGGTAGTGGAGTTAGTGAGGGGAAGAAGTAACGGGAGTAACTTTTGAGCTGTTATATAGCACACATTTCTGGCGAGTCTGGGAGGTGCCAGGTATTTGTGAGACAGATTGTTGTCCTGTACTGTAAAGAGAATATGATGGTCGGACCAGGCACAGGGTTGGTTGGACAGGATGTTAACGTTGCAATTGTGGTCAGTGATTCAGTCTAATAGTCTGCTTTTATTGTGGGTCGGTTAGGAGACACGTTGGGAGAAACTTAGTTCTGAAATACTATTAGAGATAGATAATGCATTGACGTCTTTAATGTCATGTAGTCCTAAGTTAAAGTCACCCAGGAGCATAACTTGCGATTCTGGTTTGGTGTTGGCTGTGAGGAGTTGAGTAGTATCTTCGTCGAAGGAAGACAGAGGGCCACGTGGTCTGTACATAAGGTGTACAGTTCTGGTTCACGTGGGTGTCATAGGTAAATTAATTGATAGAAGTTCTCCAGAGAGGAATGTTTGGGTAGAGGCAGGTCTAAGACCTAGTGATGTTTTAGCGATGAAGGCTACACCGCCGCCTTTCACGGATGTTCTGTCCCGTCTGATAATGGTGTAATTGTTCAGGATGGCCAGTGAGAGCAATGGGCCAGATGTGGGCTTGGGGCCAGGTCTCAGTAATAGCTAAGACATCTAGGTCATTCGTAATTATGAGGTCATTAATGTCTAGAGCGTGGGCTGTTTGTGATCTGGCATTAATGAGTCCCCCTTTGATGGAGGCTTTACCCTTTGAAGCTAGTTACATAAGTGAACCCTTTTGTTAGGGAGCTTGTTTGTTGTATTAGCTGGTTTCTGTCCTTCTAGTATAGTTTTGATACTAGTTTTGTGATGGCTTTTACACAAGGAGTGTTTACCTTTGGTCAATCTATATCTAAGCCTAGAGTTTCTAATGGTGGTAGGTCATGGTTGATTGGGTGTAGGTGTAGAGGCATATAATTTTAGCCATTCGTCAGGGGTTGGTAATTGAACGTTATTAGCCATAGTTAAGGTTGGGTTCTCAAGTATAGAAGTTGTTCGGTTCAGTTGAAGTAGGAAGGTGGTAGGCTTGCCACTATCTGAATGGGGTAATAAAGTGGCCATGGATAAGGCGAAGCTATGTCTCTTCAGTATAGTTTGCTTGTTGGGGTGTGAGCATTTATCATAGCCCAATGCGGTAGTGGCAGGGGCACCCATAGAGTCGATGGTTGGTGCTAGCAAGCTGAATAGTATGCTTGTGATGGTTAGTACACGACTAGGATTTGGTTGGGGAAGCAAATTAATGGACCAAAATGTTAATCGAAGAACAAGTGAGTCTGAACTGCATTGTTTGAACTTGCTCTATTAGGCATAACCGAAGCATTGAACTTTGCAAGCAGGTAGTTAACTGAATAATGCAGGCGAGTCATATAGGCAGCCAAAAGAGTGCAAGTCCAGTGCTAATCTATTGCAGCAAACACAGCCAGATCCGATTGTCAAGGCAGTTTAGCGGTAACACAAGAATTATTATGTTACTGTGTGCAGTCGAGAAAAAAGAAAGAGGTAAAACCCCCCCCCCCAAAATCAGCGAATATGGTAGACATACGTACAATATCTAGCGTCGAAGATTGTTCATCATAAATGGTACGACTGGTAAGAGTCACGCTTTGCGCGCATGCAGGCGTTCTGGGCAGAAGCGAAATGTTGGCAGAGCAATGTTTGCGAGAACACAGCGGATCAAGAGGGGAGGAGGCATCAATCAAGTAAAGCATGCTGTAAAAGCGCTGTGCAGTAATTACATTCATGACAAAGCGACTATGTATTAGATGGCAAAGCTTGGCTATCGAGTGAGCAAAATCAGATACAATAACTACTATGCCATTTCAATAACAGTGAAGAGCATAAGAACAGTGGGTCAACAAGCGAGTGCCTTTACGGCATGACTCGCATACCAAGCAGGGTGGTGCATTGCAATGTAAGTGTTATAGGTAGTCGCAGATAGTTTTGGTGGCGCGCACATTAGTGTAAGGTTAGCATCAGTCTAGGTGCTTACCATGGCGTGGCAGTTAGTTTGTGCAAAAGCTGGCGTGTAGTTTCCTCAGAAGGTAAACTCTCCTGGCTAGGCAGAGTGAAATGGGCTGCAACGGAAAGGGACATAGTGTGCTGTGGCCAAGGCGCACGGCGTCTCGGACAGGCTCAGACAGGTGCCTTTTTTGTGGTGCCTTCGTCGGGGGCTGGCTTACGCCTGCCGATCCTCCTGATTGGCTCTTAAGGCGAATGGAAGGCCAACCAAGTCGGGCGAGGTGATTGCAGATGAAGAGGCTGGTTGCAGTATAACACGAATCAGGCGGCCATTTTATAGAGTTGTTTCCACGTGTTGCTGGGCTAGCAGTAACCGAGTCATACGGATAAATGCTCCGCTATGCGCACATAAGTATATAAACACGTCTGAATGTGCATCCGACACAGTAGTGATAATACTGAAGTCGGAACGAGACTCGAATCGGGCGATGGAGTCACTGATGCTCGTCGTCCTCAGATTAGCCCCATAGGCTTACCTACGTGTATGCAGCAGGTAGTTGGGGTGAGGGGCTGCTCCTGCAGCGGTCCTCAAGGTGCAGCCTTCCTAGGCTGATTGGGTACAATCATTGAAGGACTAAGATGAAGAGAAGGTGGACACAAAGCACGCGCCCAATGGGCTTGACGAGGCCAAGTGAAAAACACAGGCTATCAACCCTAATATTGATAAACTCACGAGTATCACAACCTTTGGCGACTCATCACCCTCGGGACGTCAGAAGTACCCCACCCGGACCCCAGGTTATAGTGCGCAAGACAATAAGGAGCGTCCTTTACACGAGAATAGTTTTAGGCTTTGTTTTTTCCGAATACTAGCTGTTAGGTATCCACCCGCCGCACTCTGGACACCAGACCAAGACACTGGTGCGAAGGTGAAAAGCGGGAATGCCCAAGCAAGAGGTACAGAGCTGGGCACATGTTGGGGCAACAGAAGTTACAGGGAAGGGTTGGGACAGTTGGGGGACAGCCTATAGGACCACACAGCACACGCATGAGTCTAGAGTACTGCTTAGACATAGTATAATACATCAAAGATAGGCAAACTTAAAATAGCCTCCTGGAATGTCAGAGACCTTAACAGCTATATTAAAAGAAACAGAGTGATGACATACCTACACTGCCAGAAGATGGAGACAGCACTCGACAAGAGACGCACCTCAATAAGGAGAAACTTCCAGCACTCACAGGAAGATGGCAGGGCACCACAGTGGGCTCCCCCTATTCGGCATATGCTTGGAGGGTAGTAACAAGGATAGCACCTGCAGTCCCCTTTTGGGGACTGCATATAGCTAAAGGACAGAGATGGTAGAATGGTCACGACAAAAGGTATGTTAGAGAACAAGGAGTTATGCATCGAACACTTACGTACCCAATCACGATACGGCAGCCTACTTCTGCACACTTTACCCCCAAATCGGCGACCATAGAAACTGCACACTAATTTGGGGAGGATACTTTGTGTACTTGACCCCAAACTAGATCGAACGGACGACAAATTCACTCACCCAACCCCTGCGGCTAAAGCTCTGAACACTGTGCTGCGGAAGTTTAGCATGATAGACATATGGAGAGAGCGCCTCCCGCGAGATTCAGGATTCTCGCACGATGCTGCCCCAACAAAGCTTTTTACTAGGCTTGATTACTTATTTATAGGCGAAGAAACCTTAAATGAAGTCGCCTCTGCAGAATACAAGGCGCGGGTACTATCAGATCATTCAACGCTAAAAATATCCTGGCCCGCTTTTCCACCCAGAGCATGCATCCCGACTTGGAAGCTCAGAGGTGAGGCCTTAAAGGACGAGGAGTTCCTTCAACATCTCCGAAACGGTATTAAAGACTACTTTGATTATAACACCGGCAGCGTAGCGTCCCCCCGGACCCTATGGAGGCCTTTAAAGCAATGATTAGAGGAACAGCAATAGCTAAGGCTGGGGCATACAAGCCACATAGCAAAAGTAGAAGCAGCCATAGAGGAAACAGACCGGGAAGGGGAACAGTCAATAGAAAGAACACGTGGGGCCTACCGCCTGAAGCACGATTGCTTGATGCACTGCGACAGATTCGGCACCCGAAATTACACTAAATACATAAAAAAAAAACAAAAAAAACCCAAGCATTTGGAGATAAATCGGGGCGCCTGCTGGCCTGGGTTTATAGAAGCAAATCCAAACGTGAACTTATAAAAGCAGTGACAGATGACAATGGGACATTACATGTGAAAGGAAGGGACAAATAACTTACAATACTACAAAGAGCTATACGCATACACGACAGCAACGCAATCCGCCGATATAGTGGAGGCCCTGGTGCACATAATCCTCCCAGTTTTTTTTGTTTTTTTTTTTAAGTATTTTATTAGTTTCCAGAACAATCAACCAACATTGCACCCCAACATGGTGCATGGAAAAACAAAACCACAAACCAAAAATATCCACACAATTACTAGCCTATCTTCCCTCCCCCGCCCCCTCATCCCCTCCCATAGTCTTGCAATCTACAACCTCAGTTTTCTAGCCAGTGCCAGTCGCCCCATCCTCGCTGTCTAGGGAGCTGTTCGTTTCCGGTTCTTCAGGGCCCAGGCTCGTTAGTGATGCCACCAAGTGCAGCCAGGCTGTCGGCGACACAGTTTCCTCCTCACCGCCCCTACACACTGCTTCTCTCCAGGCCACTGTTTCAGCGTCTGCCCATTTCAAGAGTTCCCGCCACCAGATTTCCACACTTGGTCTCTCTCTTGCCTTCATCCCATCGGTATCCTGCGCTTCGCTAGAATATATGCCAAATCTTTCAGTTTGCTCACGTGCTTAAGTTTGTGTGGTCTTGGAACCCCCCCCCCCACCATGCACGCCCACAGAGAATCCACTTCTAATCTGATCCCTTTGTCAGCCAGCTAGTTCGCCACCTCCCCCCAGGATCTCGCTATTTCTGGGCACGCCCAGAACATGTGTACCATTCCAGCGTCCTCCTCCCCACATTTTGGGCATGTCTGTGTAGCTGCATTTGCTAACTTGGCAATTTTCTTAGGGGTCATGTATGCCCTGTGGGTTAATATATAACTGAATCTGTTGTAGTCTAACATTCCTCAATACTTTGTGATACCTCTGCATCCTCGAACATAGTCCATCATTTATATTCTTCCCCCCCGTCCCCCTTCCCAGTCACTCCTTAGCTGGACCACCTCTTTACCAACCTTGGACATCATTACTTCATAAATTCGGGAGATCTCATGGACGCTTTCGGACACTGCCTGAAATGTTTCTACGGCTGCATCTGGCTACTGAGCCAGCTCTATCTCAGACCATGCGTTCTTCACTAAATTCATCAGCCTAGCATATGTGATATATTGCCCACTGTGTAGGCCTGTGTCTCTACTCAGCCCATCAAACCCCATCCTTTCCCCCTCCTGCCATACATCTCCTATAGTTGTTACTCCCACTGGTTCCCAATGTTCCCCGATGGTCCACCTCAACTGTTCATCAACACCTTTCAGCGTCACCAGGGGGACCTACGGGGAACATGGCAACGGGCACCCCATCGTTCTGCAGGCTCTCTGCCAGATCTTCGTTCCCAAGCCGAACAGTGCCATTCTCTTCCCCTTAGGGGGCTTGGCTACCCATATCCACTCGTTCAAGAAGTAAGGTGCGCATTTCAACTTCAACAATCTGCTCTCTGGTGTGGTGTCCTCGGAAAGCCATCTTGCTACGTACTACAGCTGGCTAGCCAGGTAATAAACATCGAAATTGGGTAGTCCAATCCCTGCTTGTACGGATTTTGCAATTCTGTTCCTGCAGTTGTGCCAGATGAACCACCTACATATGCTCTGCACTTTGATGAAAAAACGTTTGGGAATCATATACGGGAAATTTGCGAAATTGTGCAGTAGCCTGGGGAGTACTATCTTGAGCAGTGCCGCCCTTCCCATCATGGTCAGGGTCAGCCATGCCCAGAATTCTATACTTCGTTCTATCCCCTTTACTGCTTTCTCAGTGTTTTTGTGTTCATTCTCTACATTGATATACACATCCACCCCCAGATATCGAAAGGTGTCTGTGGCCCACCCAATCTGCAGCACTGGCAAGTCAGGTTGGGGGATCCCCACATATCTACCTAGGGGGAACACGACGGACTTCCTCAGGTTAACGGTTATGCCCGTTAGCATCGCATATCGTTCTAGCACCTCCAGGATATATTGCAAGTTTTCTTCTGTGTATTGGAAGTACAGCAACATGTCGTCCTCATATAGCGATATCAAATGCTGCCCCCCTCCCGTTTTGATACCCACCTCACCGGAGTAGTGCCTCAGATATGCCACCAGGGGTTCCAACGCTAAAATGAACAGCATTGGAGACCAGGGGCATCCTTGCCTTGTGCCTCTGCCTAGTGTCCACTTTCCAGAGAGGACCGTCCCTGTCCGGACACGAGCAACCGGTTCGCTGTACAGTAGTTCAACCCACCTGAGGTATGCTAGTCCCATCCCACATTTCTCCAGGACTGCCATCAACCATGGCCATTTGACATAGTCAAAGGCCTTAACATCATCCAGTGAGACGATCGCTATTTGACGGGAACTCCCCTCTGACTGATCTATAACATGATGAGGCCGCCGGAGGTTGTCGGAGATGCACCTTTGGGGGACGTACCCCGTCTGGTCATGATGCATTAGGGCGTTTATCATTGGTTTCAGTCTATTGGCCATTACCGCAGTGAGGATCTTGCTATCTTGGTTTAGCATAGACAGCGGTTTATAAGATCCGCAGTCAGTGCTTCATTTATCTGGTTTAAGAAGCGGGATGATAATCGCTTCCCTAAGGGTTCCTGGTAGCTTACCCATGTCAAACACTTCGTTTAACATGGCCAACATTGGCGGGAGTAGGTCAGACACATGTTTTATAAAATTCACTCGGGAGGCCATCTGCCCCCGGGGCTTTCCCAATGGGCAGCATCTGGATCACATGTTCTAATTCTTTTTTAAAATTATTTATTTATAAAATTTCACATATAAACAAGTAAATGAATCAGAACAATAAGCACAGTAAAATATACACAGAACAGCAGAACATTATATATTCATAACCAGCAAGAAATTAGTAAATATTCAGAAAGTCATCCCAAACCTTTCCATGCAATCTCAACTGCCATTGCCTCTTAAAAACCACCTTTTCCAAGGACGCAAGGGCAGACATCCCCTCAATCCAATCTTCGAGAACTGGTGCATTCCGTGATTTCCAGCCCCTCAAAACCAACTTCTTGCCCAGACTAGCACCACGGAGCAGAAACTTTTTCCGTGACACAGAGATCCTCCAGCAACTCTCCCCCTCCCAAAATCATCGTCATAAAATCCAATTCAACATCCAGATTCAAAACACGCAAACAGGCACAACAAACATCATGCCAGAAACCCCTTACACGCACACATTCCCACAGCAGATGTTCCAAACTTCCCAGACCATTCCCACAACACCAGCAATCATCCGAGTCCACCAACCCCCTCTTAAACATCCGTTCCGGACTCCAAAAAACTCTACTGAGGATCTTTATCTGTCTTGACCGTTCCACCAAATCGATAGCACATAGTTTAACATTCACACACATATTCAACCACATCTCGGGTGAAATCTCACACCCCAATCTCCTTCCCCATTCATCTCTCAAGTCAGAATTCTCCTTATAAGCAGACAATACAATTGTATATCCTGCTAGCAATTGAACAAACACCTGGCTCCCTTTCTTTAAGAAAGAGATTAACCATTGAACTTCCTTGTTCCGCCACATCACCTATGCCTCTTTTCAATTTTCTGAAATCATCAGATCTGAAATTGTCAATGTAAAACTTCGCTCGCAACTCACGCTTTCCAATCCACTCTCCACCCACTAGGACATCAATCCAGAGAACTCCACCCAGAAACCAATCCGGCCAGAATAAAGACTTATCCCCAACAGAAATCAACCGATTCAACCAAATGGATGCATGAATGGTCTTTGAAGCAACCGATCCCAACAATTCATGTACATGTCTCCACGTTTCTCTCAGAAAAACTGTCAAACGCGATTTCTTACACAATTTGTTTGTTGCCGTGAGAATTGCCCTTGGAGGAAGCGGTCCCAACATACTTGCCTCAGCAATTACCCATTTATCAGGCTGATCCATCAAAAAAGGTACAATAAAATGACTTGAAAAGGCAAAATGATATGCCCTGAAGTTCGGTACCCCCAGGCCCCCTTTTTCCACTGGTAACTGAAGTTTCCACAATTTTAGCCATGGCGGCTTATTATCCCATAGAAAGGACTGCAACAAACCATTAATTTTCTTACAATAATGTTGGCCAATTTTCCCGGAAGAAACATAGAATGTAATTAATTTTCGGAGCTGCATTCATCTTTAGAGCGTTCACCTTGCCCCATAGGGACAAATGAAGCAAAGACCACCTCAAAATGCTCATTTTCAAATCAATACATACCTCATTCATGTTCACCACAACCATCTCATCTACCAGCGGGGTCAGCCATATACCCAGATATTTTAGTTTCCTTAAACACCACTGAAACTCAAGTCCAGTAATCATTCTTATCACAGTATCCTGAAATCGGCAACACCTTAGATTTAGACCAATCAACCTTAAATCCTGCCACCGCATGAAATCTGTCTAAAACATCCAGCAAGGCCGGAAGGGACACACTTAAATTCCGTAATAATAATAGCAGATCATCCGCATAAAATCACAACTTTTGATCGGCACCATGAAAACTTAGACCCTGTATTCCCACGTCACACCTCAAGGCAATCGCCAATGGTTCCATGGCTAAAACAAATATCAGGGGGGATAAAGGACATCCCCGTCTTGTACCCCTCTGTAGTACAAAAGAGTCTGACAATTGCCCATTAGTTCTGACAGCGGCAGTCGGACAAGCATAAAGCAAGGTAATCCATGAAATAAATTCCTCTCCCAAATTCATAGCACGCAATACTGAAAAAAGAGTTCCAATCAACGCGATCAAGCGCGTTCTCCGCATCCAAAGAAAACACTGCCACATCATCCTCCATATCCTGTGCATGTGTCATCAACAATAAGTTCCTAATATTACTAGATGTTCTCCGGCCGTGAACGAAGCCTGACTGATCAGTGTGCACCAACTTCACAAGAAGAGTCTGCAAACGCAGGGCCAATAATTTCGCCAGAATCTTATTATCTGTATTAATCAAACTGATCGGACGATAGTTCGAAGTCAAGCAACCATCCTTATTCTTTTTAAGAAAAAACGATATATTGGCATGACTAGTAGAAGCAGGAAGCAAACCCCCCACCCTAGACTCCATGAACACATCTCGCAGAAGTTCCACCGCTGAATCAGGCAAGATTTTATAAAATTCAGCAGGCAGGCCATCCGGACCAGGAGACTTGCCAGAGTTCAGTTTCCCAATCGCAGATTCCATTTCATCCACAGTCATAGCCTCTCCCAGCATGGCTTTCTCCAAATCACTCACTCTAGGTATCTCCAACCCTTCCAAAAATGACTCTTAATCCATTGACACCCAACTCATTCTGATACAGCTTCATATAATATTCCTTAATGTGAGTGGTGTATCTGATCTCGGTCGGCCTCTTCAAGCCTGGGCCGATTGATTTCTTCTAGTACGTCCCTTATATCCATTTCTTCTTCCCCAACCTTTTCTGCATACAGTTCATGATATTATCTAGAGAAACATTTGTTCACCCCCCTATTGAGGATCCTCTATTGTGCCATCACATCTGTGCATCTCTCGGATTGTCTGTATCAGGGTCTCACTCTTACACAGCCACGCCAGCAGTCTACCCAGCTTATCACCTTCTGCATGCTGTTATATATATATATATATATATATATCCCCTATAGTTTAGGTTGCACAGTCTTTCCCATTGGGCTTTACATTTTTTCCTGTAATTGTCGTATGGCCTCGGTCCTCTCTGTAGAATCCACTTCCTCCTGCATTGTATCCTCAATCTCCCTTTCCGTGCGTTGTAGCTCCTCTAGTATTCCCCCTAGTAACCCTTTCAACTTTGAGATCGCTTCCCCTCTCACCACCACCTTAAATGCCTCCCATAGTGTGCCGGGCGACTGCACGCTACCA
Organism: Ambystoma mexicanum; assembly: GCF_040938575.1. NCBI lineage: Eukaryota > Metazoa > Chordata > Amphibia > Caudata > Ambystomatidae > Ambystoma > Ambystoma mexicanum. Next base: position 610,864,313 of record NC_090936.1, on the reverse strand, counting down.
GTATTTAGTTTAAAATACTCCTTTATGGATTTCCTCAAGCCTTCTCTAAACATGGTGTCTTTCAGCGTATCAGCTCTACGCTTCCACATTGGTATCCTCGGTCTTGGTGGGGAAATCTGCCACGTTACCACCAATGACGTGTGGTCTGATAAGACTGCTGCCTTGTATTACGCACTTGTTAGTGTTATGTCCTCAATCAGGGTATTAGTAACAAAGATGTAATCTAACCTGGTGTGCAGGTCTTGTGGGGCAGAATAATGGAAGTACCCCCTTTGTTGTGTGTGGAGCCTTCTCCGTATCTCAGTTAGATGAAAATCCTGCCCCAGCTTGGCTAGAGCTTTGCTGCCGGGTTCGGCTTGACTATCTTATCATCAGATCCATCAAACCTGGGGTCCAGCGTGCAGTTAAAATCTCCACTCATTATAGCTGTTGCATCTATGTACGGGCTAATCTTGGTGTACAAGTTTTTAAAATATGGCGCTGTGTCATTATTTGGGGCGTAGCTGTTCATAATATTGACCTCCTTATTACCCACCAGCCCTCTCAACAGTACCATCCTCCCATCTGGCTCTACTTCCTGTTGTAATATTTTGAAAGGGAAATGGGGTGCTATCCACGTAAGAACCCCTCTAGCATATACCGAATATGTGGCTCCCACCGTAGTCCCCTTCTATTTCTTCTGTATCACTCCTAGTTTCTCCTTAGTCGAGTGGGTTTCCTGTAACGGTGCTATATCGATTTTTTGCCTTTTCAAGTACATCATAATTTTAATCCGCTTAATATAGGTGTTCAGCCCCCGTACGTTGCAGGTCACTATTCTTAGGTCCCCCATATCAACCATACCTTACCCCTCCCACCATCACCCCCACCTTCTTCCTGTGCGGACCTAGTTGTCCTGCTCCTCCCGCCATCACTCCTTTCCTCTTCTTATACGAACCAAGTTGTGACTCTGCACGTTGCTTCCCAGTAACTCCCTTCCCACCCCCCCATTTCCCAACCCCTCTAGCCCCAACTCCCTCTATAACTATCCCACCCCCACCCACAACTCCTCCCAACTGTTGCCCAGCTCCATCCTGGATCTCCTGCATCTCGACCCTGCACGGCTGGCTGATACTATACTACAATATCCTAAATACCTACCTATTGGTGGGGGAGACCTGCTCTTCGCTGTCTCTCCAATAAGATGTTTTCAGTGCATCTACCATCAAATGTCTCTAAGCTTCCGCCATATCCATAGCATCTCTGCGTTTCCTCCTGTGGTTCAGCTCAGCGGGCTAGGTCTCTGATGTAACTTCCACCCGCATCTCATATGTGGGCAGCTTGTCATGTCGACCCCACACACCCAACCATCAACCCCAAAGAAACATTAGTTAACATCCATTTTGTGCGCCCTGGCAGTCCTCTCCGTCTGGACAGTTCATTCCATCGATCCACGCTGCTGCGTCCTCCGGCGTCTCAAAGAAGAGCGATTTGCCTCTGTGGAAAACCTTGAGTTTTGCTGGATAGAGCAGTCTATACTTCAGGCCAGTGTCTCGCAGTCGCTTCTTAAGCGCTAAAAAACTCAGGCGTTGTCTTTGCATTAGGAACGTTTAATCAGGGTATGCAGTGATCATTGCCGACGCTCTGTTGATTGTTCCGCCTTTCCAGAAATGTTCGAGGATCTTCTCTCTATCCTTGTAACTTAATATTTTAGCTATGATCGGCTAGGCGGGGTGCCTGGTGGGGGTCTCCTGATTTGGGCTGTGTGCCCTTTCCACTGCAAACCCTTGGGAAAGTGCCCCTGCTCCTATTTCCTGTAGTAACATGTTCTCAATGTAATCCGTGGGGTTGGGGTTCTCCTCCCCCTCCGGGAGTCCCACAATGCGGATGTTGTTCCTTCTCGCCCTTCCTTCCACTTCCTCAGCCCGGTTCTCCAGTTTGTCCACTCTTTCACGTAGGGCGTGAATTTCCCTGGAGCTTGCTGCACAAATCTCTGTGTTAGCCTTCACCTCCTTCTCTAGCGTCCCCGTTCGTTCGGCTAGGCTCCGAGGTCCTGTCGCAGGAGGCCCACATCGACCCAGACTGCATCTATCTTAGCTTCAAGAGAGATATTCAATTCCGCTATGGAAGCATCAAGTTTGGTTGTCAGACCAGCAATTGCTTCTAGGATCTGCTGATTCCCCTCGTCGTGGTTCTGCCTTTCCAGGTGTGATCTGCCCCGACAGGCCAGTCCCCTTTCCAGTCTGGCTAGGTTTAGTGAAGATTTCCAAAGAGGATTGTTTTGCCTTTGATTTAACCACCTTATTGGACATGTTGCTCAATTAGCTCTTCAGTTGTATTACCTTCGTTGGCTGCGAACTGTATATCGCCAATGTTGTGGGCTGCCGTTGGTGTGTCCAGGTGTGGCTCGTCTCACTCAGTTGTGTGGCGCTTCTTGTGTCGGACGGGTCAACCAGTCTCGCCCCCACGATTTGTGGTATCTCGACCCCCCCGACAGCCACCTGTGGTATGATAGTCCTAGTCAACTTGCTCCTTGTGCTTAGTCGCTTCCAGGTTCGCCTATGCCAGTGGCCTCCAAACAGCCATAGTCTGACCCAGCGACACATGTATGGCCTCCTCTCTCTTGGTCGTATCTCCTGCTGAATGGGTATCTGGGTGGGAGCCACCTACAGCATACAAGTGTTTCGCACTCGGGGGGGGGGGGCATTAGTGGCCACCCAGCTGCCCTCGGTTCAGTTGTGTGTCCCCTCACTCTACACTCAAGACTCCGGTGACGTAGGGCGACCCGTGTCCCAGTTGCGGACAGGTAAATGTGTATCTGTCCCTTATGCGCCTTCCTGGGTCTGCCCCACCTTAATCTGGCCCCCACCGGCAAGACCCATAGATGTCAGCCTCTGGGTATTCTCCACTGTGCCGCGTCATGGGGTGTCATCTTGCCAGGGCATCAGTAGTGTTGGGCACGCCGTATCATAGCGCTTCACTAAATGGGGTGCTGCCACCTACCAGGTTCACCTTGGTATGATCATCAGCCAGCTTTTGTGCGACCTTTAAAGTCTTCACCATATACGTGTTGTGTTGAAGCACTCTTTCATTCCCCAGGGTTCAGTATTCAAAGTGGCTATATCCACTGTATTTCCCCCTCTGTGGGAGTCTCCATGCAATGTCTCACCTTTTGCATCTATACTGCTCACGCTACACCTTCTGAGCCCCAGGCTCGGTCTTGGAATAGGCAGTGATACAATGTAGCAGCACAAGCTTCATTAATGCATTGGCTGTGACGGACGCGCCTCCATTACTTTTCCCGGCTCTCGCAAAAGTCCCCAGGACTTTTCTGCGAAGTCCTTTGTTGACGAACGGTCCGCCGCCATCTTGGGTCCAGGCTCTGTAGATCCTTGCGTTCGTGGTGTTGCTAATAACTTCAGCGCCAGTGCATCATGCGGGCTCTCGGTGCCCTTCAGATCTGCTCCGCACTTCCATGTGTATACACACATTCTCATCTTCCATAGGCTTCTGCATATGCACTTTTTATCGGTTTAATGTAGGATCATCTGGACTTCCCCCGAAGACACAAATCCCTACATGGCCCTGTAGCCACGCCCCCTTATCCTCCCACAGTTAGGCATGGATACAGCAGAACAGTTAGAGGTCGCAATAACTCTAGAGGTGCTACAAATAACTTTCAGAGTTGCCAACAGGCAAGACATCTGGGACCGACGGGCTACCCAGCGAGTTCTACAAGGGGTACAGGAAGGTGGTCCTGCCCCCAATGTTAGCAATGTTCAAGGAGGCATTTGACGCAGAATCTCTCCAGCTGTCACCAAGAGACTCCCCAATTATACAACTGCTAAAACCAAACAAGCTTCTGAACCAGGATGCGAAGATACTAAGAACCCTACTAGCTAATAGACTCAAACAGGATACACCCCGATAGAACAAGAAACGTCCCGCACAGGGGGCGTGGCTAACTAGCCATGGTGTAGGACGTGCCTTAAAGAAGCTGCTCCTGATGATCCGCCGTTGATCCGAGGATGCACGCCAAAAAATGACCCACGTACTGTATAAATGACTGTACAGATGTCGGAAGAGGTGCCCTATAATAACTGGATGAGGCATGTGTTACACTCACCTGGCTCCCACAGAGGCGTCGATCTGAACTGGACAGCTGCGGTCTCCACCAATGTGACGCGTATGGCCGAGATGACAGACTGGACTGGCCCACCTAGCTTTGTTTGCTTGGCCCGTAGGAATATTCTTCTGCAAATGGAGAAAGGGGATTAACCACCCGTGGAGTTGAGCGTAAATCCCCCCCCACCCCCGCTGTTCTCCCCACAATTCAACTTTGATGTCCCCTCTTATAGTCTCACCTGATGGTTTGAAAAGATGAGCTCTCCATCCTGCATTGAGCGCAGGGGCGCGTTGATAACCAGTTGCTTCACTGGCTCGAAGGAATTGGTGAGTTCCAGAACAATATTGACTCCGAAAAGTATGTATGTTCACACAAAAGTATGTTCACATGTCTGACTTTCACTCTTGTCCGATTCCTTGCAGTTTGACCCCAGTGAAGAGTTCCTCATGGTAGCTGACGAAGTTCAGGTAAGGATTTGGCTTATCCTACACAGTTCAATAAAATAAGGCCCGAAAGTAACCTGTTGCTTGCTCCCTTATGCAGGTGTTGGAGAAAATATGAAGTTTGGGGAATAATGCCTCCGGCCGTAAAATTAGGTAAGTCTATTGTGGTGAGAAGAGTTCCCCTTGTTTGTCCCTTTGTCTCACCTTGTCGTCCTTTTGTTCCCCTTAGGGGCTGGGGTACGGCGAGGCTGCAATGGAGACTGCGCCGACCCGTGAAGAGGAATAGTACCCCACGGCGGTAATCAGGTAAGTCTATGGGGGTAGTTACTATTGCCTCGGTTTATTCCCTTGGCTCACCTTTGCTGTTCTTGTGTTCCCCTTAGGTGCCAGAGTGCGGCGGGAACGTGCAGAAGGATGCGATGGATCGTGTGGATGCTGCGAAGGCCGGTGAGTTCAGCGCAGCCCTGCAGCAGGCGAGGCGGCGCGCGTAAAATGCTTCCTTCTTCCAGCTCAAAGGCGCTGTGGATCCGGAATTCAGGTAAGGATCGAAGGTTTTGCTCTTATTCTAACCTCTTCTCCTTCTGTTCCTCCCTTTTTCTAGGAGCTGCAGACTTGAGGCGGGCGTGGCAGAAGACTGGATGCAGGCTTGCAGACACGGTGAGCGTTACGCTGCTGGATGCAGAATAACGCAAAGCGTGTGCTGCTCTTCGGGCGTGGTTTAAATAGCCTCCAAAGTAGTCACAGGTCAGTATTCTTCCCCAGCCCCACCCGAGTAAAAAATAGTCCCTAGGTAAAATAGTCCCTTCCAAGCCTCATTTGGCTTGGAGCTCTGCAGCATTGTCTGCATCAGGTAAGTTCTACTCTATGAGCCTGGCGCCTATGGCGCCAGGACTGACTCTCCATATGAGCAGGACCGCACCAAATAGCCCCTAGCAGGGGTTTCTGGGCTTGCTCAAAATAACTTGATGCCTGCTTCCAGGGTTGCTGGACCTGGTCTGGTTCCCCGGGGGTAGGCATCATGACAGCATGGTGATTGGATGAGGCAGACTAGAGAATTAGAACTTTCAGGGCTGTGGCTCTGCGGGAGCGAAGGTACGCAAAATGGCAGACAACAAAGGACCAAAGCCGCGACCATAGAAGCAACCGAATCGCACTGTGGAGATTGAGAGGGAGACTGGCCTCCGACACGCGCGCGGTGCCGCGCCTTGGTGCCTGATCAGTTTCAATACTCTCAGCAACGTGTGCTTGAGGAACCCACCGCCGAGTTACAGTGTAGAAAACTACAGGACCAGGCGCGGTGGATCAAACAGTGCGGCGGATACAGTAGCCGCGTTTAAGAGCTTTGTGTTACAGCAGGCAGTGAGCCTCCAGATACAGACGGGAAGCTCTGGGCGACCGCAAAGCTGAAGAAAAGGACACAGTGCTGCTTCATACGAACGACAACGGAGGAGCCGCGCTGTGTGTGAAGCCAGCGCGACTTGCTGTATACAAGCTTGCCTGCAACCAAACATGGAGGCGGAGGCAAGACACTGAAGGAAACTGCTCCCGGCCATTGTGCACGAAAGAAATCCGCGGATTGACCCGTGCGACGGATGCAGTGGCTTTGCCAAGTGAACTTGTAGCCACATTAAATAGAAAACCCTTAGACACGGGCGGCATTTCCAAGACGATCGCAGAGCCGATGAGGGATACAGTGATATTACATACAAACAGCAGAGTAGGAGCCGCGCCAAGGGAGAGGAGTCAGCGCGGTCCACTGGATACATTTTCACCATAATTACGCATGGAACCTGTGGCGAGACACTGAATGTGGCGGCAACTAGCTACTGGGTCTGTCAAATAAGCACCCTGCACAAACTGAACCCTAGTATGGTGCCCAAAGAACAAGGGTGCTAGATGCCAGGGAAGAAGAAAGGGTCTTCCCGCTCTGCTGGAGACATATGCCGAAGTGGCCGCCCTGGCAAGGATGCCCTATAGAGTACACAGGCGAATGAAGCCACGCACTGCATGAACATTGAGGCGTAATGGAGGTAAAGTTAGAAATGCATCTAATGGCCGTAGGGAACGAATGTGCTGGCCATTGACTGTCACGGCTAGGGAAAGTGGTATGTGGGGTCGAACCAAATTACTGGTAGAACTTGTGGGACCTGTGTGACCGTTCACACAAGCGTGCAGAGCTTAGCGCGCCCAGAATACAGATGGCCCTGCCGGCAGTCAGGAGAGGCCTATAGGGAGTAATAGAAACGGCCGTAGACGTGGGAGAACACAACCCACTTGAAAATACACCTGGACGCATATGAACACATACAGCAGCCCTTCGAGGGTAACGACCGCAGGCCTGGATTGTTCCGAGGTGGCACGGGTGAGCGAGGAGACTGAACTGGCACACTACGAATAAGCCAAGACCAGACAGACAGAATCGATCGTAGGATGTCGGTGAAAGGAGCTAGGGCCAAGAGTAAGCAACCCACGATGGAAGCCTTCGCTAAAACACAGCAGACTCCTACTGCAGCAGTACAAAGGGCCACAACTGCATCAGTGGAAGACACTCCGGCAATAGAGAACCACTTGCTCCTAACGGCTATAACGGAGTTGAAAACCTCTTGGGAGATAACAATGGCGGACCTACGAACTTCCCTGGAGGCCAAAATAGATGCAGTGGGTATAGAGGTCCCCCTGCTGCGACAAGATGTCAGGGCGCTGGCAGACAGAATGAGCAGTCTTGAAAGTGCGGTGAAAACTAACACAGAAACTAGCACCAGTAACGCAAAGGAGGTCCACATACTAAAGCAGCAGGTGGCTAACCTCGAGAACCGGGTGGAGGAAGCGGAAGGAAGGGTGAGACGGAACAACATCTGCGTGGTCGGCCTGCCGAGGGGGAAGAAGGCCAGGACCCCACAGACTATGTGGAGAACATGATCCTGCAAGAAATAGGGGTCGACAAACTTTCACAAGGATTTACAGTGGTACGAGCACACAGGGCCCTGACGAGGAAATCGCAACCCGGGGCTCCCCCCTCGAGCAATAATCGCAAAGATTCTGAATTACAAAGACAGGGAGAAGATCTTGGAGTACTTTCATAAAGGTGGAACAATAGAGAGGGCATCGGCGACCGTCACGGCCTATCCTGACTACACAATGCTAGTGCAGAGGCAGCGTTACAACTACGTGGCGATCAAGAGAAGACTACGCACGGCAGGAATTAAACATATGCTTTTGCACCCCGCTAAGTTAAAAGTCTTGCACAAGAGCAGGGTGGTGTTCTTTGATACCCCAGAGGAAGCGGTGGCATGGTTGGACTTACAGGGCTGCCCGGAACGAGAGGCGGAGCAGGCCCACGATAAGCACGATAAGTGATGGGGATATTTTATGCATAATGAAAGGATATATGGGGGGGGTATCCCAGTAGAGATTATGATATAGATAACAGTGGCAGGGAACAGATGGCTAACGCCGACAACGCATTGTGATACTCTTGAACTTGTTGGACTAGAATATAGAGCATAAAACATAAGTAAATTGGGTAGCATTGGCCGTGGTGAATTTGGAACGAATAGGAGCAGCAGGACGAAGGCATCCTACCCCCTGAGAAGTAGTATTAAGACAGCCATTAGGGCGGATTTACCCTGCTGAGCTGCGAGTACAGGCTATTGCCAGAAAGGGCTAGGTGCGGGGGTGCCCGAGATCCAGGGATGTAGCTGGGCAACAGTTGGGGGGGGGGGGGGCATTGTTGGGGCAGGGAAGGGAAAAGGGGGTGCGGGGGCTGGGGTGTTTGATATGTTCTTTGTTAAGGGGGACTAGGGAGGGAAGGAGGGCAAGGGGAAGTTGGAGAAGAGTTGGGAAGTGTGATGGGGCTGGGAAGGAAGGAGGGGGAAAGGGCGGGGAGTTGGGGTAGAGTTAGCAGTTGAGAGATGCTTGTATTGGGGAACAAGCCTACATAAAATAAAAGAACATCTGAGAGTCGATGGAACTGGAAGTTACCTGGGGAAGGAGAGGAGACCCGAACATGCTATGGGGGACCTTAAAGTAGTCACCTGGAATGTGAGAGGGCTCAATAGCTACTTAAAAAGAAATAAGGTTATGATGTATTTGCGAAGACAGAAAGTGAACATAGCCTTACTGCAAGAGATGCACCTGACGAAAGATAAATTGGAGGTGGTCCGGAATAAGTGGAGAGGGACTGTGGTGGGAGCAACATACTCTGCGTATGCTAGGGGGGTAATCACCTGTGTGGCGCCGCAAGTACCGTTTCAACTATTGCAATCTACGGTAGAGGCAGACGGGAGGATGGTAATATTAAAGGGATTGGTGGAAAATAAGGAGATGTGCGTGATTAACACCTATGCCCCGAATGACGATACGGCGGCATACTTCAGAACCCTATATACTAAACTTGGTGCAAGCCTGGGAGGGGCAGTGATTTGGGGAGGAGATTTAAATTGCGTAATAGACCCAAGGATAGACAGATCAGACTCCAAAATAGATAGACCGACCCCAGCAGCTAGCAAGCTAGGATACTGAAGTCCTTGATAACAGACTTCGGGTTGGAGGACGCATGGAGAACACACTATCCGCAAGATCGCCAATATTTGCATTATTCAGCTCCCCAGAATCTACACACTAGATGAGACTATGTGCTTGTCACACATGCGCTGACAACAGAGATAGCACAAATAGATGACAAGGCGAGGGTCCCATCGGACCATTCGCCGCTAATACTGACATGGCAGTATCGACCTCCGAGAGCGAAAATACCGACATGGCGTCTCAGAGCGGAAGTGCTAAAGGACAACATTTTCAGGGAAGACATGAGGGAGGAAATAATAAGCTATTTTGAGATCAATGCGGGTAGTGTGAAGTCGGCGGGGGTTCCCTGGGAAGCCTTTAAAGTAGTAGTGAGAGGGATAGCAATAGCCAAGTCCAAAGGGCTACAAGGAGGGATAGTAGCGGACTTACAAGAAGCTGAAAAGGAGCTAGAAGAAGTGTTGAAAAGGGGAGGTGGCACCAAAGATGATAATGAAGCAATGTTTAGGTTACAGCAGAAATGCGCAGGATATTGGGAAAGACTGTGCAATCTGAACTATAAAAAATATATAGAGAGACAGCATACGGGGGGAGATAAACCAGGAAGAGTTCTGGCATGGTTACACAAAAATGAGACTCCCAGACCAGTAATCAGGACGATAGTGAAAGAAAATGGGAGTATAGCAGATACCCAGGAGGACGTGAATCTAGAATTTGCAAACTATTACCATGCCCTGTATAGGGACGTGGAGGGAAGTGACAGTAAAGCAATCGGCAGCATTTTAGAGGATGTAGGATTGCCACAGATCAGCGCTGAAGAATGAGAGGAGCTAGACGCGCCAATCACTCTAGAAGAACTGAAAGAGGTGGTGAGGCAGCTACCCACTTGTAAGACCTCGGGGGCCGACAGACTCCCCAGCAAATTCTACAAGATGTATAACAATGAGGTGCTCCCACCACTCCTGGAAATGCTCAACGAATCATATGAAGTCAGAAAGTTACCAGAATCCTTGAGAGAAGCGATAATTGTGCCGCTCCCGAAACCCAATAAGCCTTGTGGTGAGTGCGGCTCCTATAGACCCCTGTCGATGCTGAATCAGGACAGCAAAATACTGACGGCTGTCCTGGCAAACAGAATGAGGAGTTATTACAAAACTAATACATCCTGATCAAACTGGTTATGTCCCTGATAGGAACATATCCAACAATCTTAAGCGACTCCATCGAGTCATTGAATATGCTAACGAAGAGACAAATGAAAGGGCAATTGTGTCGCTGGATGCAATTAAGGCCTTTGACTCGGTCAAATGGCCATGGTTGATTGCTGCCTTGACAAAATATGGAATAGGGCCGGAGTATTTGAGATGGGCCAAATTGCTATATAGTGAACCAATGGCCAGAGTGAAGACAGGGTCAGTTATATCAGAGAAGTGGCAGCTTGATAGAGGTATCAGACAGAGTTTCCCGTGGTCCCCCATGCTGTATATCCTGGCCTTAGAACCTTTGACGATATATTTGAGGCAGCAATATGACACAATAGGCACTGTCATTAAAGGAGAATCACATTTAATTTCCCTATATGCTGATGACATGTTGCTGTACCTGCGCTACCCAGAAGAAAATCTACAGTATGTCCTGGAAGTGCTGGACCGATTTGCAGGGCTCTCAGGTATAGCAGTGAACCCCAAAAAGTCATGTGTGTTCCCATTGGGGAGGTATAAAGGAATCCCACTAGAGCAATTACCGATCCTTCAGATACCATGGGAGGTCAACACGTTTCGATACTTGGGAATAGACATATCATACGGTAGAAGCAGAGCACCGGCACAATACTGAGAAGGCTGTACGGAACATAGAAAATAGTATGAGCTTTTGGGTGAAACTTCCCCTGGCGATGATGGGCAGAGGGGCAATGCTTAAAATGGTGGTCCTGCCAAGACTGTTGCATTACTTTGTAAATATCCCATACTTGATATCCAAGCGATTCTTTGCTAAATTGAGCAGTAGATGCAGGGAATTCCTCTGGCAGGGGACAAGGAACCGGATGGCCCTTTGGAAATTGCAAAACTCATACGAGAAGGGAGGCATCAAACTACCCAATTGTGAGATCTATTATATAGCAAGCCAACTCCAGTACGTAGCTAAATGGCTTTCTGAAGAGCCAACCTCAGAGACTAGGTTGTTCCAGCAAGATTGTGCCCCGTTCTTCCTTAAAGAGATGATGTGGTTACCCAAAGTAGACAAGAAGGGACGTGTTAGGGAGAATTCTCTCTTTAGGCCTAACCCCCAGCAGCTTTGCTGGATTTCTGGAGTTTGTTTTTTTCTCCTGCCAAGAGTGAGACTCTTTTTCTCCCACTCTTGGACATGATTTATGGTGTTCCTTTGACTGTTGATGTGTTTTATGGGCTATGGGGTCCTTTACTCCATAGGGTCTCATGTGTTTTTACTATGTGTGTTACACAGCACCCTCCGTGCAGTGACACAGGGGTGGCATAGTGGCCCCCCCACCATAGACTCCATACCCTGGGACTGACTACTGTCTCCCAGGACATGTAAAGTCACCATTGGCTTTACTAGTCCCAAATTATTAACAGAAACCGGTACAAACCATCATATTGTGGACGTACTGGTCGGGGCAATTCGATTGCCCCGGGGTCTGTTAGTCGAGGGGGCACGTCTCCGCCCCCCCCTGATCGAGTTTTGGCAGTGGATATTACTTTTTATATTCGACTGCGAATATATCCCTATGGGATTTTCTCATTGTTCGAGGCTACCAACTTTAATTATTTAATTCTCATAGCCTCGAACATACCGCCGGTTTATTTATTTAATATTAATTCGTCGGTTGGTATTTTTTGCCAGTACTCTATTCTAAAATGGCGTTTGTGTTCTCTTCTGTGACTCCAACCCAAGTCGAGCCCTTTGTTCCACTTTTTGGCGGGCTTCTCCACAGAAGCCTCCAAAAGTGGTGCCACTCTGTCTGGGTACCACAGGGGGTGTGGGAGGGGGTTTAGGCACCCTGGACTGAGTTACCTTGGTAACTCAAGTCGCACTCTTGTGTGATTGGCCCAAGTGGTGAGCCGGCCAGCTCACCACTTAGCATGTTTGTTTGACAGCTAGGCTGAGTGAATGGGGGTATGCTGCATAAAAGCAGGGCTTTGGGTACTGGAACTTCAGAAGTCGCCACAGGACCTGAGAATCCGACGAGGGAGAAGCTGAGCCGACCTACCACGACAACACCACCGGTGGAGCCCTGCGGAACCGACTCACCACTTCCAGACGACAGAGAAGGTCTCCCGGCTGGAGAGGCTTCTTCCCCTGACTGATGGGCACAACCAGTTTACCTTCTTCTCTTCCCACCCCAGACCGGCTTGTGGTCGAATTGCCTGGGCCAAGCACCCCGGCAACTGGATAGCCACTTACCACTGGACCGCGAATTGCAGGACCGCTCCTTTTACCTGAGAAACTCTGCGGCTGGTTTCTTCCCTGGCAGTGCAACGGACTCCTGTCTTCCTCCCCGACGAGATCTTCTGTTCCCTCGGACGAAGCACCGCCTTGCATCCGCTGCCAGGAACAACTGCCCCCGCTGGAGTATTCTCACCACTTTAAGGTACCGTGTCCGCCAGGCCTCCCTTTCTAAAGATTGCTACAAGGTAATAATAACCCCTTAACCTTCTGGACTGGGCTGGCCGCCTTGACCTTCTAACTGGTCCCTTTCTTTGGTCCAACTCCTTTTTGAACCGTTTCAAGACTTTTGTGCACTGCAACCGTGTGACCTTGGACACATTTCATTTTGATCCTCTTAAAGTGGATCCAGCCTATTGAACTCTAACTTCACGGTTTTACTTTGCCTTCCTCTCTTGTTGTGTTCTTGTAAAAGTGTTGGGACCTGTTTCAATTTATTCTCTGTTTTTCTCTCCCTTTTAAAAACGAATTATTAGAGTGCCATCTACGTTAAGCGCTCACCGCTGTCTGAAAATAAGTGGGGCTTTACTTAAGACTTGTCTAATATTCTTCTAAGGGTGTGTATATCTTTTAGTGACCGTGTTTTTTTGAATTGCTTACTATTAGTGCCTGTGTGTTTTTCTAGATGTGGTTTTAAATAAATAATGATATCTCTTTTACACCAAGCCCTGGTCAGTGTTTACTTGTTCTATTGTGTTCTTTTGACCTATTGTGAATACTCTGTATACTGCCTAACTCTTCTTGAGGGAAGTCTGACTGCTCAGCCACAGCTACCAAGTGAATCTGTGTGGTACAGACTGCTACCAAGTGGGTTTACTGCCAAACACTTGTAGTCCTAAATCTTTTGCAGTGGTCCCAGAGGGAACTGCACAGGTTTCTGCCTAACAGGACGCCCGAGGATGCTGCTGCTTGGGTGGGAGATATGGCGAGGAGCTTGTAAAATGATGGAGGACCCTTATCCATGCTCCTTGCAGGTACCACTGGTAGCTTTGGCGGAAAAAGAAATACAACTCAGATTAATGATCAGGAGGCACTGGGAGTCTGTGGGGATAGCAACTTTAGGAGACATATGGCAAGAAGGGAATATAAGGGACTTCGAGGGGTTGGTGGAGGAAACAGGGGTACATGTAGGACAGTATATTACATATCATAGGGTGGTGCAGCGGATCAAAGAGACATGGTCGAAAGACAAACTATCGAATGAACCTGATACTGCCATTGACACGATATACGACATAGCAGGGGGGGAGGGGCACGAAATATCAAGACTAAATGAGCTGGTGATGACCAAGGTGGGGATGGAAGTGGTACAACTTAGACAAGACTGGGAAGAAGTGGGAACCCCAATGAGTGATGGGATGTGGGAGCGTGCTCAACGGTATCACAAAAAAGTAACGAGAAATGCTAGGCTACAGCAGATAGTTATATATCACTCATAGGGCGTATATGAAGCCACAAAGGATAGCTAAATTTAAAAATGCAGGGAGACAAGCTTGTCCCAAACGTAATTAAGAAAATGCTGGAACGGTACACATGTTATGGTCATGCCCAGAAATAGAATGTTTTTGGGGTGAAGTAGCACACAGGATTGAAGATAAAGGGATCAAGGTAGAGATAGACACAGCATGGGCATGCCTACTGGGAGGGTTTACTAGACCACACAAGCTAAAGCATGTGAGCAAACTGAAAGACCTGGTGTATGTACTAGCGAAGAGGAAAATTGCAATGAGATGGAAAGCATGTCACAGACCAAGAATAGAAATGTGGTGGAAGGATCTACAAAAATGGGCAGAGGCGGAAACAACAGTATGGCAAGAGGCGAGTAGTGTTGGGGGGGGGGGGGGGAGGGAGGGATGAAGCAGGAAACTTCATGGCCTGGAAACGACTAATTGCAGAATTATTTGGGCCCACAAAGGACGGGGCTAGTGACCAGGACCCACCAGAAGTAATCGACATAGAGATCCTATCACATGATGAAGAAACGGTACAGGAAGGAAAATAGGCTTCTGGGGAGGGTGGGAAGGGGTGAAACACAGTGGACAAGACAAAAATGATGTGTATTAATATTGTTATGAACGCTGTAAGTTTGGTTTGTGTTGGTTGTTGAAATAAAATTCATTAAAAAAAAAAAGAATTTTTAAAACTCCCGTGCAGGAACATCACAGAAGACCTGCGGAGACTGCACCACATCATTGACTACACCAAAGATAGTGAGCACCCTTACGCAATAGCCTCATTGGATGTGGTCAAGGCCTTTGACACGGTCAGATGGCCCTGGCTGCTTGCTACATTAAATAGCTATGGCACAGGACCAAATATACAAAGTGGGTGCGTTTGCTGTACAGTAAGCCGGTGGCCAGAGTAATGACAGGTAACCTGATTTCTGAGCAATGGACGCTGAAAAGAGGCCCAAGACAGGGATTCCCATGGTCCCCATTGTTCACATTAACCCTGGAACACCTGGCAGAGTATGTAAGGGAAGACTACCGGGAGGCCGGCGTAGAGGTGCAAGGCAGGTGGTATCTAATTTCCTTATATGCTGATGACATGCTAATTTACTTACAAAACCCAGAGGCTAACTTACAATACATTCTAGACATACTGGGACATTACGCGGCATTATCAGTTATTACAATTAGCAAAAAGAAATCGTGCTTGTTCCCATTAGCGGGTGACAAAAAGACGCCAAGTACATTACAGGTGCTGCAGGTGCAATGGGCGACGGACAAATTTAAATATCTGGGAGTTAACATCTAGTACGACCCCAAGATGGAAAACACACAGAAAACGATGAAGACAGTAGAGAAAACAAAGAAGTCCATGGACTTCTGGGCTAAACTACCCCTATCATTGATAGGCAAAGCAGCACTACTGACGATGGTGGTGCTCCCTAGGCTGTTACACTACTTCGCAAATGTCCCTTATGACATACCTAAAAGCTTCTTCAAGTAGCTGGAAACAATATGCCGGGGCTTCCTGTAGAATAAGGGCCAAAACAGACTAGCTCTCGCGAAACTGCTGAGGCCATATGACAAGAGAGGCATAAAAGTACCGAACTTTGAGGCATATTTCATAGCGAGCCAACTACAGTTCATCACAGGGTGGTTAGCAGACAAGCCATCGCAGGACACCCACCTACTTCAAACATTCTGTGCCCCATTTATTATGAAAGAAATAGTCTGGATACCATTGAATTATTGGACTAAGCCCCCTCTTCTACTGCGACTAGGGAAGGCAATAAGGGACAAGGCTTGTCGCCTACTGGGCGCCCAGGCACCTTACTCACCCCAAATCCCATTAGTAGCACTCAAAGTAAGGGGCCAGCAAGCTAGATTACAGGTTAGGAAATACTGGGAGCCCCTAGGAATTGCTACAATTGGAGACCTATTACACGAAAAAGTGCCATTAGACTTTAAACACACTAGTAACAGATACAGGTCTACATAAAAGGAAAACATATTACACGCCTCCCTCCTAGCAAAACTGAAGAAGTCATGGCTAGTGCAGACTAGAGAGCCTAAACTGGCAGCATCAATAGAAAACTATATAATTTAGAGGGAGGCCACGAGGTATTTAGAATATACGAATTGCTAATGTTTCAAGACAAGAATGGGCTAGCAAACACTAAATAAAGTTGGGAAGAGGCTCTACAAGGACCAATTACAGATAAACAGTGGGGAAGAGTGCTGACATACCATAAACAGGTGTCCAGAAATAAATGCTAAATTGCAGTTCACACAGTTATATATAACACAGAGCATACCTCAGACCCAGGAGGATAGCCAGCTTCAGCAAAACCACAGAACAAAAATACCTGAAATGTGGGCTTCACGATGCAGACATGGTACATATGTTTTAGGCCTGCAGGGAAATACAACAATACTGAGCGGTGATGGCACACAGGTTAGAAAAAGCAGAAATATTGGATGTGGGGTCCCCCCGAGGCCAGTCTCGACATATTTGTGCGACCGAAGGCTAGGAAACATATTAGCATACTAAAAGATGTGGCATGCATCCTGGCTAAACGCAGGATAGCAATGAGCAGGAAGGCACAGAGGTCCAGACGCTAAGGTGTGGTGGAAATATCTCAAAGAATTGACACTGGAGGAGACTGCAGTGTGGCAAGAGGCAGCCCGACTTGGCCACGGAGAACAAAACAGAGAATTATACTCCTGGAGACAATTATTACAAGAACTGCAATTCTCAGTGGCACTGAGGAAGAGCCCAATTGAAACCGCTGGTTAGAGTATGACATTAACACAACAGGCACAACTTATGCACATAAGGTCAAGAATGGACATAAGTGGTATAGACTGTGCAAGGGGTGGGGGAGTTGGGGGGGGCTGGGGAGAGAAAGTGACATCCTGAAAAAAAGTTGTAGTGTTGTGTTATATGTACGCAATGGCTGCATTGTTTTTTTTTAAACCAATAAAACAAATAAAAAAAATGTAAAAACTCTAGACAATTTACTGTACGACCCATCCGCATGGTCTGATCTGGTCTTCCAAACTCAGTCTCGTGAAAAGTATCTCACTTGCAGTTTGTAGAGTCTCATACAGGTCTTATCTTGACACCTCTGATATCGGAGCTCTGGAACACCTTGTGTCCCATATTGCAACCCAAAGGGTTGTGAATCATCAGATGAGAGCTCATGTTCCTCATAAATGGAGCACGAAAAGCAATGTGGTGGGGGGGCACAACAAAGTAAATCAGACTCCAACTGTCATAGAATACGTTCAACAATTCACATTATTTCAAATAGTCATTCGCTAAGTGACTTAAGAAAGGACTTAAGAAAATGATTTCATTGGTAGTGGGAGAAGAGAATCTAGTTTTTTCCACTTCTTTCGAAGATTTTGTCACATGCATCGACGCCGGGCTTCGTCAACAGAGGTCGTGATGATTTTTTCGACAAAGATGTCGAGTCTTTAGGCATTGAGGACGTCATATCTTTTCCCTTCAAAGGAGTTTTTTCTTGATTCGATGGAACCTCTGAAGGTTCAAGGAGTTTTCTCCTGGAAACCCGGGGCCGAGAGCGCACAGATTCTGTCTTTTGCCTCATCTTTGTCGGGTTTCAACACAGGCATGACTCTTGCCTCTTCTTCGAGTGGGTTGAGGCCACATTCATCAAGAACTGAAGCATTTTCAGTCTGAATCTCTCCCATAAAGCCGATGATGCTGATTTGGTTGGGCAAGCAACCCGTTCAGGGGAGGAACTCGTTGACGAAGACGGCGATCTGCGACACCTTTTCTTTTAACGTCGTGAAGCCGATGACTAGTGGGGAGACCCACACCTAGATCACAATCTTTTAGCTTTCTTCCGACGAGGAAAGTTACCCCTTGACTTCAGAGGATTGCTTTTTCGACTGAGTCATGAAAAGGGATTTATATGACCTAACTGCAGCTAGTTTCCCCTCTACTTTACTTCAGGGCTTTCACTGCCATCAATGAGCAGGATCCACACTGCAATTTCTTATGATCGGATCCCAAGCACCACAGACACACCTGATGGGGGTCCGTAGTCTAGGCATTTTTTTAAACCCCAATTTTGAAGCCTATGATGCCGACAAAGATGCACCTATTTTTCAAATTCCAATAGGTTTCTCGAAGGAAGCGAAAGCTCTTGAGGAAAAAAGGAACTGAAGGGAATGGTCGCTGCGCATGCTATATTACAGTGATAACTGACATTGAAACGGAGGTCCTCGAGGGACATTCAGTCGACAAGCATTGGCGCAGCGCCCCCTGCTGGAAAAATATTCCAAAGCAGCTCAAGCTAGATATGGATATATCATAAAATGAGGAATAAATGGGAACCCACACTCGAAATGTGTATCCTCTCTACATTTTATATTGTGAGATCAGCACACATCCCCTTATGTGGAGTGCTGAGGGGATCCACTGTATCCCCTTTCCTACTGCTACTGTGACATTTCTGTTACAGTGACAAGCATACCTTTATGACTGGTGGTAGTGGATGTGTTCTACCGCCTTGTGTGTGATGTTTACTCACAGGCTGTGAACCCAGCCGCAGTAATGCACAAAAGGGTCGCCATTCATCCAGACTGGTGGCTGTATTCTTTATTTGCCGTTTGTGTGCGTGTCCCTTCTTGATCCTTCTGCCGTCCTGGGTGGGCAAAGTCCTTGTTTGACTATTGTCTTGGGCAGGAATCCTCTGGGAAGCCCACCAAGGTTCCAGAGTGTCTGCAGAGTTTCAGACTCCTCCCTGGTTTCCGTCTTCAGTCTTGTCTTCTGGCATGTCTGCCTGGAACCAGTTCCAACTGGGAGGCTGGCTGTCCTTAAAGGACAGCCATCCCACAAAGTATGACAGTAGCAAGAGTGCTAATAGGCTGGGTTCCTGGATAAATGGCATGGATCCTGAATCTGAAGACAAGTCGACCACTGGTACAGAAGAACCAAAGACCAAGACGATCAAGAACGCCTACGGTCCTAACCTAGTTTTCAAATCGACAGGGAAGCTCTGAAGAGGACGACCTCCTCCCATCGACTGGTGGGCATAATCAGTCCAAAGACGATCTGCAATTTGAGCCACCCCATGACGTGCTGTGACCGTCCTGGGCCGCAAATAGCCAATCCCCTTGGACTTGAAACCATCCTACAGTGCATCCTCTTCCCATTAACTCACTCCCCCGAAACGTTGGTGGACTCCTGCTGGACCTCCAGAAGCATGATTCCTCTCAAAGTCACCTCACCAGAGTGCAGGACCGAGTAAGCGAGGTAAATCGATCGGACGAGAACTGTTCCTCACCATTGTCTCTGACAAGGCGCCCAAACTGCAGACCCGAGTTGGCGCACAATGAATCCTTTGTTGGGAGTCCCTTCTCGTTACTGCTGCTGTGAAATCCCATCCAGAGTCACTTCTTTCATGACTGCGACCAAGGAACAGGAGACCGGGTCTACAGCTGCTACAGTGTGAAGTCCACCTTCATCTTCATCACTCCTAAAGTAGTGTGGGACTCTAGGTAATACGTATCTAAAGTTGTGTCGCTCCTGTGCTGCTGGGGGGGGGGGTAATTTGTGTAGTTGGGGGTTCGCCCCTCTATGTTCACCAAGGACCAACGCTGGAGCGCATGAAGGGAGCTGCCTTCGAAGTCACTGAACCCTTTTACCAATAAGAACGGTTACTTCACTGTTACAGAAGATTACCACAGCACTAATTATTCACAGCTTATGCCTGCCTTTTTGACATCCAATCTGACCCTGAAAAGACTCGAAACTAGATCGGGAAGGACTTCTAAAGCCTAGGCTCAGAGAAGATTGCTTAGTAACTTGCATTGTGTTGGTGTGGTTTCTGTCGCAAGGATCCGAAACTAAGTTTATACTGAAAAGTATTACAAAGTTCCTACTTACCTTCGGATAGTTTCTACTGTTCTGGAAATTAACTACAAGCTCTGTAAATTGTTCACCTACTTGTGTTGGTCTGGTATATTCATGGTACTCCTATAACTGAATAGCTCAAAGTTATTATTCTTCACCTTAGAATTGCATAAGGCCATTCTGAAAAGGAAATGTTGGGTTTTTACTTGTATTAGAATTGTGTATACTATTCTAGAAAACATTACAGAGTTCTTGCTCATCTTTGAATTGCTTACTGCGACTATAACCAGGTTTACTGCAAAGTGGTTTTTACTTACCTTGAGTGGCATACTGCCATTCTATAAGTCTTCTACACTGTGGTTTACATACGAGAAGTATTGTATTGGTTTTATATAGTGTTTTGCTTATGATAGTACTTACCTTTCGAAAGAATTATCTTTACCCGTGTACATAAATAAACCATTGTTGTTAGGGGAGTTTTCCTAAAGTCCACTTTAGGTTACACCTAATAAAAGTATCCCAATGGTATACAGGTCCCCAACTCTTATTAGTATGTACTACTCATGGAACCTTGGTAGAGTGGCAGGGCAGTCAGGCTCATCATAAGAGGAAGATGCGAGTTGTAGGTAAGTACACTGAACCCAATTAGTACAGTAGTCTAAAGAAACACCAAGAAATGTATATTAAAATATATATTTATTACATTTACACAAGGAAGGTCTGAAAATACTTAGAACACTTAATCAACATACATTGGAATAATTATAAATACTTTTGAGTTTGAAACCAAATGACAGTTCTACCGGATTAGCGGTAACTGCGCACTTGCGCAAAGAAAAGGATATACGGTAATTGTATTTAGTTAGCAAAACCACAAAGTCTTTTAGGAAGGAAAATAATTGGTTAGTCATACAGTAGAGCTTAACTAACGCTTTTAAAGTCCAGTCCCTAACTAACTATGTAACAGTCAGTTCGGAGAGGGCTTAAAGTCTTACGAAGCTGCTGAACAGCAAATGTTCCTGTGCATACTTTCAGTCTCTAGGATAAGAGTTGGAGCCCCTGCTAAAGGACTTGCAAGAGGGACACAAGCCGACAGCTTGGGTCAGAGGTAAGAGTGGACACCCTGGACACCTCTTTCTGCACTCCACACTCTGAACGACTTCTTGGTTGAAGGTAAGCAATACCTTAGGTTAGAAAAAAATGTTGTGACTGGATTCTCCTCTATGTAGCAGCGACAAAACAGTCTCTAGATTCCTTGGTCTGGTGATGAGCAGCAGTCTTGAGCGAGGACCCCTTTATTTCTTCAGCTTCTCTGGTCAGTCTGTGGTTTTGGCACCTTTTTCTCATGACCAACAAAGACTGCACTTGCCCGGTCAATCTTCAATTCCATTCGTCAAGTCCTGCACTCTGGTGAGGAGACTTGGATAAGTCAGATTGTGTCTCTGGAAGTTCACCTGGAGCTCAGCAAAGACTTGGATGGATTCAGCCTCTCAAAGACTGGACTGCAATTGGGTCAGAGGTCTCCTTGTATTCGCGGTCTGCAGCTCTGGAAAGGCACAGCACGTCAAGGGATGGCTCAGATTGTAGTTCCTCTCAGGGCTGGTTGGTCCCACTAGCCAAAGGGAAGGACGACTCCTCTTTGGAGCTCCTCTGTCAGGACAGCAGTGGTCGCTTCACAGTGATACTTCAGTTTCCAGTGGTCGACTTGCCCTTCGCCTCAGGAACTTCACCTTTTATTCAGTTTCAGTACACAGTCCTCTGCAATCTCTCTCGGCAGTTTACAGAAAGGGGCGGGTGGCTGCCCAATCAGCACTGCCAGTCCTCCAGTGGGCATTGGTTCCATTCAGACACTCAGGCAGACAAAGAGCAGGGGAGTGAAAAGCACCTCCTCCACTTCCTGCCTGCCCAGACACACTGGAGCCTAGGCGGGGGCACCCAAGGCTTCCTGCCAAAGCAAAGGACAGATAGACAGACAGACAGCCACCCTCTCCCAGAATGGTAGAAGAGCTAACAAAGAACAACCACACTATAAATAGCAAAAAAATAAAGGGGTCACCAAGCTAATACTCCGGTGACCCTATTGTGCACAATCGGACTTAATACAGTCTGCAGTCAAAAAAAGAACAGTTGGTAGAACACGTTCACTGCCACCAGCCATAACTAGAAGGTTGTCTATGCGACTAAAAAGTCACAGGAGCAGAGAGAAGAGAAGGGGAATACTAGGTATCCCCTTAGCAGTGCACATAAGGTGGGGTGTGCGATTCTCTCAGTTAAGAACTGTAGTTACTTGAGGATAAAGAAGGAATCTTCGAGGAAACCCCGAAGGGTTCCCAGCAACACTGCCCATAAGAAGCAGTTTGCTGCAAAAATATAGCACAGATGCCTTTACAGAGATATGGAGGAAAGTAGACTCCATGGTAAAGGTAAAACGCAACAGAGTTCCAAAAGTCAGAGCAAATAAGAACGAATGAGTGGAAAAAGGCTCCACTCATTCAGGATAGAAAGAAAAAGATCCAGAAGTCCAGCAAAAAGTGCTGGAGTTCTCACTAGAAGAGGGGATGAAGCACACAAATTATAAATCTCCCTAACAATTATTTTTACATACGTGTGTTTCTTTGGACCATATGTATGCTACAAATTCATTGTACTTTCCTACAGCCCTCAATTCCTCCTATGATCAGCCTGGCTGCTCTGCTACACTACCATTAGCTTGGTGGTATACAGACTTATACTAGAGGTTGGAACTCTGTATTGCCAATTAAAGAGTTTTATGAAGTCCTTTTGGTGGACTTTAGAAGCAAATCCCTAACAGGTAGCAATGGAGAGCATGAATTGATTCTCAGGAGAGTGGGGTCAAGGGTCTACAAGGAGTCCACACAGTGAAGCACACAATTCAATTGCGACAGAAATGTACTGTTAGGGCGAATTTTCATTTCTATGCTGATTCCCTTTAACCTTAGAGACCCCCCTGCTCTTTTGCTCAACTCCGGGCTTTTTAATTTTGACTCCCAAGTGAGCGGAACCTCGTTCTCACTCACTCCTGTATTTTCCCCGACTATGATTTTCTATGTTCCTTACTGTTTTATGGAGTCTGGTAAACTCCATAGGCATCTGCTTTTGCATTGTGACTGTATTGCTCTCCCCGAAAAGTGCACAGAACAACCATAAATCACCAATGCAATTATAGAGCAAATACTTTGAACTATAAACAGACAGACACAATAACTCACAACCACGCACTCTTTAGAAGATAATCAGCTCTTTGCGGCTATTTATTCAAAGCTTACACGTACATAGAAATAATTCATAAAAATAACCAGGACGTAGTTCACAGAAGAAGTAAAGAAGTCAAAAAGAAATACATCACCGTGAGCGTAACAGGATTCCTCATCTCGTCCAGAAGCGGCTGGAAGACCCCGGGAACAGCCAGGCCGAGAGCACCACAGCTCACAGGAAGGCTGGACGTAAGCGTCCTTTTTTTCGGCTGAAGTCTCACATGACCACCTCCGGGCTTCCGCATATATACACACTCCACAAAGGGGAGTTAATTCTCGAGCATTCTGGAAATTGCACTTGTGCAGTTGAGGAACAGCCGTCGGTTGCCAGCTGGGTCGATCGAGAGCTCCCCCCCCCCCCCCCCCCCCCCAAGAAGCGCAGTGCCTCCCTTCTCTAAAAACACGCTCCACAGAGAACAGTAGCAAACCATAACAACGTTCGCTTTCCCAGCAGAAATGACCTTGACTGCATACCAGGTTTGGAAAAGCATGTTTGTCTCAGCACTGTGAATCTAATGTGTGCAGCGTTTCACTGCGGTATGAAGTAAATATCCATCATGGCTCCGAGCGCTCTCAGAATGCATTGCGCACCAGCGCCATTTTAAATCAAGCATAAATCAAGCATAACAGTGACACAGCACCTTTTGTGCAGTGCCAATAAGAAGTCCCCTGGACTTCTCTTAATGATAAACTACATTTTCTTTTGTGAACTACTGTTCCCAAGAATAGTAAAATGACCCCATGTCTTACTTCCCTTTACTTTATGGGTCCAGCAGACACCACCCTATGTGGAGTGCTGGTGGGTTACCTAACAATTGCTTTAACCCATTCCTCATGTAACGTTGCTACACTAACTCACTTGAATGGTTGGTGGCAGTGGTTTCTTTTTTTACTACCTACTGCCATGTATCTGCAGGCTGATGCCTCAGCTGCACTGCTGCACACAAGGGTGAACATTTTGTCAAAATGGCTTTTTTTTTCACCATATCTTATTAGTTTCATCTGGGCTTTTACACTGTTTGCATCAGGTTTCAGTTCTTTGTGTAGTTTGCCTTTGGCTGGCTTCAGCCCTGAAGCTCACCCAGGCTCCAGTGTTTCTGGAAAGGCAGGAAGTGAGGGAGGGTCCCGAAACCTCCCTGTCCTTTGTCTCTATGTGTACCTGAGTGAACCCAGCTCCTATTGGTCGGCTGGCTGTCCTGGAGGACAGCCACACTGCTGTGTGATTGACAGCCTAAGGTTGCAAATGAATGGAACTTGCATAAAAAGTGAGGTATTTGGGACTCGAAGTAGTATAGATCACTTGAGGACAACAAGATGAGACAAGATGCCAACAGCACCCTCCCGGACCGCGAAGTGCCTGGTGATGCCCTGCAGCTCAGCTGACCCCATTTTCCAATCGTCAGGGAAGACCCGTAAAGGACGGCTTCCTCCCTTAGGCTGGTGGGCCCAACAAGCCTCGAGACAAACTCTATTTTGGCGCAAGCCCCGACTTGCTACGACTTGTCAAGGCTGCAGAAGCCCAATACCCGGGGTACCAAGACCACTTGTGAGTGCATTGTCTTCCGAAGTCCAAATCCAGCCAGATCTTCGTGACCATCCAGAGGACCCTACAGAAGAAAGAAATTGTATCCAGAGTCACCTCACCAGAGTCCAGGACCGAGGGATCAAAGAAATCCTAACCAGAGCTTTTTGTTGTTCTTTTGCGGTGAGGAAAATGTGCCAAAACCACAAAGCCGCTGAATAGACAGAAATCCATTGCTGTCAAGTCCCTCTCTAGAGTGCTGCCGCAGGAGCCCGCCAGACTTCCTACGTTTCGTCACGACAAAAGGACCAGGAACAACAGTCTACTGAATTGCATCGTGAAGGCAACCAGCTGGAACACTTCATTTTCAAGGTACTGTGGGGGCTTGTGGCATTTTATCCTTTTGCCATTTGGGACGCTTCCCATCTTTAGGAGTGTGTTTTAACCCAACACCAAGTTGACCTCAACTTACCTGCATTGACCTTACAGCTTGTGCTTTCTAAAGGTGAATCTTAAGTTACTGGGATTTCTCTTTTGAACACAGACTATTTAAGAACATTTTTCTAAGAAGAGCATCAGAACTTTGACTTTGGCTGTCCTGGCACCCTAAAGGCCTCCTTCGGAACCTATTGCTTTGGCAGTGCTTGTTCCCTTAAAGGTTTTAAATGTTGAACACTTTAATACTGGGATAATAGACCACCTGCATCCCTTTGGGAGAATCTAACTGTTCTTATAACCTATTAGTCTGTACTGATCTAACCCCAACCTTTCCTTCCTTGACAAACTCAATATTTCAAAGGTGATGCTATATAATTGTTATACTGACCTCAACTGACGTCACCTGACATGTGTAGCATATGAATGAATTACTCACCTGCTTTATTGTTCACTTTATGAATTAAATCCTAACTTGGGATTAATGTTACAGCTAATTACTGCTTTTTAAAGCATGCTTTACATATCTTTGTGTATAAATAAATAAAATATAACCAAGTGTATAAGTGTTTAATTGGATGTATAAATTGGGGCTCCTGGTGAGGAACCTATTCTGCCCAGGGGGGCTACGTAGGGACAAGGATACAATTGAATAGGTTAAAGGGGGCGGGGGTATCACCTTTGCACTCTCCTTTGCATCCTGAGTTCAAAAACAATTGGATACAAACAGTCCGTTTTTTATTACCTTATCTTGGAATTTTATATCAGGTACAATGACATACATGAAATAGATTTTTCACCCAATTTTTCTTATAAAAACATACAGAGCATAATTACACAAGCATAACCAGTATTGAAGTCAAAAGCTAGTGCATCAAATCAAGGGATAGATCTCTTGGTGCCATTGTCTAGTAAACAGCATTCTGGTAAATGTGACCGAACATATTTCAAACAAACAACAAAACAAAGAATGTTCTTTTCAAGAACAGTGACGCTGCACTGCAAGTAAAATGGGTGCGTCTACACCGGGGGTGTTTCTGCCGTCTGCATGGGCTAGATGAGCCTCGTGTCTACCACGGCATGCATCAGGACGAAGTCTGTATGTAGGGGAATCGTGGAGTGCTGTGAACAGGGAAAGGAGAACTGTTTAGGAGAGGGCTCAAGTGAGAGTAATGTAAAAACAACTAAATTGTCTGGCTGTATCATGTGTGAAGTATCATGGAGGGAAACAGTTTACCTATGTTCAGAAAACCTACAGATCACAACAGCTAACTCCACTGTGAGAGTTATCACCCTATGGGTCTAAAATATAATTTACCATATGGACAGTTCTTACGAACCCGTAGGAACTGCACTGAGATCGAAAGGTACAAAAAACACACAGAAGATTTACAAGCCCGGCTTACTGAAAGAGGTTACCCCCTTAAATCTATAAAAGAAGCCAAAAAGAGAGCCAGACACACTCCTAGAGAAATCTGCCTCGAAAAAAAGCCCAAAAAAGAACTAGGGCGGCTAGTATGTGTTACCACATTTGGACCATTGAGCCAACTGATACAGAAGACCATAAAGAAGAATTGGCATCTAGTAAAACAGCCAGGCACTCTGAACCAAACACTGTTTTGCCTTCAAGAAGAATAACAATCTAAGGGACTCTTTGGTCCACACGTTCATTGAATCATCTATGAGCGCAGAGAACACATTGTGGGATTTACCACCCATTACGTGACATTTTAAATGTGGCAATTGTGTTGCATACCCTCTCACACTGCAGAAAAAATCATTTGAATACAAGAAGACCAAATGGACCATGAGTGAACACACAAATTGTAATTCAAAGGGCGTGATCTACATAATACAGTGCCCTTGTGAATTCATATATGTACGAAAGACGATTCGCCCTATCAAGATGCGCATTTCCGAACATCGATCGTGCATAAGGAACATGGTAGCCGATAAGCCCATGGTGGAGCACTTCAAGAAAGAACACCATAAAGACACAGATCTCAGATGGTTCATCCTACAAAAGGTGACCCCGGCTAAGCGGGGAGGCGACCTAAATAGAATCCTGACCCAGCTTGAACAACGATGTGTGCACAAATTAGACACACTGCGGACTGGACTCAACATCTCAGTGGAATGGAAGTCATTCATGTAATCTATTTGCATATTTTTGTCCCTCTCATACCAGTCCTCGAACAATCTGTCAAAAGGACAAGGCCCCATATAGGCACTACAATCATTCTAAGTCTTGATTTGCATTTCAGGTACCCGACATGTGCACACTCACCTATCCAAGGGTAATAATAACCTGAGCCTCCCTACTATATAGGGGGGAGTACGCTACCATGATGTATTATGTGGCCCAAGATCCGATTTTTGCAACCCAATATCCCATATCTGGGACCTGGGCGCAATTATGCTATAACACCAGGCTACGAAAGATAGGTAAATTGTCCATTCATAAATACCTGTGCAGTACGGCTCGAGCTAACCATGACAAAGTAAGTGCGCAATGTATGTAACGTTTATATGCAGGTTATATTCATTTGGATTTGACAAATGTGGGGAATCCTTATGTTTATGCATTTCTGTAACCAACCTAAATTGAAGCTGTGTGAGCCCCATGAGGCCTATAGGCTCCAGCAGTGTGCAGCCATAACAGAACTAATGTCTATCAATTCCAATTTATGTGCTCACTATGTGATTTCTAAAATGCCTGCAGTTATTCATTCACAATTGGACACATTTACGCATATACAGACACGGCCACACTAATGGAGGGTTCGTGTTTGGTTACCATGGCAACCACTATCAACATGCTACAAAATTAGAGCAATATTATCCATAGATATACTACATCATTCGAAATTGTCTTGTTTACAGTTCTGATACTCCTACGGACCCTTAGATCATCGGTATCTGCCAGTACGTTTTCAGGTGTCACTCCAATATGGCCGCCAATATAAAAAGAACTATTCCTTAGCAACGGCATTAGTTACGCTTAACTTCCTGCTTTCCCTGCCACAGAGTGACTCAGCATTCCGTGCAGAACGCTGCAGTACCTCGCCTGCACAAACACGGCTCGCTAACGCCGCAGATCTTTGCAACCAGAAGGTATGCATTCATAGCCGCTACCGCGCTTACATGAGCCACCGATGTAGTATCATATTACTTGCACATTGACCTTTTTTTAGGACTGTGAATACCACGAAGTCATTGCAATTCCATGCCTCCATTGAGAGGTAAGCTCTCTATGATTTTTAAAAGCACTATACATGTTTATTTATTCCCGTTGGTGCGGATTTTCTAGTTTTAACCAAGAGGAGACTTTACTAAGTTTGTCACCTCCTATTTCGCTCTAGGAACATTGTCGGGATTATTTACCTGAGACGATTACCTACCCAAGTGCCTGGTGGAATTTCCTCCACATAGGTAAGCGGTTTCCCTCCATGAACTGTCCATATGGTAAATTATATTTTAGACCCATAGGGTGATAACTCTCACAGTGGAGTAAGCTGTTGTGATCTGTCGGTTTTCTGAACATAGGTAAGCTGTTTCCCTCCATGATACAGCCAGACAATTTAGTTGTTTTTACATTACTCTCACTTGAGCCCTCTCCTAAACAGTTCTCCTTTCCCTGTTCACAGCACTCCACGATTCCCCTACATACAGACTTCGTCCTGATACATGCCGTGGTAGACACGAGGCTCATCTAGCCTACGCAGACGGCAGAAACACCCCGGTTCTAGACGCACCTTTTTTACTTACAGTGCAGCGTCACTGTTATTGAAAAGAATATGGTCTTTGTTTTGTTGTATATTGTTTGAAATATGTTCGGTCACATTTACCAGAATGCTGTTTACTAGACAATGGCAACAAGAGATCTATCCCTTGATTTAATGCACTGGCTTTTGACTTCAATACTGGTTATGCTTGTGTAATTATGCTATGTATGTTTTTGTAAGAAGAATTGGGTCAAAAATCTAATTCATGTATGTCATTGTACCAGATACAAAATTCCAAGATAAGCTACCAAAAAACTGACTGTATCCAATTGTTTTTGAACTCAGGATGCAAAGAAGAGTGCAAAGGTGATCCCCCCGCCCTTTTGACCTATTCAATTGTATCCTTGTCCCAGTGTTTAATTGGATACTTGTATTTACTGGTTTCATTGCATAGCTGTACAGTTCACATTACCCCTCGTAAGATAAGCCTGGCTGCTACATTACAGAGACAGGCATACGGGTAGGGGGAGTGGTGCATAACATCTCGCTGTATGCAGATGATGTGCTGTTATATGTAGACAATCCCTTAGACAACATCCCGATAATCCTAGTGGTGCTAGACAATTTTCGTAAACTTTCTGGGTTTCAGGTAAATAAGGACAAATCCTTGGTCTTTCCATTGGCAGGCTTAAGGGGTCGGAAGGGGGAAGAGTTCGAGTGTGGGGAGCTTCGCTGGGAGTGGGAATCTTTCAAGTATTTGGTGATACAAATATACCATGAGCTAGAGGAGACGTTTGTTCATAATACAGGGCGGGCGCTCTCAAAGATCGGGGACGTGGTGGCGTTCTGGAAGAAACTAGCATTATCCTTGATGGGGAGGATCGCGCTCTGTAAAATGGTAATATATTTGTTGGCACCAGCTTGTCTTTAGGCAGATATAAAAGTAACCAAAAATCCTACGTGTTCCAGCTAAGTTCGTTTTTGGATCAGTTGGTCCCTGTTAAGGAGAAGTCTAATTTCTGAGCTAATTCGCTTCTACCTTAGAGACCCCCAGCTCTTTTGCTAAACTTCAAGACTTTTGATTTGTTATCCTGCAGTGAGACCTTTTTCCTCACTCTTTCATGTATTTGTGATCTGATTTGGACTTGGATTTGGAGTCTGAAACACTTTTGTATTGGAGGAGATAGCATCTTCAGTGCAGTGTCACAGAGAAGTCATTTGGATTTCTCTTAAGGTTTAAATACCTTCTCTTGGGTAAACGACTGTTCCTAAGAGTAGTAAAGTGAAATTGACTTCACTTACCAGTTTTTCCTATGTAGGTCCAGCACAGCCCATCTTATGTGGAAGTATTGGGGGGTTACCTAGTAGCCCCTTTTCCTACCTACTCATGCAACTTTTTTTAATGTTACCCTCACTACTTTTAATGGCCTCACAAGCAAGAAATGGGGAAAAAAGAAGACCAGGGCCATTTTGATAAAACGGGCACCCATGGGTGCTATACTGCAGATGAGGATTCAGCCTGCGGTAAAAACACACAATGGGAGGAAAATTAAACCACTGCCACCTGCCATTAAAAGTCGTGAGGATAACATACATTTTTTGTACATGAGCAAGAGTAAGTAAGTAACCCGCCAGTCCACATAAAATGGGTTGTACTGGACCTAAATAGAAAAAACAGGCAAGTAAAGTCAATTTCACTTTACTACTCTTGAGAACAGTAGTTTACCCAAGAGAAGGTATCTAAACCTTATGAGAAATCCAAAAGGACTTCTCTGTGACACTGCACTGAAGGTGCTGTGTCATAATACAAAAGGAAGTTGCCTATGGAGTATGTCAGACTCCAAAACCAAAGAAACACAGAGTCCAAATCAGGTCAAAAATACAAGAGTGACAAAAAGGTCTCACTATCCACAGGATACAAATGAACAAGTCCTAAAGTCCAGCAAAAGAGCTGTGGGTCTCTAAGGTTAAATGGAATTAGCACAGAAGAATAAGTTACTTCTTACCTGGTAACGTTCTTTCGATGGGATGTTCCTCCGGCGTATTCCTTATCTTTGATGTTACCCATTCCAGCATGCTGGCCTCAGAAATTCTTTCAGTGGATGGTGATGCGCGTCGACGTCCCTCGAGTAGGTGTCCCGCAACAGCCTCCGTATCTGCAACTGCAAGGGAAGTTTTACTGCAGGGATGGATGGGAAGGGCTGCTTGCCTTATCCTAGCAAGTCTGCTAATCTAAAAACTCAAGGCACGCCTTGGATCCAGCCTGTGTAACTTTCTCATCTTTCCCTGCATGGGGAGGAGGATAGAACGGAGGTAAAGTTATTTTCTGAGTAATGTGGAATTCAGAAACTACCTTTGGGAGAAGATTAGGCTTCACTTGTAAAACAACCTTGTCTTTATGAAAGATTGTATGAGGAGGTTTGCAAGATAGAGCTTGTAATTCGCTCACTCTTCTGGCAGATGTTAGAGCCACTGTTTTAAGAGTGAGAAACCTTAATGAACAGGAATGGAGTGGTTCAAAAGGAGAACCCATCAGAAATTTTAAGACTAGATTTAGGTCGCACAATGGAACTTGAAAAGGCTTTGGGGGATAAACATTAGTTAACCCTTTCAGAAATTGAATTACCAAGGGTAATTTGAAATATGAAGGCTCCTCAGCAATACGCTTAAAGATTGACAGCGCTGCGAGATAGCCATTGATCATACCAATTTGAAGACCTGAATTTGCTAAGTAAAGCAAGAACGATAACACCATTGGTGTATTGCATGAAAAGGGTTCAATATTCTTTTCTCTACACCAGCTGCAAAATGTGTTCCAACGGCAGCGGTATAAAGCCTTTGTTGCTGGCCTTCTGGCTGAAAGCAACACCTCCATGACGTCATCCGGGAGATCCCAATCCTTGTATCTCAACCTTTCAGAAACCAAGCGTGAAGGTTGAGGGTTCTGATGTCTGGATAGAGAACCTGACCTCCCTTCTGCGAGAGAAGATCTTCTCTTTGCGGAAGACGAATTGGAGGGCAGATGGACACGTCCAGAAGCTCCGGGTACCACGTTCTCCTGGCCCAATCCGGGGCAATTAGGATCATGGTTTTCCAGAATCTTCTCAACCTCCTGATCATTTGAGGAATGGCAGGGACTGGAGGAAACGCGTACAGGAGTGGAAACTCCCAGTCCACTACGAACGCGTCTCCTAGAGCTCCTCTCGGGGGAAATTCCCTTGAACAAAACTGATCGCACTTCCTGTTGATGCTGGTGGCGAACAGATCCGTTTGAGGGGTTCCCCAAAGGGTGAAGATCTCTTGAAGGACTTCCTGAGCTAGCTCCCACTCGTGGGAAACTGTACTCAGAGTGTCCGCCGTCAAGTTCTTCTCTCCGGCTAGGTGAACTGCCAATAGAGAGATTCCTTCTTGAATTGCCCAAAACCAGAGCTGCATTGCCTCTTTGCACAGTGGCAGGGACCCTACGCCTCCTCTTTTGTTGAGTTAGTGCATAGCCACTGTGGTGTCCGTCATTAACAGGGTATTCTTTCGCTGTACTGATGGCAGAAAAGCTTTCAGCGCTTGTCCGATTGCTCTCAGCCCCAACAGGTTGAAATGTAGTCTGGACTCCAATGGAGACCAACGACCGCTGATGGTCAAGTCGTTGGCATGGGCTCCCCACCCCGTAAGTGAGGCATCCGTGACTACTGTTATCTCCAGCCATAGTTGCCAAAACTGTTCTCCTTTCCTTTCCCGACAGGCCCACCACTGAAGGTCTCGAGCTACTCTGTCTGGGACTTGAAGGAGATCCGACATTCTTCCTGAGAATTGCGACCATTGGGTTCTTAGTGCCCACTGGAGGGATCTCATTCTCAGGCGAGCCTCTGGCACTAGGAAGATGCAGGATGCCATGAGGCCTAGCAACCTCAAAAAGTCGAAGGCTGGTAGACATTGGGCATTTTGAAACTTGGTGACCATCCGTAGAATATCTTGAGCCCTCCCCCCTGGTGCAAGGCTTTTCCACGGAAAGTGTCCATGACTGCTCAAATGAACTGGAGTCTGTGTGATGGTATCATCTGTAACTTCTTTAAGATGAGGGAGAAGCCCAGCTTTTGAAGGAAGTGGCAGACATAGTCTAGCTGGATCTGAGCTTGTTCCGAAGATACTGCTCTGATCAACCAATCGTCCAGGTAGGGGTAGACGTGGATACCTTCCCTCGTTAGACTTGCAGCCACTACTGACATTAACTTGGTAAAGACCCTCAGGGCGGAGGTCAGCCCAAATGGCAGAACTCGAAATTGATAATGAGAGTTGCCAATTGCGAACCTCAGGTATTTCCTGTGTTTGGATGGATTGGCACATGGAAATAAGCATCCTGAAGGTTTAGAGATACCAACCAGTCCTGAAGCTGGAGGGCCTGAAGGATCTGAGAAAGGGTTACCATCTTGAACTTGTCTTTCCTGAGGAATTTGTTCAATTCTCACAAGTCCAAGATGGGTCTCAGTCCTCCGTCCTTCTTTGGTACTAGGAAGTAGGGGGAATACCAACCCTTGTTCCTCTCCGCTACGGGTACCGGTTCTATGGCACCCTTCTCTAGCAGGTCTACAATCTCCTGCATAAGGAGCGGGTTTGGAAACTTCAAAGAGTTGTTCCCTGGTGGATGACTGAGGGCTGTGTAGGAAGGGCAGGCAGTAACCTTCGGCAACTGTCTCCAATGCCCAAGCATCTGTCGTAATAGCCTGCCATTCTTCCAGATGTTGAGTTAACCTGCCCCCTACTGGTGTCTTGTGAGGGGAGACCTCAGAGGGGTTTAGAAACGGCTGACGCAGATGCCAAGGGTAACGTGGCACCTGCTGCTGAGGCTTTTGTACCTTTTCCTCGTCCACCACGGGTGAATAGTTCCTGGCCCCTTTGAGCTGGCTGTCCTCTGCCTTTTCCGAATGAGGAGTAAAAGGGAAAGGACCTACCCCTCCAGGAAGCTCCTGAGGGGCGATACGGAGTCTGCCGGATTGCAGCCCCAAGAGATTTTGCTGCTGCCTTGGATGTTTGTAATCTCTCCAGGCTGTCACCAGCCTTCTTACCAAATAAAGAAGTGCTGTCAAAAGGCATGTTCAGAAGTCTGGCTTGTACATCTGGAGCAAAACCAGACTTCCGCAACCACGCAAATCTGCGTATTGTGGTACTTGCCGCCATGGCCCTGCTGATGCTGTCAGCAGTATCAATGCCTATTTGGAGGGACTCGCACATTGCATCCTTTCCATCCCTGTTTAAGAATGCTTCCCTTTCTTCTCCTTCTGGGAGACATCCAGCCGCAGATGAAGCACACTCAAAGTGTGTGGCTGAATCTCGCTAGCGTACAGGCGGCGTTGACAGACTTAAGCGCCATGCTACATGCCGAAAATACTTTTTTTGACATGGCATCAAATCATCCCTGTATTGTGGAATAGTAGGGTATGCCGACCTACTGTTTGATGAAGTTGCTGCTTGTACAACTAAACTTTCTGGAGATGGATGCTTGCTCAGATATTCAGGATCTGAAGCAGATACCCTGTATTTAGCAGAAAGTTTTTTTTATTTACTGCAGGGATAACTTCAGGAGTTTCCCAATTTGCAGAAATGTATCTTTGCAGAGCAGTATGAAAAGGAACAACAGGATCCTCCTATGGACCTTCATCTAAAATATCATTAAGGTCATCCTGCTGAAAAGAAGGTGTAGGTGTAGACCACCCCATGAATTCAATTATTCTGGCCATCAGAATCCTATAAGGGGTCTCAGCATGCTCTCCAGGGTCTGGTTTAGCAAACTCTACCTCTGGGGAAGTAGCTAAACCACTTGCCTCATGTAGAGAGTCCTGAAGGTCTTTTAACCTGTTCTCCTCAAATTGCTCTGGCATGGGTATTGTAGTCCTTTGTAAACCAAAGGGTCTCTCATGGTCGGAATCCTCCCCTTTCTCATATAAAGAGGACAAGGCTCTAAAGTAGGCAGACCTAGGATATGGTTTAAAACCCATTTCTAGAGCAGAAGGAGCCAAATTGGTTGTCACTGGCTGAGAAAACGTTGAGGTTGTCGACGTGGAAGTCAAAGGCTTTGACAATCCTGAAAAAGGTCTTGAGAAAGTTTGAAGGGACCTCGATGCACTTGAGAGGATCGGAATCCTACATGGCATCGTCGAGATTGTCGATGGCATCCTCAACGTCATGGTCGAAGCTTTCGACACCTCTAATGTCTGTGACGTAGTGACAGTTGTAGGTTTTTCTTTTATCTGAGTCGACAGTGGCGTCGAAGACGGCGTTGCTGCAACCGATTTATGCGTCGAAGACGCAGATTTGTGAGTCGAAGAAACCTTCGACGACGGCGTCGATGACCCAGTCTTACTGCTTTTACTCGAGGGTTCATGAAGCTCTCGAGTAGTTTCTCTCGCCGGGTTCAACGACTCGCGGCATTTTGATTTTTCGTGTCTTTCACCCAGGGTATCACCTTTAGACGTCTCTGAGGGGGTTGAGGCCGCTTTCTCGAAAACGCTAAGCATTTTTTTTTACGGAATTCCTCCCACTTAGCTGGAGAGCTGTGTTTCGTGGGGCAGGTGACCCTTTCTGGGGAGGTAGAGGAAGAGGAAGATCTACGACGCCTCTTCTTAGAGTGTTTTGATCTCGGAGACCGATGAGAACCGCTTCGAGATCTTGAACGGGAATGTTTATTTTGCCTACGAGGAGACAAATGTCTCGACTCAGCTGAAGAAACTTTTGAGGGAGTTCAAGTTTTAAAGCCCTTCCCTCTTTCTAACTTCCCCTTAACACTTCTTTAAGGCTTTCGCCGTCATGGACATATAGTAGTCGCATTCCGAACAGTGATGCTCCGATCCCAGGCACCACAAACCGATCCTGTGAGGATCCGTTAACGACATTTTCTTCCCACAGTCATTTTTTGAAACCGGACCGTGGAGCCGATGGTTCGGATGAAGAAGCCATCGTATTAAGGTAATATTCTTCGAAGAATAAGAAGGTTTTTCCTGAAGAAAGGAACTGAGCGTTGCGTTTCCGAGGCCCACGAGGTGCAGAAAAACGGAACTGAGCAACGGACGCTGCGTGATTCTATTAATACGCACGATGACGTTGGCGCCGATACGGAGGCTGTCGGGGGACACCGACTCGAGGGACGTCGACATGCAGCGCCCTCTACTGAAAAGATTCCGAGGCCAGCAAGCTGGAATGGGTAACATCAAAGATAAGGAATACGTCAGAGGACACAATCCCTTTGAAATGAGAATTCTCCCTAACAGTAGATAGTTTTAAATACTTGGAAATTATGGGCAATACAGGTAGTGATCACTGAACTGGTCATTTCACTACTCGGGATGAATAATACTGTACCTACGGTCGATCCAAGAGGCCTGATAGAAATTAGGGCACGTGACCATGCTGTAATATGGCAGCCTAAGTTAGGGGTCAGTATTTGACCGAGGGTGTATTTGCAGATCTGTCCCCTCAGGCCTTTTTCGCCACTTTTCCAGCAATTATTGTAAGGGCTAATTTCTGTGAAAACTTTAAATAAAAACTCTACTGGTTCGGATTTGGCCCATAAACTTAATGAACTGGTTTGCCAGAAAAATAAATAAAAGAAAAAGAGTTAGAAGAGAAGTTGGAAAAGTGGCAAGATTGGGCTCTTTGGCACATTTAAAAAATAAGGAAATTGAAGCAGGCATACAGAAATTGGCTTAAGGACTCGAGGCATCTTCTATATGAAAAGGACGCAGAGTGGATGCTATCTGCAATTAACTTTAATGACTCTTCTACCTTTTGGAGATTAATCTGGAGCAACGCTTATCAAATTTCCCTAACTAACGGGGTCTCAGTGGGAGTTCCATTTTACAAATCATTATTCACTCCTGCACCCGGTTGCTTGTGCCCCTATGTTAAGTGGGAATGTGGTGGTGGGGTGGCATGTGGTCCCTTCTTAACATAGAGCTGGAAGGGATCCTTACAGCCATTAGGGCGAAAGATTTGAATGCTCTGGGGCTGGATAGTCTTTGAAATATAACCTTGAAATCTGCCCAAATGAAATTGGCGAAGGTGTCACATTTATTTCAAAATATATTTAGCAGCCACTAGCTTCCCGCTTCTTGGAAGGAGGCGATTGTGATTTTTAAAAAGGAAGATAGGGCAGTAGTTCACAGGATCTGACCTATCTCCCTTTTGAACGCATCCTATAAAACCTTTCTAGGTTTATATTGCGGTACCTCGAATACTGGGCCGAGGACTCCGGGCAACTTGATAAAAAACAGTCTGGTTTTAGAAGAGGCACTAGTGCTTCCCTCAACTGCCTGCTAATTAATCATCTGGCCAAACATATGACCTGGACTAAACGCTGTTTGAATCTGGCATTTTTTGACATCTCAAAGGCAGAGTTAGGCTTGATCAAAGAGGCTCTTATTAGGCGGGATCTACTCTAAATGCGGCTTGCACCACATTTGTGTTCTGGCCCCGGGTTCATTTGAATCTTATCTCGGATATTGGGGCCTCGCTGCGGAACATTAGGGCCAACCCACCAAAATTGGGCACCCTGAAACTTATTACTGTTAGGTAAAATTTTCATATCAATGCTAAACCTTCCTGACCTGTGTCAACCCCAGAACTTTTTGGTTTGACTAGGTAACTATTACACCTTGTCCATAGGTGAATGGGATTATTTTTCCCCCTCTCACCTAGACTTTTATACTTTTTATAGGTGACCATTTCATGGCTCTCCATAGTGTATGGTTGAAGATATAGTTTCCTACAACTTTTTGGCTTAGGGTGGGTTGCCCTTATGGGCTCCCCTAATAATTTCTCTTTCATGTATTTGTGTGAACTACAGTTCCCAATTAGTAAAGAGGGATTTTTATCTCCATTTACATTTTATATAGTGAGCCAGGACACCCCACCTTACGTGGAATGCTGTGGGGGAAATACTATGTATTCGATTTCTTACTTACCTGGTAACATTTTGTTACAATTGCGGGTTTTACATGAATGGCTGGTGGCAGTGGTTTTACCTTTATGACTTCGTCTTTATTACTCGCAGGCTATAAATTCAGCCTCGGTAATGTGCAGAAGGGACATCATTTTACTAAAATGGTGGGCTCCTTTTTCCGCCATTTCTTGTGTGCTTGCTGTTTGAGGTCTTCCCCAGCCATTCTACGCAGGAACGACCTCAGTGGGTGTTTAGTCTTCGGCAGGAATCCTGTGGATTCCCCCGCCCAGGCTCCAGAGTATCTGGAAAGGCAGAAAGCGAGGGAGGATTCCAAAACTCTGCAGCCCTTTGTCTTCCACCTTACCTGAAAGGGAACAACTCCCAGTGGGGGGGCTAGCTGTCCTGATGGACAACCAGACCGCCCCTTTCTGTAAAATGCAGCAAGAGAATGCAGAGGTTGTGCTGTAGTTCCTGATAAATACTCCGGACGTGGAAGCTGCTGACAAGTCGACCACTGGAGCTGGAATCGAAGAGGAAGATGGAAAAATTAAGAACGTAGCGATTTCCAGCGAACGGAGAGCATGCTGTGTAACAGGAGCGTGCCGTTACCCTTCCTTTCAATCGACCTGGGAACCCGAAAACATACGACCCCAACCCAGAGCCTGATGAGATCCACTAGACTCAAGAAGGCCTGCATTATGAGCCATACCTCCCATGTCATTCTGCGACCTTGCAGGCTGCAATACCCCAATACACTGAGACCTTGAGCCATTGTGTGATGCACAGTCTTCCGAATTCCAAAACGAGCTGAAACGTTGGTGAATTCCTGCTAGAACCCCAGAGAGACAATTTGAGTCCAAAATGTCCCGTCATCAGATTGCTGGACCTTGCAAACAACAATAATCTAACCGGCAATATGCAGTCTTATTCTGGCTCCTCATAAGGGCACCAAAAACACAGAGCCACATCCAGCCACGAAGTAACTCTTCCCCGGAGCCTTCTCTGCTGATCCCTGCTTCAAAATCTCTTCCAATGTCCTGTCTTCCATCTTCATGTCAAAGAAATCCATCGACCGGATTTTTGGCTGCAGATCCTGAAGTCTTCCAGCTGCAATTCTTCTTCTGTGATGTGTGTAAACCCAAGAGCTTTTCCCTATAAACCCACTTAGTATCCTCTTCAGGGGTGGCTAGGGAGGGGTTATTACTATCGGGTCCGGACCCAGGGAGTGGACCGGAGAGGAAGGAGGAGTCCCAAGGGGAGACATGTGTCCCCTTTTCCTTAAGACCTTCCTATCCGACATTCCCTCCACAGTCATACACCATTATGAATCCTATACGGTTGCCCTCTCCCCAATTCCAACAGGTACTGTTAGGTAAGAATTGGTGCAGTCACACTGTGTGAGACTACACACGACTTATCTGCTTGGTATTAGGTAACCCATCTTTTGGTACAGGTCTGTACTACACAAGTTGGTAGTGTGAATGAGCAGCCAGGCCTATCTCAAGAGGGGTAACTGAGCTTTAGAGCTGTACAAATGAAATCTGTCAATAAAAGTAACACTTACACTCTGAAGGTTTCAGCTATAAATATAGATTTATGTATACATCAAGTTTTAGTTAAGCTTCTTTAAAAAGGCAATTGTTTGCAGCAGTCAAGCAAACTTTGGAATAACTTTGACAGTAAATAAAGTTGGTGAATACTCTTTGGATATGCTAATACATTTCTCCAACACCCTGAAGTGACTTTAATAACAAGGATAGTATTGCAAATGACACTGATGCTGGAAATGCATCGATGGGCCTGGGCCTCCATGTCCTTGTCCCTTGTGTGTGTTCGGTGTTGTTTTATACACGGGAGTCCATGTAGGACTCCAGGCAGTGCAGCTCTTCCCATTTTTGGTTGCGGTGAACAGAGACCCTTGGGATACCCTTTTGGCACCTATGGGTGGGGGTACAACCCTGTGCCCCCAGTGTATGTTTTTGGGCACCTGTGTGGCCCTGGTGGCAGCTCCATGCTGAATTTGACAGGTGCTCTGAGTATCCTCAATTTTGGGATACCCAGGCCCAGACATAGGAATCTGTGGATTCCTGATGGGAGACAAGATGGCCCCTGTGGCCTCTTTGTTCTTATTACCCATTACCTTGTTTTCCCAAAGTCCTGGGAAGCCCCAACTCTGTCCCTTCCCCTGACTAGCTGTTGGGTGGAAGAACCATATATAGCATTGTGGGAAGTCCAAGCCAGACTGGCTGGAGCCTTCCCAGTCACTGTATGTTATGGGTATACCCTTGGGGTGGGACCTGTGTGAATGGAGTGTGTGACCAATATGCACTTCATGTTCTGGGTGCCTGGTATCTGTGTGTGTTACACAAAGAATGAGACAGCCCTGCCTGAAAATGACATGCATGCAGTGTGGTGTGCTGAAAGGCTTGGTGCTTGCCCCAATACACATTCCTTGTTATGGGTGTCTGGGTGGAAGTGAATGGCGTGAATGTACTGTGAG
Source organism: Ambystoma mexicanum (assembly GCF_040938575.1). Taxonomy (NCBI): domain Eukaryota; kingdom Metazoa; phylum Chordata; class Amphibia; order Caudata; family Ambystomatidae; genus Ambystoma; species Ambystoma mexicanum. The sequence continues at coordinate 610,824,055 of NC_090936.1, read as the reverse complement.
CTTGATTGGCTGCCTACCTGCATGAATGCCCTTCTGACTGGCTGAGCTTGGCTCAGCAGTGTGAATGAGGGACAAATGTGTACATCTGGGGACCTCCCACTTACCAGGATTCTTCAGAAGCTGAAGTTGAAACTTGAAGCTGCTTACCCTTGAAGCCCAGCTGGAAGAAGGTGGTTCGCTGCTGCTCACCGTTGACGAAATCCAAAAGCTGTCGTGTCTGTCAAGGACTGAACCAAGAGAGGGCCTGTTTAGGTGACCTCTCCCCGAGCTACGAGAGAACATGGTGCAGAAGTTGATCTTCATCAAGGCACCCTATAAGTCAGTCCCAAAAGGCTGTCGACTGGAGACGGGGTCCGCCAAGAAACATTGAAATAAAGCACCAGGACATCAAGGCCGTCGACGTCCATCCCCATCGACCGGGGTTCAGAGGATTTTCGTGACCGCTGGAAGCCACAGAGTCGTGTTCCTCAGAAGCGGTGACAGCTTGACACTGTGCTGCTTGATGACCGGAGCCGGAGCGCTCCACCATTGCCTTATGACATTTAAACTGAGGGCTCCCTTGCCATCACTGTCGACCGCTTTGTCCCGCCAGAGAAAGTCGAGGTCGCCAACGACCGAGGAGAATCCACTGGTGGGTTTCCCGACACCTTAAGTCCAAAGACGCCGACGAGTGAAGGTCCAGCCGTGGTCAAGTCCCGATCGTCAAAGCCAACACCCGCTGCTGGGCCAACGCTCATCACAAAGTCCTGTTTGCGGCACCGAACTCTCATCAAGGTGCACCGCACGCCTCGTCTACGCAGGATGTCCACGACCGATTGACACTGAGCACTGCAAATTCGAAGCTGCTGTCCTGACAACTGTGTTCCCATTTTATTTGTGGCAGCTCGACGACCGTGGCTCCTGCTTTAAAGGGAGTCCACTCCCAAGGAATCCATTGACGAGTCGGCAAAGAAACACTGCTAACTCTGGTACACTGGGGTAGTGGAACATTCTTTACCAGGAAACAAGACTGAACATATATGAACTGGCCTTGTTAATACACTTTATTACAGGTTGCCCAGGTGGGGGGATCCTTACTCAGAACTGTCTAGATATAGGGGGTCACCATTCTGCCATTGTTTAACCTAATGAGAAAGACTTTTTCAACCTTAGAAACAGTGTTAGCGCTCTGATGGAGAAGTGTAGCTAAATTGAATATGAAAAAAAGTAGAGATGCTGCAAATGGAGGGATGCCACAGAGGTTGACCTGGGCTTGGACAAAACTAAAACGAAGAGAAGCCCTCCTCTAGCGCTTCTCCAAAATTAAATGTTATAATATAGAGACTTTCTCGTTTTTAGGTTCCATTTGTCATTTTTATTCAGAATTCTATTGTGCTGTAAACAAATAGGGATTCCTTTTTACATCTTGAACATAACATATAAGTTGATGGGAAGACAAAAGAATGCAAAATTTAAATTGGTTTAAAGTTTTTCGTTGAGTTCACTAAGTTGCTGTGTCCCACGTTGTCACTTGAAAGTTGCGAAGCCTTAGTATAATTCACTCGACATTTGGGTTGATGGAGAGACAAAAGAATTCAAAATTTAGATTGGTTCTAAGTTTTTAGTTGAATTCACTAAGTTGCTGTATCCCACGTTGTCACTAGAAAATTACGAAGCCCTAGTTTAATTCACTAGGCAGTATTGGCCTCAATTTGAATTGGTTCAAAGTTTAGTCAATGTTGTCTTCACGTTGTTGCTCGAAAATTGCGAAGCCCTAGTTTAATTCACTAGGTAATATTATCCTCATTCACTAGGTAATATTATCCTCAACACGTGTTTCTCCGCCACATGGTTTATGGCGGTTCTTCAGGAGGAATTTGTAGGTAGATAGGCAAATGGAAAGATCTGAGAGGAAAAAGGTGGGAATAAAGAAAAAAATGGGCAATTTTGAACAGAGTGTTTTATGTTGACGTTTATACAGTCAATGTTGAGTTAGATACTTACAACTAAATATCAAATCTTGTTCATGTATATGATGGTTCCTTTGATGTAGGTAATATTATTAATTCCATCCGGTTTGGTCTGAAAGAGTGAAGAGCATCTAGTTTATATTTGTATCTCTGGGTCAAAGGTACTTTCCAAAAAAATCTAGTCATAATCATCCTTATTTGTTATACTTCAATAGTTCAGTATTATCTTCATGTACAACTGATTCCTGGATTTTGACAATGTAAATGAACTCATATGTTGCCTTGGAACAGTACGGTTTGGTTTAGTATCTAAGTTTGCTTGTGCGGACTTTGAACTTAAAGACTGTTCGAAGCAACGAAGTTAGTCTAAATACCAAGTTTTCTTAAGAGTTGTAAATAGTTGTAAAAGACCTTGCTTACCATGTGAACGGTGTTTTCCTCGCTCTCTCGATACTGTCTGATGTGGTCAGTGAACTCCACATGTTGTGAATGGGTTTCACATAGAGTCGCGTGCGGAGTGACGTCATGCGTGTGTCGCGTGCGGAATGACGTCATTCGCACGTTGCATCACGTGATGACTTCACGCGCACGTATCTAATGGTTGTTTATATTTTTAAGAGCGCCATATTTGCTCGATCCAATTCTAGTGTTCCTGTAGCCTTGTATTTGTTGCAAAATTTACAAAGTAATATAGAGGTAAATATCTCTTATTATGATTTACAAAAAATGACATATCTCCTGGTCTGTGTTAAGACCTGTATGGCAAGTGTCCATCATACAAATCCATCTTGCTTCTTGTTGTCGAAGTCTTAATTGTAGATTCCCTCCTCTTGGGGCCGGTTTCAATTTTACTATTCCGTAGAATTTTATCTGACTGATCTGAGAAGGATGATGTGATTCTGTGAAATGATTGGCTATTGGTGATCTTGTATCTCTGTTGGTAATAGCCCTGATATGTTCACTGATTCTTGTCTTGAGTTTTCTGATCGTGCTCCCAATGTATAATTTTTTGCATGCGCACTGAATGATATATATAACAAATTGACTATTGCAATTGATCAGCTGTTGTATGGTGAAGTTGGTGCCGTTGGGTTTGATGACGGTTGTTTTACCATTTTCTGCATATTGGCACATGGAGCATTGCCCACATTTGTAATAGCCTTTGATAGGTTTTTGAAGCCACATTGTTTGTATAGTGGATTTTTCATCAGGATATTTCAACTCAAAATGTGACGGACTGAGCATTTTTTTGAGATTGCTTGCTTTCTTGAAAGTGATGGTAGGTTTGACTTCCAGGATCGGTGTAAGGTCAGAATCTGATTTAAGGATGTTCCAGTATTTGCTAAGAATTTTCCGAATGATTGAATTGTTAGAACTATAGTTCGTGGTAAAATTGATGGTTCTGTGTGGATCGATCACAGTTTTGTCGATTTTGGGTCTTACTTGTAACAACGATTGTCTGGTCCTAGTTGAAGATTTCTGATAGCTGTTTTTGATAAGTTTGTTTGGGTATCCTCTGGAGATGAATTTGCTCATTGTGGATGTTACTTTCTGTTTGAAATCATCAGTTTTTGAACAGTTTCTTTTGACCCTTAGTATTTCACCATAAGGTATATTGTAGATGATGTGTTTGGGGTGGCTGCTTGAAGCATGTAGTAGACTGTTAACAGATGTAGGTTTAGTGTACAGTGTTGTACAGATGGTATTGTTATCGATATAGAAGGTGATGTCCAAAAAGTTGATTGAAGTTTGACTGTATTCTGTGGTTAGTTTCAAATTATAGGTGTTGTGATTTAGATAGTTGAAATAATCTTTAAATGCTGTTAATGGTCCGTTCCAAATCAAAAAGATGTCATCAATGTATCTGGCCCAAAAAATTATGTTGTTTAGGTGTGTGAATGATTGATGTTGCCAGGCAAATTCTATCTCAAAATGGCCCATGTAGAGATTGGCATATGATGGCGCATATTTTGCTCCCATGGCTGTGCCTTGTATTTGTCGATAGAGAGTGTTGTTAAAGATGAAAATGTTGTTTTGAAGGGTAAATTGCAACATTTCTAAAATCATATTGTTGTGATCGTTGAGAGATATAGATCGTGTTTTCAAGAAGTATTCTGTAGTTAGAAGTCCTTTTTCATGCAAGATGCTTGTATAAAGTGCTGTTACATCCATTGTAACTAGCCAATAGTTGTCATTCCAAGGTATATTGTCGATCAATTGGATAATGTGCGTGGTGTCTCTGATGTATGATGCCAATGAATTTGCTAATGGTTGAAGCTGATGATCTATATATTCTGAAATGTGCTCTGTGATTGATCCAATACCATTAATGATTGGTCTGCTTGTTGGTAGGTTGATGTATTTCTTATGAATCTTAGGTAGAAAATATATTGTTGGAGTAATCGGATTAGTTGTGATCATATATCGGTATTCATCTTCATTAAGTAGTTCCAAGTCTTTCCAATGACTGCTCATGGTTTTCCATTGTTCGCTGATTTTGATGAATGGGTTTTCTTTGATTTTTTCATAACATTTATGATCTTTTAGATGGGTGAGTGCCATGTGTATATAGTCTTCTGTGTTGAGTAGCACAATGTTTCCGCCTTTGTCTGATGATTTTATGGTAATCTCAGGATTGTTCTTGAGATTATTTAATGCTTGACTTTGGTTGGGTGTGAGATTATTCCTTATCTTGAGTTTTGCATGTTGGTTCATTTTATTGTTGATGTAGATGTCTCTGAGTTCTTTTTGAACTACTTTGCAGAAAGTATCAATAACATTTTCTGGAGGTAAGATTGGTGTGAATTTGGATTTTTCTTTAAGTTTGGTTTCTTGTGCTAATCCCAATGGTATATTTTGTTCTTCCATGAACTTCTCCTTAGTATAGGGATCTGTCTCATCATTGATGTTAAGAAGATCGACTGTGAGTTCCACATGTTTAACTGTTAATTCCGATGGTACTGGTGTTATTTCAGTGGTGTGTCTTTTGATTTCCATATTTGCAAAATATTTCTTTAGTTTGAGTTTTCTACAAAAACTGTGGAGATCAACTACTGTGTTGAAATAATCATAATTACGACCTGGACAAAAGGTGAGTCCTTTATTAAGTGCTTGAATTAGTGGTGTCGTTAGTTCCAAACTTGAAAGGTTGATGACTAGGTCTTCCGTTGGGGTAATGGGGTCTGAGATCTGGTCTGTACTCTTGTTTTTTCTTCTATGTTTGCGTTTGATTCCTCCTCTCTTGCCACGTTTGGTTTTGGTAGAAGAGTCATAATAGGGTTTCTTTTTCCTGGTGCTGAATAATTCCTCATATATTTTTGTTGTTGAAATTCCTCTAAAAAAGAGGAAGAGGATCCAAATGAATTGTATTGGGATTCTTTGTTCCTGTTGGGAATTGTCATTTGAGATGCAGTGGGCAAGATTGATGGAGGTACGCTTCTTTCTTCCAATTCACTATCACTCACTGTGTCCGTATCTGAGGAAAGAGGAGTTGTAGCTGTTTTTTGTAGCTTAAAGTATGCTGATCTGCCCCTTGATGTTGTTGTAGGTCTTTTATTGAATGTATAGACTCTTTTGAATTTATAGTCTAGTTCATCTCGCAAAAATTGTCTCTGTTTTTTAATCTTGATATCTGATGCGTATTTATCTATGATTTCATCTAGAATTTCATAATTCTTAAAAGTTTTCTCAGGAATATTTAGTTTTTCAATATTTTCTTTCACTTTGGTGATTTCTTGTATTAGCCGAATATGTTTTACTTTGGCATATTTGATTAATCTATGTATCATTTCGTTGGATGTGGTGGTAAGTAGTTGTTCCCAATCTTTGATCTCTTCTATATCGTCGTCTTCAAATGGAGGAAATATACAGACTCTTAGTCCTCGTGGTATGCGTCCTATCTGAAGGTATTTGTCTAAAGATTTGATTTCCCACCAGCAAGTAAGTTCTTGTTTGAGAAGTTTTTCTTGGGTTAAGAATAATTGTCTTAATGATGTATTATTGCTATCCGGTTTGGTTGTTGGATTTTCTGATAATCCCGAAAAGATGAGTTCCGCTTCTTCCTCTCGTTTTTCATAGTTCCTAATCATAGTGTCCTGACTGATGATATCGCTTATTGAGTTTCTCCTTTTAGAGCTGCCCACTGCTGACAGAATATATTGAGAAAGACTTTTTCAACCTTAGAAACAGTGTTAGCGCTCTGATGGAGAAGTGTAGCTAAATTGAATATGAAAAAAAGTAGAGATGCTGCAAATGGAGGGATGCCACAGAGGTTGACCTGGGCTTGGACAAAACTAAAACGAAGAGAGGCCCTCCTCTAGCGCTTCTCCAAAATTAAATGTTATAATATAGAGACTTTCTCGTTTTTAGGTTCCATTTGTCATTTTTATTCAGAATTCTATTGTGCTGTAAACAAATAGGGATTCCTTTTTACATCTTGAACATAACATATAAGTTGATGGGAAGACAAAAGAATGCAAAATTTAAATTGGTTTAAAGTTTTTCGTTGAGTTCACTAAGTTGCTGTGTCCCACGTTGTCACTTGAAAGTTGCGAAGCCTTAGTATAATTCACTCGACATTTGGGTTGATGGAGAGACAAAAGAATTCAAAATTTAGATTGGTTCTAAGTTTTTAGTTGAATTCACTAAGTTGCTGTATCCCACGTTGTCACTAGAAAATTACGAAGCCCTAGTTTAATTCACTAGGCAGTATTGGCCTCAATTTGAATTGGTTCAAAGTTTAGTCAATGTTGTCTTCACGTTGTTGCTCGAAAATTGCGAAGCCCTAGTTTAATTCACTAGGTAATATTATCCTCATTCACTAGGTAATATTATCCTCAACACGTGTTTCTCCGCCACATGGTTTATGGCGGTTCTTCAGGAGGAATTTGTAGGTAGATAGGCAAATGGAAAGATCTGAGAGGAAAAAGGTGGGAATAAAGAAAAAAATGGGCAATTTTGAACAGAGTGTTTTATGTTGACGTTTATACAGTCAATGTTGAGTTAGATACTTACAACTAAATATCAAATCTTGTTCATGTATATGATGGTTCCTTTGATGTAGGTAATATTATTAATTCCATCCGGTTTGGTCTGAAAGAGTGAAGAGCATCTAGTTTATATTTGTATCTCTGGGTCAAAGGTACTTTCCAAAAAAATCTAGTCATAATCATCCTTATTTGTTATACTTCAATAGTTCAGTATTATCTTCATGTACAACTGATTCCTGGATTTTGACAATGTAAATGAACTCATATGTTGCCTTGGAACAGTACGGTTTGGTTTAGTATCTAAGTTTGCTTGTGCGGACTTTGAACTTAAAGACTGTTCGAAGCAACGAAGTTAGTCTAAATACCAAGTTTTCTTAAGAGTTGTAAATAGTTGTAAAAGACCTTGCTTACCATGTGAACGGTGTTTTCCTCGCTCTCTCGATACTGTCTGATGTGGTCAGTGAACTCCACATGTTGTGAATGGGTTTCACATGGAGTCGCGTGCGGAGTGACGTCATGCGTGTGTCGCGTGCGGAATGACGTCATTCGCACGTTGCATCACGTGATGACTTCACGCGCACGTATCTAATGGTTGTTTATATTTTTAAGAGCGCCATATTTGCTCGATCCAATTCTAGTGTTCCTGTAGCCTTGTATTTGTTGCAAAATTTACAAAGTAATATAGAGGTAAATATCTCTTATTATGATTTACAAAAAATGACATATCTCCTGGTCTGTGTTAAGACCTGTATGGCAAGTGTCCATCATACAAATCCATCTTGCTTCTTGTTGTCGAAGTCTTAATTGTAGATTCCCTCCTCTTGGGGCCGGTTTCAATTTTACTATTCCGTAGAATTTTATCTGACTGATCTGAGAAGGATGATGTGATTCTGTGAAATGATTGGCTATTGGTGATCTTGTATCTCTGTTGGTAATAGCCCTGATATGTTCACTGATTCTTGTCTTGAGTTTTCTGATCGTGCTCCCAATGTATAATTTTTTGCATGCGCACTGAATGATATATATAACAAATTGACTATTGCAATTGATCAGCTGTTGTATGGTGAAGTTGGTGCCGTTGGGTTTGATGACGGTTGTTTTACCATTTTCTGCATATTGGCACATGGAGCATTGCCCACATTTGTAATAGCCTTTGATAGGTTTTTGAAGCCACATTGTTTGTATAGTGGATTTTTCATCAGGATATTTCAACTCAAAATGTGACGGACTGAGCATTTTTTTGAGATTGCTTGCTTTCTTGAAAGTGATGGTAGGTTTGACTTCCAGGATCGGTGTAAGGTCAGAATCTGATTTAAGGATGTTCCAGTATTTGCTAAGAATTTTCCGAATGATTGAATTGTTAGAACTATAGTTCGTGGTAAAATTGATGGTTCTGTGTGGATCGATCACAGTTTTGTCGATTTTGGGTCTTACTTGTAACAACGATTGTCTGGTCCTAGTTGAAGATTTCTGATAGCTGTTTTTGATAAGTTTGTTTGGGTATCCTCTGGAGATGAATTTGCTCATTGTGGATGTTACTTTCTGTTTGAAATCATCAGTTTTTGAACAGTTTCTTTTGACCCTTAGTATTTCACCATAAGGTATATTGTAGATGATGTGTTTGGGGTGGCTGCTTGAAGCATGTAGTAGACTGTTAACAGATGTAGGTTTAGTGTACAGTGTTGTACAGATGGTATTGTTATCGATATAGAAGGTGATGTCCAAAAAGTTGATTGAAGTTTGACTGTATTCTGTGGTTAGTTTCAAATTATAGGTGTTGTGATTTAGATAGTTGAAATAATCTTTAAATGCTGTTAATGGTCCGTTCCAAATCAAAAAGATGTCATCAATGTATCTGGCCCAAAAAATTATGTTGTTTAGGTGTGTGAATGATTGATGTTGCCAGGCAAATTCTATCTCAAAATGGCCCATGTAGAGATTGGCATATGATGGCGCATATTTTGCTCCCATGGCTGTGCCTTGTATTTGTCGATAGAGAGTGTTGTTAAAGATGAAAATGTTGTTTTGAAGGGTAAATTGCAACATTTCTAAAATCATATTGTTGTGATCGTTGAGAGATATAGATCGTGTTTTCAAGAAGTATTCTGTAGTTAGAAGTCCTTTTTCATGCAAGATGCTTGTATAAAGTGCTGTTACATCCATTGTGACAACTATTGGCTAGTTACAATGGATGTAACAGCACTTTATACAAGCATCTTGCATGAAAAAGGACTTCTAACTACAGAATACTTCTTGAAAACACGATCTATATCTCTCAACGATCACAACAATATGATTTTAGAAATGTTGCAATTTACCCTTCAAAACAACATTTTCATCTTTAACAACACTCTCTATCGACAAATACAAGGCACAGCCATGGGAGCAAAATATGCGCCATCATATGCCAATCTCTACATGGGCCATTTTGAGATAGAATTTGCCTGGCAACATCAATCATTCACACACCTAAACAACATAATTTTTTGGGCCAGATACATTGATGACATCTTTTTGATTTGGAACGGACCATTAACAGCATTTAAAGATTATTTCAACTATCTAAATCACAACACCTATAATTTGAAACTAACCACAGAATACAGTCAAACTTCAATCAACTTTTTGGACATCACCTTCTATATCGATAACAATACCATCTGTACAACACTGTACACTAAACCTACATCTGTTAACAGTCTACTACATGCTTCAAGCAGCCACCCCAAACACATCATCTACAATATACCTTATGGTGAAATACTAAGGGTCAAAAGAAACTGTTCAAAAACTGATGATTTCAAACAGAAAGTAACATCCACAATGAGCAAATTCATCTCCAGAGGATACCCAAACAAACTTATCAAAAACAGCTATCAGAAATCTTCAACTAGGACCAGACAATCGTTGTTACAAGTAAGACCCAAAATCGACAAAACTGTGATCGATCCACACAGAACCATCAATTTTACCACGAACTATAGTTCTAACAATTCAATCATTCGGAAAATTCTTAGCAAATACTGGAACATCCTTAAATCAGATTCTGACCTTACACCGATCCTGGAAGTCAAACCTACCATCACTTTCAAGAAAGCAAGCAATCTCAAAAAAATGCTCAGTCCGTCACATTTTGAGTTGAAATATCCTGATGAAAAATCCACTATACAAACAATGTGGCTTCAAAAACCTATCAAAGGCTATTACAAATGTGGGCAATGCTCCATGTGCCAATATGCAGAAAATGGTAAAACAACCGTCATCAAACCCAACGGCACCAACTTCACCATACAACAGCTGATCAATTGCAATAGTCAATTTGTTATATATATCATTCAGTGCGCATGCAAAAAATTATACATTGGGAGCACGATCAGAAAACTCAAGACAAGAATCAGTGAACATATCAGGGCTATTACCAACAGAGATACAAGATCACCAATAGCCAATCATTTCACAGAATCACATCATCCTTCTCAGATCAGTCAGATAAAATTCTACGGAATAGTAAAATTGAAACCGGCCCCAAGAGGAGGGAATCTACAATTAAGACTTCGACAACAAGAAGCAAGATGGATTTGTATGATGGACACTTGCCATACAGGTCTTAACACAGACCAGGAGATATGTCATTTTTTGTAAATCATAATAAGAGATATTTACCTCTATATTACTTTGTAAATTTTGCAACAAATACAAGGCTACAGGAACACTAGAATTGGATCGAGCAAATATGGCGCTCTTAAAAATATAAACAACCATTAGATACGTGCGCGTGAAGTCATCACGTGATGCAACGTGCGAATGACGTCATTCCGCACGCGACACACGCATGACGTCACTCCGCACGCGACTCTATGTGAAACCCATTCACAACATGTGGAGTTCACTGACCACATCAGACAGTATCGAGAGAGCGAGGAAAACACCGTTCACATGGTAAGCAAGGTCTTTTACAACTATTTACAACTCTTAAGAAAACTTGGTATTTAGACTAACTTCGTTGCTTCGAACAGTCTTTAAGTTCAAAGTCCGCACAAGCAAACTTAGATACTAAACCAAACCGTACTGTTCCAAGGCAACATATGAGTTCATTTACATTGTCAAAATCCAGGAATCAGTTGTACATGAAGATAATACTGAACTATTGAAGTATAACAAATAAGGATGATTATGACTAGATTTTTTTGGAAAGTACCTTTGACCCAGAGATACAAATATAAACTAGATGCTCTTCACTCTTTCAGACCAAACCGGATGGAATTAATAATATTACCTACATCAAAGGAACCATCATATACATGAACAAGATTTGATATTTAGTTGTAAGTATCTAACTCAACATTGACTGTATAAACGTCAACATAAAACACTCTGTTCAAAATTGCCCATTTTTTTCTTTATTCCCACCTTTTTCCTCTCAGATCTTTCCATTTGCCTATCTACCTACAAATTCCTCCTGAAGAACCGCCATAAACCATGTGGCGGAGAAACACGTGTTGAGGATAATATTACCTAGTGAATGAGGATAATATTACCTAGTGAATTAAACTAGGGCTTCGCAATTTTCGAGCAACAACGTGAAGACAACATTGACTAAACTTTGAACCAATTCAAATTGAGGCCAATACTGCCGAGTGAATTAAACTAGGGCTTCGTAATTTTCTAGTGACAACGTGGGATACAGCAACTTAGTGAATTCAACTAAAAACTTAGAACCAATCTAAATTTTGAATTCTTTTGTCTCTCCATCAACCCAAATGTCGAGTGAATTATACTAAGGCTTCGCAACTTTCAAGTGACAACGTGGGACACAGCAACTTAGTGAACTCAACGAAAAACTTTAAACCAATTTAAATTTTGCATTCTTTTGTCTTCCCATCAACTTATATGTTATGTTCAAGATGTAAAAAGGAATCCCTATTTGTTTACAGCACAATAGAATTCTGAATAAAAATGACAAATGGAACCTAAAAACGAGAAAGTCTCTATATTATAACATTTAATTTTGGAGAAGCGCTAGAGGAGGGCTTCTCTTCGTTTTAGTTTTGTCCAAGCCCAGGTCAACCTCTGTGGCATCCCTCCATTTGCAGCATCTCTACTTTTTTTCATATTCAATTTAGCTACACTTCTCCATCAGAGCGCTAACACTGTTTCTAAGGTTGAAAAAGTCTTTCTCAATATATTCTGTCAGCAGTGGGCAGCTCTAAAAGGAGAAACTCAATAAGCGATATCATCAGTCAGGACACTATGATTAGGAACTATGAAAAACGAGAGGAAGAAGCGGAACTCATCTTTTCGGGATTATCAGAAAATCCAACAACCAAACCGGATAGCAATAATACATCATTAAGACAATTATTCTTAACCCAAGAAAAACTTCTCAAACAAGAACTTACTTGCTGGTGGGAAATCAAATCTTTAGACAAATACCTTCAGATAGGACGCATACCACGAGGACTAAGAGTCTGTATATTTCCTCCATTTGAAGACGACGATATAGAAGAGATCAAAGATTGGGAACAACTACTTACCACCACATCCAACGAAATGATACATAGATTAATCAAATATGCCAAAGTAAAACATATTCGGCTAATACAAGAAATCACCAAAGTGAAAGAAAATATTGAAAAACTAAATATTCCTGAGAAAACTTTTAAGAATTATGAAATTCTAGATGAAATCATAGATAAATACGCATCAGATATCAAGATTAAAAAACAGAGACAATTTTTGCGAGATGAACTAGACTATAAATTCAAAAGAGTCTATACATTCAATAAAAGACCTACAACAACATCAAGGGGCAGATCAGCATACTTTAAGCTACAAAAAACAGCTACAACTCCTCTTTCCTCAGATACGGACACAGTGAGTGATAGTGAATTGGAAGAAAGAAGCGTACCTCCATCAATCTTGCCCACTGCATCTCAAATGACAATTCCCAACAGGAACAAAGAATCCCAATACAATTCATTTGGATCCTCTTCCTCTTTTTTAGAGGAATTTCAACAACAAAAATATATGAGGAATTATTCAGCACCAGGAAAAAGAAACCCTATTATGACTCTTCTACCAAAACCAAACGTGGCAAGAGAGGAGGAATCAAACGCAAACATAGAAGAAAAAACAAGAGTACAGACCAGATCTCAGACCCCATTACCCCAACGGAAGACCTAGTCATCAACCTTTCAAGTTTGGAACTAACGACACCACTAATTCAAGCACTTAATAAAGGACTCACCTTTTGTCCAGGTCGTAATTATGATTATTTCAACACAGTAGTTGATCTCCACAGTTTTTGTAGAAAACTCAAACTAAAGAAATATTTTGCAAATATGGAAATCAAAAGACACACCACTGAAATAACACCAGTACCATCGGAATTAACAGTTAAACATGTGGAACTCACAGTCGATCTTCTTAACATCAATGATGAGACAGATCCCTATACTAAGGAGAAGTTCATGGAAGAACAAAATATACCATTGGGATTAGCACAAGAAACCAAACTTAAAGAAAAATCCAAATTCACACCAATCTTACCTCCAGAAAATGTTATTGATACTTTCTGCAAAGTAGTTCAAAAAGAACTCAGAGACATCTACATCAACAATAAAATGAACCAACATGCAAAACTCAAGATAAGGAATAATCTCACACCCAACCAAAGTCAAGCATTAAATAATCTCAAGAACAATCCTGAGATTACCATAAAATCATCAGACAAAGGCGGAAACATTGTGCTACTCAACACAGAAGACTATATACACATGGCACTCACCCATCTAAAAGATCATAAATGTTATGAAAAAATCAAAGAAAACCCATTCATCAAAATCAGCGAACAATGGAAAACCATGAGCAGTCATTGGAAAGACTTGGAACTACTTAATGAAGATGAATACCGATATATGATCACAACTAATCCGATTACTCCAACAATATATTTTCTACCTAAGATTCATAAGAAATACATCAACCTACCAACAAGCAGACCAATCATTAATGGTATTGGATCAATCACAGAGCACATTTCAGAATATATAGATCATCAGCTTCAACCATTAGCAAATTCATTGGCATCATACATCAGAGACACCACGCACATTATCCAATTGATCGACAATATACCTTGGAATGACAACTATTGGCTAGTTACAATGGATGTAACAGCACTTTATACAAGCATCTTGCATGAAAAAGGACTTCTAACTACAGAATACTTCTTGAAAACACGATCTATATCTCTCAACGATCACAACAATATGATTTTAGAAATGTTGCAATTTACCCTTCAAAACAACATTTTCATCTTTAACAACACTCTCTATCGACAAATACAAGGCACAGCCATGGGAGCAAAATATGCGCCATCATATGCCAATCTCTACATGGGCCATTTTGAGATAGAATTTGCCTGGCAACATCAATCATTCACACACCTAAACAACATAATTTTTTGGGCCAGATACATTGATGACATCTTTTTGATTTGGAACGGACCATTAACAGCATTTAAAGATTATTTCAACTATCTAAATCACAACACCTATAATTTGAAACTAACCACAGAATACAGTCAAACTTCAATCAACTTTTTGGACATCACCTTCTATATCGATAACAATACCATCTGTACAACACTGTACACTAAACCTACATCTGTTAACAGTCTACTACATGCTTCAAGCAGCCACCCCAAACACATCATCTACAATATACCTTATGGTGAAATACTAAGGGTCAAAAGAAACTGTTCAAAAACTGATGATTTCAAACAGAAAGTAACATCCACAATGAGCAAATTCATCTCCAGAGGATACCCAAACAAACTTATCAAAAACAGCTATCAGAAATCTTCAACTAGGACCAGACAATCGTTGTTACAAGTAAGACCCAAAATCGACAAAACTGTGATCGATCCACACAGAACCATCAATTTTACCACGAACTATAGTTCTAACAATTCAATCATTCGGAAAATTCTTAGCAAATACTGGAACATCCTTAAATCAGATTCTGACCTTACACCGATCCTGGAAGTCAAACCTACCATCACTTTCAAGAAAGCAAGCAATCTCAAAAAAATGCTCAGTCCGTCACATTTTGAGTTGAAATATCCTGATGAAAAATCCACTATACAAACAATGTGGCTTCAAAAACCTATCAAAGGCTATTACAAATGTGGGCAATGCTCCATGTGCCAATATGCAGAAAATGGTAAAACAACCGTCATCAAACCCAACGGCACCAACTTCACCATACAACAGCTGATCAATTGCAATAGTCAATTTGTTATATATATCATTCAGTGCGCATGCAAAAAATTATACATTGGGAGCACGATCAGAAAACTCAAGACAAGAATCAGTGAACATATCAGGGCTATTACCAACAGAGATACAAGATCACCAATAGCCAATCATTTCACAGAATCACATCATCCTTCTCAGATCAGTCAGATAAAATTCTACGGAATAGTAAAATTGAAACCGGCCCCAAGAGGAGGGAATCTACAATTAAGACTTCGACAACAAGAAGCAAGATGGATTTGTATGATGGACACTTGCCATACAGGTCTTAACACAGACCAGGAGATATGTCATTTTTTGTAAATCATAATAAGAGATATTTACCTCTATATTACTTTGTAAATTTTGCAACAAATACAAGGCTACAGGAACACTAGAATTGGATCGAGCAAATATGGCGCTCTTAAAAATATAAACAACCATTAGATACGTGCGCGTGAAGTCATCACGTGATGCAACGTGCGAATGACGTCATTCCGCACGCGACACACGCATGACGTCACTCCGCACGCGACTCTATGTGAAACCCATTCACAACATGTGGAGTTCACTGACCACATCAGACAGTATCGAGAGAGCGAGGAAAACACCGTTCACATGGTAAGCAAGGTCTTTTACAACTATTTACAACTCTTAAGAAAACTTGGTATTTAGACTAACTTCGTTGCTTCGAACAGTCTTTAAGTTCAAAGTCCGCACAAGCAAACTTAGATACTAAACCAAACCGTACTGTTCCAAGGCAACATATGAGTTCATTTACATTGTCAAAATCCAGGAATCAGTTGTACATGAAGATAATACTGAACTATTGAAGTATAACAAATAAGGATGATTATGACTAGATTTTTTTGGAAAGTACCTTTGACCCAGAGATACAAATATAAACTAGATGCTCTTCACTCTTTCAGACCAAACCGGATGGAATTAATAATATTACCTACATCAAAGGAACCATCATATACATGAACAAGATTTGATATTTAGTTGTAAGTATCTAACTCAACATTGACTGTATAAACGTCAACATAAAACACTCTGTTCAAAATTGCCCATTTTTTTCTTTATTCCCACCTTTTTCCTCTCAGATCTTTCCATTTGCCTATCTACCTACAAATTCCTCCTGAAGAACCGCCATAAACCATGTGGCGGAGAAACACGTGTTGAGGATAATATTACCTAGTGAATGAGGATAATATTACCTAGTGAATTAAACTAGGGCTTCGCAATTTTCGAGCAACAACGTGAAGACAACATTGACTAAACTTTGAACCAATTCAAATTGAGGCCAATACTGCCTAGTGAATTAAACTAGGGCTTCGTAATTTTCTAGTGACAACGTGGGATACAGCAACTTAGTGAATTCAACTAAAAACTTAGAACCAATCTAAATTTTGAATTCTTTTGTCTCTCCATCAACCCAAATGTCGAGTGAATTATACTAAGGCTTCGCAACTTTCAAGTGACAACGTGGGACACAGCAACTTAGTGAACTCAACGAAAAACTTTAAACCAATTTAAATTTTGCATTCTTTTGTCTTCCCATCAACTTATATGTTATGTTCAAGATGTAAAAAGGAATCCCTATTTGTTTACAGCACAATAGAATTCTGAATAAAAATGACAAATGGAACCTAAAAACGAGAAAGTCTCTATATTATAACATTTAATTTTGGAGAAGCGCTAGAGGAGGGCTTCTCTTCGTCATTGTTTAACCTAACTTGTCTTCTTTCCTATGTCCTATGCTGATATACAACAGTTTGATTTGTATGCCATTAGAACTGTCAGCAGTTAGTGCATTTTAAAGGAGTCAATAGTTAAGTGTGGTACCACAGACATTGTATATATTTGCTGTATTAGATTTTCCAAAGTACAAAGTGTGTTATTAATTGTGTGTATATATTGAACCTTATTTATATATAAAGAACTGTGTTCACACATAACAGTCCGTGGACATTCCTTTGTGGGGGGCTTGGGGACTACACTGTACTTAAGAACCAGGTTGCATCACCTCCTGAGAGCTTAAGCCTTGGTTGCTCGTCCATTACGACCACAATAGAGAACCTTGGCTGGGGTGCCCTGTGCTTCTACTCAGCCATAGAGGGCGGGAGTACAGATAATCTCCCCTGCAGTCTTTACAAATGTTAAGGAGAATTCGCAGAATGTGCCAATTCCCTCCACCTTAGAGACCCCCAGCAACTTTGCTGGATTTTGAGGACTTGATTTTTTTTTTAACCTGGAGAGAGTGAGACCCTTCCCCCCCCCCACCCCCCTCCCACTCTCTCATGTATTTTAATGTGATTTTGTACACCGTTTCTTTTGGTTATGGGGCCTGACAAACTCCATAGGCATCATGTTTACATTGTGACACACACCTTCAGTGCAGTGGCACAGGGAAGTCTCTTCAGATTTCCCAAAGGTTCGAATACCTTCTCTGGGATAAACTACTGTTTCCCAGAGCAGTAAAGTGAAATTGACTTTACTTACATTTGTAACTTTCTAGAGCCAGCACACACCATTTTACAATAGGGTGCTGGAGGGGTTACCTAGAATCCCCCTTTATCTAGCTGCTCACGTAACATTTTTTAGGTTACTCTTTCCTCACTGAATGGCTGGTGGCAGTGGTTTTAACTACCGTGGTGTGCATTTACTGCGGGCTGCATTCGCAGCTGCAGTATAGCACCCAAGAGTGCCTTTTTTGTCAAAATGGCCCTGGTCTTTGCTCACCCCATTTTTTTGTGGAAAGATCCTTCTTGAGTATTACTCTGCGTGCCGAACCAGGTTTGGGGTCATAGTTCACTTTGCCTTTGGCAGGATTCACGAGTGAAGCCTGCCTCTGGCTCCAGGGTGTCTGCGGTAGGCATGAAGTGAGGGAGGTGCCCGAAACTCCGTGCTTAGTCTCCTACGAGACCCAAATGCACTCTGTGGTGATTGGCCGGCTGACTGTCCGGCAAGGACAGCCACCTGTGACTGACAGCTAGGCTGGAATGAATGGGAGAGAAATGAATAAAAGGCGAGGCTTTTGGCTTGGAAGGCAGAGTTGACCACTGGACGAAGGAACCGAAGGAGAACCTGAAGAGGACGCCTGCAGCAACTCCTGGACTGTTGGTTTGCCCAGTGAAGCCCTGCTGCAGTGCTGAAGCGACAAATGTGCATTGACAAAGAAGTTACTGCAAGGACGACTTCTCCCCTTGAGTTGGTGGGACCAATCAACTCCAAAGTAAGCCACCTGGACATCCATCTCAGAGCTGGTTTGAATTTCCACCGAGTTGCTGCTGGAAACAAGATTGTGTGCGTTGCTTTTAAGCTGCCGAAGAGCTCCAGGAAGATCCTCTGGAGTCCCAGGAAGCAGGACTGACCGAGCCTGAGCCCCCTCAACAGAGTGCGGGACCCCAGAAGCAAGGAAAGTAAGGCCCAACTGCCAGGAATCGCTGTGTTGCTATTTGTGGTAGACGCAAGGAGCTGAAACACTGAACAGCCACTGAAAGTGAAGTTTGCCGGCTGCGAGTGACAGTGCTTTGAGGGTACTGCGTGTCACTATACAAAAAGCAGATGCCTACAGAGTTTAACTCCAAAAACACTGAAAACAAATCCTAGTAAGGGAAAAACACAAGAGGGCGTGAGAAAAAGGTCCCACTCACTCGAGTAAAAATGTCAAAGTCTCAAGTCCAGCAAAAGAGCTGGGGGCCTCTAAGGTGGGAGGAAGTTAGCACAGAAATGAAAATTCTCCTCAACAGTTATGAAGACCAAAGGGAGATGTAGCAGAAATGGGAAAAGGAAGTTACACATATCACCCAGTGTCCTGCAGCAACAGGATTATCCCCCTTTTCCTGATAACATTTTACCTGATTTACCCACAATCTCTAGGAAGCATTACAACTCCCATAATTCATCCCCACTGTTTTTCCCCAAAACCACTGAGACGAAAAGGCAAGTCGGAGCCATGAAGATTATCCATATGAACAGTATCGTGGGCAGCCTCCATTTGTCCCATTAACAAGGTCAGGCAGGGCTGGGCAACCATTCACATCGACTTCTGTTAATTCTCCCAGCCAGTATACAAGGTCGAGCACACAGGCACAATGAATAAGCTGGGGATAACAGCACAGAGGCCAGGAGGAACAAACTGCAGCTGGTGGCACCCTGGAAGGCCTGGAAGAAGGAGCACTGCCAAAAAACTGAGCCTGTGAGTACAGGGAAGGCTGCACTATGGCCAGGGAACTCTGTCTCCAGGGAGACAAACCAGGGGAAGCTGGGGTTACCTGGCACTACCCATGCCAGAGTTCCTCCCCTGGGTGAGACACTGAAGCCCTGGGCCTTTGAGGGGCAGATGGTGAGACCCTGAGCTCAGGAAACATCCTATTTAAGACCTGCAGCTCCCAAAACCCCAGAATGCTGTTTTAGGGGACCTGGCAAAGTGGGAGCGAATAATAACGTTGCATTATGGGACTTGGAAGTCCATAGACATTTTTTTGGGATGAACTATTGAGCAAGGTGATGCACAAGAAGGAACAGTTCTTCCAGGGCGATGTCGAACCAGGCAGAGCAGAGCAACAGGCAGAGGGGAGGAACCAAGGTACAGAGAAACCTTGGCCACCCCGGCGAGTATCGTTACCTCGGAAGGGCCTTGAAGGTTGCGCAAGGAAGCCCATGTTGAGGCCCAATCTCAGACGAGAGAAGCCTGAGAGGCCTAGTGGAAAACTGAACTTTTTGTGCAAAGCGAGAGGGTCCGAGCCCGGCTGAGGGAGACCTATAAATAGTTAAATGAACAAACTGATAAAAAAAGGAAGCACAGCTAGAGAGAACAGACAAACCTCTTTCAAGGATACCAGCCCCCCTCCCAGAGTTGGGGAGGTACAGCAGCAGTTGTGTTATTAGCCTTTACTTCAGGATCAAAGCCGCAGAGCGATGAAATGAATTTGCACAGCCGGTGAGTTGATGAAAGCAATTAAAGTCCAGTCTGCGTTAAATGAAACTTGATGGCAACTGTATCCGACGAATGAAGGCTGCGCATGTGCTGATAAGACGCCCAAGAAAGCAAAGCATTGTAAAGAAAGATAAATTAAAGATACAAAGTAACAGAGTGGTCTGGCAAACTCGAAAGCCTCTGAAAATGCCCGAATCCATAGAAGCGGCAGGAAGAGAAAGAAACAGATGCAAGATTTGAACTGTTAGGTTTGATCCCAGCAGAAGGAAACCTGGATGAAAGAGTTCTCTTTGAACTTTGAAATAAGTACTGTGCTCAAAACTACATTTACCAAGAGGCCTTGGTGAAGAAGAGAAAAAGTGACGTTTGAGGAAAGAAGGTCGAAGTGGTCATGCAGAGGTAATAGCAAAATCCTTGCAGCGTCTAAAGTCTTAAACAGCGGAAGGAAAGTGAAAGGAGGCTTTAGCCCGACGGAGGAAAGCCTATGAAGGTGTGATTGAAGCATGGGGAAGAGAAACCCCCACAAATTGTGATTGAAAGGTTTGAGCCTGGTTGAGGGAAACCTGCACTGAATTGTGGTAACCAGAAGGAATCAAACTTTTGTTGAACTGTATTACAAGCTAGAAGGTGACCTGAGCTGGAGTGAGAGAAAGCCGAGGGCTAGAGTCGGAGTAAGCCAAGAGGTCCAGCGGATAAACTAGTGACTTTTCGTGGAAGGCCAAGTAGGCCCTGGTCAGCCAAACGAACTGTCTCCTTAGGTCCGAAGCCAGAGTGTGTCGCAAGGTCCAAGTGTGCCACCTTATCCCGTGCTACAAAACGTGGGCAAGGGAGTTCACTCAGCCCTACTGACAGTTCTTTTGAACACCGATTTTCCTTTTTGCATTACACATTCCCTTTACACATTTAATGTATCAGAAAGAGGGCAGGCATATGGTTTATTAATATAGGCCATTTTATTTTGACTAAGGACTGACTATAGATATATTTTCTTTTTGTTTGATGGTCGAGAATACTTCCATCTTAGTTTTAGGGGAAGATCAGAGTTTTCCAATCCCTTTTAAACCATCAATAAAGGTTTTGAAACTTGCAGGTCTTGTGTCTGTCTACTTGTGATACAATGCCTTCCTCACAGCTGAGGAACTGTGTTGGCTGGGGTATTTACTTACCTTAAGACTGATTTCTGTAAAGCTTTTGGGGTGTTTTCTGTGATTGGGAGTACTCCCATCCATTTCACCCAGGCCCCGGAATCCTCTTAGGGTGTCTTCTCAGATGTCCCTGGACCCCAACTAACTTTAAAGTTAACTACCTACTTGTTGGGGGCGTCGCTAACTAGCCATGGGATAAGCTAGAAATCGGAGTCTCCCAACGATCCCGACATGATCCAAAGAAGCCCGCCAGCTGGAGGAGTTGTGCATGTCATTGAACCAGAGATATAGCCGTGTGAACGGGAGCAGCATGCAGCGCTTGCCTTCCATGCTCATTCCGATACACAGGGAATGAGTTATGTACAAAAGAAAGGAACCGAAGTCCTTAGGAAGTCACGGCAAAATGGCCACCACCCGCAGACAAAGGAACTGAAAAATACCCTGGCAGACCCCCTGTGGTACGGAGCAACAACGCCATCGACCTAACTTGGAGCGACCAGACATTGCTTGGCAGCCCAATAGAGATAGCAGGAGCGGAGGTGTCGGAGAGAGTGGCCGGGCCCCTGCGACACGTAGCTGCGGAACAGAGCAGCTCGTGGACTGTGGACGAGATACCATCTGAATGTGACGGTGAAGACGCGGATCAGCAGGCTGCCAGTGAAAGCGCCAGAGCAGCGGTCTGGAGCAGGCCCGGGCCGAGCGAGGTGGAGAGCTCTGTATGGATGCCATCAGTGGATATTGGTGCACAGGTCCTTCCATTATGAAACTGGTGAGCACGAAACTCACGCTCCAAGCGTGCCTAAACGAAGTAGCTCAAGCACCGCTGGGGCCTCCGGCAGTATACAACTGCCTGACAGTCTGGAGCAGAGAGGGCCCACTCCGGGAGTGGAATATACATAATAACTACCTGCACCCCACCACCAAGACAAAGGGAACCGAGAGAGGGGACAAGAAGCCAGTGTGCCAAAGGAAAGATTGCACAGGGCACATGACTAGGGCCCGCAAGAGGCGGGATACAGATGGGGCAGTGGAGTTACTGGTGCGCCAGACACAGGAGCACCTATGCAGCCTATGATACTGTGAGAAGCAGTAGCCTCAAGGTACAGTGCACAGAAGACCTGGGCAAGAGCGTGAAAGACTCTAAACCCGAGCAGAGTGGCACTAGACACAGGACACTGGCCTCTCACTAAAGGCACCCAGTAGCTGATCCCACAGAGGCCGGTACGAGGGCCGCAGAAAAGCGGAAACTCACTCATGTGGCGAGGATACCCAGCGATACGGAAATGGCATCCAAACTACCCAAGAATAAAGGGAAACAACCCACCATGGAGGACTACACCAAAACACCACAATCAATGGAAGGCACCAGAAGCAAAGAGAAATCCACAGACAGACCACACCAGCGCGCAGTGATCAACAGAATTTGGAGGCGATAGCAGACCTAAAAGTTGCATGGGAAACTAAACTAGAAGCTGCCATGACCTCTGGAACTCCCTACCTACTTCACTAAGGAATGAAAAATCATACCCCACCTTCGGCAAAAACCTAAAAACCCTTCTATTCCACTAAAGTCTATCCACCGGCACAGTTATGCCTGCACTGTAACCACAGCATAGCATAACCTAAGTTCACTGTCACAAGGCTAAGGTGAATGTTCCCAAGCACAGCTAGGCTTGCACTGTAACCACAGCAAGCATAACCCCCGAATCTCAATGTCCTACTGCAAATAACTGTTTTACTCTTTTACTGTACTATATACCTATGCTATGTTCAAGTTCAAGACTGCTGTAACAGTGCCACGATGCCCCAGGGCAGTTCTGTGTGCTTTATAAATGCAAATAAATTAACCTCAAAACGTCCCTTGAATTCAAGATTGACGCAGTACAAGTGGACGTTAAACTATTGCGGCAGGACGTTAAGAGCGATAGCGGAGGGTACAAGCGAGCTGGAGAAAGATGTCAAATCGGATACAACCACTTGCGCGGTTAACACATCTGAGATCCACATACTGTGTCAACAAGTGAGCAATCTGGAAAACAGAGCTGAGGAGGCAGAAGGATGGGATAGTAGGGTTACCGGAAGGCGCAGAGGGATCTAACCCCACAGACTACATAGAAACCATGCTGTTGCAAGAAATTGAAGGAGGGGCACTCACCCAAAGATTTTCAGTGGAGAGAGCACACCGGCACTAACGTAAACCAGCGCCAGGAGCCACCCCCCCAAAGCCGATCGCCAAGATCCTAAATTACAGAGACAGAGAAAAAATCTTGGAACATTTCCGGAAAGGGGGCACAATACGGAGGGCTTCTGCATCAATAACAGCGTACCCGGACTACACTATGCTGGTACAGAGACGCCGTCTAAACTTTGGAGCAGTTAAGAGAAGATTACAGGAAGCAGGCTACAAGTACATGCTGATGTACCCAGCGAAACTGAAAGTCTTTCATAAAAACAGGGCAATTTCTTTTGAGGCCTCGGAGGAAGCCATGGATTGGTTGGATGCACAGAAAGGCTCATCGGAGACGAACGAACAGCGGGATGGCGGAGGCGACAATTTAAGCTGCGATGGCAACGACTGAGGTGCTGTATAAACAATAACAACTTGAATATAGATAAGTATATAGCAGAGACAAGTAGGGCAGGAAACACGGACTGGCGGGATACAATGTAGCATAAATGTGGGAGACGTAGAGCATCCAACTTGCACCTCACTAGATCACTCTTGCACCCCTAGAGATAGTTTAGTTGGGTTGCCAGTAGTGTGGCAACCCCCCGCTGTGACCCTAGCACCGGCGTAGCTGTGTAGGGACTAAATGCGGGAGAGCCCTAGATCCAGGGATGGAGCTGGGCAACAGTTGGGAATGGGAAGGGAGGGGAGTTGGAGAATTTGTAGTGGTAGTTGTTAGGGAACGAGCTTGCACCCAGGCGCTTCTGCGCAGGATCCACCCCAAGTATACATGGAGGGGAGGACAAGGAGGGAGGGAGAAGGGACGGGATATGGATGATAATGGGAGACCTTAGAATAGTAACTTGGAATGTCAGAGGACTCAACAGCTATCTGAAGAGAAATAAGGTGATGTACCTGAGGAGGCAAAAAGTGGACATAGCCCTATTGCAATTGACCCACCTCACTAAAGAGAAACAAGAGAGTGGAGGGGGACCACCATAGGAGCAACGTATTCGGAATACGCCAGGGGAGTAATCACCTGGGTGGCGCCAAATGTGCCCTTCCAGATGCTACAGACTACAGTGGAGCCGGATGGGAGGACGGTAGTGATTCGGGGGCTGCTAGAGAACAGAGAACACTGCATCATAAACACATATGCCCCCAACCAAGACACAGTGGCCTATTTTAAGACATTATATTGTAAGATCAGCCCTCACATAGGAGGCGCAGTTATATGGGGCGGGGACTTCAATTGTACGCTGAATCCCAAAATGGACAGATCAGACACGAAACAGGACAGGCCCAACCCTGCAATGAAAATGCTACAAACCCTGCTAAGAGACTTTAGGCTGGAAGACATATGGCGGCAGCAACACCCGAATGATAGGCACTACTCAGATTATGCCGCCCCACAAAACCTGCACACGAGACTGGATTACATGTTCACGACTCCGGAACTTGTGGGGGAAATGACAGGCTCAGAATATAAGTCGAGAATATTATTGGACCACTCCCCTCTGGTCCTGGCATGGTGACATCAGCCCCCCAGAGCCAGCATCCTGACACGGAGGCTTAGAGCCGAGGCATTGAAGGACACTGCATTCCGGGAGGACCTAAGGGAGAAGATAATTGAGTATTGCGAAAATACTGGAAGCGTGCAGTCAGAGGGTACCCTATGGGAGGCTTTCAAGGTGGTAGTAAGGGGGGGGCGGCCATATCCAAATCTAGAGGGCTCCAAGGGGGTATAGCGTGAGAATTACAGGAGACAGAGAAGAAACTAGAAGCAATTATGAAAAGAGGGGGCACCCCACAGGAGCACACTGAACAAGTGAGCCAATTACAACAGGCATGCGCTGGGCTGTGGTAGAGGTTATGCAACCTGAATTACGAAAAATGCATTGAAAGACAACACACAGGGGGAGACAAACCGGGGAGGCTGCTTGCATGGCTATACAAGAACGAGACACCAAGATCAGCAATTAGGGAGATAAAGGGAGAAGCGGGCCAGGTCTGGAACACCCAGGAGAGTGTGAACGAGGGATTCCCTAGATTTTACAAACACCTCTATGAAGACACAGGAGAGATGCAGAGCAGGAGACCCAAGAGACGCTAGAAGACATAGGCTACCTAAATTGAGTGAGGAAGATAGGGAGAACCTGGATGTCCCAAAAATTCGAGACAGTGGTAATACACCTGCCCATGAGAAAAGCCCCTGGGACAGACGGGCTCCACAGCGAATAAGACGTATAGACAAGAAGTGTTCCCCCCGCTATTGGCAATGTTAAACGAGGCCTTCGAGAAAAGGGAGACTGCAAGAATCACTGAGGGAGGCAGTAATTATTCCACTCCTCAAACCTGACAAGCCAAGCACAGACTGCGGGTCGTACAGACCACTATCCATGCTGAACCAGGACAGTAAAATGCTCACGTCTGTGCTGGCAAATAGACTTAAGCGGGTAATAAATAAGCTCATACACCCCAATCAAACCGGATATGTCCCAGGTAGAAGCATATCCGATAACCACAGGAGGCTCCACCATATTATAGAACAGTCAGAGGGCGACCCAAGCGAAATAGCAGTGGTCTCGTTAGACGCAGTAAAAGCCTTCGACTCTGTAAGGTGGCCTTGGATGATGGCGGCCTTGATAGAATACGGGATGGGACTGGGGTACCTGCGGTGGGTAAAGATGGTGTATAGCTCCCCAACAGCCAGGGTCAAAACTGGGGCGATAATTTCGGATAAATGGCAATTTAGCAGAGGCACGAGACAGGGCTGTCCATGGTCCCTGATGTTGTACATCCTTGCTCTAGAACCACTAGCGATCTTTTTGAGACAGCAATACGAAGAAATGGGGGTTTACACCAGGGGGGGCCGCATTTCATATCATTGTATGCGGATGACATGTTATATCTGCGGTGCCCAGAGGAAAACCTGCAATATATCTTAGAGGTGATGGAACGCTATGAGACTCTCTCGGGTATAGCGGTGAACCCCAAAAAATAATCGAGCATGTTCCCCTTGGGGAGGTACAGAGGAGTCCCACAGGAGAACTTACCTATCCTACAGATAGCCTGGCAGACCAGAACATTCAGATACCTGGGGATTAACATATAACACACGATCGCAGACGAGCACAAATATAACACGGAAAGGGCAGTAGAAGGCATCAAGAACAGTATGGGTTTCTGGGCAAAGCTCCCTCTAGCCATGGTGGGAAGGGCAGCCTTGCTCAATATGGTGATCCTGCCTAGGTTACTACATTTTTGTGTGAACATCCCACACATATTGCCCAACACTATTAAACTCCACAGTTTATGCAGAGGTTTCCTGTGGCACACCTCCAGAAATAGAGTGGCCCTATGGAAATTACAGAATACATATGACAGAGGGGGTATAAACCTGCTGAACTTTGAGATATACCACTTGGCAGGGCAGCTACAATATGTCAAGAGCAACGAATCTAGATTGTTGAGGAGAGAATGCGACCCTTACTTCCTAAAATAACTGATATGGCTGCCCAAACCAGAGACGAAGGGGCGATCAAGCTTGCTGGAGCTGGGCTGGAAGACATGGCACAAAGCGTATCGTGTTATGGAAAACCTGACCCCATGCTCCCCGAAGGCGCCACTTGTGGCGCTGTGTGGGGTGGATGAACAGCTGAAGAAAGTGATCCGCAAATACTTGGAGCCGGTAGGCCTGGCGACTCAGAGACATATGGCAAGAGGGGAGGGCACTGGACTTCCAAACGACAACCGATGAAACTGGGATACATACGGGGCAATACATCATATACACTAGAATAGTTAAACGGGTGAAGGAAACGTGGTCCGAAATGGCACTAGCAGCACAATCCGATACTGCCATAGAAACGATGCATGATATATCTGAGGGAGGGCACAAAACATCCCGGATTTATGAATTGGTGATGTCTAGAGTGGGTAAGGAGCTGCTCTAATTGAGACGGGACTGTGAGGAGGCGGGAGAACCTATGCAAGACGGGCAGTGGGAAAGGGCTCAGAGATATCATAAAAAGGTATCCAGGAATGCGAGGCTGCAGCAGATTCAGTTATATGTCACCCACAGGGCGTACATGACCCCCGAAAGATCGCCAGATTTGGGAGTACAGAAATACAAAAATGCCCCAAGTGCGGGGAGGTGGATGCTGGTATGATCCATATGTTCTGGTCGTGCCCAGAGGTGGGAATGTTCTGGGAGGAAGTCAAGCTACGACTATCTGAAAAGGGAATCAAGTTAGATGTGGAATCCGTGTGGGGATACATGATATGGGGGGGGGTGGAAGAGATTTACCAGACCACGCAATCTGAAACACGTATGCAAACTCAAGGACCTAGCCTACATTCTGGCCAAAAGAAGAATAGCCATGAGCTGGAAAGCAGCCCATAGACCCAGATTAGAGGTATGGTGGAACAATCTTCTGAAATGGGCAGATGCTGAGACAGTAGTATGGCATGAGGCAGCCAACAGAGGCGAGGATGATGAAGTGGGACCTCTGATAGCATGGAGACAAACAGTAGCCACATTGTCGGGAACCTCCCATGCCAAATCTAGTGAATGTGATTTGTCCGAAAACTGTGAAGGGGACTAGTCCCAAGAGAAGGAAAGTCAGAAGAACTGAGGTGGAAGCTTGAGTTAAAGAGGGCGGGGGAGGACAGTAATAAATAACATGCAAATGTATGCTATGAAGCTTGTGGCTGGAAATGTCGGGTGTGTTGGTTATGTTTTTTTGTTGTAAAAACCAATAGAAATCTATTTTAAAAAATGACCTAGTTTAAACAATCTTCCATAGGAACTCTGACTTTTGCCTGCAACATAACCACATCTCACTCGGTTTAGATCTACTTGGTTGAAAATATTGGACCTTTTCCAATTTGACGCAATTGTTGTTGGGTTTTCTTTTTTGGGCGAAAATGCGGGGGAGAGGGGCCCTCCCTAATCCCCTACCAATTCCCCCCACCTTAACCTATACCCTTACCCCTCTCCATATATTTTTTTAATTTAATTTACTGAAAAAACGATCGAAAGAATTCAGTCAAACCAAAAAGGTCAAATGTTTTTCAAATCAAGTATGCTAATGCCTCTCACCCAGCCTACAGCTTCCACCTACACCACTGGGGTCCCTCTTCTGCCTCCGAGTGAACTCCTACAATAGAATTCTGTCTTGAAAAGTATAACAAGTGTTTGAAAGTACTTACTTGTGAAAGAGTTGGTTGGTAACTGTCAGACTGGACAGTTACAAAAGTTGTTACTCATCTTCAATGTGTGTTGTGTAATGCTTTATATAAGGTTAATTTACTGAGCTGTGAATTGGTTGTGCCTCTTTCCCAAAGGTAATGCTGTTGGCTTCACTAACTATTTATTTCATAGAATAGGTGTATAGGTTACCCAACTGGGTCTTGCTTCGCCTAACTTGCTATATAACCTATTTAGAATAAGTCTGCCTTGGGTTTTACCTACCCAGAATAACATTGAGTAATTCATAAAGTAACATTGGGCTTTGATTTCCCTGGTCTGTTTTATACAGATGCTAAAACAGTCTTCGGTCTATACAAACCTTTAAGTTGCTGGTAGCTCCATTTAAAATATATAGGCTTTACATGCCTTGAGTTAGCGGTGTGCCATTCTAAAATAAGTTAAAGCTTTCTTGCTTATCTTAGAGTGCTCCACTGAGCTGAAAACCTACTGTGATTGTATATATAAGTAGTTATAGGTATATACTGCTCCTTGAAGGAGTGTTCCACTATTCAGAAAAAGTATCCTGTTAACAGGGTTGATTGATTATGTGATTTCTTTGCTGAGCCTCACTGCATAATAGCCAGGGTCTACTACACTTGTATTACAGAAAGTAATCTAAAAAGGAACAAATTGTTTTTACTCCCCATGAATAGGTGTGCCCTATACTAAATTTGTTTTATAAGGTCGGACTTAACTAGAAATACGGTTAGTTTTCTAAATAACTTAAATATGTTGGTCTCTGTACTTTAAAGCATAGTGATACGTTTATTTGATCCATGATAATACTAATTTCCCCCAATTTCCCCCAAGATTTATCTCGGCCTACTTGTATTTAAATAAACAATTTATTTTTACAATACATAGTGCTTCAGTGTTTCTTTGAACCATGTGTGTACTGCAATTACTTTGTACTGATTCTACAGCCCTCTCTCCCTCCTAAGAGGAGCCTAGCTGCTATGTCTATGCTACCATATACTCAGGTGGTACAGCCTTATACTAAGAGTGGAGTCTTTTACTGTCTCAGTTGAATGGGTTTACTAAACCCTTAGTTGGACTTTAGAAAAACGGTGTGGTTCCGTTTGGTTCATTCCTACATCTGGTTGTCTTTTGCGTGGTCCCATGCGTTTGTGGCATATTGCGTTCCTTAGTTGTAGGTTGTTTTAGGTGTTTCTTTGCGATTGGGTTGTTGGTGTTGTGATCTTTTGGGTTTCATTGGTTTGTACGTCCATTTACATTTTGCTTTCTTTTTAGGTTGCAGGGGCTGTAACCCACATGCAACGTTTTCCTGGTTGTTTGTGGCAGTTTTTGGCTTCCTTAGGTTTGCGATTGTAGGCATAATGGTTTAGCGTCGGGTGGTTGTGGGGGGGAGGGTGTGAAGGTGGTTGGGGGGGGGGGGAATAGCCCGGGGGTCCTTGCCTTGCCGTTGGATTTACTAGGGGAGGTGCTAGGCTTGATGGGATTCAAGCCTTTTTGTTGGGGTTTCTGGTTAACTCTAAAAGGGTTTGTCTAGTTTTAGATATAGGAGGCAATGAGAAAGACTTTCTGGACCGGAGGGGAAAGGCCCAAGTTTCAGAGCACAGTAGTTAGAGATAGTGACACTCCAAGATTCTAGTTTTCTATGTGGTTGAACTATGGTTATCAGGCACAGCCGGGCTACCCATTACAGGTCAGGCTGAATGCCAATAGCGGCGATTTAGGTCAGTCAGGCTAAAATTTGAGTTAGGCTCTCTGGCAAGATGATGGCATCTAGGAATATAAGGTTATCTGGAACAATCAGGCTAGATGTGGAATGCTGCTATCTGGCACAATCAGGTTACCTGGCACAGTCAGGTTGCCTGGCACAATCGACCTATCTGGCACAATTAGGTTACCTGGCACAATCAGGCGGCCTGGCACAATCAGGCTAACTGTGGAGTGCTGCTATCTGTACAATCAGGCCACCTGGCACAATCAGGCTATTTGGCACAATCAGGCTAGATGTGGAGTGCTGCTATCTGGCAGAATTAGGTTACCTGGCACCATCGATCTAAATGTCAAATGCTATCTGTCACAAACAAGGCTATCTGGCACAATCAGGCTAGATGTGGACTGCTGCAATCTGGCACCTGGCACAATCAGGCTGCCTGGCACAATCAGGCTACCTGTGGAATGCTGCAATCTGGCACAATCGGGCTACCTGGCACAATCAGGCTACCTGGCACAATCACGCGAGATGTGGAATGCTGCTATCTAACAGTTATACTCAAGCTAAGTAAAACCTATACACTTTTTTTACAGGAGCTATAAGCAACATAAAGGCAGGTGTAAAGTGATTGTTTTTGTGTCTAGCTATCCTAACTGTGCCAGATAGCAGCATTCCACATCTAGCCTGATTGTGCCAGATAGTGTCACACTCACTTGTGTCTCTGCGGGAGCGATGGAG
Organism: Ambystoma mexicanum; assembly: GCF_040938575.1. NCBI lineage: Eukaryota > Metazoa > Chordata > Amphibia > Caudata > Ambystomatidae > Ambystoma > Ambystoma mexicanum. Next base: position 610,792,888 of record NC_090936.1, on the reverse strand, counting down.
CCTTTGACCTCTTTCCCAGAGTTCTTGCTACCCAACCTGGTCGGGGGGAGTCAACCTGCCAAAGGAGAAGGAAAATGCTGAGATACCGAAAGGAATCTACCACCCGGGCCCCCCTCCCTCATGTCCCATGTGTAGTGGAAGTTCAATTAAGCTATCAACCCTGGCTCACCTTAAGGTTTAATTGAGCGAGCTCTCTATCCTGCGGTTTGCAGGGGCGCAAATCTCGGGAAAAGGTGGTCCTGGTGCCTCTCTTGAATGCCTTTTCTTATGAGAAGTCTTGGAGCCACTCGAGTTCAGAGTTGGGTTACTGTTCCAGATCACAGTGGGTTACCCGGGGATTGCTGCGAAACGTGTTGAGATCCAGTTACTTCACTGGCATTCCTGAGCTGACTGACTATGCAGGTAAGCGTCTATAGTTCCAGCCATGAGTTGCTCAGATTGCGACGGAAGCAGCTGTGCAGGTAAGTGTCATTCGAGCTATGCGCGGCGTAGAGAGAATGTGGAGCACTGTGGCGTGAGTCTGATTATTTGTTGTCCGTACTCCACAGGTGCCAAAATGTTCGTGAGAGAAGGAGTAGACTGAACGCTCTAGTATGTGCTGCGTAAAGCTGACACAGATTTGTTAACCGGGTGAGCGAGAGCGCTACCCGACTGTTTCCTTTTCTCTTTGCAGGTGCTGAGATGCCAGACCTATGCGCACGTGGGCTGGAAGTTCTTCAGAGGACTTGAGCTGGAACGCAGTGAGCGTGTTGCTCGCAGAGCTTACAGAAACACGAAGCGTAGAACGGTCTTCTGGCGTGGCTAATAAAGCCAACCACTCCCGATGACTAGAGCGCGCAACTTGTTCAGGAACTTGTTCAGGAATAAACCCTCAAAGGCCATGTATAAGGAACAGGAAGTGATGTTACCCTAAACCCAGACAGGCCTGATAACAAGGGTAAGTGAAGGGTGTTATGGGGTGAAACCAGTGTGCCTCACAGGTGCAAAAGGGAGGTCGTGCTTACTTGCAGTGTATGCAAAGCCCGCCAGGCCCTTACCCACCTTGTCCCTGCCAGGCACCTAGTACTCATGACAGATAGCCTTGTTTGTGACAGATAGCATGTCACACTTAGAACAAGAGAAACGGTCCACCACTAATCGGTGGACAACCATAGGGCACACTTATGTCTGACAAACGTCAGTCAATATTAGATTCGTTGTTAAGTAAAAATATTTTTTATTTTTTATTATATTTTAGTTGATTTCATTCGAGACAACTATCTCAACTGAATTATACATGTATAACCTACAGAGGTTAACATTTAACGTACACTTTGTGTAAAGTCAATACATTGTACATAAAGAAATTTAACAATTTATAAACATTATGAGCAAACATGAGAATTTATGACATTCACATTATCTCAGTCAAGAACATGAGGTTCATAATCTCACAAAAAGTATGTACGACGCGTTTCGGGACTAGCCCTTCTTCAGGTACAATTTTGAAGCTTTACTTTTCTTGTAGTCTAAAATACAAATAAGAAAATATCGGGCTTGTATTCAGTTTTAAAATATATATTGGATTTTAACAATAACCATAGTAGAAAGTCAAAAGGTACATAACTGACCTGTGTTCAAAGGGTACCAATGATAACTGGACCAAATTAGGTGGCATCAGAGAGTTGATAAGGTCTTCTAGATGTTAGTTTATGAATCGGGCTGATACCTAATAGAGAATTGCATATTTACAAAAACTCGTCATGAGTCTTATATGTACAAAAAAACGCAAGTGGGACCAAGTCGCTCTAAAGAAGCGCTGGGTCCCACTCCACGTTTATGTCATCTGTTATTTCAAAACCAAAACATTCGGCTCACCGTATTCCTATGTAATATTTGGTTGAGTGCGAAGATTTCAGTGCACAGAACGTCACTTGTAAAGTTCGGCTACATGTCAATGGTGGTATTGTTCGCGTTTACCTTCCGATTCTATCCACAACAACGCTCTCTGAAAGGTGACAGTAAATATTGATTACGATATTATATCAACTACTCTAGGCTTGCATTGCAGCTACTTTGCTGTGTCGTTGCACCCGTTTGATAAACGGTCAACTTACTTATATTGCTTGATATTCACAGACGGCTGGAAATGGAAGTCGTCTTCATGTCGCAAATGCGATAAAGCAGTAGAAGTTCAGCTATCTGCTCAAACCAAGAGGCACCGGGTTTGTTCTTCCTTGTTCCCGCACTGCTTCACGTGATCCTTGCTATCCGGGGGAGACGTGTGGGCGTTTTGGCTGTCGATAGAGTGACGTAATTTGCTGCGCAACCGAGAGGGTTGTTGGGTAATTGAAACCCAACTCAAAACCTTGTCGATGCAGAGCGCCATTTTGGAATGTCCTGCCACATAACAAAACTCAATGAATTGTAGACGTTCCATTATATAGATGTTGATAAAAAGCGCACTGAATTCGAGATTGTTAATTGCTGTAACCTAATATTCCCAACTGATATAATGAAGTTCACCATCGGTGTTCTTCAGTTTCAAATGTATGGAGTTCAATCATTTACAGGTGACAGCTCTTGTCCCAATCGACGTTCATTCCTTTTGGGTACATTGATTCTAATTTGTCAATCCAGTATAATTCACGCTGTAACAGAGTTTTAGCCAGATTGCCCCCTCTCCTTGGTAAAATTACCTGCTTCAAAATGATGAATTTGATTTGGGCAATAGTATGAGATTCTTTTAAAAAATGTTGTGCTACTGGTGAGCGTTCGTTTTTGAGTCTGATATTGGACTTCTGTTCAGACCAATGAGTTTTTGCTTTTCTCGTGGTCATCCCTACGTAAAAAATTCTGCAGGGACATTTTATGCCATAAATACTGTTCTTTGAATCACATGTGGTTGTATGACGTAACTGGATCTTGTTTCCCCTATACGGATGATTCAAATATTCACCTTTTATCAGGTTGTTGCAATTATTGCACAGCAGGGTCCCCTTGAAGGTTTGCTTGGTTGTTTTTAGCAGCAAAATCCGCTTTAGTCAAGTTGTCTTTTATTGACCTACTTTTGCTGTATGCAAACAGAGGCTGAGAAACAAACTCTAAACTAGACAATTACAAGAGTGAATTGGAATCTAAAAAAATTCGGAAGTTCAGGCGAGACACCCTTGATTACAAATTGGACATCGTGTACAGTTGGAAAAGTACTATCACCAAAGAGATCAGTCTAAGACGGGTGGTCCTGCATATCCAAGAAATAAACGGCCTCAAAATCCAGAAAATACATCATCAGACGCCTCAAGCGGAGAAGCTGACACTCGAGCTTCAGAACTTTTATCGAATCTCGTAGTTGACTCACAAGTTGCAAGTTCATCAAGCACAAATTTACCAACTCCAACATCTTTTTTAGAACGGGCGCGACTCGAAAAAGTAAAAAGAAAAAAACTTACCAAGGAAAGAGACATTACGTCCAAAGAAAATTTAGTGATTAACATTTCAAATCACACTTTGACTAATTTTGAGAAACAGACATTACAGAAAGATTTGTCTTTTGTACCTCAACATAACAGTACCTTGTTGAAAGAAAAGATCAGTTTCTTTAAACTAGCAAGAAAAATGAAACTCAAAGTTTTCTTTGAATCCAACATAATTGAAGAAACACAGACAACTGAATCTGGATACATTGAAATACATTCAAATGAGACCAACCAGCACTTTTATACCTCCAATTCAAAACACCATTCTAGATTCATTTAAAAAACAAGTGTTAAATGATTTATCTAAAATCAACTTCCGGAAGAAATCTCACACCAACTTTTCGCATAGATAACAACAAGTACTAGACCGCCTGTGGAGTAATCCGGAATTAACCATTAAACCAGCCGATAAGGGCGGTGCTCTTGTCATAATGGATACAATCAAATACATGAGGGAAATTGAAAATCAATTACGTGATTCGGACACATATCTAGAAGTCTTCACGGAACCCACTGAAGCTGTGCGCAGTATTATTTCATTGGTGCTGGAAGAAGCAGTAACAGAAAAATTCATCAGTCATCAAACGAAACAATTTCTTACCAACCTTCATCCATCGATGCCAGTCATGTATACCCTCCCAAAGATACACAAGAACCCGTTGGACCCACCAGGGAGACCTATTATAGCTGCTACGGACAGTTTGCTAGAACCTTTAGCTCAATATATCGACAGAGTGGTACAGCCGCTGACACGTACATTTCCAACATTCATAAAAGACACGAATGAATTCTTAATCAAACTACAGAATATTCAATGAAGCAACCAATATTCTGTTTACTATGGATGTAGCTAGCCTCTACACAAATATCACACATCATGGAGGACTTGAAGCTATGGCATGGCTACTTCGTAATACGACAGAAACATGTCCTGCAGATTGTCTTTTTGTCTTGAAACTACTGAAGATCGTGTTGAATAACAACTTTTTCATGTTTGAGAAAAGGTATTTTGTCCAGATTTCCGGAACCTAAATGGGGGCCTCGATGGCGCCTACTTATGCCAATACATACATGGCATACTTAGAAGAAAAAAATGTGATAATAACAGCAAATGGAACCAACATTTGAACATTTTTGAGAGATACATTGATGACCTTTTCGGTATCTGGGAAGGTTCAATGGAAGAATTAAAACATTTTTTTGGATTAATGGACACAATGGACCCAAGGATCAAATTCACCTAAAAAATGAGTAAGACATCGATTGACTTTCTAGACGTGAGTCTACATTAAAAATGGGAATTTATGTACAACGATCTTTACCAAAGAAACAGACAAATAGTTTGCTACACGCAAGAAGTTTTCATCCAAGGAACACAATTTCAAGTATTCCGCTGAGCCAATTTTTGAGATATCGTAGAATTATCTCAGATGAAACGGATTATACGAACAAGTCTCAAGATTTGGCCAAAAAATTGGAACTGAGAGGATATGATCGGACAAAAGTAAATGAAAGTGCAATCAAAGCTACACAGATCCAAAGACAGGAAGCTCTTAAATCACATCAAAAGAAAAAACCAGAAAGTCTAGTATTTGTGACCACTTACTCGAATCAAAGTATGAAAATTAAGAATATTGTGAAAAAGCATTGGAAAATGTTATCATTGGATCCAACATTGGCTGAACTCTTTCCATCTCCGCCTCTGTTTGCATACAGCAAAAGTAGGTCAATAAAAGACAACTTGACTAAAGCGGATTTTGCTGCTAAAAGAACAACCAAGCAAACCTTCAAGGGGACCCTGCCCTGCAATAATTGCAACAACCTGATAAAAGGTGAATATTTTAATCATCCGTATAGGGGAAACAAGATCCAGTTACGTCATACAACCACATGTGATTCAAAGAACAGTATTTATGGCATAAAATGTCCCTGCGGAATTTTTTACGTAGGGATGACCACGAGAAAAGCAAAAACTCATTGGTCTGAACAGAAGTCCAATATCAGACTCAAAAACGAACGCTCACCAGTAGCACAACATTTTTTAAAAGAATCTCATACTATTGCCCAAATCAAATTCATCATTTTGGAGCAGGTAATTTTACCAAGGAGAGGGGGCAATCTGGCTAAAACTCTGTTAAAGCTTGAATTATACTGGATTGACAAATTAGAATCAATGTACCCAAAAGGAATGAACGTCGATTGGGACATGAACTGTCACCTGTAAATGATTGAACTCCATACATTTGAAACTGAAGAACACCGATGGTGAACTTAATTATATCAGTTGGGAATATTAGGTTACAGCAATTAACAATCTCGAATTCAGTGTGCTTTTTATCAACATCTATATAATGTAATGTCTACAATTCATTGAGTTTCGTTATGTGGCAGGACATTCCAAAATGGCGCTCTGCATCGGCAAGGTTTTGAGTTGGGTTTCAATTACCCAACAACCCTCTCGCTTGCGCAACGAATTACGTCACTCTATCGACAGCGAAAACGCCCACGCGTCTCCCCCGGATAGGAAAGGATCACGTGAAGCAGTGCGGGAACAAGGAAGAACAAACCCGGTGCCCCTTGGTTTGAGCAGATAGCTGAACTTCTACTGCTTGATCGCATTTGCGACATGAAGACAACTTCCATTTCCAGCCGTCTGTGAATATCAAGCAATACAAGTAAGTTGACCGTTTATCAAACGGGTGCAACGACACAGCAAAGTAGCCGCAATGCAAGCCTAGAGTAGTTGATATAATATCGTAATCAATATTTACTGTCACCTTTCAGAGAGCGTTGTTGTGGATAGAATCGGAAGGTAAACACAAATAATACCACCATTGACATGTAGCCTAACTTTACAAGTGACGTTCTGTGCACTGAAATCTTCGCACTCAACCAAATATTACATAGGAATACGGTGAGCCGAATGTTTTGGTTTTGAAATAACAGATGACATAAACGTGGAGTGGGACCCAGCGCTTCTTTAGAGCGACTTGGTCCCACTCGCGGTTTTTTGTACATATAAGGCTCATGACGAGTTTTTGTAAATATGCAATTCTCTATTAGGTATCAGCCCGATTCATAAACTAACATCTAGAAGACCTTAACTCTCTGATGCCACCTAATTTGGTCCAGTTATCATTGGTACCCTTTGAACACAGGTCAGTTATGTACCTTTTGACTTTCTACTATGGTTATTGTTAAAATCCAATATATATTTTAAAACAGAATACAAGCCCGATATTTTCTTATTTGTATTTTAGACTACAAGAAAAGTAAAGTTTCGAAATTGTACCTGAAGGGCTAGTCCCGAAACGCCTCGTACATACGTTTTGTGAGATTATGAACCTCATGTTCCTGACTGAGATAATGGGAAGGTCATAAATTCTCATGTTTGCTCATAATGTTTATAAATTGTTAAATTTCTTTATGTACAATGTATTGACTTTACACAAAGTGTACGTTAAATGTTAACCTCTGTAGGTTATACATGTATAATTCAGTTGAGATAGTTGTCTCGAATGAAATCAACTAAAATATAATAAAAAATATTATTTTTACTTAACAACGAATCTAATATTGACTGACGTTTGTCAGACATAAGTGTGCCCTGTGTTTGTCCACCGATTAGTGGTGGACCGTTTCTCTTGTTCTACTTTGTTATGGTCTTTTAGCCGAGACCTACTCAGGAGCACCTAAATTCCAATAGGACAAAGGGTAATTTCTAGTTAAATCCCTGACAAACTTATTTGCACAAACAACAAGAGTGCACCTCTACACTTCATTTCTACCTCAGCATTTCACACTTAGCCTGATGGTGCCAGGTAACCTAATTGTGCCAGACAGCAGCACTCCACATCTAGCCTGATTGTGCCAGGTTACACTTTATGAATGACCCAACGTTATTCTAGGTAGGTAAAGCCTAAGGCAGTCTTATTCAGGAGAGGCTAACAGCAAGTCCGAGTAAGCAAGACCCAGTAGGGGGACACTCCTACATTTATCCTAACAGGAATAGTGAAGTGAAGCCAACAGCATTACTTTTGGTGAAGAGGCACAACCAATTCACAGATAAAAAAAAATATATCTACTTTTCAGAATGGCAGAACATTTCTAAGGTAAGTAATAACTTTTGTAACTGTTCACTCAGTTACAATTACCAACAAACTCTTTTACAATTAAGTAACTTTTAAACATGTATTCTCTTTTCTAGACAAAAGCCCCAATCCTTTCAAAGTCTTTCCCTTATTTTTGGAGCATGAGTCTTCTCAGTGGCAGAAGGGGGGAGGTGTTGGGGGGTCCCTAGGGTCTAGTGTCCAACAGGCAGTGTCAGGATAGGTTCTTAAGTACCAAAGGTCAGAGTTCCTACCGAAGACTGTTCAAACAGGTTAGTATTTTACTTTAGCGTTAGTCGAGGGTCCAGGGGGTTCACAGAAGACACCCTACGAGGATTCCAGCAGGTGTAAAAATACCCCAAAACGACACAGGAATCACAAGAGACTTAAGGTAAGTAAATACCCAAGCCAGCACAGTACCTCAACACAGAAGATTTTGCTTCAGCTAAAAACCTGTTTGTTGAATTCCTTCATTAAGAAGACAGAAGACAGGACACTGGAAGGACATTTGCAGCAAGGATCATGGGGAAGGCTCTAGGCAAGGTTGTCCTCGCTGCTGGATGCGGTTCTGTGGATTTGGAACCTTTTTCAGGAGCACAGAAGACAGAATATCACTGGTGGGATTCACGAGGTGAGGGGACTGTTTGGACTGGAATCGTGCCTCTGGAGATCCAGTAGGATCACCACGAAGTTTCAGCGAGATTGACTGTGCACCGCACCCCAATGGCTCGAGGTTCCAGGGTATTGGGGTATTGCAGCCCCGCAAGATTGCAGCACTGCGTCGGATGGCTCAAAATGCAGGTCTTCTTGAGTCTAGTGGTTCTGGGTCATCGTTTTTTGGAGTCTCCAGGTCGATTGGAAGGAAGGACTACAGCAGGCTCTGGTTACACAGCAAGCTCTCTGGTCACTGGAAATCGTTTCAGACGCGGTTTCTACATCATTCTCTTCGGTTAGGATTGCAGTGTTCGACTACTGCTAAAAGCTTCCAGGATCAAACCTTTATGCAGAAATCCAGCCAATCAAAACAGCCTTGCAGCATTCAAACTTGGGGGGGGGGGGTGGGGAGGTTGGCAATACTTTCAGAACAGCCAGCCTTCCAGTTTGAACTGGAGTCTCGCACTCAGGCTGGAAGACAAAGGGCTGCAGAGTTTTGGACTCCTCCCTTGCTTCACTCCTACCGAAGATAAAAATCACACAAAGGAATTTCCCTCTCCTGTATGTCAGGGGAAGGAACAAGAAAGGACAAGGAACACTAAAATGGCAAAAAAAACAAGACACAGACCATTTTGGTACAATGAGCATCCATGGGTGCCTTTACCGCAGCTGTGGAAACAGCCTGCGGTAAAGGTACACCAGTTAGTAAACAGTATCACTGCCACCAGCCATTAAAGGTTAGCTTGTCCCTGTAACAGAATTGCTACAGTTTTAGTGTGAAAGAGGATACATTGCATCTCCCCAGCATTCCACATAAGGTGGCGTGTGCTGGTTTCACCTAATAAAAGTAAAAGGAATCCAAAGATCCTTTCTACCCTTGGGAACTGTAGTTCTCTCAAGGTTAGCCAGAGAAAGGGGAGCCCCTAGGGCAACCCAGCAACAATAGGTACTTATTGCCAAAAAGTTGTCAAAGAGGATAACTTTTAAAATATACTATGGAGAGTCTAAACAAATGACACCCACAAAAAGAGTAGAAGATTCTGTAAGTGTGGGAAAAGGTTCCCACACAGAGGTATGAGGAAAAATAACCCACCAGTAAAATCAAAAAGGTACTGGGGTTGACACAGGTCAGTAGGATTTATCATTACTATGAAAATCTTACCCAACAGATATCTGGGGGTATTACTCAAAGAAGCCTGCTGTGTGGTTGATGACAAGTATGGGCAGTTTTCATTACTTCTGATCTTGAAGATGTATAACCAGATTGTGCCTAGGCTAATTCACGCGGCAGGATGTGGTCCGGGAAGGTGGTCTGAACTGGCTTAAAGTGGAGTGCCCGATTTGGAAACTTGTTCTCTCTCCCACTATGGGGAATCCGTTCCCAGCCGTTGGTTATATTTTGGGTCTTGCATCCTTACAGGCTCGGGTCAGCTGGCGGAGAGTTCAGTCACTGAGATGTATTTTACTTCCTCCACCGAATACTCTTGTGCAATTGAATGCCCTTTGGCAGCACTGTGGTTGTAGGTATTTGAATAAGTTGGTTAATCTTTCAGTAAATGTATTGGAAACTAATTCTCTGACTACGGAAGATTTAGAACGGTTTCCCGGTAAGGTTAAGAGAATCTATGAAAATGATTGGATTGCTAATAGGCAAGAGTTGGTATCCTCTAAAGGTATTCCTAAAATACCCCTCAGATGTTATTACTAGACATTGCTGTAAAAAAATTAAGAGACTTCTTACTTCGATTTAAGTTAAACTTGTTTTCAACTAAGGATGTTAAAGCTTCATGTAATAGAATTCCCCAAGGACGAGCAGCTATGCCATTTTTGTATGACAACTAGGGAAACCTTAAAACACTTAATGATTGAATGCACTACGCTCTAACTTTTCGCAAGATTGGCTTTGAAATTGCCTTTTTGGTTTTTTTGTAATTTTTTTTTCTTGGGAAATGGTGTGGTGGCATTTACTTCTAGACCTTAGTGATCAATTGGTGATTGCCGCAATTAATTTGTTGAAAAATATCTGTTGGGATGACTAATTTGTTTTAAATGTTTGTACTGTGTTTTTATCTGGTTTTAGGACTGATTGAATATGGATTGGGAGTTTTTATTTCATTTAATGTGTGACAATTGATTAATTTTATTGCTATGTAATATAACATCTTGTGACTTATTTATTGCATTGTGTTTTTGCTCCATCTGTAATCCATGTTTTATCATTATGTATGTGTGTAAGGTTTGTTTGTTGAAACTATATCATACAATAAATATTTTAAAAAAATAAGTGCAACAACCGACTTTCCCCCCAAAAAACACCTGCAGAAGAAGTTACTTACCAACTGGTAACGCTCTTTCGACTGGATGTTCCTCCAACGTATTCCACATCTTGGACATTACATGTCAAAGATGTGGAATACGTTGGAGGACACAATCCATTTGAAACGACTGTTTTTGCTAAAACTGGTGGTTTTTAAATAAAGACACAAAGGGCCAGGTTCTCAAAACCTTTTTGGCACAAGTAATGAAATGTGCTAGCACATATCACTTGCGCCAAAAAAGTGAGCAGCCCAATCCACAACGAACATCTGAATGGGCGCATCTTATATGCGCAAATTCAGATTGCCTTTTTCACTGTAGACGGGGGCCAAATATGACCATCATGGCCCCACACGACTCAGCACGAAGGCAGAGAAACGACAGATGTGTCTCAATCTTAGGCCCGTCACCAGTATCATCTATGTACCGCAGGTGTGAGAAACGCTATTCTCACAGACAGCCATTTAAACCATACCCAATCGACGATTTGAATGATATGGAAATGACATCGATCAAGCAAGTCGACTGAATGCGAAGTCGAAAATCAATGACAGTCACTGACATCACGGCGTAGCTGCGTTTATACATGAAGCATATGTTCATCCATTCATGAAGTTACACAGACATATTTGTTTATTGCATATAGGCACAAAGTCCATGCTGTGACTCACTTCGGCAGAGGTTGGACACACATACATATCTAGGTTTGTATCTTTCGCCAAAGCTGAAATCACAAGATGCAAAGTATTCATATATTTAGCTTGCACATGCTCGATTGCCACTAAAATGAAAACGCCATAAGGAATAATATGGGAGCTATAGGCCTCCAACGTCAAGGGAAAAGGAGCGACAAGTCTGGGACACATGGGAGGGCTGGCATGATCGCCACAACTAGAGGCAAGCAGAAACGCTGCACCCAGCAAAGGACAAATGCAGATGGGGAAATTCCAGTTCCCAAGGGGATGGGCCACCTGCAGAAACCAGGTTGAAAACCCTTATTACAAGCATGAGGGCTTCATTTTGTGGTCTCGACACATGACCCAGCAGAGCAGGCCAATGGCCAGTCAGCCAAGGTAAACTGAGAGGGCTGTTCCCATCAGACCAGGGGAGAGGAAGTTAAAAAAGTGTTGCCTTCGGGCTGCTAACTGAATGCACTCTTGCAGGCTTAGGTGATCAGAAATGGCAACATTAGGGAACACTACGCACCTCCATGTTCTTTGTCATTGCCTTGAAAAAGTACACTCAGTATGGGAAGTGGCTAGGGTCTCAGGGACGGGACAACACATTCTGACCAATCCAGACTCACCTTTCACGGGGGATATAATTTATTGCACGGGCCAATGGTTTCTCTGCGACCCAGCAACATTGTAGTTTGATACTAGTGGAGGAGCTCACAGTAGGAGCCACTAGATATGGTTATCCAATAGTAGAACTAACCCATACAGTCTCCATATGTAGCTCACCCAAACTGACCAATGTAAATGTGTCATAGGTTTTGGGTCTGGAACCTGAATTTATGATGTCACACTGTGATACAACTGGGTGACAAGCTCAGATGACGAGAGCCCTAGAGGATACTTGTATTTCTGGTGAGATTCCGGTCACTTTTGTTTTGCTAATAAAAGACAGTAACTTTGCCCCACGGCCGAGTGTTAGGACTGATTTTCTATACTCTGGCCTGGACAGATGTATAGAATGCCAAACCTGTATTGTGACAGGGAAAACTCTGGGGAGCTGTAGCCAAACCAGTTCAAGGTAGCAGTGACGATAAAGTTTGTGTAGCTGGAAAAAATTAAGGTAGGGTCTTTGGGTTCCAGTGAGCAGTTCCAAGGGTTAGAGGACAATGTATTCTACCTAATAGAAATGTCCCCAACTTTCCGAAGGCTTGCGCTAGCAAGCTATGGTAAAATCCAAATATAGTAAAGGTTTTGTAAAAGTTAGGAAAACTTTTTAATGGAGTTTAGGGGCAGGTGAGAACAACTAACTTATCCCCCGTACTCCAATTCTTCCCCAGACTTGGCAGGTCAATGGAAGAGGGTCGGCGGTTGCTTTTCCCGCTGTTAGTCGCAGTCCTCAATTCACAGTGGTTGCATGTTAGAGCTGATCTCCAGATGGTGTCTTTCACTGGTGCAAGTACTCTCGGATGAAGAATGCAGCAAACCTCGATGCAGGCCCCCCTTTCAGGACTGGACTTAGGTCAGGTAAGCGGTTTCAGACGGTGGTTATCACAGCACAGCGATACAAAAGGGACTTCCTTGTCACGGTTACACTTTCCCTCCTATCTCAGGTCCCCTTGAAGCTAGGATGCTGACATTTCGCTGAGGTAAGTCTTGGGGGATCCTCAGCTTGTCCTGCAAGTTCCAGGTTGAAACTCAGAAAGGAGACATCGGCAACATGGTAGCTCAACCTCAGAGTTGGTCAGCCACAGGACGGTCCCGGACACTTCCGAAGGCTCTTTTTGGCAGGGTACCGAGCAGACAAAAGGAATGTATGTTCCCTCCATGACAAGGGTCACGGCTCCTTCACAGGACTGCTGAAGATCACGAGCAAGAAAGGGCTCCACTAGGACATCCACAGAAGTTGGTCACCAGGGTTCCTTCAGTCGGTTGTAAGGTCTCTTCACGGGTCTCACAGCTGGACAGGAGTCTTGGCTCCTTCAGGTTACTCCAGGATCTCTGAAGAATGGGTGTAGGAGTCCTCTTTTCCTAAAAGCCAGGTAAGAGCCGAAACTAGCCAATAGCAGGACTAGCCCACACACACACACACACACACACACACCCTCCAGTAGTGGTCCAATCAGGACCACTGGAGGGAACATTCATGCATACCTCTCAGACACACTCAAACCAGTTTGGTTGGGACGAGTCATTACTAGCCCACATCCTGCCAGCAAACACACACAGCCCTCCAGTATCCCGCCAAAAGCCTCTGCTTTCCCTGGCACTCAAAGTCCTTATAAAGATTTTCCTGGCCTCTCAGGCCAGGGAGAAGGCTAAAGAACAAGCTGGCTAAAGGACAAGCGAAAAACCATGTGGCACAGACATGTTTGGACACTAGCCAGTAGCCAAACGCGTTAAGGCTCAAACAAAATTCACCAAAAGAAACGGTAAAGTCACTGCTGCCCCCAGCTTGTCCATTTAGCACACCTAGAGTAACCAAAAATCTCTTGAGTGTTAGTCTAGGGCAAAACACAAAGCTTACCCCATCGTACTACATGGTAAAATGCTTTGTACAATGATAGAATTTACCGCTAGTGATAACAAGTTACTAGTATCCAGAACAGGACTGCTAGACTTGTCCTTGGCCTCAAGCCCAAGGACCGTATCTCTCCAGGACTGAAATCACTACACTGGCTCCCAGTGGCTGCGAGGATTAGGTTCAAAACCCTCTGCATTGTCCACAAGGCCTTCTGGGGCCTTGGGCCAAAATACCTTCAACTCTCTTCCGAAATATCTTCCTTCTCGAGCTCTTCGCTCATCCACCTCCAACTACCTCAGGGTCAGCCGCTTCTCCAAGCAACGAGCTGGGGGTAGATCTCTCTCTGCAGCAGGGGCCTCCCTCTGGAACAGCCTTCCTGCCTCCCTGAAACTTGAGGAGAACCATCTTCGGTTCAGGAAGAACCTCGAAACCTTCCTCTTTGCCTCCGCTTTCTCTCCCTCTCTCCCCAGCTAAAAACACTGAACCTGGACTGAATCTGCTTCCCGGGCCACTCTCCGATCTCTGTCCTTGGCCCAGCCACTCTTCCCTCAACTGCCTACCTGCACTACGGGACTGTCTCTGTATCCTACAGCCCCTTCTCCCGGCACTTACCTTGCACTTGCCACCAGCTGGCCCTATTATTTATCTTGTATTCTACTAACCATGTCCTGCACTTTTCCTTGCACTTGCCACCAGCTGGCCCTATTATTTATCTTGTATTCTACTAACCATGTACAGCACTTTTCCCCCCTCTCCCTTCCCCTTGCACTTTTTCCTAGTCCCCTCTACCCTTGCACTTGCGCAATCTGAATGACACCTGGCCTAGTAAGATCGTTGTCTATCTCCCCTTGCCCCCCCCACTGCCTCGTCGCGCCTTGAAACACTTGTGTATAGGCGCGTTACAAATGCCATATCATATCATAAGTAGTAACAAAGTCGCAAGACTAAGGGAAACAATGTTTTCCAGTACTGAAAGCCTGAAGGGCATGTCAGTTTCCCCTTAACAGATGAGCAAAAGACAGTGTAGTGAATCTTAAGGCTTCACTGCACTGTAAAAAGTACAGGTCAGGATCAAAAAATTGGTCCATAAAAACGGAAGGAAAAGTGCAGTAAAGGGAAATCTTTCCTAACATGGAGTCTCCCGTCTTGTGGCTGGGAGTCATTGATGGGCCTGAGTGTTCTGATATTTGGGCTGGCTGCTAGAGAGTCCTGGCCACGGTATACAAAGTGGTAGCAGAGGAGGGTCAGCTAGGATCTTTTCAGCAAGAAACCGTCTGGTCCCGCTGCATGCCCGAGGGGTTACGTCGGGACCCGTGAAAATAGACACCCAAATCATGTGTCTAAAGAGAGAAGGTCGACATGAGCCGCCTTTGGAGGAAAATTCCTGCCCGCTTCCTGTGGAATGCCTTTCAGACCGGACGGCAGAGTGGCAGGGTCGGGTCTGAAATACCTCAGCAAATCAAGTATAGACTTGGCTATATGGCAAATTGGGTCGGGGGGTTTTGAGGGGAGAAATATTTTGCGCAGTGGTTTGTGTTGCAGTTTTGTTTGGTTTAAGGATATCTGCTTTGTAGGCGGTCAGTTTCGGCGAACAGCTTAGACAGTCAGCTTAGACCAGTGGTCTTCAAACTTTTTTGGCCAGGGCCCCCCTGAGCAAAATTTGGGCAGGTCGGGACCCCCCAGAAATGCCAAATGGACAGTATATATTGCGCGCCGTCACCTGCTCCCATCAAAGTCGCTGGGCTCCCTCATCCCACTCCTACCCAGTCGCTGGTCTCTCCCCACCCCATCACACACCCAGGGCTCTCCCCACTCTGCTCCCATCACTATCCCATGGTTCCCGCCCATTGTGCTCCCACCATAGTCCCTCGGTTCCCCCATCCCGTTCCCAACACAGTCTGAGGGCCAGTGGCGGCTGGTGAATCTTTTTTAAGTGGAGGGGCATTAAGGGGAGGTTCGGGGGGGTTTCCCCCTGTGAATTTTTTTTTAAATAATAGGTTAAAATGTTGCATTGTAGAGCATACTTTTAACAAAAAATGGGTAAATAGCCAAACAGTTTGCAATTGTTGCTGGGAGTCCAGGGGGCAGGCATTGATATTTTATTTCTATCGCGCTCGTACACAAGTGTTTCAGAGCGTGACAAGGCAAGGGAGGGGAACAGAGGAGAATAAAACAGCGATCTTACTAGGCCCAGTGACATTGAGAACGCGCAAGTGTGAGGGGAAAAGTGCATGGAAGGGGGGAGAAGTGGAAAGTGCGAAGCAGAGGAGAAACAGATAAATAAAAATAAATAAATAATAAAGGCAACAAACAGTGGTAGTGCAGCCAGCAATTTGCAAGTGCTACGTTTAAGGCAGCAGACAGGGTAGGTCTGATAAGTGCAGGAAGAAAGATGGTTCTCCTCAAGTTTTAGAGTGGCAGGGCGCTGTTCCAGAGGGAGGCCCCAGCCGAAGACGGAGATCTACCCCCAGCTCGTTTCTTTGATAAACGACTGACCCTGAGGGAGTTGGAGGTAGAGGAGTGAAGAGCTCGAGAGGGGAGGTATTTGCGGAGGAATAGCTGAAGGTATTTTGGACCCAGGCCCCAGAAAGCCTTGTGGACAAGGCAGAGGGTTTTGAATGATAGATGTCCGGTAAAAAGATACCATCCCTGTCCCCTGGGCCCCACTGGTCCTAACACAATGAACATGATTATGTGTATATGCAAGGCGCTGCACATTCATACAGCAATCACTCTATCATTCACATGAGCATCCATCACCATACACTCACTCATAACGCATCCATACACATGTTTAAATAAAAACAATGAACATAAACGTACCTTCTGCATTGGCCTGTGCGTGGGTGCTGAAACGGCCTGCTCCAGCTGCTCTGTCCGTATGTGCGAGGAGGCGCAGGAGCTCCCCCTCGGACATACAGACATGCAGTGCCCCAGCCAGCATTTCCAATGAGCTATGCAATGCTGGCGAAGCAAAACGCCCCAGCACTTGCATGGCTCGGTGAGCATGTGCGGCTGGGGAACTAAACTGAACTGTCAAAGGGAAACAGTGTTTCCCTTTGACAGTTCAGCCAGCCCAGGAGCACTCCATTAGCTGGATAAAGCAGCTGAGGGAGTGCTCACTGTTTCACTGGGCTGGCTCCTTAGCTCCTCCATAATGGGTGAGGGGCCACTGGGTGGGCGCCTCTTGCCATTATGGATGAGCCGCCAGGCTCGGACAGGCCTATAGGGCAATGCCTGTACCAAAAATGTAAAATGCTAGTTTGGGCCAATCAAAATGGGCCACCATTTTGGCCAATGTGGACCATTTTGTTGAGTTACTTAACTATGCAGTTAGTAATGTTGACCATTGTTGCTGAATATATCACAATTTACTTACATTTTAACACAAAGCACCCCTTTGGGTACTATTGAAACAGTGAGCTTCATAACTACTCTGGCGGTAGCTGTGCCGGTAAAACCGGCACGGCTGCCACTGGAGTTGCATCCGGGTCTGGCACCCGCGAATGGGCAATTACTAGGTCATGCCGAGTTAGGCGGACATGATAATTGCCCTTTCGAAGGTGCCGGTAGATCCCCATTCGAGCCCCATATGGCTCAAATGGGAATGGGGAGCTCGGATGCACCGGCACCGTTAATAACGGTGCCGGTGCATCCGACGAGCTGAGGTCAGACCTGGCGGGGGCTGTCAAGCACCCACAAGCACAACTCTTACTATGGCGGAACGGTAGCAACGGTGCCGGTAGCTTACCAGCACCGTTGTTACTGGTCCGCCATAGTAGTAATGAGGCCCAGTCTGTGACTAAAGGAATGAATATCCATTTACAACTGTGGGCCACTTTTTCATTGTTGCCCGAGACAGTTTCATGCTTCAGCCCGCCCATGTGGGCCACCCCTGCCCATTTCTTCCAATCTAAAAAAAAAAAAAAAAAAAAAAAAATCTTTTCATGCTGAGCTCTCAGGGCCCCCCTGGGATGCACCCGCGGACCCCTAGGGGGTCGCGACCCACAGTTTGAATACCACTGGCTTAGACAGTCAGCTTAGACCGTCAGCTTAGTTTGCGGATTAAAAAACTTTGATAAAGAAAATTACTGGGCCTGCGGTAGTGGGCCAGTAGTTATGGTTAAGTTGCTAAACCCATAGGAAGAGCACTTTTTGGGTGCCTTATAACTTGTCTCTGCCTGGACGAATCCTCACCAAGCTTTGCCAAAAAAAAGTATATGGCCCGCTCTGAATTGGTGAAGTTTCTTCAAGGGGAGGGCAAAGTTATAGGGGGGTCCCAAAAATGTTTTTTTTTCCATAGACTGAAAGGAGAAAAACTTTGCTCACGCCTACAGCCCAAACTGCTGGACGGATTTTCACCACATTTGCGCCAGGAGTGGCGGCTTGGTCCCGAAAGCATGCTTTTGTTAATTTGGTGTAAATCCGTCCAGTAGTTTTTTTTTTTTAAACGACCAAAATGTAAATTAAAAAAAATGAGTGATCTCTATGTCCCTGTTCGCTCCATGGACAGGACTCCGATTGGCTTAGAGGGCAACGTGGTGTCCACGGACATCGCACGTGCACACCGATTGGATGGTGAAAAGCGTGAAGTGCGTCAGATTTTTGGAAACACCTGCCATCTTGGATTCGCGGACAGCGGCCTGTGTCCGCAGACATCGCTGTAAAAACAATAACACAACATTGCACTTGTCAAACTTATCAAATCTCTCGGGAGGTGAGAGGTGATGATGATGGGATGGGATATGGCTGCAAGAAGCAAAAAAACAGGGGTTTTTTTCCGCGAAAGTCTGCGAACAGTCCGGATGTTCACTAACAGCCCTGTGAAGTTCGCGGATACCTCTGCATTACAGGGTTGGTGAAAAGCAGTTCTTGGATGGCTTATAACTTTGGCGCCATTTAAATTGTATGAGATTTTGCACTTCTATTCTTGACCTAATTCCAAATGAGTCTACACAGTTTGGTGGATTCTATCATGAGGGGGCAAAATTAGAGGGGGTCCCAAATAATTTTAAAGGCTTATAAATGGGGTGCAATTTGACAAATCTACACAAAAGTTTGCAAAAAGATTTTAGATCTAGATATAAATGTTTTCATAAAGTCTGACTGGATTTTGTCAAGTGGGGGCTAGGTTATATGACTATTGTATGTGCATACATTTGACACTTAAAAAAATAAAACATGGGTGGATTTCAAGCAAACTTGTGCAAGGAGCATTGGCAAGGATCTGAAAGCATGGTTTTGCAAATGTGCCCGTGTTTTCTTTTTGAACAAGTGTCATAATGTATGTACAAAAAATTGTGATATACCTTTTTGGTGACAGAGGTATAGCCGGTAGCCATGGGCAGTGGCCAGATTGTCTAGGTCATGGAATAAGGTCATGATCCGGACAATCTGGCTACTGGCCAGGACCACGAGGGACAACATATGGGGTTAAAGTGGCCATGTCCACCTGGGAACGGCTTTGTGGTAAAGTTGTTCGAAATTGGGATAGGTCTGAAAGGGAAACAAAATGTGCTTGTAGTAATATGGTCATAGGGTTCTCTTTGCCTTCTGCAGGCTGCCATGGAAAGCGAAGAGGGGCCCTGTATGGAACCCCCACCTTCCCTTTCCATGGTGGCCATCTTGGAAAAGGATTTTCCTTCCTACAGCGGGATGCCAGAAGCGCCCCGGTGTAGGAAGAAAAATCCTTTTTTAGCACCCTGGGTTCCCGCTTTGGGAACCTAGGATACTAATGGCCTTCATCCCTCATTACAGGGGCTGGAATGGGGGGATAACGGTCCGGAGATCTGCTTATCCACCCTCACTTCGCTTGGGCTGATAACTTGGGCTGCTGGGCAAGTATCTACCGCTCAAGTCCCTGGAACGGGGGATTAACGCCACAATATTCCATTTAGCATAACACAAAATGCAAATGAAAATGTTGGAAAATCTTATTGAGTCTATGTACTTTACTGAGAAATGTAAAGTAGATGGAGTCTATACGTTTTTTTTTTTGTTTTATTTTTTAACTGTGAACGGTGGTTCCTAAAGGAACAAGTCTTTTGTTGTTTTCGGATGTATTCTTTTTTGGCAGGGGAGCTTAGAACGAAAGGTGGGGAGGGAAATGAAGGAAGAGGCAGCAAACACTAATATGGAGGGACAAGTGGACAGGGGAAAATGTTGCGCATGTGTTATTTCTAAGATAGGGGGCAGTGTTTCTCATGCTCCTTGATTACAGCTTCAAAAGCACTTTGAAAGTGCTTGCCTCTGCAGAATGTTTTGTTGTAGTATGTACAGAGGACTGTTGTCTTCGAAATAAATGGATCAAGAACCCCTTTTGTTGCTTGCAAGGTAGCAGATAGGATTTTGTGTCCCACAGAAGTAGGCTGTGTGGTTACAGTATTGGTTGAGGGAGAGGAGGTGGAGGAAGACAGCCTCCTACTTGCTAAGAAAGACACAACCTTTCTGAGAGCATTGTGGTCATTGGATATGGTGTGGCAGCACAGAGGTGGTCCCGTAGGATTACTGTCCGGGGAGTTTGCGACTGAATACAAAGTTGCACTCAGTGCATTTTACTTGGTAGCTTTAGCCTTCGGTACACTCCCAACAGTAGCAAAGAACTGGCACACCCATTATTCTCTCTGGGTGCTACTGCATCTTCTTGGCCCTTTTCATTGTCTAGGAAGTACTGTGGTTTTTTTGTTTTGAAGGTCCTCCAGCTGGTGGTGGTGGTGGCTCTTGGGGAGGAGGTATGGTATTAGCTCATGCCATTTTCAAGATAAATAGCAGTTTTGCAAAAAAAATTCATGTACTGTGTACTAGATAGTTAATGGATAATGAGTAGGAATAGGTGTAGGAGCTGCACAGGGGAAATTTTGAAGTTGAAAGTTCCTAGATCAGTAGAAAATGCAGTCAGCGAAGCACATATCTTATCGCAAAGTGCAGACGTGTCCCCGGACAAGTCATCATGCCGCGCGCCAGCGTATGGTCATGTGGCACTGCCCGGAAGGTCCGCAATGAAGTCAGATGTTCGTAGATGTCTACGGATGCAAAAATCAGTGAAATAGTTGCAAAAAGTGTATAGAAGAGTTAAAAATGATGCTAGAAGGTAGAAAATGGCAGAGTTTTAAGATGACACTTTGTAAAAACCCATTAAATTTACTGAAAAAACTTTGTTAAAAGGGACATTATGGTTACAAGTAAAACCGAAAAACCCCAGAAATTCGCCAGTTATGGTAAGCTAAGCAACCATAACTTGCGCCACCACCCTGCACAGCTAAGACTAACACCCAGGAAATCAAAGATGACATCACAAATGTCATTGATGACATCACGTGAAATTAATTTGGTTGAAAAGTCCCTACAAGGGGTTGTGTTTATAGTGTTGCTAACAAGATGTCAAGGGTGATCGGGAGACCTATCATGAACTACTTAATCTATTAAAGAATGTACTCATCTAAAATCATTGTATTGGAGTGTTGTGAATACAGACACCTAATCATATATAAACATAGGCAATGACTGCAGCATGCACCATAAAAGTACAATATTTATAATCTAGTAATTGTGGATAGTACAACAATGAATGCTACCCTATCAGGACTTTGAGTAATGTTAAACATGTAATAACTAGCTAACAATTCAAGACTTACAATACTTGTGCTAGTTCAAACAATACATCTGAAGAACCACAATGCATACTAATCAGAGGCACATACAGGGAAACTAAAGTAAGGAAGAAAGAAACAGCATCATCAGAAAATGTTAATAAGGAACAAGTTACTTACCTGTAACTGTTGTTCTCCAGCATGGGTCTGGCATGGATTCACATGCTCATGAATATTCCCCGTCGTCAGGCTGGGAATCCTCGGTAAAGAAAAAAACAGTATCAGTTTCGATTCTGATCTGTCTTTCGTAGTAATAACCAATCACTGATCTCTGCGTCATACTGACCACAGCCAATGACTGCCCTCTACCTAAGCCCCGCCTCTGGCAGCCATCTTCAGATTTGGAAGCACGTGAAGTGGCAGTATGACCAAGTGAAGAGCCACAGAGGGGTAGGCGGGAGGGTTCGCATGTGAATCCATGCCAGACCCATGCTGGAGAACCAACAGTTACAGGTAAGTAACTTGTTCCTTCTCCAGCATGGGGTCTGGCATGGATTCACATGCTCATGAATAAAGAATACATAGCAGTACACACATGCACAACCACGGGAGGTGGCAAAGGCTCAACATTAAGCATTACATCAAACTCAACATTAAGCATCTTACCTCCTCACCAGGCTCACCTCAGGCGAACAGGTTGCGCAGCACTGCTTGGCCGACCCTGGACTCCTCCCTGGAATCCCGGTCGACGCAGTAGAATTTCGTGAAGGTGTGCGTCGACCTCCACGTAGCAGCCCTGCATATGTCCAGCAGGGGCACACCAGATAGGAACGCCGTGGTAGCTGCGATCGCTCTGGTGGAATGGGCTCTCGGACGGCCAGGCAGCGGTCGGTTTGCCAACCGGTGACAGTACATGATACAGCCGGAGAGCCATCTGGAAATGGAAGCCTTCGAGAGAGCCTTCCCCTGATTGACAGGTCCAAAGTTCACAAAGAGTTGTGACGTCTTCCGAAAACACTTTGTGCGGTCCACGTAGAACTTCAGCGCTCTAGCCACATCCAGCGAGTGCAAAGTCCTCTCAGCCGGCGACGAAGGCGACGGGAAGAACACAGGCAACACCAAGGGTTCGTTGAGATGGAAGTCCGACGGTACCTTGGGCATGAAGGAGGGGTGCGTCCTGAGCACTACCCTCGTGTCGTGAAAAGTCAAGTACGGGGCCTTACAGGAAAGGGCCTGGATCTCTCCCACTCGTCGTGCGGAGGGATGGCCACAAGAAACGCTGTTTTCCACGACAGAAATTTCAACGGAGCCGAGTGCAGAGGCTCGAACGGAGGTCCCATGAGCTTGGTCAGCACCACGTTGAGCTCCCACGCCGGGGCCGGAGCCTTCACCGGCGGGAACGATCTGAACAGTCCCTTCATGAACTCTTTCACCAGACGATGAGACCACAAGGACGTCCGCCCCGTGGTTCTGGTGTATCGGGAGATCGCAGCAAGATGAATCTTGATGGACGCGTGTGCCAGTCCAGCTTTGGCCAGCGTCAGCAGGTACGGCAGTACTTGGGGAGCCGTAATCCGTAGAGGGTTAATCTTCTGTGCGTGGCACCAGACAGCGAACCTCTTCCATTTGTGTCCGTAGCATTTAAGAGTCGAGGACGCCCTGGCCTTTGCAAGAACCTCTCTGCAGTCGGCCGGTATGTCGTATCCTCCAAACTCTAGCGCTGCAGGAGCCAGGCCTGCAAGTTCAGCGATTTCGGGTCGTGGTGGAGGATGGCGCCTCCTTCCCTGGAGAGTAGATCCGCGTCCACCGGCAGCTTGATTGGCGGGGACGCTGACAAGTCCAGAAGGTCCGGGAACCATATCTGCCTCGGCCACGCAGGTGCGACGAGGATCATCCTGCACCGTGACCTCTTGAGCTGGTTGACGAGCCGGATTAGCAGTGGCAAAGGAGGGAACGCGTAGAGGAACAGGCCCTCCCAGGGGAACGAGAAAGCATCGCCCATGCTCCTCGCCTGGGGAAACCTGCTGGCGAACCTCCGGCACTTGGAGTTCGTCGCCGTCGCGAAGAGGTCGATCTGGGGTGTGCCCCACCTTCGGAAGAGGCGATCCACTAGATCCTGCCGTAGCTCCCACTCGTGGCACGAGCGCAGCTCCCTGCTGAGTGAGTCGGCGATGGTGTTTTTTATCCCTGCCAGATGAAACGGCACCAGAAATATCCTTTGGGCGACGGCCCAATGCCACAGGTCCTGCGCCTCCTTGGACAGTGCTGGGGACCTGGTTCCGCCCTGTTTCCTGATGTAAAACATGGTGGTGGTGTTGACGGTGAAGATCCTCACCACCTTGCCCTTGAGGGACAGAAGGAAGGACCTGAGGGCCCAAAACACTGCACGGAGCTCCAGGACGTTGATATGTAGGGATTTCTCTGTCGGGAGCCACAGGCCTCTTGCGTGCAGATTTTCGGTGTGCGCTCCCCACCCTTCCAGGGAGGCATCCGTGGTCACTGTCTCCTGGTGGGCTGGGGTCTGGACGTCCATGCCCGCCGTCAGATGCGCGCGGGTGCCCCACCACCGGATCGCTCGTCGGAAACTCTCGTCGAGTGTGATCCTTTCCTCGAAGCTGCCCGTCGTTTGGATCCAGCGCGCGTCCAGGAACTCCTGCAACGGGCGCATCCGGAGCCTGCACATGGGAATGAGATAGATGCAGGAAGACATCATTCCGAGGAGGGACTGGATGGACCTCACCTTGGCCGCGTCGGCCACCAACATCCGCTGCACCTTGCCCAGGATGGTCCTGGTCCTCTCCTCCGACGGGGAGGCCAGAAGGGACACTGTGTTGAGCCTCGCTCCCAGAAACAGAGCGTCTTGCGCGGGTACCAGGTGGGATTTGGCGTAGTTCACGGAGAATCCCAGGTCCGTGAGAAGTTGGACGGTCCTTGCCGTGTGAACCACGGCGAGCTCCCTCGTCTTGGCTCGGATGAGCCAGTCGTCCAGGTAGGGGTAGACGTGGACCCCCTCGCGGCGCAGCTGCGCCGCCACCGGTGGGAGGCACTTGGTGAATACCCTGGGTGCCGACCGTAGTCCGAAGGGGAGGGCTTTGAACTGGTAATGACGCCCTTGGACCACAAACCTGAGGAATTTTCGGTGCCCCTTTAGGATGGGAATATGGAAGTAGGCATCCTCCAAATCCAACGACGACAGGAAGTCTCCTTCCTCCAGCTGACCCAGGACGTGCTGGAGGGTGACCATCCGGAACTTCTGCGCCTTGATGAACTTGTTCAGACGTCGCAGGTCCAGGATGGGGCGCCATCCCCCCGTCTTCTTCTTCACGAGGAAGTATCTCGAGTAAACTCCGGAGCCCCGAAGTCTCTTTGGGACGAGTTCGATGGCGCCCTTCCTGAGCATCGCCTTTACCTCCAGGAGAAGTTGAGGGACGTGAAGTTCTTTCCTGGCCACGGGGGGGACGCGCGGGCACCTTCTTTGAAACTCGAGCGCGTGGCCCCGGGCCAAGGCGTCCAGCACCCAACGGTCGGTGGAGATGGACTCCCACATGCTGACGAAGCTCGCCAGCCGGCCTTCCACCGGGGTGCTTCGGTGGGGGCCCGACCCCACGGCCGGTTCAATCCTGCTTCGACGAGGCTTTGCCGCCTTGACCTTGGCGACGACGGCGGGGTCCGCCAGACTTGCCTCGTCCTCTGTAGGCCTCCTGAGACGACGAGCGGGCCGCTTGACGGTAGGTGGAGAAACCGCCGCCGGAACCTTTGGAGGCGCCCTTGCCTCCGCTGCTCCGAAAGGGCGTCCGTCGTTGCTGCAGAACTCCAAGGGCCCGGGCCGTCTCAGTGTCCGCTTTAATGGCCTGAAGGGAATCGTCCACTGTTTTCCCAAACAGGTTGTTCCCATCGAAGGGCATGTCCAGGACTCTGGTCTGAACGTCTTGACGGAAGTCCGTAGCCTTGAGCCATCCACGCCGCCTAAGGCAAACGCCGTTGCCCAACTGGCGGAACCCAGTGTCGGCGATGTCCGTCGCAACGGTAATGGCGTGGTCCGAAGCCACCTCACCTTCCTGCAGGATCTCCAGGGCCTCTGCCCTCTTGTCGTCCGGCAGGAAGTCCAGCAGGGGAGCCAGTTTGTACCAGAGCTCCCTGTCGTAGCGGGCCACGATAGCCAAGGCGTTGGCCGCTTTAACCGTCGTCGCTGCAGACGAGATGACTCTGCGTCCCATAGCTTCCAATTTCTTTCCCTCGCCGTCCGGTGGGGAAGTCGATGTGGAGGCCGCACCCCCCCCCCCCGCTTTCTTCCTGGCCGCCGCAGAGACGACGGAGTCCGGGGTAGGCTGCGCCCGGAGGCACAGGGGGGCCGTGTCCGGGACCCTGTACTTCTTCTCGTACCGGTCTCTTCTAGCTGGCGTCGTGGAAGGGTTCTTGAGGAGGGTGAGGCCCTCATCCCAACCGTCGTCCAATAGAGGCACTGCGAGGACCGTCTTCCTCTTGGCCTCGCGCCGCTGATAAAGGAAACCTTCCTTCTTCTTCTCCTCAGGGCAGCGTTGGAAAAGCTCGGATGCCCTGGCGATCATGGAGTGGAACGATCCAATCTCGTCGGGCGGAGAAGCCCTGGTGGGAGGCGACGACGGTACATCCTCGTCGTATACCTCGTCGTCCGTACCCGTCGCTGCCGTGTCAGTCCCCGTATCATCCCCTCGGGTGGACAGGGAGGAGGGCTGGACGGGGCGCGACGGCTGAAAAGGAGGTGGAGGGTGGATCCTTCTTTTCTTGGTAGGGGGAACACCAGAAGGTCCCGGTTCTGGGTCCCCCGACGGGAGAGGTTCCTCCATCGGCAACGGTAGTCTCGTCCTTATCTCTGAGCATAAGGACTGTATAGCCAACAAAATGGCCGCCGAGTTGTCTTGCGGCGCTGGCAGAGGGGAATCCGACGGGCGATCAGGGGCCCCGTCGGTACCCTCGACGATGTCGTCACCTGCGTCGGATCCATCCCGACGGGCCGGTCTTCTTCCACGCCGAGGCCGTGGCTTAAGACCTCGACCAGTTCCTCCTCCGAGGTTGAAGCCGAATCTACGACGACGCCCTGCCCCCCCTTTTTCTTCCCCTCGGGGGATTTCACGGGGGTCCTATCGATGGGCACAAAAGAGGACTCCCTCCGAGGTGGCAGGGAAACTCTGAGCCCCGAAGTCGCCACCACTGGTCTAGCCTCCACAGGCTGAGCCAGGGCCGCCGCGACAGTTTCGATAGAGGGCTTGGCCGGATGGATTAAGGCCTTCACCACCTTAGGTGCGCTCACCGCCTTATCCTTGAGGGGGGGGGACACTGCCTCGCTCCCCCTCCGCCTTTGAGCTCGACCGGGGCCTCTCCAGGAGCTTTGCCGGGTGCTCGGCCTTCCTCTTACCCGACCCAGAGCGTTGGCTCGTGGTTGATGATGCCGGGGAGGGTGCGCCCTGCCTGGCGCCCGTAGAGCCCGACCGCTCGGCGCTCCCGGTGCCAGCGGACTCGCGGTGCTTGGCCTTATGTTGGACCCCCGTCGCCGGGGCGTCCTCAAAGGTCTTAGAAGACCGCTCGGATTTCTTCCTCTTCTTCTCGCCGGACGGGCTCTTCCCTTCTAGCCAGTTGGCGAGACGTTGATGGCGGTCCTTCATGGTCCGCTCCGACATGTTGCCGCAAAACGCACAGTCCTTCTCCACGTGCGTCTCGTCCTCATGTAGGCAGTAAAGACAAAAAGAGTGTTCGTCCTCCTTGAAGACGTTCTGCAGCTGGCATCCAGGGCAGACCCTGAACAGCTTTCCGGGCGTCGAGCTTCCCTTCTCCTGGGCCATGACCGGGCCTGAGAAACTTCTGGAGTCCTCCAAAAGCGTAGCTCGACGAATCTTCACCCTTGAGGGGCGCAGACGAATCCGACACGGGTCCCCGTTGATCGGATGGAGAGTCGGTGGAGCTTGAGGCTCTTTTGACCGAAAAAAACGAAGTTTTTGAGAAAAAACATGAAAAAAATAGCACTAACGCTCGAGAGCAATAGCACGAGGATCCCAACACATGAACGTGCGGTAAAAATCTGAAGATGGCTGCCAGAGGCGGGGCTTAGGTAGAGGGCAGTCATTGGCTGTGGTCAGTATGACGCAGAGATCAGTGATTGGTTATTACTACGAAAGACAGATCAGAATCGAAACTGATACTGTTTTTTTCTTTACCGAGGATTCCCAGCCTGACGACGGGGAATATTCATGAGCATGTGAATCCATGCCAGACCCCATGCTGGAGAACATTAAAGTGTATCTTCATGTATGCAAAAGAATTGTGTTTGAGGCCTGCTCATTTCCACATGTATATGCACCGTGAGCTGAGACCAAACCCTAATGAAAGTACTTTAAGAACATATGACAAGGTTAATGTCTAGATATATAGCACCTTTTCAATTTTAATATTCTGGCTGTCAGTGAACAAAACCACCTGGCCTATATATGTCAGTGAACAAAAACAAGTGGCCCAGATATGTGATGTCAACAGTGATGTCATCAATGACATTTGCGATGTCATCTTGGATGTCCTGGGTGTTGGTCTTAGCAGTGCACGGTGGTGGCATGAGTTATGGTTACTTAGCTTACCATAACTGGAGAATTTCTGGGGGTTTTCGGTTTTACTTGTAACCACAACGTCCCTTTAACAAAGTTATTTAATTGAATTTCATTTCATATTTTTTGTGTGCAACTTAACGTCCCTTTAACATTAGTCACCGTAATTGTATTTCTGATGCTTGTATCTGCTTAGATTGACATGCTGTGCATAGGCTGACATCTAGTGGAAGCTGCAGAGTATCACGGTTGTTTTCAGAACTCGAAAAGGGATGTCGACAGTGCGTGCCTGCAATACTATCCCTAGTGTAATGTCCACTGTACCCATGGTCCTTCACCCATCGAGGTCCCTCAGACTGTTATTTTTCTGACATGAGGTAGCACAAAGTGTAGCGCGAGAACAGATGTATCCAAGCAGATACGTATCAGACAAGCTCATAAGCATCCATGCGCCTTCTCTCAGAGGGGAGGAAAGGTGGGCGCACGTGAATCCAAGCAGATACAAGCATCAGAAATCTGATTACAGCGAGTAATGTATCCCTTTTGAGGTTTGGGGAATCTGCTTAGATTACATGCTGTGCATAGATTAGCGAGCAGTGTTAGGAGAAGGTGGTGCGTAGTGAGAAGATTCATGGGCGAACCAATGTCTTAGAACTGCTTGTCCCACCTGTGTATCTGTGTTGGAATGTGCGTCAATGCAGTACTGCTGAGTGAAAGTGTGTACTGAGCTCCATGTAGCTACAAGGGGACATTTGCAATACATGCAAGCGTAGCTCCTGTGCTCCTTGTGGAGTGAGCTCTTGGTCTGAAAGGCAGTGTCTCGTCTGACAGGGACTAGCACAGTTGTATGCACCCCTGACTATCCATCTGGAGATGGCATTCTTGGAAATGCAATCCCCTTCTCTGCCTGGGGCGACAGAGACAAACAGTTGGGTCTGTTTTTCTTAGCGGTCTGGTTTTGTTTACATAGTAAAGGACTGCCCTCTTTACATCAAGTGTGTGGAGTTTAACCTCAGCCAAGCTCTTTGGGTTCTGAAAGAAGGCCAGGAGCTCAATGGACTGGTTCACATGACATTTAAGAGATGAATTTAGGGGAGAACCTAGGATGCGTACGTAAAACCAGTTTGTCCTTGTGTATGATAATGAAAGGATCCTGCACTGACAATGCCTGTAATTCACCAACTCTTCTTATGGCAGTTTTGTAAGTTAGGTGTTTAAGACTAGTCTTCTGCATCGGCTCGAATTGAGGTCCCATTAGTTTAGCAAGTACTACATTGAGATCCCATCCTGGTGGCGGGTTTGAGATTGGAGGGTGGAGTCTCTTTACTCCCCCCATAAATGTCTTGATGACCAGTACCTTCCACCATGAGACCTTGTTGTGGGAGGTGGTGTAGGCTGACAAAGCTGGCAGGTGGCCCTTTAAAGGAGTTGAATACTAACACTGAGTCTAGCAAGTGGAGCATGTAATTTAGAATGTGTGATTGGATACATTCTATGAAGTAAATTTGTTTAGACTGCCACCAAATTACAAATCTCCTCCACTCGTCGAAGTGACAGTGTTTAATGTTTGGCTTTCGTGCTTCCTTTAGGATATCCATACA
The DNA here is from genome assembly GCF_040938575.1 of Ambystoma mexicanum. Lineage (NCBI taxonomy): Eukaryota > Metazoa > Chordata > Amphibia > Caudata > Ambystomatidae > Ambystoma > Ambystoma mexicanum. The sequence continues at coordinate 610,763,391 of NC_090936.1, read as the reverse complement.
CCTTTGTGATAGGTTAAGATGTCCAAACTCTGAGGGGGCGCTGTTGCGCTCGACTAAGATGGCCGCCTGAGCACGTCGCTCCAAGACGTGGAGAATCCTACACTTTATAATTGCCTTGATACCGCTGCAGTTTGAGCTGCAAACGTGTGAACCGCTTGCCGAGAACCCACTGAACCTCTTGTGCGAACGGCACCTCCCGGAGAAGAACCGTTGCAGAGATCCTTAGGTGGCGGCTAGGCCACGCCGGGGACGCATCGCCACCCCACCTCACGAGACCGTGGTGGGCGGATTCCGGGACACGCAGACACTGTGGATCCTGAGGCCTGTGGGGGGATGGGAGACCGCCACACGGCGTGGCACGCTCTTCCGGCTGCTCTCCACGGCCGCGGGCCCACTCACGCTCCCTCCGCCGGCACGGCTGTACCTGTGCACCCACCATCCAGCTTCATCGGATCCTGCTGGACCCCTCCTGGTTTCACCTACCCGGCGCCGCCCGCCGAAGCCTCCTGAGCGTGGGGTGGACCACCCGAGTCCCCGGTGACCGGCTCCCCTGGTGTGCTGAGGCCCAGTGCTCTGTGGGCGCTGTACTGCGCTGGAACGACTCACGAGGGGAGGCTGCCCCTCCATCGAACTCAAAGTAGGGAAACCCCCACCTGCACGATCGGCTCGGGGGCTGCCACCTACATTGTGCCTACCATTGCTCCCTACCCATACAAAGAGCAATATTACAGGCACACACACCACTATAGTACCGGATCGACCCGTGTTGGGCTGCACCTCATACAGCTGTTCGAATTCACCTCATTCAGTGACATTGCACCAGCAAGCTACAGCTCTGGGTGGGGGACACCTACGTTGTGCCCATCATTGCTCCCTAACAACACTTAAAGCAATACTACAGGCACACACACCATCACAATACCGGATTGCCTGTGCTGGGCTACACTTCATCTGGCGGCTCGAATATCCACCCTGGTCTGCCCACTGCTCCCTGGGGCAGGGTGAGCCTACTGCTGTCTGCTTGCCCCTGAACCTAATTAAGGTTGGACATCTAATATGCTACTAGCCTGGTGAGCTGGGCACCCCTGCATTCCGTGCTGTTGGAAGACCACCACGTCTCTGCATCTATCAGGGGGCACCCATACAACTGGCCAAGGCTCCCACTCTTAACTGGCCCGCTGCAGCCCTACGCTTCATGACGATGATCTCACCAATCCAGCGTGGGAGCGGTGGTTCGCTGACTGGGCACTAGGGCATTGAGTGCAGCGCCTCAGCTGCCCACGGTACTGAAAGCTCTACGGAGGCGTTTGCCACGTGGACCCCACTGCCATGCTCCTGGCATAACTTGAAAGCGGCTACCAGAATAGGACTTCAGCACCGCATAACCGCTCTGGGGTGCTGACTGCGCAATGCATTACCAGTTAGTCTGGTGATCAGTGAACCGTACCCCTGACCTACTTGCATCAGGCCACGCTCCCAGGGCCCATCCGTTTCCAACACCATGACCAAAGGAGCAGGTGCAGGCAAGAAACAGAGCTCCCTGAATATGTTTGCCAAGACCCCTGCCAAACCACCAGCGGATTCACCAGAAGAGTCCCCCACGATGTCGGCCCCACTGGCCTCCGATGACTCACAAAAAATGTTAGAATATATCTGCGAGGGGTTCACCATGCTTCACACCAAGCTGGATGACATGAACGGCACCATTTCATCCATAAAGGCGCATATAGAAAAAACAGATGGCCGGGTGGCGGAAATTGAAACAACAATGGGGGCTGCAGAAGACTATCTTGGCTCCTTAAGGGCCTCAGTCGCCTCACTTTCCACTCGTATGCTGGCGGTGGAAAAAAAGAACAATGACTTGGAATCCCGTTCACGACGCAACAACCTACGCATTATTGGCGTGCCTGAAGACAATATTAACGGGCCCATGGAAGATTTCGTAGAACACCTACTACTATCGACTCTTCAAAACTTTCCCCGCAATTCACGGTGGAAATAGCCCACCGCGCCCCATTATTGCCAGGATCTTAAATTTCCGCGACCGGGATGCTCTACTGAGAGCAGCAAGACTAAAAGGGGAGTTGCGGATGGGGGCAGCGAGGATCCACCTTTACCCGGACTTTTCGGTAACAGTGCAGCAGGAACGCAAGACCTTCATGGCAGTGAAGAAAAGGCTCTGACATCACGGAGTCAAATACTCCATGCAGTTCCCCGCCAAGTTGAGAGTAGAACACTCCAACCAAACATTCTTCTTCACGATCCCGGAAGAGGCCTCGAAATTTGTTGATGAGCACGTAACCACCATCATAGTGTCTATGCAACTCGACCACCTTGCACCAAACATGCGCCTGGACACGCAGCCACGACGGCGCTTATACATGGTTGAAGCCATACTGCGTGGAACGCATCAGCAACTACATCTTGTTCATCCTTTGGACTGTTGATCCTCCACTTACGCAGTTAGTTCTATCATCCGCCAAGCAAGACTCCGGTATCGCAAATCTTTTTGCAAACCCCCTGTCCGGGACGTCACCAGGCCAGCCAGCAGACCCCCCCAGGGTCTGATGCCGACGGATTTGTTGTTATTATGGTTCTACTGGGTTGTCATTCCTCCGGATGGGGGATGGGGGGGAAATGAGTTATGTTAAAAAGGACTTGACGACCACAGAAGATGCTGTGCACGCCACAGTAATATGACATGGGTCTGCGGACGGCACACCATGCCTGCCCCCGTTGAGCCGGCTGTGGTTGCCGCTGCTACGCACCCCTGGGATCAACCGACGCATCCACACGAATGGCTGATAGTGACTTGGCATTCATGAGCTGGAACATTAGTGGCCTGGGTAACCATAAAAAGATGAGGCAGATACAGTTATATGCGGAACGCCAAGACATCAAAGTCCTCTGTTTGCAAGAGACCCATGCCCGCTTGGAACAGTGAAAAGTTTGCTAGACAATGGGGGCCTCAGAGATATTTCATCAACCTACTCCACCCAAAGTAGAGGGGTCCTAATTTTGATACATAAGAGCCTAAAGTTTTCATGTGCCCAATCATTAATAGACCCACAGGGTAGATATGTGCTGATCCATGGTAAACTACAAAATCAAGAAATAATTATATTAAATATATACGGTCCGAACATAGCCGACCCAGATTTTTACCTACACCTAGCATCTGTGGTAGAGAGTTACCCCCTGGTCCCGATCATATGGGGCGGCGATTTTAATACTATTCTTGATGTGAATCTGACAGATCAGGCTCTAGACCACTGTAACGCTCACCTGATTCCCACGGAGGTGCCGACCTGTTCAGGACTGCTATGACCTCTTCTAAGGTGATGCGCAGGACTCGGAAGACGGACTGGACCGGACCCCCAAACCTCGCCTGTCTGGCCCGTAGAAGAATCTTTCTGTAGATGGAAAAGGGGATTAACTGTCTGCTGGATAATGTGTCGGATTCCCCCCCTTCCCCTCTCACACTCCTCGAACCCCCTCCGCGATTCCCCGTAGAGTCTCACCTTAGAGTCTGAAAGGACGAGCTCTCCATCCTGCTTCCGATACAGGGGCGCGTTGATTTCCAGTTACTTCACTGGATCTCGGGTTTGGCGAGTATTCAACTCCGCTTGACTTTTCCGATATGAGGCCGTAAGTATTCAGTTGCAAAAGTTCAAGCCTTAATTGTCCGTTGTCCTTTTCTCTATTTCAGATGCAGGATGAAGAATCCGCGTTGAGGAATGGATTCGCCGAAGGTAAACTCTGGTGAGTCTTTTTGATGGATGGTTCCCTTAGTGATCTTGCTTTCACCCACTAATGCTTGTGTCTTTTTCCCCTTAGGGGCCGGGGTACGGAAGTGCCAAAGAAGCGGCGCCGACCCGAGGTGAGGAAAGATTGTCCCAACAATAATCAGGTAAGTCTTAAGGTGGAAGAATCAGGCCTTCCTCAATCTGTTCCTTCGCTCACCTTTGTTTTGTCTCTTTTTCTCCTTAGGCGCTGAAAGGCGACGGATGGTGCCAATGGTCGCTGAAGAGCCCGAGGGCGCCTCGTGAAGGTGAGTGGAACGCGGCGCTGCAGCGAGCGATGCGATGCGCTTCTAAAAATAATGTATTTTCTCAGGATCGTCGGAGTGATGGTTCCGGACTCCGGATGGAGGTAGGTAAAGTTCAATTATTCACCTTTCTCTCCTTTCCTTCCTTTTCTGGTGTTCCAGGTTGCAGGCGGGCGTGGCTGGAGCCAGGATGCAGGAGCAGACACGGTGAGCATCCAGCTGCTAGATGCAGAACAACGCGAAGCGTGAGCTGCTGTCTGGGCGTGGTTTAAATAGCCCCCAAAGTAGTTCCAGGTAAGTATTCTTCCTCAGCCACGCCCGAGTGGTAAAATAGTCCCATAGGTAAAATAGTCCCTTTCAGACCTCAAGGAGGTCTGGATCCGGCAGCATGGTCTGCATCAGGTAAGTCCATCCAAGCACTCCCATAATGAGCCTGGCGCCTATGGTGCCAGGACTGATGCCTTCTATGAGCCTGGCGCCAAAGGCGCCAGGACAATGTCCAAAAGAGCCCCTATAATGGGTTGCTGGGTCCCTCCCTGGGGACATGATGTCTGCTTTCGGGGACGCCGGTCCTGAACTGGCTTCGTGACAACCATGCCAACTGTCCAAGGCAGCCCATGCAATTCTCACTACACTCCCTTGTTTGGCAATCGTAGATGCCTGGCGACTCATGCACCCTGACTCCCATACATACTCCTACTATTCCACAGTACACGATTCACACTCCAGGATAGATAGGTGGCTTTTATCTGACATACTGATCAGGTGCATATCCCGCCTACTGATCCTCCCTTGAACTTTATCTGATCACTCACCAGTGATTGTTTCCCTCATCTGGGGGCCCCGACTATAACAAAACAAGACAGTGGAGAATGAGGCCCCACGCTCTATTCGACCAAACCTTTACAATTGAACTCGAATCCTCCATTGAGGACTTCTTTGAGATCAATAACAACTCTGTCGCAGCTCAGGCCACCCTTTGGGAATCATTCAAAGTATACATTAGGGGTATTGCTATCTCCAAGCAGTGTGGTATCTTGAGAGAAATCTGCAAGGAGATCGCCAGTAGCGAATCGACCCTCGATGCCCTCGAAACCCAATATGCCCTCGATCACGCTTCCAAAGCGTTGGCACTACTGGGATCGGAACTGGACACATTCCACGCCCTGGCAGAACGCGAAGTTAAATTCCTAGACAGCCCACATGCAGTTAGGAAGTACAGCGAGGGTGAACGACCAGGGCGACTGCTCGCCAGGTTGATTCATAGAGAATTCAGAGCTCCCAACATACCGGCGATAGAACGGCCAGATGGAACACTAGCTACGTCCCCTCAGGACATCAACTCAGAATTCCTTTCATTCTACACCTCACTGTACTCTAAAGTTGATGGCCCTCCGACGCCCGAGATAAGACTCCGATCTGGAAAGCCTCACTCTCACTGTCCTCTCCGCTGATGCTAGTGCGTTCCTGGAGACACTTTACACCAGAAGAACTCTCCGAAGCCATTGACTCGTTGGCATCGGGTAAGGCCCCCGGTCCAAACGGGCTCCCTATTGACCTGTACAAACGCTTCAAATCGCTCCGAGTCCCATATCTATTGGCTCTATGGGAGGAGGCATGCGAGAAAGCTATACTTCCACCCTCTCTTCGTGAGGCGATGATAACGGTTCTCCTTAAACCCAGCAAAAACCCCGCCCAATGTGGCTCATACCGCCCTCTGTCTCTAATCAACAGTGATGTTAAAATATATGCTAAAGTACTGGCTATCCGACTGTCCTCGTTTATGCCTCACATCATCCACCCTGATCAAGCCGGGTTTGTTCCTGGTAGATCCACTGCCCTGAACCTAAGAAGACTCTTCAATGCGATTAGTAGGATCGGCCCAGAGGTGCAGGCGGTGGCGGCCACTCTTGACATGCAGAAGGCATTTGACTCTGTGTCATGGGAATATTTATGGCGAGTCCTCGAGAAGTGCAAGTTTGGCCCCAGTTTCCGCACCTAGGTTAAATTGCTTTACACGAGTCCATCGGCCAAAGTTCGCAAGGAAGACAGGTGCTCCCTCCCCTTCCAGATAGCTAGGGGAACACGACAGGGCTGCCCCTTTTACCACTGATATTTGCCATAGCCATAGAACCCTTTGCCGACATGCTGCAGCAGACACTCCCCCAGAGGGCTACGTACTGCTGGCCAAGCCGATCTTGTTTCACAGTATGCCGATGATGCCCTCCTGAACATTTGCTCCCCAGAAGTCAATTTAGCCCCTATCCTGAAAGATGTGGTCCGCTTCGGACACATATCGGGTCTAAAAGTAAACTGCTCTATTATCTACCCTTTTCCCGCTCACAGATTCCACGCTCCCCCTCCTCTGACCCGGACGGTTTCACTTGGTCCCAATCCAACTTCACTTACCTAGGGGTGGTGGTTTCCCAGCACGTGGCGAAGCTCCGTGAAGACAACTATTGCAATTACCTCACACGATTGGACTCTAAAACAAAGGGTTGGACTAGACTCCCCATCTCTTTAGCGGGTCGGATAGCCATACTCAAAATGGTGGTACTACCCCAGCTTCTCTATCGTTTTACAAATATTCCCCTGTGGCCAGGCGATGATTTCTTCCATTCGCTGTGGCGTATAACCAATACATTCCTTTGGCATTCCGGGGCGGTCCGACTCAAGCTGACCACACCCAAGAACTGGGTGGGTTTAGCGCCCCTGATTTCACCAGATATTGGTTAGTGGATCAAGCACAATTTGCCTCCTACTGGTTCAACACCACCGACCCCCCTCCACACGTCCGGCTGGAGAAACGCACGGTTAGTGATCAGGAAATTGGGTCCCTTATTCTTAAACCGGTCCCAGCGGATCCAGACTCGGCTGACCTCGTCGCCAGTACATCCTTGGCTTTAAGATCTGGAAGATAATTCCTATACCCTATCCCTTTCACGGTGACCTTCCTCTCTGGAACTTTTTTCCCAATGTCCCCTATATTTCACAATCCATAGTGTCCCGCTGGGCTGACTCGGGCTTCCTAGTACTCCGGGATATTTACAAACAGGGCAATTTCCTTGAATGGGCAGATCGCCCAACCCCCCCTCAAGCGGAAGCCTTCTGCGTGGCTAAAATACTCTTCCCTTCAGAGGAATCTTAAAGCCAGATACCCCAACTTCCCCACGATACCACCAGACGAGCCCATCATTGAGGAATTGTGCAAATTTGACCACTTCAGAGGCAAGATATCTAGGCTCTATACACTACTACAAACTAGCGCTGCTCCCTCCTTTGGTAAACTGAGATGTAGGTGGGAGGAAGACCTTGGAGTAGAGATCACCGATGAACGTTGGTCCCACATGTGTGCCAGAACTCACAACGTATCCTATAACTCCCGGTTTAAACTTATTCAACTTAAAGTGCTGCACAGGTATCATCACACTCCGAGCAGACTGCACCACATGTTTAGTGAGCTTTCTCCCAGCTGCCCCATGTGCGGTGCAGATCACGCCCCCTACATCCACATGATTTGGAGCTGTCCGCAGCTCACACAATTCTGGACCGAAATATGCGCTACGTTGTCTGATATGCTGGATTACACCAGAGACCATCCCCGTTGTGATGCCTCTTCCACGATTTCCCTAAATTGGGCCGGGACTCCAGAAAACTGGCTGGGTTGTGTATGGTGCTGGCAGTACAATGCATCCTGATGAACTGGCTCCGGCCCAGGGCACCCATGCACGCACAGTGGCTCAGGACGGTAACATGGGCACATGACACCAAGGAGGCATGGGGGACACTGCAACACCCGCACTCTAGGCCAAGAGACACCTGGCATAGATTCCGCAATTATATGGCCGTCGCTGCCTCAAACTCCGACAATCATTCCTCGAGACCTGACCCCTCCCCTGTATGACAACCATCCCAAGAGTAATGGCTCTTAAGCTTTACACTCATCCCACTACTCAGCACCCTAATGTTCTCTAATGCAACCATAAGTCAACACCTTATTGTGGACCATGTATTCATGTATTGATGTATACTGTTGTGGCATGAGCATCTTTTTTTTGTTCTGTACGTCGTCAAGTTAAATAAATAAAAAGTATTTTTTTAAAAAAAGATGTCCAAACTCTACGACTTCAGGAGACATGCTGCTAAATTCAATGAGTGAGGTTTGAGGGTGCACTGTTAGTCCCCCGTATTAAGTGAGCAGATTGTTCATGCATGGGAGTTTGATGGGAATCGCACATCGGCAGTTTGTGCAGATGTGGATACTAAGGTTGTCTTGGCCACATAGGAGCAACTAGGATGAGCGTCAGCTGTTTTGTGGATTTTGTTCACCACCCTATTCATAAGAATGTGTTAGGGGGCACGGGGGGGGACAGCGTAAGCGAATTTCCCTGATCAGTTCATCCATAGGGTGTTCCCCTTGGAGCCTGGTTGGGGGAACCTGGATGCAAAGTCTGGGCATTGACTGTTTGCTTGTAGCGAACAAGTCTATTGTGGGCAACCCCATTGAGAGAAGAGGTGCTCTACGACCCTTGAGTCTAGTTGCCACTCGTGTTCCTCTGGCAGGGGATCTCTGCTCAGAGTGTCCGCCAGAGAGTTGAGTTCCACTGGAACATGCTGAGATGATGGGAATATTTTCTGTTTGAGTGCCCATTTCCAAATTTGTTGCGCTAGCTTGGACAGATTTGGGGAACGTCTGCCCCCTTGTTTGTTGATGTAAAACATTGCCATAGTGCTGTCTGTGAGGCCTTGCACTGCCTGGTTCTTCAGGTGCAGCTCGAACTTTTGAAGGGCCTTGAACACTGCTAGTAGTTCCAGCAGATTGATGTGGTTCTGCGCCGTAGCACGAGTCCACAGACCTTGAGCTGCGTGATGAAGGCAATGAGCCAGTCACCCGGTGAGTGAGGAGTCCGTTATGACAATCGCCTGTACTTCCGGATCGTGGAAGGGTTTTCCCCTTCAACAGATTTTCTCTTGTCCACCAGCGAAGATTTTGTATTAGTGTTGGCGAAACGACCACTAGATCGTCCCACTGACCGCTTGCCTGAGACCACTGTTTCGCCAACCACTCCTGCATGGGTCGCAGGCGCACGTGTGGTGCCAGGTAAATGCAAAACACCATCATGCCTAGCAAACTCAGCTTTGCGTACGCTTATCTGGCGGCCAGCTTGATAATGTGGAATTTGCAGTAGCATGTTTTGGACTCTTTCCTCTGATGGAAAGACCAACCCCTCTTCTGAGTTTATTACAGCTCCTAGGAACTGTTTTGTTGTGCTTGGCACAAGGGTTGATTTTTTTCTCGTTTATTGAGAAGCCCGATTGAAAGAGAAGGCTGATTGTTATTTGAATGTTTTGGCTGAAAACTTGGGGATTATCCCCTGTAATCAGCCAGTCGTCCACGTAAAGGTACACTGGGATTGCCTCCCTATGCAGGTGCGCTGCCACCACCGCCAGTATCTTTGTGAATACCCTTGGTGCAGATGCTATTCCGAAGGGTAACACTTTGAATTGGTAGTGCTGGTTTGCCATCTTGAACCTCAAGAATCTTCTGTGCGCTGGGAACATTGAAATATGAAAATAAGCATCTTTCATATCCAATGTTGCCATGTAATCCCCCCATCTTCAGCTGAGGGATTACTTCTCGTAGCGTGGTCATGTGGAACCTTTGTGGCTTGCCATATCTGATTTCAGGGCGTAAGTCAAATACTGGGCGCATTGTTAGATATTTCTTTGGCACAAGGAAGTAGGTTGAATAAATACCCTCGTTTACCTGGTTGGCCTTCTCTGGCGTCCTTTTGGAGCAGCGTGGCGATTTCCTCGAAGAGGATGCGTTGGTCTTCTTTGGAGTGAGTTTTCTGGCACGGTGGATGGTTCTGGGGTTGCTCAAGGAGCTCCACAAAATAACTGCCCGCCACGGTGGACAGCACCCATTTGTCTGAGGTGATTCCCTCCCATGCTTGGGTAGAGTTTGAAATGCACCCTCCTACTGGAGAGGCATGGGAGGGCACCTGGAGCGGGTAGTCACTGTTTTGGAGGTGCGTTAACACCTCTGGAGGAGGAGTCCCTCCCTCGTCCGCGAGATCTACACAGACCCCTCTGGTAAATTTGAGAGGCTTGGCCTTGATTGTTACCCCATGTTGTCCCTTGATTTTGATTGTAGCTTGAACCTTGTTGGGAATTTTGTCCGCGTGAGCGCCGAAAATTATTACCCTTTTGGCCAGTGGGTTTATTGGTTAATTGGCCCAAAGATTTCAGTGTATCAAATTCTTCTTTAGCCGTCTTTAAGGCATCTTCAACTGCTTTTCCAAAGAGTACGCTAGGCTCTATGGGCATATTGAGAAGTGTGGCTTGCGTCTCCTGCTTGAAGCCGGATTGGCGTAACCAAGCGTGCCACTTAACAATGGTTCCCTCTGCTATTATCCTTCCCACATTGTCTGCAGCGTCAAGATTAGTCCTCAACATGCAGCTTGAAACTGCCCTGCCTTCTGCTGCCACAAGTGGTGGGTCCAGGGGCCGATGACAACAAGGCTGAAACCTTCGAAAGTGGTAGAGATTAAGAGAGACTTGGCACTTTTACATGAGGACGAGTGGGAAGGTATATGAAGAAGGTTTGGGGAACTGTACAGGAGTAGGTGAAACAGCACAATGGCTCTACAAGCAGATAGCTGGGGAACCCTCGGTGAGGGGGAAATACAGAGTTACCAATCGAGCAAAAAAGGAAGCAGCGGGAAGACACGACATTAAGGAGACTTCGCTTTGAGGACGGAAGGGGACAGTGACAGTAGTATTGGGACAATGGGGTCAGATAAGGATTGACAGGGGAATGCGGACGAGGAGTAGAGAAACACTCTCGCCGCTCCTGGGCATCAAGCCCAGACAGACAATATGGGGAGGCAAAGAGAATATGGTTAGAGAGGAGGACTGTTTGCACTGCTTGGGAGCTTTGTTAGGCCGTGGTTTAAACCGAGGTTTGAGGGGAGCTATGTAGTCGAAAAAGCAACAGATCATGCACTGAAATAAACTGGTGTGAAGGTGTGAAATTACATTGGAGACGTCAAGCCCTGCCAAGGCGACACCTCTTCCCAGCTAAAAGAAGACTATTTAATGCAAGAAGACAAAGGACAGCACCACGAATAACACAGTCCAGGACCAGAGAGTTAGGGATGGACAATACACACACCTAGAATAGGCACACGTTCTTTTCCTTACAACAGGTATCGAGAAAGTAAAGACGGTCCGTGCTACATGCTTTACAATAAATGCAATTCATTTTAGTAATGTTTTATACGGTTTGTGATACAAAGAGAAAGTGAACGAATGATTCCTCCAAGGCTATTCTTTCATGCATTTCTGTTATATGTAACCCATACTTACCCACAACTGACAAGTGGAAATCCGTCTATCATTACGTTGTTTAGTGATTCAAGAATCCGTAGTGTGGGAGCGATTGTTCTTCGCAGCACTCTTCCCAATACTATGTAGAGCTTAATTTAAACACACACCAACATAATAACACATTTTCCAGGCGACTCACAGACTCATGGATCAGCCCAAAGGAACATCAAAGGATAACAGGATGGGAATTATAATACGAACTGGCGTGTTAATGTTTTGCGGCTTTGCTGTCTCTACCTCTTTACACTCCTTATTCTACAAAGATTGTTTTTTTGACCCTTTCTAATGCGAACCAAATCCATGCCGTTATGGAAGCCATATCTGGGAAGTCAAGCACTGTTAAAGTAGAAAAGAGGGTTCGGCGCAGTGCAGAAGTACATTTTAACCAGTTGAATTCATATATAACTGATTCGGCCCGTATTTCAAACATATGGTATAGCCACATGGCCAAAGTGGGTAAGGAAACAACAAAAGAGCTGTTCTGCCTGGTCTCTCATCCCCTATGCCATGAGTGCATCCAGAACGTTAGTGGCAACTGAAATACCAGCGACCACTTGCATCTTTCGCTTTGCACCACAAGAGGACGGTTTCAGGGGAAGCGAGCCACACTAAGGTGGGATTTCCTAGAAGATGTTCCTGTGCGAAGATAACTACATCAAGACGCAGGAAATGCTGGACGATTACTGGAATAGTGACAAAAGTATAGAATACATCACAGGAGGTCAGCAAAAAGGAGAAGTACAGATAGTAACACAGAAAGAGTTAGTGTCCCAAGACAGGACCTAGGGAAATAGGAGGAATGCTGGGAAAGACCACAGATGCTAGTATATGGACAATTATACACAACAGCCAATGGACGGACAGAGTAGTGGGAAGCAATGCACCTGCTCTCCCAACAGGGCCAGTGGAAGTAGTGCAGCAAGAAAATGGCAAGTGGCTCAAGGAACGGGTAGAAAGTGCAAAACTGCTCACATGAGTAGAAAACAAAGCAGGGCCCGGTGCCCATCATACCGCTCATGTTTCCAGAATGATGACCAAGTAGAGGTTGGGGAAAATGAAGGGTGTAAGAAGATTTCCAAGATACCAGGCATGAAGGTCGGAACAGCAGTTCTCTTGGTACACTACTGGGCCTGCAAGTCAAATGCGTATTTGCAGCTGCCACTAACAGAGGGGGAATATGTTCATTCGTGCATCTTAACACCCCAGCACTAGTAGTGCTTTGCAAAGACATACAAGCAGAAAGGTTCCCTAAAACAGAGGCAAACAAAAAAAGTAAGATCTGTAGGGTTGACAAGAGTAAAGAGAGGGAACTAGGTCTCATCAGATCTAGAAAAGGCATTAGATTCGATACCACCAGATCACATGCGGTTCAGAAGAACGGAGGTGTTCTTTGCATCTATCGTTCAAGCGGTTCAAACAAGCATGAATGCCAAATGGCTCCAGATCACCTGTTGGGAGCTGATGCAGACCATACAAAAATTAACCATCAAGGGGTTCAATGGCATCAAGGAAAAACTAAGAGCAGTTAGGCTGAGGTCCTCAAGCAATAGATCTCCTCAAAGCCATGGAGGGAGGCGTTAACGTCAAGATGGGGTCTTCTTGCTGTATCTATACCCTGCCCATGACGAAGACAATGGGACACTGACAGAGGCCATCACCCGGCTTTCTGAACTGCACACAAAGACATAGGCAAAAGCGCAAACTGCATGGAAGAATGAAGGTTGGCAGTTGTTATGTTATGCTTAATATAGCTCGTGGGATTCCGCTCCCACGAGCCCAGTGTTCCAGCCCCATCCTGACCGAACCTTCCCACCTCCCCGTTCTATTTCGGTTGCTGTGGTCCGACCTCTGGGGGCCGCGGAATAAAGCTCCTGTACCCATTGTACGCTTCGCCTCTTTATTACATTGGCGACGAGAAGGTGAACCGGCCCCCGGAGCGCAGCGGACTGCCTCAGCTACCAGCCTCGTCCAGTCTCCGTTGCCGCCGCCGTACACATACGGCCGCGCCCCTCCCCGATTCCGGGTAGAGGGCGGCGCAGACACAGGCGGCCGCGCCCCTCCCCGATTCCGGGTAGAGGGTGGCGCAGCCGCAGAACAGGTACCCTCCCAGCAAGCAAGGTACGATTTAATTGGGGTTTTGGGCACCAGACACCTCGTCACGCGCCATCACGCCCACGCGCAGCTCCAACAAAAGGAAAGGACCGCAAAGCGCATCACGTGCAGCCATTTTGTTGTCCCTGTTACCATAGTGACATTACGGCAGCCATTTTGTTGTCCCTGTTGTCATAGTGACAACGTTATCGAGCATTTCTCGTTCCTCCACAGCCACTAAACAAATCCTTGTCTACACAAAAGCCCCATCTGCTTTTAATAAAGACCAAGAGCAAAGACTCAAACCAGATTCTTGATCAAAAAAAAAAAAAAAAAACTATTCCACAAAAGAAAACAACAAATAACGCCTTCTCTTACCCAGTGACTTTTGCAATCCAGAGACACACGTAAAAAAAAAAAAGAAAAGAAAAAATAAAATATTCATTTTTTTTCCTTCCCAGCCTGCCTCTTAACATAGTTTTCAGCACAATTTTAACACAGCTTCACATCTCCCATCATGCAAAACATCCCCCATCCGGCCAAATTTCTCCCGTGCCCTGGGACACGTGCCTCTCCCTGGGAACAATGGATCGATGGGTTCCACATCTACCTGAGAGCCATTGGGGGCAACAAATTCAACGATGACCTCAAGGAAGCGACACTATTGAACTGCATAGGAGCAGAGGCACTAAGACTGTTTAGGGCACTACCAGAACCGGACGACGTTGGAGGTGATGGCAACCACAACCACAAATTCGACACAGCCTTAGCCAAGCTCACCAAACATTTTGGTAACAAAACCAACATTGTACTAGAGAGGTACAAGTTCTTTACCAGGAAGCAACAAAAGAGTGAGTCGATCGACTCTTACATTGCATCCTTGAGTACTGATGTCAACGTGTGAATTCACTGGTGTCAGCGATGAGTATCTGAGGGACCAGCTTGTCCTCAATGTAGCGGACCCTCGTATTCAGCAGCAACTATGGCAGATGAAGAATCCCTCCCTGGACCAAGCCATAGAGACAGCAAGGAGCTTGGTGACCACTGCCTGAAGGAGAGACTCGCCCAAAAGGATTGTGTTGAGGTGAAATCCGTTGAACCAATCCAGATGCTGACAACACTGAGAATCTGCTCGCCTTGGTCAGGAAGGCCCCAGCCTTCCGAGGCTCAAGAAACAATTCCAGGAGAGGAAAGGGTCCATCCAATGACTTCAGGGACCCTGTCCATTGCCAACGGTGTGGATGGTTCAAACACGAAGACCCTGAGAAGACGTGTCCCGCAAATAATGCTGAGTGTTACAAGTGTGGCCGCCGCGGACATTTCGCCAAGGTTTGCAACAGTAACAGGGGTAGAACAACCAGACCTCCCAGATACAATAGAGGCCCATCTATCAGATCTGCCTCGGTGAGATACATAGATGATCCCAGTTACGATAACATGCTGCTCATCGACCAAGACTCCCCTCCAATACAAATACTCACCATCACTTCCTCACGTGACGCCAAGGGCCCGTGGTTAGACATGCATGTAGATGGGACACTTCTTCAAGTAATGGTAGATACAGGTTCCCCCTATACAATGGTAGATGTCCAAACATTTTTGGGAACTCTCTCTAGGAAGATACAGGACCTACGCTGCACGCCAATAAAGGCCCCAGGTTATGGCAAGACTCCCATCGAAATAATTGGGTATACCTGGGTCAAACTCAAATTTTTTGAGAGAGAGACATATTGTAAACTCTTCGTGGCCAAAAATGGCTCTTCAGTTGTTGGTTGGGAGGAGCAAGCTGCCTTACGAATAAAGATCCACCCTGGAGAACAAGTTCCAGTCCTGAGTGTGCTGAGCGACACCGATGCTACAACCAGCTTAGAGCCCACCAACATAAAGTCCACTTTAGCCAAGATGTTTCCAAAGGTATTCAACAAGGTGGGACTCCTCCGAGGCTTTCAACATAAGATAGAAGAAGGACGCCGTTCCTATAGCCCATCGTGTTCGTGGAATCCCCTTTGGCACCAAAGACGCCTTGAGGAAAGAGCTCACCCGACTTTGTGAGGAAAACATCATCCAACCCATTGAGAGTTCCGAGTGGCAAACCAGACAATTCGATAAGGATGTGTGTTGACCTACGTGACTTGAACAAGAACATATGGGTGGACAGACATCCTCTCCCTAACATATCAGAACTCCTCGCAACCATGAAACCAGCCAAATACTTCAGCACCCTCGACCTCTCGTCGGCATACCATCAGATTGCATTGGAGGAAAACTCAAAAAATCTCACTTCCTTCGCGACACCTCTGGGGGCATTCATGTTTAATAGGATGCCTTTTGGCCTCGCATCAGCCGCAGCTGTCTTTCAACGGTTAATGTCGCACCTGTTTGGAGGTCTCGACGGTGTCCACTGTTTTCAGGACGACATACTCATATCTGCCGAAAACGAAAGAGAACATGATGCCAAGCTCATGTGTGTTCTCCAAGTAATTCAAAAAAGTGGACTCACCCTCAAATTGGAAAAGTGCAACATAAAATGCAACCAAGTATCCTATCTTGGCCACTCCATAAATGCCGAGGGAATCAGCCCCAAGAAAAAACTCATGGATGTCATAATAAACATCGCCGAACCCGAAAATAAGGATCAACTCAGGAGTTTTCTCGGCATGACCGAATATTACTCAAAGTTTGTAAACGACTATGCCAACAAGACGAAACACATGAGGAACCTCTTAAAGAAAGCCACCAAGTTTGTATGGTCCTCGGAATGTAAGAAGAAGTTTGAGGAAGTCAAGTGCGACATTAATAAGGCTCCTGCTCTAGCAATGTTCGACTGTAAGGCTAAGACCATCATCTCCGTCGATGCCAGCAAATATGGACTTGGTGGTGTCCTGGAACAACAGCAAAAGGGAAACATTGTGACCATTGCCTTTGCCTCAAGAGTCTTGCGAGGCGCTGAACTAAATTATTCAACGATAGAGAGAGAAGCCCTGGGGGTGAAATGGATTTTACAACATTTCAGGAACTTAATATGGGGCTTACCTATACTACTCAAAACTGATCACAAACCGTTAGTAAACATCCTCCATTGCAAGACACCACATCTCATTTCGCCAAGAATCAGGCGTTGGTTTCTCGATATCGTGCAATACAACCTCCAAGTCTGCTACACTCCCGGCTCATCAAATGGAGTAGCAGATTGCATTTCTAGACTCTCTACCAACCAGGAAGAAGAGACCGATCAATCTCAAGAAGACATCATAGCTACTATCAATCCTGCCATTTCCAAAGAAGATTGGCTGAACATCACCAACAATGACACAGAACAACAAGAAATGAGAAAAGCCATAATTAATGACTGGATCAAACCAAACCACATCCTAACAGACTTTATACCGTTCAAGGACGAAATAAGTATGAATGAAAAACACATATTCAGAGGAGACAAACTAATTCCACCTGTAATGCTTAAAGAGAAACTACTTGAACTAGCCCATGAAGGTCATTTGGGAAGAAGTTTGACGAAAAATAGACTCAGGAGCAATTACTGGTGGCCGCACATGTGGAAAGCAGCAGAAGAAACTGTAAAAAGTTGCGTCGCATGTGCCTCGAGCGACAAATCAAAAATTGTAAGGAAGACCCCTCTCCAAATCATAGAACCACCCAAGGAAGTCTGGTCAAAAGTTGCTATAGAAATTATGGGCCCCTTCGAGATCATTGAAAGTGAGAAAATATATATAATAGTGCTCGTAGATTATACCTCAAAGTGGACTGAATGGGGAATAGCTGAAACACACGTGTCATCCAAGAAAGTAACACAATTCCTGATAGAAATATTCAACAGAGAAGGGGATCCCAAGGAACTGGTCTCAGACAACGGATCCCAGTTTATATCGTCTGAATTTCAAGAATTCCTCAAGCACAGATGCATCAAACACCTAACAACATCACTATACCATCCTATATCAAATGGATTGGTGGAGAGGATGAACATACTTGTAAAGAGCATAATACAGCTGGCCATCGCCAACACTCTTCCATGGAGAGAAACCCTCAAGGAAGCCTTGTGTGCGTACAGAACAACACCACACACCACCACTAACATCGAGCCATTTACCCTGATGCGTGGTAGAGCTGCAACCAATCGTCTAAGACCAGCTTGGATATTCATGAATGGTGGAGAAGTGAAGATTAACATGGATAAAATCCGGAAGAGGACAATTGAGAAACAGACAAAATACAAAACACATTACGACTCCAAAAATGCAGTAAAAGAAATGCGAGTGCAAGCAGGAGACTGGGTCTGCGTCAAAGAACCAAAAAAAACATCCAAGTCCGAAAGTAAGTTCAGACCTCCACAGAAGGTCATCCAATGTCACGGCAAATCCGTCACACTTGATGATGGAAAGAAGTGGTCAGGAGATGACATAGTAAAGATAACAATAGACGTTCACAGACCGAGTACCTCCAAGCACACACCATTGGGAAATCCATCAGAGTCAAATCCTCCTTCCACGGGAGCATCTCAAATCAGCCAACGCGAAGACAACAGCTCTCACATGGACACTGAGAAAAACCTCAACAGCAGACTATCGAAGAGGAATCGGAAGATCATACAAAACTTTAATCAAGACTTCTTATATTATTAACAGTTTCCATATGCATAAACCCCTTCCCCTTTCCCCCCCCCTTTCTGTTTTCCTAACAGCGGAGATGTTATGTTATGCTTAATATAGCTCGTGGGTCTCTGCTCCCACGAGCCCAGTGTTCCAGCCCCATCCTGACCGAACCTTCCCACCTCCCCGTTCTATTTCGGTTGCTGTGGTCCGACCTCTGGGGGCCGCGGAATAAAGCTCCTGAACCCATTGTACGCTTCGCCTCTTTATTACAGCAGTCTTATGTATTCTCGTGGATACCAACGTGGATGGCCAATAGACTGAAGGTACTGGCCGCAGGCCTGACACTAGTGTTACTAGCGTTTTGTGTCATTAGGATAGCTATCACACAATGTAGGAAGACAACTAAAAAGACTTAAGGGAAGTACTGATAGACGTAGAGACTGAAGATGAGGAAACCAAGAAATGCACTAACATCACAACTGGCGCAGTGTCCTCTAGTCCCGATAGGAACAGTGTTCAAGTACCCATTCAACACCCGCGACTATTGGGGGAAGATGTGTTTGGTGCTACCCTGGTGGAGACTGCAGTTACGCGACATGGAGCCTGGATGATCATGGAAAATGCTATGGACATCTCGGTGGGATACTGAAGATTTGGGTCCCGAAGTTGAAGATAAAGAGTCTTGCAGGTACTATGGTCGACCAGAGGGGGGATTGTAGACTGGGGGTGGGGGGTGGGGGGGCAAAATATGGTACGACTCGGCACGAAGGTCTAGAAATGAGAGATGCGCCTCACTCTTGGGCCCATCACCGATGTACTGCAGGTGTGAGAAACGCTATTCTCTCAGCCATTTAAACCATACCCAATCGAAGATTTGGATGATATGAACATGACATCCATTGAGCAAGTCGAATGACAGTAAAGCCAAAAATCAATGACGTCATCACGACATAGCCACATTTCTACATGAAGCATATATTCATCCATTCATGAAGTTACACGGACATACATTAGTTTATTGCATATAGGCACAAAGTACATGCTATGACTCACTTAGGCAGAGGATGGACACATACAAATCTCTACGTTTATATCTTTCGCCAAAGTTGAAGCCACAAGATGAAAAGTATTCATATATTTAGCTTGCACATGTTTCACTGCCACTAACATGGAGAAGCCATAAGGAATAATATGCAAGCTGTAGGCCTCCAACGTGACGGGAAAAGGAGAGACAAGTCTGGGACACATGGAAGGGCTGGCGTGATCACCACAGCCAGAGACAAGCAGAAACGCTGCACCCAGCCAAGGACAATAGGAGACAGGGAAATTCAAGTTAGCAAGGCGATGAGCCACCTGCAGAAACTCAGGTTAAAAATCCTTATAATTACAAGCAAGACAGCTTCATTTTATGGTCTCGACACAGGCGACGCCGGCCGAACAGGACAGTGCCCATTCAACCAAGGTAAACAGAGAGGGCTGTTCCCATCGGACCAGGGGAGAAGAAGTTGCAAGTGTTGCCTTCGGGCTGTTAACTGAATACACTCTCACAGGCTTAGGTGATCAGAGATGGCAATATTAGAGATGACAACATTAGGGAACGCTCCGCACCTCCATGTTCTTTCTCATTGCCTTGAAAAAGTACACTCAGTATGGGAACTGGCCAGGGTCTCAGGGGCCAATTATCTCTCTGCTACCCTGCAACATTTTACAGTGATACTAGTGGAGGGGGTCCTACAGGAGGAGCCACTAGATACGGTTAAGCAATAGTAGAACTAACCCTTACAGTTTCCATATGTAGGTCACCCAAACTAGCCAATGTAAATGTCCGATAGGTTTCGGGGATGGAACCTGAATTTGTGATGTCACACCGGTATAAAACTGGGTGACACACTCAGACGAGAGCTTGAGGATACTCGTATTTCTGGTGAGATACCGGTCTTTTTTGTTTTGCTAATAAAAGACAGTAACTTTGCCCGATGGCCGAGTCTCCCGTTCTTGTGGCTGGGCATCCTTGATGGGTTAGAGTGTTATCTGCTGATAATTGGGGAGACTGATAGAGAGCCCCGGCCACGGTACACATCCCCTCTGAGCATCTGTGCGAATCAGGTGGCCTTTCTGTGCATTTATAAGTGCATCCTGAATTCACAAACTAATGCGCTTTTAAATGTGCAAAAAATTAAGGTGACCCCATGCACCTGCTTCGAATAGGCACAGGGGTTGGGATGTTGCATGACATGGTCTTTGATGACCTTGTAATGCAATTTCTTTTTTTTTGCGTGGCAGCAGAGTTATTGACTGCTACGGACTCACTTGCTTTTCTATTACTCTAACAGATAGAAATATATATATTTTTTTTTCACATCATATTTTACAGTGAAAGGCCTGTAAAGGGTTTGTCACAGTGAAATGTGCTGGGAGCCTGTAGAATAATTAGTGTCACGACATTAATATATTAAAGGGTGCTGGGCAGCACATCATTTGCAATACAGCTCAACCCCAAGAAATTTGCTAGTCATCTTTGAGAATAAGGTGACCTGCTAACACAATGGGGCATCTAAAAACAGTGCATCTTCTGCTCCATTGTTAGATGCCTAATCTCTGGCTCAAAATCTACATGTTTAAACATTTCAAAAATAGTCACAATATGATGGGCAAAGGAGAGACGGGGGAGCAATGGGCAAGAGAGCAGTGGGCCAGAGGGGACGTGGTGGGCAAGAGAAGAGACTGGTTGGCCAGAAAGAGGCAGTGAGCTGTAGGGAGGAGAAGAGATAGGAAAAGGAGGGTAAGTTGCGAGCATGGTTTAGAGTATGGTAGGGAGTGGGAGTTGCGACTTGGCAGGGTGACAGAGCACGCAAGTATGTGCACAGATGGCACATTAAGAGGTATGGGTGTGTAAATTGTGATGGTATATTGGTGAGTGTTAAGGGTGTTAGCGAGTGGGATGTGTGGGTGCTTGGAGAACATACAAGGGGAATATATATTGTCACCATTACAACTGATATTGATCAATAAAGTTCATATTAATTAGGCACGCAAATTAAGCCAAAAACGTACAGCAAAACTAACATTGTTCTGTCAAGCCAGGGACATTTGTGACTCTTCCCATTAAATTGATACAAAAAGGTGCAAATCACAGCAACCTAGCTTCATTGTAGCCTCACACACAGTCTCTTTCTTGTAACCTGCCAGTCTTACATCCTCCAGTCATACAACAGTCTGTTAAAACTGCTTGAATGTGGTTTAGGTGAAACTTACAATGTAGCTCAGGAATCAAACCACAGAGTATTTCCCTCCTTTTGTTATTTTCAACCACATGGTTGAAAACATAGAAGAAACCATCTTTCCCAAACAGTATGTCCTCAATTGTCTCAGACATACCCTGTGGAAGGGTCTTGGAAGCAGTAGGTATGGGCAGGTAGTTCAGGATACAGGGATCAAAGAACATGCAGGACTAGTGTGCCCCTTTACAGAACACATGTGAGTCTGTGTAGCCTTGGATAGGACACAACAAGCCAGCACAAGGAGGCAGTGAATAGATACATGTAGGTTTCATCCTGTCGGCATCTCCAACTCTTTCTCTCGCCATAACTAGTAATATACCCTTGACTATATTAGTAATGTTTCCCTATGACTACAAATGCATGGACTTACAAAAGATCGCAAAGATGCTGCCAAGGATGTTCATTTTAGCACCCACTGGGATGGCAAGGGACATAACTCAAGGCCCCAATGACAACAGATCCTGTTCAAACGAATACATTCTTGAGATGACGACATACCAAAGATATGCAAAAGCTACGCACTTAAACAAGGCCTCCCTCACTATTGTACAGGCATTACATTGAAGTACTTACATCTATAGTCTTGTCATTGAAATATTTTATGTATTCCGGTCCCATGTAGAGCGGGGGCGTACACGTCATCAAAAAGACTGAAATGGCAAAACAAAAGGAAAAAACAAAGTGCAAGAAGAAAATACAATTATAAAAATGTATAAACAATGAAATGCAGTACCACTGACCTACAAGGCAGAGGAATAATTTTCAGTTACATTGGAATGTGTGCTGAGGCTTTCAACAAGGACACCACAGATTCAATCATATATGAATACCGGAAGGACTAAGGCCATCAACACAAACTTCACATGCAGACCAATAAAAGGACTATTAAAGTTTGAGACGACCAGCATGGGCCTCCCAGGCTAAAGGATCACCTTATACAAGAGGTGCTGAGGCTGTCTAAGGTTTCAATAGCTGAATGATCACTGTGAAATTTGTTTTGGACTGACTTAAAGACTCTTGAATTCAGACTCAAACATCAACCATTAGAAAGAGAAAATGGTGCTCAGGCTTTAAACTACGACCACTCAGCCCGACTATCACAGAATAGAAAAAGGCAAAGACCTTCAGTAAGAACCCCATGCAGTCAACCATCATGGAACAAGGACCTCAAGGTAACTAGACCCTAAGTGAAAAGAAGATGGTCTGAGCCTTTGAACAGGAACTTCACAGGCCCATCCATCACAGAATACAGGAGGAACCAAATCATTCCACAAGGAACTTTAGATGGTGAATTATTAGTAAATAGAAGCAGGTCAGAGTACTTTAATAGGAACCTCAGTGATGCAACGATTACTGAATACAAGAGTGGATGGGACTTTCAACAATTACCTCTGTTGAATAGTAGAGTACTTCAACAAGGACCTCAAAGACTACACCATCACAGAGTACAAGGACTGAGGCTTCCAGCAAGAGCATCAATGACTCCCCAGATTCTACACTGAGAGGTAGGTGCCCTTTGCTGGACATAGTGAGTTAGAATGAGAGAATATACCTAGACAGCATGAAATAGAGGCAGAGGGCCTTACCTGGACACAGTGAGAGTGAGCATGAGCAGGGGTATATAGGAGGTAAAACCGTAATTACAAATATAAGGAGATAGGAAAGAGGACAATTTCTAGATCGAGATTTTCTCAATGTGAGAATGTAGGATATGAGGCAGATTAAGCTAGTAGGGAGGCATTTACCCCCTAACCTAGACACAAATTGATAGGAGGAATATGCTTACCTAGACACAGAGTGAGATACAAAAGCCCCATCCGGATGTCCAGTCGGAAGAAGAGAATCGCATTTGCCACTTTACTGAACATGAAGATATTTCCCATGTGCTGCTCAATGGTGACTGTAAGACAGAAAATGGAGGAACTATGAGAACAGAGGGGTGCCCACAAACATCACATGTCGAGACCCCAAGAACAAAACAGAAGTGAAGTCAGAGACTATAAATATCAGAGGGGAAAGGCCATGGGAAAAATAAACAGCAGGCAAAAAGTGAGTGTTAAGATGAATTTTCAGAACTGGCCATGTGCGAGTTCCGAGAAGCCACCCCATTACAGTGAGCAGCGAAAAGACTCTTGGATCCATCAAATCTCCATCAATGTACATAGTTGAGCGATAAGGCTTAGACTTCAAGAACTGTGGGGCTGGTTAAATAATGCAATGAGACAGAACAATCCAATAGCTCAAGTTACACAGGAAAGTATAATCGCACATTATTTATTAGGCCGCAGCACACTATGCACTAGAAGAAACAAGTTACTTACCCGTAACTATTGTTCTCCAGCATGCGTCTGGCATGGATTCACATGCTCATGAATATTCCCCACTCCGTCAGGCTGGGAGTCCTCAGTAAAAGAAAAAAACGTTTCATTTACAAACTGTATTTCTCCTCTAAACCAATCACTGTACTCCGAGTCATACTGCCCCAGCCAATGACTGCCCTCTCCCTAATACCCTCCTCTGGCAGCCATCTTCAGATTTCGAATCACGGAAAGTGGCAGTATGACCAAGAAGAGCCGCACAGGGGCAGGAGAAAGGGTTTGCATTTGAATCCATACCAGACCCATGCTGGAGAACAATAGTTACAGGTAAGTAACTTGTTCCTTCTCCAGCGTGGGTTCTGGCATGGATTCACATGCTCCTGAATAAAGAATGCAGAGCAGTACAACATCACACAACCACAGGAGGTGGCAAGGCCCAACAGAAGCAATTAATCTTACCTCTGGAACAGACTCACCTTCAAGCAAACAGGTTGCGTAGCCCTGCTTGGGCAACCCTGGAATTCTCTCTGGAATCCCTGTTGACACAGTAGAATCTCGTGAAGGTGTGCATAGACCTCCACGTAGCAGCCCTGCAGATGTCCAGTAGGGGCACACCAGACAGGAACACCGTCGTCGCAGCAATCGCTCTGGTGGAATGGGCTCTGGCAGTGGTCTGTTCGCCAACCGATGACGGTGCGTGATGCAGCCGGAGAGCCACCTTGAGACAGAAGCCTTGGACAAGGCCTTTCCATGGTTCATAGGACCAAAGTTCACAAACAGTTGAGACGTCTTCCGAAAGCCCTTTGTGCATGGTCACAGAGAACTTCAGAGCACAAGCAAGGTCCAGCGAGTGCAAAGTCCTTTCAGCCGCGACAAAGGTTTCGGAAAGAACACAGGCATCACTAAAGGCTTGTTGAGGTAGAATTCCGAGGGAACCTCTGACATAAAGGAGGGGTGCTTCCGCAGCAGCACCCTCGATTCGTGAAAAGTCAGATATGGCCATTTGCAGGAAAGGGCCTGGATCTCACCTTCACTCCGGGAAGAGGTGATGGCCACGAGGAAAGATGTTATCCATGAGAGGGGCCTGATGCATAGGTTGGAAGGGCCCTCTGCCAACCACCCCCCCCCCCCGATGTGCCTCATCAGGGTCAAAAGTCAAATGCTTGTGATCGAATGACAATATGCTCGAGTCAATTTGACCGAAAAAAAGGGTAGACATTTTTTTGTGGGGGGGGGGGGGGGGGTCCCCCTAAATCCCTGTTTTTGGTGTTAAAACACCTTTTTTTACCAATAGAGCAAAAAAAATATATATATACACACTTTAAAAAAAAAAAAAAGAGACCTTTTTGTTTTCGGTCAAATTGACTAGAGCATTTTGTCATTTGATCAAATGCATTCAAACATTTGACCGGACACCCCTCGTCAGCACCACATTGAGGTCCCATGCCGGGGCAGGGGCCTTCACCAGCGGGAACGATCGAAACAGTCCTTTGAGGAACTCCTCGATGAGACGGTGGGACCAAAGAGGATCGTCCTGGAGACCTGGTGCAGCAGGAGATAGCTGCCAGATGCACCTTGACGGAGACCTGCGCCAGCCCAGTCTTGACCAAGGACAACAAGTATGGAAGAATCTGCAGGGCCGTGACCCTGAGCTCCAGGATACTCATGTGGATATCCCTCTCCTCCGGCTGCCACAGGCCTCTGGCGTGGAGACGTCCGGGGAGGCCTCCCCAGCCCTCCAGGGAAGGGTCCGTGGTGACAGTCTCCTGGTACGGGGAGGGCTCTGAAATCCTGTGCCCCAGGCGATATTGGAGCGTACTCCCCACAACCTTATCACTCAATGGAACTCCTCGTAGAGGGTAATCTTGTCTGAAGCTTCCGGTCACTTGGATCCAGCGAGCGTCCAGGAACTCCTGAAGAGGTTGCATTTGCAACCTGCAGAGCCGGATCAGGTAGATGCATGACGACATCATGCCAAGCAGCGACTTGATGGTCCGCACTGTGGCGGTCTTCAGTGCCCACAGCCATTGCACCTTGCCCAGCAGGGCCGCTATCCTCTCTTCCGAGGGCGCCACAAGGCAAGAGAACCTTGACCCCAGGAACAGTGCGTTCTGCGATGGTATCAAGTAGGACTTTGGATAATTGACGGAGAACCCCAGATCCGTCAGCAGCCAGACGGTCGTCTGTGTGGTCTGCGGCCGTTTACCTTGACCTTATCTGGATGAGCAAGTAGTCGAGATACGGCTACATGTGTATTCCTTGGAGACTTACATGGGCCACCACTGGCGCCAGGCACTTCATAAACACCCTGGGTGTCGACTTCAGTCTGAAGGGGAGGGCCTTGAATTGGTAGTGTCTTCCCAGTACCACAAAGCGCAGGAACTTCCTATGCTTCTCGTGAATGAGGACGTGGAATTATGCGTCCTCCAGATCCAGCGACATCAAGAAGTCTCCTTCCTCCAGTTGGCTGAGCACGTGCTGCGACGGGACCATCCTGAAATTTTGGTACTCTAGGTATTTGTTGAGACGCTGCAGGTCTAGAATGGGCCTTCAGCCCCCAGTCTACTTTACCAAGAAGTATCTGTAGTAGACTCTGGAGCCCCGGAGTCGCTTTGGAACCAGCTCTATCGCCCCTTTTCTTATGATGGCCCATACTTCCTGCAGGAGCCGAGGGATGTGCTGCTCCTGCCAGGCCACCGGAGGTATCCGCAGACACTTCTGCTGGAACTCTAGAGTGTCTGTGGGCAAGAGCGTCCAGCACCCATCGGTCGGTGGACGTGATCTTCCACTCTCAGGGTGCATGATTGGGGGCCCAACGTCCTGGCCGGTTCAGGCTTGCTTCGGGGCCGCCGTGCCGCTTTGGGGGTGATGACTATGCTGGCCACCTCCACCGAAAGCCTGGAATCGGCCTCTGTAGGCCTCCGGAGTCATGGACCGGGAGGGTTGACTGTACGAAGAGGACCCTCTGCCGGAAACCTTTCGACGATCTGCCAGACTTCCAGCCGGAGGCACAAAAGGAAAAAGCAGTGTTGCTTAAAACGGGCCGTCTCTATGTCAGTCTTAGTGGCCTGCAACGACTCGTCGACGGCCTTCCCAAAGAGGTTGTCCTTGTCGAAGGGGATATCCAGCACCCTTGTTTGAACCTCCAGGCAGAAGTTGGTGGCTTTCAGCCAGTCACGACGATGGAGACGGACACTGTTCCCCACTCCACCCCCCCACCCCATCTGTCAGAAACCCTGCGTCAGCGATGTCCAGGACCACTCTGATTGCATGGTGCCATGCCACCGCCCCTTCTTGGAAGATGGAGATCACCTCAACCTGCTCGTCTGGCAGGAACTCCAGAATTGGGGCCATTTTATACCACAGCTCCCAGTCGTACCTGGCCAGGTTTGCAAGTGCGTTGGCCGCCTTAACTGTCGATGCTGCAGAGTAGATCACCTTTATTCCCATGGCATCAACTTCTTCCCCTTGCTATCCTGAGGGACGGAGGATGAAGATGAGGGGTTAGACGACGTCTTCCTCGCTGCCGATGGAACCACCGAGTCCGGAGATGACTGCGATCTTGGGCACTTGGATGCAGACTCTGGCACCTGGTACTTGAAGCTAGGCCATCCACCCAAACGTTGTCCAGGAGGGGCACCGCCATGATGCCCATCATCCTCTTGGCCTTGCGCCGTTGGTAAATGAAACCTTCCTTCTTGGTCTCTTCTGACATCAGTTGGAAGAGTTCAGACACTCGTGACTATGGCATGGAACAACCCCACCTCATCCGGTGGAGAAGCCCTTGGCTGCAGCGAACTGCCTGCCATGGCGATGTAGTCAGTAGCCGCTGTGTCCGTCCCCAGTGTCCGGGTCCTGAGGCAGGAAAGGCACGTGGCGCTTGTGTGGAGGTTGATGCAGTGGCCTAGGGTGCTAGTTCCTCTTTCGCCGGAGGTTGATCCGGGGCCACTGGGGCTAGAGCTGGGGACGGTGTCATCGGCATCCTTTTCTGAATCTCTGACACCAGGGTGTGTAGGGTCGAAAGGATGTCCAGAGATTCATCACTCAGTGGGGTCAGAGCGGAAGGCCTACGGGGCCCCACGCTGTCGTCTCCATTTCCGCCATCGTTGTCCCCGTCTGCATTTCTGCCGTCGCCCCCCACGTCCTCCTGGATCGTGTGTATGGACTCCCGGTCTTCCTCGTCTGGGGAAAACCGTCCTGAGGCCTTTCTCTGCCCCTCCCCCTTTTTTGCATCCTGAGGTGTCAAGTTCGGGCTTAGCGATGGCTTCCTCTTTTATGGGGTCTTCTACACCGACCCAGCCAATGCCTCCCATCTTGGGGGTAGGGATACTCTGGGCACTGCGGGGTCCACCTTGAATGGCCCGTTTGGCCTTCGAGAGTGTGGCCACTACCAACTCGATTGTCGAAGAGGACTTCACCTGGACCGCCTGGGCCTTCTGGGGCAGGTCGGTCGGATTTTTCTTGTACCTTCATCTTCTCTGGCTTTTCCCGCAGCTTCTCTGGGCTAGCCGATTTCCTCTTCGAGGAGGAGCTGGATCCATATGGTGCAACCTACGGGTTTCATTACAATTTTTTCAAATTCTTCTATGTTTGTCTTGTCTAATTGACCTGTGTCACTCTTATTCCACTTTCCATGAAAGAGTGCACTTAGTGATGTATAGCATGCTGTATTAAGGGGTAATGGCTGTACATACCAACCCATTCCTTTTCCGCCATGCTGGGGTAAATGCGTGCAGACCCAGCAGTTAGTCTTGTTCAAGATTGAGCGAGTCATATTCATAATTAAAAGCAATGTGTTATTGCCATAACCTTCCCTGGGTCTTTCTTCTATTGGAGGGAGAGTATAAGAGAGTACATGGACTAGACTGTCTGTGACAGATGCTTTTGTGGCAGGCAAAATAGAACTTCATGGGTTCACGCTCTCCAGATACCATAATACTGGGATAACCATATATAGAATACCCAGAAGTGTCATAATCATTAAAATTACTTTCTTACAATTAATTTCTATTTTTCTTTATAGTCTCTATATTTATTACATCATCAGCGTCAGTGGAGGAGGGGGCAGAAACAGGTATCGGCATCATGCGTGACTCTTCTCCTCCAACAATGTTCGCCGGGAATCCTTCTCACAGCAGCACCCGTTGAAACACCAACAAATTCGAAAATGTTAACGAAGTGTTTAGGCCAGTTGTCAGCAGCCTTGATTGCTAAACGTAAGGCAAGATTATCGTGCTCTTGCACATTGCTCAAAAGACTCCAGAGCAAACATCAATTGCCTTCGTACCATAAGCGCCCCGCTTGTTCACACGGGGTGATCGACAAATGGATTTTTATTTTCAAAGATAGCACCGGGAAGCTGTGTTCCAGAGCTCCCAGACTGGTACAGTCCACACACTCCACTTCCCTAGGCCTCCGATTACCAATTCATCCGTGATGGGAATAGAGGCAACAACAAAAAGGCACAGATTAGATCACTTTCGATTTTGAGAACGTAGGTTGTACCTTTTCGCTCCAGGTAATGTGTGATCAATGAACAATGCAGATGCACTTCCAGATGTAGGCTCAGTATCAGCCTGTGATACAACAAGTGATGATGCAGGCTTTATGTCAGCCGGTGACGATGCGGATTCAGCTGGGCAAAGTTGGGGCACATTTAGCCCTTTCTCATTTTTGGCAATCCTCTGAGGCAGAATTTTTGGCAGAGAACTGGCAATGGGGTCTTTCGAGTCAGAGGCAGCTGTTTCTTTCCGGTCGTTTGGATCAGGCAGTTCTTTCAATGGCGATAGAATTCTTTTCGTGTGGGTGGCATGGATCCACGCCTTTCGACCATCCACACTGACTGCAGTTTGCGTTGCCAGGAGTACCTGGTAAGGGCCACGCCACCTTGGTGCAAGTGATGACTTCCTCTCAAAGTTTTTTACCACAATCCAATCGCCCGGCTGCAGACAAGGCCCTGGGCCTGTATATCTTGCAAGAAGAGCCTCCTGCACCTGGTGATGAATCAAACGAAGCTTCTGCATTAAAATGTTACAATATGTACTAAGCACTGGGAATTCTACTTCACTCAAGCGCCTGGGCTGAGGCGCACACCAAACATTAGCAGGTCTCCCCATCACAATCTCGTATGGGGAGAGTCCAGTTCTTGCTTGCACAGATGTGCACATACACAACAAAGCTAAAGGTAACGCATCTATCCATTTTAATTGACTCCCTGAACATATCTTGCTTATTTTGTTTTTCAATATGCCGGTATGGCGTTCAACAAGACTGGCACTCATCGGGTGCCTGGCACAATGGATTAGTTTATCAATCTGAAGGCCTGCACAAATCTGTAATATTACTGCGGCAACAAAATGCGGGCCATCATCTGACCATATGAACCCTGCCAGGCCGAATCGGGAAAAATATTCTTTTAGCATCATTTTTGCCGTGCTCATTGCTGTGCAGTCCTTTAGCGGGTATGCTTCCACCCACTTACTGAACGCACATACTACCACCAAGATGCATTTCAGATTCTGACATCTTTCCATTTCTATGAAATCAAAATTGATAACTTCAAAGGGCATTGAGGTGGGGCCAAAACTACCTGTTGGAGTGGCTGTTCCTCTTCCAATATTGTGTTGCAAACACGTCATACAATTATGAACTAGTCTCTCAGCATTTTTTCTTAGGTGCGGGTTCTGCCATACTGTGGCCAGATGCTGAATCATCTTTTTCGCCCATATGTGAGTGGGACTGTGGGCCATGGTGACCATTGCAGTTACATAGGAGTTGGGCAGCATCCACTTTCTGCTTTCTTTGTCCACCCAGCAACCTTCTAAATCTAGTTCTGCGGAGCCCTTAGCCCACCCTTTTATTTCATCAGCAGTTGCATCTGCCTGCATCTCGGACTGTGGCAATCCCATTTTCTATCATGCAGGGCACGTCTTCTGACTGTACTATCAACATTTTCGTGTGTAAATCAGTGGCAGTTTGTTTTGCAATTTTGTCTGCGAATGCGTTTCCTTTTCCCACGTTACATGTTATTTTCTTATGCGCCTCACATTTCATTATTGCCAGTCGCTTTGGACACGCAAGTGCTGACAACAATCACGCTATCAAAGGGCCATGTTGGATTTTAGTTCCATGTGATGTTAGGAAACCCCTCTCAGCCCAGAGTCGGCTCCCCAAATGCATACCGACTGTCAGTATATATATGTTTACATTTAGATTTTCTGAAATTTCACATGCTCTTGTCAATGCTATTATCCCTACTGCCTGCGCTGAATTGTATGGAACTCTTTTGCTCTCTACAATACTCTTTAGTGTCGTGATGGCGTAGGAAGCGGTTGACATGCCATCAGGTAATTTAAAACAGGAACCATCACAAAACAGTTTTCGGTCTGGCTCTTTCTGCGGGGTGTCTGTTAGATCAATTCTCCCTTTCGTTTCTTCCTCAGTAACCATCAAACAATCATGGGGAGGCGATTCATTTTCACCCACTTCTTCATTGGGAGAGGGCATTAATTCTGCAGGATTCAAAGCGCAACACCTCTGAATTTGAATATGTGGTGCAAACAGGCCAATTTCATATCTAGTCAATCTAGCTGATGTGAGATGTTGCGTCTGCGTTCTGTTCAAAAGAACATCTACTGTGTGGGGCACCATCAAAATCAAGGCGTGCCCCAACACCATTCCCTCGGTTTGTTTTACTGACGCGGCAGCTGCGGCGACAGCTCGTAAACACGGCAAAGCGCATGCTACAGGGTCCAGCGTGGAAGAAAAATAACCACATGGTCTATTTCTTCCGCCTTGTTCCCGGGTCAATACAGCCAGCGCGCAACCCTCATTCTCATGCACAAATAATTAGAAAAACATTCCATAATTTGGTGTGCCCAAAACTGGAGCCGAGCACAAAGCAACTTTGAGCAGATCAAATGCATTCTGACATGCCTCATTCCATGGCAAAGGTAGGGCAACATCTGTTGGTTTTACAATCATTGCAAAATTCGCTATCCACTGCCGGCAATATGAAGACATGCCTATTATGGCTCTGACTCCCTTTTGTGTCTTTGGAATAGGCATACCAGAGATACTCTCTATTCTTTCTGGTATCAGTCTTCTTCCCTCTTTCGAAAGTAGGTAGCCCAAATAGGCCACCTCCTTTCGACAATACTGGCATTTTTTTTAAAGAAGCTTTATGACCATGCAATGCTAAATGTGTCAACAACATGGCGGTACCTTCTTTGCAAATGTCTTCTGAGTCAGCAGCAATTAACAAGTCATCAATGTAGTGCAATAGTACACAACCCACTGGTAGCTCTAGCATATCTAGTTGTTCTTTTAATGCTCTGATAAAGACTTGAGCTTTCAGTGTAACCTTGTGGAATTCGTGTGAATGAACGCCCTCCTAGTGTGAAAGCAAATCGGTATCTGCTAACTGTGTGTACGGGAATGCTAAAGAATGCATTCTTAAGATCCACTACACTAAAATATGAAGCCGAAGCCAGAATCATTGTCAAAATGGTAGTGACATCTGGGACCAACGGAAATTGGGGATCAACTACTTTATTCAATGCGCGTAAATCAATTATGAAACGGAACGGTATTTCATTACCTCCTTTCTTAAAAACTGGAAGAATGGGACTATTACAAGTGCTACCAGTAATTTCTTCAATCGCGTTTCTTTTAACCAAATCTGAAACAATCCATTTCAATGCTTTCTCTCCTTCCACCGAAATGTTATACTGGGGAATATGCGGCAATGTTACTCCCTCTTTCAAAACAACTCTCACCGGCTCTATTTTCAAACAACCAACATCGTTATCATTCAACGCCCATATGCAAGTCGGTACCTTACTTAATTCTGTTGGCAGGGGTCTGGACAAGAATTGGGACACTGGGATTTTCTGTGGTGAAATCGTCAAAAACACTCCATCAGGAGAACAATGAATAACCGCACTTAGTTTTTTCAACAAGTTTAAACCTAATAGATTCTCTCTGCAGTTTTGTGTCAACAGAATGGTCCTAGCGTTATAGGCACTGATTGTGACACGGAGCCAATTACTGGGGTGCCTGCGAACCCTACTGAAACATTGTTTTGCCCTGACAGTCATATCTCCGGAACCAAGTGATGTCTATTGAGCACATCTGTGCACCTGTGTCCACTAGAAATGTGTGCTCCTTATTCCCAACTTTCATTTCTACGTAGGGTCCTTTCTGGTCAACGGGAATAGACACTGGTTCCGAGCCCTGTCTTGGGCTGTCCTAGCGGAACAATACATCATCGGATGTAAAGTCACCAGAATAATATGCATTTGATGGAGTCTCAAAAACATTTCCATCTCCTGCTCCATTCTGCCGATTTTGATTCTGGCTCCGATTCTGGTTGTTGTTTCCTTGGTTATTCTGATTTTGTGGCATACTAGTGTTTCTATTTTGCCCCTGTGTTCCCGGGCAACCTCTGTTCTGTCGTCTCGGGCCATTCCCATTTCTATTGTTCAAATGTGGGCACTGTGCTCACCAATGACCCTCTTCCTTACAGTATGCACATTGATTTAGTCCAAGTGGACCTCCATGCATGTTGGAGTAATTCCCTCTTCCTTGTGCATTTCCTCTACCCCTATTAGTATTCGCTACCTGCTTAGTAACACTTGTTTTTAGATTCACTCTTTCACCTCTTTTTCTGTATTTACTCTATTTTCATAGTACTGGGCCACGTGTAATACCTCATTCTGTGATTTTGCTTGCCACGCACTTTCAGATGTCATTATCACATTTTGGATTTGAGGTAACAACCCTCTCACATATTTGTCAACAAATAGTCTTTGCCCGGGTTCAGTGCTTAAATCTTGACCACTAAAATCTGTAAACACTTCTTCAAATCTATTGAAATAGTCAGAGGCCAACTCATCTTTGCCTTGCACGCATGCAGTTAGTTCAGGCACTATAACCTTCCATTTCTGTACTATTCGTGATGGTAACGCTGACATATTTGACAATGGCTTTTCGCCAGCTTTTCTGTCCGCATCCTCTTTTATTAAATTTTCCCAAGTAACACCAAAACTATCATGATCCTCTACATTCCTAATTTGCTTCCATATATCTGCTGGGAGAATTACAGGGCATAATAGGTCAATATCACTCATATTAAAAATTGCCAATTTCAAATATGATTCAATTTCTTTATAGAATCCTGCTGGATTCTTTCTTATATCAGGGATTGTTTGTTTTATATTATTCACCTCTTGTCTAGAGAAAGGTACATGTACATATTGTGCTGTGTAATGTGCCTCTGTTACCTGTGCTGGAGCTCCATCAACACCTGGGGTTTCCGTTTTTGGCACAAAAGTGGGAGGGACTTCTCGCATTGGAACTATCGCACTAGCTTTCCCTCCTTTCTATCTCCTATTAAGTACTATAGCTAAATCATCAAGGGATAGAGCAGTCTTTGCCGTTTCGGAGAAACACGCTCTCTTATATACTGCCATTAACTCAGAGGGACAGCAATCATTTCTCTCAACATATTTATCTTGCAAATATTCAACCATTACTTGTAATGTTGCATCTCTATCGCGTACAGTTCAAACGTATCATACACCTCTATTATAGGAATACTAGCATCCATAATCCATCTAAGAGCTTCTCGCGTACATATTTTCATTTCTTCACTAACCGGTTTTGATGGCGGGCAAAATCGCTGCTGTACATATGTTGCCGACCCTCGTCTCCTTTTCCTTTACCTCTTTGTACCGAAACCCAGGAGCAGAAAACATACCTGAATACGATTCATCAAGTTCATCTTTAAACTCGAATAACCTGTCCACATGCTCCTTCATTTCTAAATCACTTTCTCTCAATTGTGAAAAGGCATTCAAATACCGCAACTTCTGCGGCGGCACCATACCAGTTAATTGCTTTCATCTTTCTATAAAATATTCTCCCATGCATTCCAACAATACCTGTTTTTCGCTGAGCTTCTTCATACATCGACCCCAGCATCGATGCCTCATCATTTACTTCGATATACATTTCTGCCTGTTCTTTCAACTCTCCCTTTCTCTCCCTGCTGACCGCACGACTGTTTATTCTAGCGTACACGCTTTGTGCAGGCCCCGCCTCTCCAACGCTGCCTTCTCCGATAGTTGCAGATTCAAGCTCGGCAGGTGGAGGGGGGAGTGTGATCTCGTGTTCAGGTGGGGCTGGTGCGGATGGAACTGGAAGGGTGGGTGGCAAGCTGGGTTCTGGCTGAGCAATGGACACTGATGCACTTGTGTCAATCTTACTTTTGAGGCGTTCTTGCCTTTTCTCATTTAAAATTTTATAGATTAGTTCATCTGATGCATGCAACTCTTGTTGAGGATATATTTTTTCTATGCCTAATTGAAGGCTCCTATCTGCCCTTCCGATATCCTCATCCCACTGTTTTTCTTCCTGTTCTAGCACTATCTGCGTTAGATTTGTGCCTACGCGCATGTTTTTCTCTACTTCTTAAACGGAGGTTAGCTTCCTTCCTCCAGTCTCTAATGACTGGAAATGTCACAGGGCGTGCTTCCTTGCGCAGCAATACTGATTCCAAATGCTCTATTTGTGGGATCTCGAAACTACAATTTTTTTGGCCATTGCAAATCTTCTACGTGCCTGGTCTGCCTATGCCAAATTTCACAAAACATTATTGCCCCTACTCCATACTTCACATACATCTTGAACGCTGGTGACCCTACGGGTGGTGCAGCCTGGCCAGTTTCCAAAGATTGTCTACTGCAGTGGAAAAATCCCACTAGGCAGGAAGACAATTTCCCAGGCATGTTTGATCTTATTCGTAACTTACCCTGGGCGTTTGATCTTGCAAGAGCAACTCTTAACCAATATCAAGGCTGTTACTCGGGGCACGACTCACCTGATCAATCAACTCGTCTCTCAAGATGCAATTCGTCCGTATACAGACGCAACCAAGGATCGCTGTGTCTGCGTATCTGGCTCAATCTGCCTCATTTCGGGACCCTTGCCTTCTTGCTCTCTGGGCGGACGCGTCGATCAGGGACCGGTTGTGTACACATCTGCATTGGAGTCTCTCATCACTTTCACAGGGGCGCCCCGAACACCTCTCGATCCCGGTTCGACTGCCTCGTTTCGTTTTTTCAGCCTTCAAATTTCAACGTATACGAGGGAGCAAATGGGGGAGGGTCCTTGAGTGAGCTTGTAACCCTTCAGGAGGGTCCTTGCCCGCCAATCTGTAACACTCAGTAATGGTGAAGATAATCCACCTGGACAAGGTCTGTTTGGTAACAGCCTGGCCCAATCGGTGTCCAGCATACCCCACAAAGAGTTGATTGTCCACTCTGACCCTGGACATCCTAGAAATATAAAAGCTCAGAGCTCTTCTAGGGTTCAACCTATGGAGCCGCTCCTCTTCCTTAACAGGATGAGGAGGAGGACCACTTTCTGACACAACCTTAGGTAAAAAGGAAGGACGTACCCTCAGCAGGA
Organism: Ambystoma mexicanum; assembly: GCF_040938575.1. NCBI lineage: Eukaryota > Metazoa > Chordata > Amphibia > Caudata > Ambystomatidae > Ambystoma > Ambystoma mexicanum. The sequence goes on along the minus strand of NC_090936.1, from coordinate 610,727,180 downwards.
TAGCTCAGTGGCAACGTTCTCGCCTTGGAAGCAAGATGACGCGGAGCAACAAAGGTTCGATCCCCGGGTCTGCGCTTAGAAACCTCTGGGTATTATGCGCATTATAAATAACCTATCATATCATTACAACCCTATCCTTGTGGAACACAGTAAAGGGTGGCTTAGATGAAAGTGCCTGCAATTCACTCACTCTGCAAGCGGATGCAACCGCAACCAAGAAAACCGTCTTGAAAGACGGTCTCAAAGGACAAGAGTGCAAAGGTTCAAATGGAGCACCCATCAGGCGTGTCTAGACCAAATTCAGATCCCATACCGGCACCCGAAACGGGGATGGCGGGAACACATTAGTGAGCCCTTTTAGAAATTGGGAAATCAAAGGAATGTTAAAATAAGAACTTTCTTCACATGAGCGCTTGGGATAAGACAGCGCTGCCAGGTAACCTTTAGTGGTACCTACTTGAAGGCCCCTGTGGGCCAAAGAAAGCAAGAACGACAGAACCATGGGAATGGAACACTGAAAAGGATCTACATCGTGTCCTCTGCACCAGTCGCAAAACACCAACGGTACAGGTATTTGGTTGCCGGCCACCTGGCCGAAAGCAACACCTCCATCACGTCATCCGGGAGGTCCCAATCCTTATATCTCAACCTTTCAGATAGAGATAGAGAGAGAATATCCTCTCGGTAGGGAATACGGCGTGGAGGGCAGATGGACATTTCTAGAATCTGGGTAAAACGCTCTCCTTGCCCAATCCGGAGCAAGGAGGATCATGTGGGATCCGAATCTCTGCAACCTCCTTTAACACCTGAATGCGTCTCCTAAGGTTTCTAGAGGAAATTCCCGTGAGCACAATTTCTCACACTTCCGGTTGGCACTGGTCGCGAAGAGATCCACTTGTGGAGTTCCCCAAAGGGCGAAGATCTCCAGGAGGACTTCCTGAGCCAACTCCCAATCGTGAGAGACCGTGCTCTGCCTGCTCAGAGCGTCCGCCGCCGAATTCTCCTCTCCAGCCAGATGTACTGCTGAGAGTGATACTCCTTCCTGGATTGCCCAGAACCAGAGCTGCATCGCCTCTCTGCACAATGGGAGCGACCCTACCACCCTTTTTTGTTGAGGTAATGCATGGCCACTGTGTTGTCCGTCATGATCAGGACACTCTTCCCCCGCACAGACAGCAGAAAAGCATTTGGGGCATTTGGGGCCAGCCTGATGGCCCTCAGCTTTAACAGGTTGATGTGGAGTTTGGACTCCGACGGAGATCGCCGCCCGCTGGCGGTCAGATCGTCAGCATGAGCTCCCCATCCTTTGAGGGAAACGCCCGTCACTACCGTCACCTCTGGCCACGTGTGCCAAAACTGCTCCCCCTTCATCAGATTCCCATCGTTGGCCCACCACAGAAAATCCTGCGAGACCGAGCATGGAATCTGAACGGGATCCGACATCTTGCCTGAGAATTGCGACCACTGCATCTTGAGGACCCATTGCAGGGATCTCATCCTCAGCCTGGCTTCTGGCACCAGAAAAATGCAGGATGCTATGAGGCCGAGCAACCTTAAGAATTCGAAAGCCGGAAGACGCTGGGCATGTTGAAATTTGTCCACCATCTGCACAATGTGATGAGCCCTCACCTGGGGAGGCAAGCACTTCTCCAAGGACATGCCCAACACAGCCTCCATGAACTGGAGCTGTTGGGAAGGTGTCAGATGCGACTTCTTGAAAATGAGGGAGAAGACCAGCTTGTGGAGGGAGCTGCAGGTGAGACTGAGATGATCCTTCGCTTGCTCGGGAGAAAGCGCACGGATCAGCCAGTGGTCCAGGTAGGGGTAGACATGAACCCCCCCCCACCCCCTCGCCTGAGATACACTGCCACTACCACCATTAGCTTGGTGAAGACCAACGGGCGGAGGTCAATCCGAATAGCAGAACCCGAAACTGAAAGTGCGAGTTGCCAGCCGCAAACCTTAGGTACTTTCTGTGCTTTGGATTAATCGGCACATGAAAGTAAGCATCCTGTAGGTCCCGGGACACCAACCAAGACGAAGGGCCTGGAGGACCTGAGAAGGAGTGACCATCTTGAACATCAGGCTCAACAGGGTCAAATTCCACATCTGACCCCTCCTCATCCTCATAGATATTATCCAGAGGAAGAAAGAACTCCTGCCTATGGACAGAAGTGGGTCTGGAATCCTTAACGGGCCTCACAGACTTGGATGTAGCCTTCCTTGTAGGATCCACAGTACCAGGGGACTTCCATCAGCAAATTCCGACCAAAAGGCCCCAAAGGCGTTCACCGCCTCGGCGTCGACAACGGTGCCGTGGGCTGGTGTGAAGGCAAAGCCTCGACATCCGTATCCGACGGACACGGCGCTGACACCGATCTCGAACCCTTACCAGATTTCTGCGGTTTCGCCAGGGACGAAGACTGATACCTGGATGCAGAACGTCTCTGGCGATCAACCTGAACCTTGTCCGAACTGGACTTCGACGGTTCCCGATGAGTATTGCGCCGAGGACCCGTGCCCGAAGGCGCACGAGCCTCGGACCGAGACCGTTCCCTGCTGGCTTCTTCCGAAGGCGCGGACGGAACTATGCCCTGGGATTGAAAAATAACCAGCATCTGCTCCCTGAAGGCTGCCCATTCCTCCAGAGTCTAGGACTTAGTGGGACAAGCCACTTTCCTTGCGGCGCCACCCTCTGAGGACGACGGGGAAAGCGACCGGTGACAGCGCTTCTGGGAATGCCGAGACGAGGACGAATGATGGGATCAAGTTCGGGACCGAAATCCCCGGGATCCTTCCGACGAGGAAAGTCCCCCCTCAAATCGTCGGTGGACATCCCTTTCGCAGATTTACGGAACTTACTGGGTTTAGAACCCCTACCTACCTGTTAACTACCCCTTACGCTCCCGCAAGGCTTTAGCAGTCAGCGACTGGCATTTCGAACAGTCGTTGGCGTCATGACTCTCGCCCAACACCACAAACAAATGTAGGCAGGTCTGTAATCGACATCTTAGACTTACAGTCCCGGCAAGTCTTAAAGCCGGACTGCGTAGTTGGAGGGGTCGAAGAAGACGACATTCACAAGGAATACACGAGGCTGCCGAGTTCTTGAAGCAAACACGTTTGCGTAAAAAACAGAACTGAGCCTAGGGCACCATGCATCCTATTTATGACATCCGGTGACGTCGCCCTCTACGGAGGCCTTCGAGGGACATCGATCTGATGCCATGGACGCAGGACGCCCTGTGCCGAAAGATTTCCAAAGTAGCAGAGCTGTGGACATTACATGTCAAAGATGTGGAATACGTTGGAGGACACAATCCATTTGAAATAACAATTACTATCAAACTACTGTAATACACATATATACTTTCACATGGTAGGGCGCTCAATACAAAACCCCAGCACTTTACTCTTAAAACATTTATGGATGAATCAAGCAAGAAACATCCAAACTATGTGCAGTAAAGCAAGTGAAACAGGTAAGTATATTAGAACAGTTGGAATTATAAAAGGGACGTTTTGAGAAAGCAAATGAAACACTAGTATCCTGCCTTATGAAATAAGGCCCCTTAACGCTTCGAAAATCCTTCCCTACTAAGAAGAGCAGGCAGAAGGCCCTTAAGAGCCACAAGTCCCAAAAAGAAACTTGTAGGGAATCAGGAGTCTTTTGGAGCAGAGAAACACATTTTGGCCAAACCAACATGTAAGTAAGCATGTGCCAGAGAGCCTGACACAAAGGTAAGGAAGCCCCTAGGGATAGAGGGGCGTTGGCCACAGCTCCACTGATTGATGGATTTATTGATTTATAAAGCGCTTTACACCAAGGCTACCAGGCAAGGGAGGGGTAGGGCCAGGACTTTGCTTCTGTTCATCCTATGGAAGAGGGGTATAAACAGCTATGCCGGCTTGTCCCACCCTTACTCAGTTTCCCCTCCTAGGGTTACTAGACGAGCTGGGACTTCTGTTCTGCTGTAGGGAGTTCAGGGGTGCAAAGGTAGTTTTCAGGATCCAGTGTGGCGAAGCTGTGATTCTGAACTCCGGTGAGACTGTTCCTGATGCTTAATGACAGGCATCCAGAGATGCAGACCCCCACGAGTCCCACAACTAAGGGAGATCCTCATAACACAATGGAAGTAGGCAGCAGCAAAGGTGAGCGCACTCAGAGGTGGAAGGTGACTCCTTGGCAAAATAATTATTCCTGCAAGGCGCCTCTTTGAGTTAGAGAGCAGCAACTGCAGGATTGTTCTAGGGACACAAACTGACAACATGTAGAGTTCCAAGGAGAAACTCAAAATGAAGAACGGTGTACAGCAAAGGCCGGGGATGAAGCTGGTCAATCAACAGGACATTCCTATGACACTTACGAAGGCTCCAGATGGCAGGATCTGCATGTGTTGGTCCCACCATCCCAAGGGTCGAAGCACCAACATGGGACTTCAGGAGATCTGTCCAGAGGAACAAGGCTTCACTGGGACTTGGCTGGGGACAATGCTAGAATGGACGTCCACAGGTCTTCCGCTGGCTGCAACTCTTCGTAGTAGTCTTGACTCTAGCAATCTGAAGAATGGCCTCAGGAGTTATCCTTTTACCAGAGATTTGAGCCAGGGTCACCCCCAGCCCTACAATGAGACAGATCTGCACCATTCAAAATTGGCAAGAGCTGTACCATTATAGACAACCTCTTGGCCCACATCTGCACAGCAACAAACAGCTCTCTGGCCTGATTGTGGATTGGAACCAGACAGTCCCAGTCCCCACATCCAGTCAGATACACAAGCACACAACTATGCCCGGGAAAGTCAAGACTGCCTGGGAAAAGGCTTTCAGTATATGCAACTTCCTGACCTCAGAAGGCAGGCCAAAGGACATTATGGCCAAAGGACAGAGCAAAACACGAGTGCCACAGCCATTTTGAGTATAGGGTACACAAAAAGTCATTAAGCTGTAAAGTGCAAGCGTTGAAAAGTAGAAAATGATCTGCTGCCACCAGCCCATCCTGGACATATTGCAAAAGTAACACAAATAAAAGGAAAAGGGATACCAAGTACCACTGGCGCACTTTACTTTTTAAGGTGATGTATGCAACCGAAAAACAAGGAATTGTGTTAAGGGAGACAGGGTCCCCTGCACTGGTAGCGTTAGGAACAGACAAGTGCCCCACAACAGATGAGCTAAGCAAGGAAAGTAAAAGCAAAAAAAGACATCACTTACCTTTAAAACGTCAGGAATTAAATAGCAAAAAGTTCAGGGGGGTTCCATTGATGTCAAGGTAGGGAAAGCTGCAAAATGAAAATCTTTCCCCAACAGCAAGACTTGAGTGTTAGGATCGATTCCCTCAACTTTGTTCAGGGAAGAAGAGAGACAGGCCCACAACTAAGCATCAGCCCTTCATTTCATTCCCTTCCCCGTAAAGGCGGACACTGGATAAACCTAATGTTTGAACAATCAAGAGCTACTATTCAAAGGGGAACAGAGTTGCAAGATACAATATAACATGTAACATTAAGTTAGGGAAATGTACACACCAAAGGTTTGTTAAAATACCTTACTTGTGATGGTATATAAAATGCTGTGCAGTTTACAGTTAAGGAGGCTATTTGAGAAAGTGTCTTTTAAGTGATCAAAGGCAATGAATACTAGCTATAGTCACCAGTAATGTCCAATATCAAATAGAAACATTGGGTACTGTGAGAAACCCAAAGGTGTCTCCCTAGCTAGTCCCCGGTGGTTCTGTCATCCAGGTGGCCAGGACACAGCCATCGCTGTTGGATCCAGTTTGTTTCTGGGGGTGGACCAGTAAGGGAGGATCACCTGGATGGGGAAGGTCCTTGGGGAGTGGGACACTGACAGGCGAGACGCGGTATCCCCCTTCTTTCAACACCTTTTCCCCATCCTACCATGTAGGACATTACAAAGCACCGCCAGGCCCTTTTACAACACGAACGCTTTCGTACAACGGACTAGCACCAGAGCTGTTCAGCAGGCATGTCGCAATACAAGGGTCAGGCAAAGCCAGGCAATTGACGAGAATCACACACACCGGACGGCCCTTTCCCTTCCCCACAGGGAAAAAAGGTGGAGCAAGCGAGCACAGTACAAGCAAGGCAGATCACACAACGAGACAGCTATCCAGACCCGGCAGTTCAAGAGGAGGAGAAAGGCGGCAAATATAAAGAGGCTGATGAGGAGAGACACAACCTTTCCCTTTGACAAAATCCAGAGAAACCTCTGCAGAATAAATCATAAGACCGGGGACAATAGCCCAAGTGTGCTGCAACAGACACAGAGCGTGTCTACGCTGATAGGCAGGAGCAGTGAGGGAGGCTCCTGCTACGGCGGTACCGGCCTGGACTCAAGATACGAGGAAAAGCCAAGTGGTTCATCACAGCCAATGAGTGGAAGGGGGATCCAATAAGAACTGGGCTCTGCTGAATGAAAGTCGCAAAGTGAGAAAAGTTCAAAGAACTATAAAATTGTAAAGGGGAGACTAGCTGCAGAAGGGGATCGGCACCATGTCGGTGCTGCTCCGAGAAACTCTGGTCAATCCCTGTCTGAGTGTAACTACAGATTCCAGGAGGCCATAGGAGAGCCGACAACATAGGTTAAAGTGGTCATACAGGAGGTCAAGCAAAACCCCCGTACAGTCAAAAGCCTTTGACCTAAGAACAGAAAAGGGCGTAAGGGAAGTGAATCCCGCTTCGTGAGAAAGCAAGGGAAATGAATCCCATAAACATTGAAAACAAATTTGAAGTTGGCAAGAGTGAACCCGGAAGAGGGATGCTGACGTAGACTGGGCAAAGTCTAAGGTCCCAAGAAACAGTGCGTTGAAAAGAGTGTACCTGGCCGAGGGATGTCCACTGGAACTGTTATAAAAGACATTAAGATTTGTGAAGCAAGAAGTATTGCAAGACAAGGGGGAAGGGAAGCGCTGCCTTGCCATTGGGGATCTGAGCCCGGCCGAGGGAGATCCAGGAGGTGGCAAGCTATCACACAAAGTATATGTGATGCACAACTATGTTTGTTTAATACATCAGGCCTCGAAGGCAAGAGACTTTTTAATACGAAAAGACTTGACAATCGAAGAACCTGCTAGCTGGAACAGAACTGTTGCTCGTGCTGTGAAAGCCTGAGCGTGTGCCGTGCTCCAAGGTCTCACCTTGTCCCTTGCTAAAAACGTGGGAAAGGGAGATCTCAAGGCAATCACATCCAGACTTTATTTGAACACCGTTTCCTTTATTTCGATACCCTATCCCACACTCTTTCTGTAATTAGTTGTAAGGAATTGACAATCATTTCTTTTAGTATAGGTCCTTTTATTTTGACACAACGCCACTATGACTGCCTTATTTTTCATTTGATGGTCAACGCTTGCTCCCATCTTAGATTTAGGTTTAGCTTAGGCGTTTTTCCACCCTGCATTCATTGTTCAATAAACACCCTTGAACTGTGTCTGTCTTTACTGTTGCCACCATGAGTTCCTTACAGTACAGATTTAGGTATTCAGTACACACAAAGGGACCTCATTATCCAACTCAACCTGGAGTTTGTCCCATTGGCGTGAATGGGGGAGATTGATCAGCTTCCGATAGGGTGCACCGGATACGAAGGACAAAGTCCCATCATGTATGTTAGCGCAGGAGGTCAATTAACACAGCTGGTCATGGCTGCTGACTGAAAACTTTGCAACTTCATAAAGTCAAATGTCAACAATGCCAGTCTCGGACCTCCGTTGACTAGGTCTGGTGCTTCCCACTGGTATGGTTCAGATACTGGAGGGCTGAAGCCAGTGCCCAACTGATCCAGTTCAAGTAAGACTCAGACTCCTCCCAGTCTGAACAATTAATTCATGGTTCTTGGTCGTCAACTAGCTTTTGTAATAACAGGCCACAAGCGCTGTTTTTTTTAACCAATTCTCAGGGCTACTGAGCCCTCATAACCTGTACATACAGAGACAAATCTCTGGAAGTAAAGGATCCTTAAATCTTACAACACTGACTGTGTCCACCGGGTTATAAGAACCGAAGACCTATTCTTTAGTTCTCTTTGGTTGTTTGGAAGTCAGGGGTCCTCAGACACCGACAAAGCTTTATCGTCAAACAGTTTTTGTCAAGATGCATGGCAGCAGAGCAGCTCATTGTCCTTTGCAGTTCTGCAGCTTCTCTCAGTTACAGAACATACTGGCAGAGCACCCACTCACCTCCATGGTTGGACTTCAACAAGATCAGAATCAATGAAGACTCCCAGATTAAAACAGGAAATTTGTGAGCGGAATGCTCACTCACCTTGGGTGCATCCTTTCACACCATTGGCAGCCACTGAATCACTAGGGCTACCACATGCAAACATTCCCTGGGCATGATGCAGATTCTCACGGAACTCCAACCACCATTCTAGTCCTGGCTCTGCAGACTGCGTCACCAAAAGGAGGGCAAAAGCTAAAACCATAAAAAGCAACATCTGTGTGTCATTCATTAACTGAGAATCAATTTGTGTAGAGTGACTCGATACTACATTTTAACACAAGCTTTTCTCTGCATTACCTACAGCATACAGCTAGCTGATCCCCAATAGAATGTTAAACAGGTAAAATCCACCACCAACCAGCAGAGACTACATAAAGTGCAAGGTAACTTGCTCAGTGAAAGGTTGCTTTTGAGACACCCTTAATCTAACAGCCTTAGGGCCTCCAAATCACATTGCATCTGAGGAAAGAAAAAAAAAAAAAAGTTAGTAAACCCATTCCAGAAAAAACAACATGTCCTGGGTCTTCCGCCGGAGGTACTGTTCAGGACTATCGAAAGAGATGGTAGTCTACAAAGGGGTTTTTGGAGAAGCAAAATCACCAACACCACAGACAGAAAAAGGGTCTAGCTCCAATCCACATCTCTGGTGCCACAAAATCTGTTACTGGGCTGATGTAATACCCAGTGGCTATCCAGCACTGGATAGCCACTGGCTATTTGCATGGTGCAGATCCTTACCGTTGGTGGGATTTGGCTTGCTCTCAGCCTAAATCTTGGATTTAAAAAAAAAAAAAAAAAAAAAAAGGGCTCCTGCAACTGTTCAGCAGATCACTGTTGGAGTCAAGAATTCTAAGAAGAAGAGCAGCCTGCGGACAACCCAAAAGCCAGCCCTGCAGCTGACAAACCTTGACTCCTGTGTTGTCCGATGAAGCCCTGTTCCTCTGTCCTTATCTCAAGAAGGTCTTCGTTGGTGCTTCAAACCCTGAACTGGTGGGAACAACCAGCCTCCAATGCTACTCGAGAATCCATGCCACCTGATCCTTCCGAAGAGTCTGGTTAAACCGGTGAACTGACCAGCTCTTTCCTGGTCTACCTCGCTGAAGCGGTCGCTGTTGCTGAAAATTCAGGCATCTCACTCCAAGGGATGCTGTACTGAGGCTGCTCCACTGTTCGCCACTGGAAGATCACCTGTCACAGTCGGACCGGGGTGACCTTGATTGGATCTGGCCTTCGTATCCCCAAGCCGTCCTGTGGCCATATGTGCCACAGATGTTTGTCCATCTTCGTTTGGGTCCTCAACTCGAAGATGTCCAGAGCAGATTCCCAGGTACCACAACTGACCGAAACAAAATCCTGCGAAATAAAGTATCTCTTCTCTCTAGGCGACCCTCGCAGTAGGAACAAGAACGGAAGAACATGCCCAGTACAAAGTTTGAAACCTTCAACCATGGTATACGGAGAACCCGAAGCCAGGGAGTAAGTCGACATACCTGTTCTCTCCCCCCTCCCTCCCTCCCTCCCTCCAGTCTGACCTAGGGTAACAAGGGCATTAGGTCCTGGACCTAACTCGCTCTTAACCAACTTTTATTGGTGGAACCTGGGTTAAGGATCCCTCCCTAGGACTATCCTACTGTGTTGGACTGAGCCGTGTGTTAACCTGAACTTTTATCTAACTTTGTGACGCTTTATTAATCACAACCACTGGCAAGTCTTTACATAAACCTACCTGAAGAAGTGCACAGTTTTCAACGGTTGCCTTTTGGTCACAAGACCCCAAACCATCTTAGGATTGGACTATATAAGAGTTAGGGGAGCTGTTCTGTGATGGTTCTCAAGAGCAATGTCCATTTCTATCCATTTGACTACTTACCTGTGTTGTACTGGTCATTGATTCAAATGTTAATCTCGCTCTCCTAAAAGTGAATGAATTTATCTGTTTGCAAGGGTTTTGTGTGACAATATTTGCCTAATATTTTTATCTGCTTAGTGTGTAACTAAAGGCCTAATAAATAATTGCATTTTTATACTTCACCTGTTTAACTGGGATTACTGGTGTTGCTCTGTGTGGACTTATTATAGCACTAGACCACTCTCACATCCTTCCTGAGACTAACCGTTGCTGCTCTGCTACCTCGGCTTACTTGGTGTTGGCTAACACCTCTCAGTCTTCCCTGTTCACCGTAATAGGGTGGCCTCACAAAATCCTCCCACCCGGGCTGACGTTGGAAATCCATCTCAACATAGTCCATCACAAGAAACAATGGGAGAGAATGGCCGGCTCTGACTGGTTGAGTGGGTTTTTGGAACAAATGCTGAGCAGCACCCAAAATAAGTATAGGGCCCAAGGATAAAGACAGGATGTAAGTTTACAGTTAAGACTTTGCTTGGGATTACTTAGTAGCCTTTACAAAAATAATTCCACCACTAGAAACCACACAGTTCAGGCATCTTCACTTATTTCTGACTGATGACCTTTCAGCCACAGACAGTGAGAGGTCAGTTCCAGTGTTCGGTTGATGCAGCAGTAGCTCCAATAAGCATCTTCAACCAAGGATGGCTGTTGTGGATCCAGTGGTGATGCGGTTGTAGTGAAGAGAACTAATGGAGCTAGGGTATGGTGCAGCGGTCCTGTTTGCTGAAGGTGCCCGTGTTCAGTGGAGGCCTTTTATGCAAGGGGGGAACTCAAGATCCCGCTGTTACTTTGAGTTCTTGGTATTGTACTTTGTGATCCTTTGCAGACTCATGTACCAACCACAAGCTCTGGGCACAACTGATTGCCAGTGTTTCTGCCATTTGGGGGGGGGGGGGGGGCAGAGTAGAAAAAGCAGTTACTAATTACAGAGTGGCATCCATTCATTTCAGTAATACATCTTCCTGATCTGTATCAACACCAGAACTTTGTTCTCTGACTTTGTAATTATTTTACCTTGTCCCTAGGCGAGTTGGAACCTTTTTCCCCCCTCACCTAGCCTTTTACTCTTTATGGGTGATTGGAGTTATAGTTTCCTATATCTCTGGACTGATTGTAATGTATTGTGGTGCACACCACATTTTAAATGCAGTGGCTTCAATTTAATTCTCTTATTATTTCTTGGGTGAACTACTGTTCCCCAAGAAGTAAATCCCTTTACATTGATTTAAGTGAGCCAGCAGACCCCACATTGTATAGAGCTGGGGGGATTCTTGCTTACTTACCTGTAGCCTGTTACAATTACAGGTTTACTGGAATGGCTGGTGACAGGGGTTTTACCTTAGTGACTTTTTAGTCTCATTACTCTCAGGCTGTTAAATCAGCCTGGGTAACGCACAGAAGGGCCACCATTCTGCTGGAATGGTGGGCTCTTTTTTGCCATTTCTCGATTGCTTGTTGTTTTCTGAGGTCTTCCCCTGCCATTCTAGGTGGGAACAACCTCAGTGGAAGCTTTGTGTCTTCGGCAGGAATCCTTTAGTGTCTGAGAAGGCAGGTAGCGAGGGAGGAGTCCAAAACTCTGAAGGCCTTTGTCTTTCCCCTTGCCTGAAAGGAACCAAGTAACAATGCAGAGCTGGCTGTTCTGATTGGACAGTCAGGCCACCCCTTTCTGTAAACTGCAGGGAGAGTTTGCAGAAGTTGTGCGGTTATAATAATTAATTTATAACACGCTTAATACCAGTGAGTGGTTTCTGAGCGCGGGATCGGCATTGAAACTCGTGTTGCGCTGAGATGTCTTGCTTCCATGACAAATGCGTTGCCTCAGAGCTATCCTTCCACCCTGTACTTCCTGATGAATACTCCAATCCTGGAAGCTGCTGACAAGTCGACCACTGGAGCTGAATCTAAAGAGGAAGATGAAGAAAAGATGTCTGTAGCAATTTCCAGCTAACGGAGAGCCTGCTGTGTTACCGGAGCCTGAAGCAACCCTTCCTTCCAATCGACCTGGGGTCCCGAATGCAATTACTCCTACTCAGAGGCTAGGGACATCCACTAGTCTCAAGAAGACCTGCATTTTGAGCAATCCCACAACATGTTGCGACCATACTGGGCTGCAAGCCGCCAATACCCTCGGACCTCGAGCCGGAGTGCAGTGTATGGTATGGTCTTGTGAAGTCCGAACCTCGCTGAAACATTGATGGACTGCTGCTGGATCTCCAGAGCCACGATTCGAATTCCTCAAGAACATTGGACTGAGGTAACAGTAATGCAGTTTAAGGAGCGACTATGGCTTGTTGCGAGTCACTTTGGAACAGGTTTGCTGACTTGCCCTCCTTGTACACGTGTGTGATGGTGCCGTTTGGGCAGATGGGGTGAGGGCTAAGGTGAGGTGCAACCCCTCTTTGTTAGCTTCTACCACCCTGCTTATTAATTACCTAGTCCCTGGGTGATCTGACTAGACCACAGACATTTGCGATGTCGGCTGGTGGCCAGGACACAGGATTGGGGGCAGATGCTGAGGAGTGGGGATGGACTGAGGGTCCCGAGAGGCCACTGAAGATGTGGCTTCCTGGGGGGCTGCTCTGCGGTGGCAGGTGGCCCTTTGGTGGCGTCCGTAAGCAGCTGTCGGATGGCTAAGGGGAACAAGAAGCAGGGCCACCTGCAATTTACACAGAAGGAGGGCTTGACTCTGTGCAAGGGCACCATGGCAACATCCTGCTCTGTTGGGCTAGAGGAGTCAGTGATGGCTGGGTCGGCTCAGACTACACTTGGGGTATCCACTAGCCCGGCTTCGGAGTTGAATCTTACATTGGGGGAGATGAAGAGTGGCTTTGCATCCACAAACACCAAACTTGATGGCATGGAAAACAAAATGGACTGCATGCAGGAGCGCATAGAGAAGGAGTGGTCATCTCTGCAAGTCCGAACATAGAGAGGGTGTGCGGGAAGATACAAGTGCTGCGGTAGCTGAGGCAATCCGGGTGCTGCAGCGAGAGGTCAAGGAAATGCATGAGAAGAACCAAGATTTAGAAGAGAGGTCTTGTCATAACATAAGAGTGGTTGGAAGAATATGGAACGGTTTATGGAATCCTTTATCAAGGAAGTACTAGGGGAAGTACTAGAGGACCCCTCAACACCCCGCTTTCCTCCCAGTTCCTGATCGAGAGAGCCCATCGCGCGTCAGTACAGAAGCCTATGCCTTGTCACAGCAAGACTAAACTACCGGGACCATGACGGTATATTGCGCAGAGCTCGTGAATTCAGGTACCTGCAGCATAAGGAGTCTAGAGTGTTGTTTTCCCCAGATTTTACTTCTTTGGTGCAGAGGACCAGATTGCCATTTCTGGCTGCTAAACAAATGTTGAGTGAGTGGGGCTTACAATATGCGATGCTATATCAATCTAAACTGCGTGTTATCCACGATAAGAAGAAGAATTTTTCAGATCCAGCTAAAGTGGTTGCTTTTGTGGAATCCTCACCTAAAACCTGAGGGGGCAGGGGGGAAACTTGCATCGTTATGTGGTATTTCACCCTTATTATGTTTATCTTATTATGTTTATTGAGAGCAAAGTTGTCATGTGGTGATGGCTATGTAACAAAGCGGGTCAGTTGCTGATTATCCGGATATGTATTTGGCCTCCTCCTCGGAAGGCTGTGCTTATTGGTTGGGCCAACAAAGTCACCAAACTCGGCGTCCCTGGGTAAGTGCCCAGGTTGGTGGTGTTGGGATAGTGGGGTGAGGGTGGGATGTCACTGTAGGTTGGGGTTTGGTCAGTGACCATGGGGGGGTGGGGGGGTGGGAGGTTGGGAGTGCAGAGGGGTGTATTGAAAAGGATTCACACGGCTCTGCGTCCTGCAGGGCTTGTTGGATGTGGGTCACATGTCATGATATACAGATGACTGCCTTTTAAGTGCAGCAAGGAAGGCAACTGGGGGGGGGTGGGGAAAATCAGACAGGAGACGTGCACCACCCTCAAATGGAATGTGCCCAGCTTTAACAATGCTAAAATGAGTAGGGTGTTGGCGTACGGGGAGCGGCATGGCGTTAAGATTCGGATGCTTGAGGAGACTGATCTGGTAAGGGAATGAACGAGGGGTTTGCTAAAACATGGGGGGGATGCACACTTTTATGCCTCATACTCTTCTTATTCCGGTTGAGTCCTAACAATCATTCATATGTCATTGGGGTTTCGACCTTTTAGTTCGGAATGTGATCCTGAGGGGCAATATGTGATCGTTTCCGGGACGCTGGCACAGCAATTGGTCACGTTGGTTAATGTATATGGCCCAAAGAGCCATGATCCTGGGTTCTTGTCACGATGCCTGCCCCCGAAAAGCCAGACCAGGCCCAGAAACCCCGGAAGCAGGCATCATGCCACTTGAAGCATGCCCAAAAAGCCTATGGCGCCAGGCTCATAAGAATAAAGTCAGTCCCTGCACCATGGGCGCCAGGCTCATTACTACAGAAAACTTAACTGATGCAGACCATGCTGCATACCTACCTGATGCAGACCATGCTGCATGAAGCCACAAGCCAAATAAGGCTTAGAGGGACTATTTTACCTCAGGGACTCCTTTCCTCTCGGGTGGGGCTGTGGAAGAATACTTACCTGGGACTTCTTCCAAGGCTATTTAAGCCACACCCAGACAGCCACACGTGCTTTGCGTTATTCTGCGTGCTGCAGCGTAACGCTCACCGTGTCTTCAGCAGCTCCAGTCTTCAGCCACGCCCGCTTCAGCCCTGGAACAAGAAAAGGAGAAGGAGAAGAGATCAGAACAAAACCCTTACCTGAATCCTTGATCCAGCACATCGTCGATCTGGAAGAGAGAAGCCTTCACAGGTGCGTTGCCACGCACCTCGCAGCGCCGCGCTGAACTCACCATCCGGGGCTGCATTCCTTTACTCCATCGCGAACCCAGCATCTCCAGGCCATTCTTCAACACCTGGGGGAGACAAGAACAAATAGGTGAGCAAGGGCAATACAAACCACCCCAAAGACTTACCTGATTACCACAGGGGGGTACTCGCCTCATCTCGGGTCGGCGCAGTCAATTCTGCATCTCCGCCGCACCCCGGCCCCTAAGGGGAAAACAAGGACAATGCAACCTACCCCCAAAGACTTAACTGATTACCACAGGGGGGTACTCACCTCATCTCGGGTCGGCGCAGTCAATTCTGCATCTCCGCCGCACCCCGGCCCCTAAGGGGAAAAACAAGGACAATACAACCTAACCCCAAAGACTTACCTGATTTACCACAGGGGGGTACTCACCTCATTTCGGGTCGGCGCAGTTAATTCTGCATCATCGCGGTACCCCGGCCCCAAAGGGGAGAACCACAATAGACTTACCAGGATCTTACCAATTGCCACTTGGAACTCTTCTAGTGGTTTAAATCTGCAACCTGCAAGGAATCTGGCAGAGTGAAGATCAGACTTTTGAACTCTTACGAACGATTGGACTTTAGAGTCAATACTGGAACTCGCCAATTCCTCCACGCCAGCGAAGTAACTGGTCGTCTACGCGCCCCTGCGCTCGACGAAGGATGGAGAGCTCATCTTTCCAAATCATCAGGTGAGATTAAGAGGGGACTTCAGGAGTGTTCTGTGGGCAGACAAGGGGAGTGGGAAGGCGGGTTAACGCTCAGATTACGGGAGGTTAATTCCCCTCCTCCATTGCAGAAAGATATTCGTACGAGTCCAACAAACAAAGCTAAGTGGGTCTGTCCAGTCTGTCATCTCGGCTCTAAGTGTTACTCTGGTGGAAGCAACAGCGGGCCAGTCCAGATCGACACCCCCGTGGGAATCAGGTGAGCGTAACAGTTCTATGGCTCCCTCTGGCTGAATTGCCGGGCGTTCTTGCATACGCAGTTGATTGTGGTGGGAGATTTAATAAAATGTTGGATTCAGAACTGGACCGACAGATGTCTGGGGTGCGCACACTGTTGCTGCTACCAGTGCTATACATTAGGGGGGGGCGGGTGAAAGGGGTTTGGAGGACTTAGGCTTGTTGGGTCTTTGGAGGACATTACAACCTGGTGAAAGGGATTTTTCATTGTATTCTTCGGTCCATGACATGAGATCAAGAATTGAATATATTATAGTGGGTCTGGAATGGGTGCATATTACTGGCAGTTGTTCGATGCTCCCGAAGACGCTGTCGGACCACTCCCCAATTCAGGGGCAGTTTTGGTTGCCGGATTTAGTGATTACTAGACCACACTGGCGATTCAAGGGATAGGTGTTGTTTGACGTGGTATACCAGTGGAAGGTTATCTCCTCCTATGCGATAAATGCAGGGTCTGTGTATTCCGTTGGAATTCTGTGAGAAACCTTTAAGGTATTTTTGCAGGGACGGTGTATTTTACTAGAGAATGGGGTTCTCAAAGCTATCAGGAGGCGACTGGTGAGCCTTGAGACTGAACTGAAAGAATTACAGATGGATGGGATGGATGGAAAGGCCAGTGCTGGGATGATCGCGGCAAGGGTTGCGCTTGATCAATTCAGGGCAGAGGCGAAGAGGGAGGCAAGGGTTTTGGCGGCCCTGCAGTTGGCACGTCATTATGAAGAGTAAGGTAGGCCTGGGAGAAATTTGGCCAGATGGTGTGAGGGGCAAGGGGTCAAACAGACATGCCGGTGTTGAGAGGGATTAATTGAATGGGACGCTGGCTTCGGAGCCCAGGGGCCATTCTAGAAGAATTTAGGAGGTTCTATGAGACTTTGTATGTGGCTCGGGGGCAGGCAGACTCAGAACGTATGCAGTCCTTTGTCGAGGATGCCCAGATGGCTTGCATAGAGGAGCGTGCGTGGGATGTATTAAGGGATCTGGGGGGTCTAGTTTCTGTAGATGAGATATTGAAAGTGATCAAAGAGTTGCTGACCTCCACCGCCCTGGGTTCAGCCAGTATTACATCAGAATTTTATAAAGAGTTTGGTCCGAGTGTGGCACGGAATCTTATCCAGGTGTGTCAGGAGTCATTACGGGTAGGGATGTTGCCGCAGTTGATGCAGGAGGGTATTGCCTTTCTTTTAAAACCTGGCAAAGATCTGTTTTAATGTACCTCTTATATGCAGATATCTCTAATTGACTTGGATACAAAGATATTTTTAGATAGGTTGCTGCCATACCTTTCGTCCGTGGTGCACCTTGATCAGTCAAGCTTTGTTCCTGATGTTGCACATCATTTAATCTGAAAAGACTGTTTGCAGTGTTGGCGCAGATTGACCCGGAGGCACAGACGGTGAGGGCCATTCTGGATATGGAGACGGCGTTTGACTCTGTTGCGTGGGACTACTTGCTTATGGTTTTCAAGAGGATTGGGCTCCCATTGCATTATATAGTGTGTATCAAGATCTTGTACTCCGGAGCTACAGCAGGGATTGGGTACTTTAGGATGCGCTCAGTGTCGTTTGAATTGGGTTTGGGGAACACAACTGGTGTGTCCGCTGTCCCCGTTATTGTGATCGCTATGGAGCAACTCGCAATCAGGCTGCAATACTGGAATGGGCATAGAGGCTTGGCTCTGGACCGCGTTAGGGAACTAATTTATTTGTATGTGGACGACGTGATCTTGTATGCGAAGGACCCAGAGAGGAATATGGGACCATTGTCGGCAAAGGTGGAAGCTTTTGGTAACATCTCAGGGCTACGGGTCAATTGGTCTAAATGGATCTTGTTTCCGTTGAATGAGGCTACTAGGCCCCTGCTTGGATTGGGGGTGGGGGGGTTCATTTGGGAACAGATGCATGTTAAGTACTTGGGCGTGGAGGTCATTAGGTCTCAGGTGCAACTTTTTCAGGACAACCACAAGGCGCATCTGGAGATACTGCTGAGGAAGATTGAGCGATGGGTTGCGTTGCCCATTTCTCTCATGGGTAAGGTGGCCAGTATGAAAATGGTGATGCTCCCTTAATTGTTAGACTTGTTCCTTAACATCCCGGTTTGGCCTGGGTCTCAGTTCTTTAAGGAATTGTGGACGCTACCGATTAAGCTGGTGTGGAGCCTTAAATCTCTTGGGATTCGGTGGGAGGTGCTTACCAGCACATGGAAGCAATGGGGACTATTTGGCAGCCCAAGTTTTATTTGCGTTGTACTTGGTGCCGGGTTCGCAGCCGTCCCCCTCCCCGGGTGTTGAGAGGCAGTCGGTTAAGACTAATGCCCTACAAGGTACGTTAGTGTCAATGAAGGTGTCCGATACATGCTTGTTTGACCCGGTCTCGCGTACTGTTCACGCGTGGCACAGAATGTGCTTGAGATTGCAAGAGTAGTGCCCGTACACCCCAGAGCCTACAGTTTGGGATATCGAGCTTATTGCTCGGACATGTGACATAGTTGTTAAGACAGTTGTCGGGCATGGGTATTGACAAAACGTTTGATTTGTATTAGATGGGACCTTTGTGACCTGGGATCTGGTGGAGGCCAAGTTAGGAAGGAAGTTTGGGCTTGCATTCCAATATTTCAGGATGCCTGAAGCTTTTAGGATGGATACCAGCTAAGCTGCATTCGAGTGCGGTTTTAAAATATTTAGTTAACTGAGCAAATGCGGTCAGGGTGGTTGCTACTATTTATTGCATGATGAAATGCTTGGCTCCTAGGGGGGCGTTAGCATGCAGGTCACAATGGCACGAGGATATGCGTTTTGACATGGAGGATGCTTGATGGCGCTCTGTGTAAATATAATAAGAGTGGCAATAAGTACCATATTTAAAATTGATAAAGTTTAAAAATGTTCATCGCGCATACCTGTCACTGACAGTGCAGAAGAAATTTGATGCTGAAAGTGGATGGCAGGTGCCCTTGATGTATGGACGATTGTGTAGGATTCATCCAGGTCTTGTGTGAGCGCTCATACCTGGCACCTTTTTGGCAGCAAGTAATGTATGTATATATTAGTTACTAGTTCCCTAGTGGCATCTCACAGAGAAACCATTGTACACTTATTCCTATAACCCATTTAACACCAAGTTGAAAGTATTCCTTGTATCTTCCTGTTTTTCTGTGCCCTGATGCCTCCGGGTTTGGTGCGCATTACAAATTAATAAAGTAGCGGAGCTGACTGGACATATGGTAGATTATGTAGTGCCTGTGGACCTTGCTTGCTGCTTGTTTGGATGGCTCCAGGGACTTTCCAAGGGTGGGAGGAAATTGCTATCAATTGTATGATTCTGCCTAAAAAATGCATTCTGAGTGTAAGGTCTAGCCCAGTTGCACCAACTGTGTAAAAAGAGCTATGGGACCTGGCAATGAGTGCCATGTGGAGCATGATTATTGTAATATGTTGCCGGGGAATTCTAGGCCCAGGGACATATGCTTACTTTTTTGTTAACCAGGGGAGCTGCCAATGACAGAGGGGGAGGGGGGCTGGGAGAATCAGGGGCTGCCATGGTTGAGTAAATCTGTGGATGTGGACGAGCCAAGATGATTTTGATATATAGCTGTAATGCTGTAGAGAGAAGAGGGTCGTTATGTACCGTCTAGATGTGCTGAAATGATCTTATGGAAGTTATCGTGAGCTACCGGTTGAGTATAAAAATGGGTGGGCAGGGTGATGGGAGGAGAGGAGGGAAATGGTTGCTTATGTCAGTCAGGACAATTGTTTGCTGCTAGATTCAGGATTGTGACTCGCAAGCATTTTGTTTGGGTTTTGTATCCTATGTTGGGGTGTCAGTTGTTGTAAACCTGTTAATAAATAAAGTTTAAAAGAAAAAAATAGGCCATGGATAGGAAGGCCTTTATCCACACCGTGTTTAATTTAGTAAAATGTCTAATGTTGAGAACATTACCACCTTGGGTCCATCTCACATTTGACCACTCGCACTATTCCAATTCTCTTCAGTCACTCCTACCGAGATCACAGAAATAATCAGGCAGCTCAAACCATTCATCTGCAAAGGCGACATCTGCCCAGCACACATTGTCAAATTATGCGCTAATACACTGTGATGGTTGAGCTAAAACATGGCGCTGGTGCGCAGTGCATTGTGGGAGCACTCAGAGCCATGATGGGTATTTATCCATGCCTCAGTGGAAAGCTACACTTGCTTTGCGAAACAACATGTTTTCAACGTTATTCGCTGATGGGCTTGGAATGCAGGCCTTCCCAGCCAAGGACACGGCACTGGGAAAGCTAAGATCCGCAGGTGCCGGCTGGTGCCTGATAGCGAAGTTTGTTTTGGGTTTGCTCGGCCTGTGCCAAGGTTTTGAGATGAGTTATGGAATTGTTTCCCGGGGCGTTTAGGAGAGAGAAGTGCTTTGATCCTTGAGGTTACTGTCGGTTGACCCAGCTGGCAACCAACGGTCACCCATCAATGCGCAAGCGCATTCCCAGAAGGTTCGAGAAGTTGCCACCCCTTGTTGAGGAGGGCATATATGCGGAAGCCCTCAACGGTCAGACGGGATAAGCACAAAGACCTCAGTCGGAGGGGGGACGCTTCGGTCCGACACTCCTGTGGGTTGTTGTGCTCTTGGCCTGGCTGTTATCGGGGTCTTTCAGCCGCTTCTGGCGAGATGAAGTTCCATTAAGCTACGCCCACGGTGATGTATTTCTTTCTTTGACTTCTTTATGTTTTCTGTGATCTATGCCCATGTGAGTTGTACGAGTTATTTCTATGTACCTGTAAGCTTTGAATAAATAGCCGTAAAGAGCTGATTATCTTCTAAAGTGTGCGTGGCTGTGAATTATTGTGTCTGTTTTTGGGTTGAAGTATTTGCTCCATAATTGCACCGGTGATTTATGGTAGTTCCGTGCACTTTTCAGAGGAGAGCAATACATACACTTGGCCCTACCATCACCAATTGTATTCATGTTTCCTTTAAGCAGCATGGACTACCCCCTCCTGAAGAAACCCTTCCTCGATCGAACTCAACCGACAACTACTGTCCGATCACCACTTTCCCCTTCCTCCTGAAAATATTAGACCGCTCAGCATAATCCCAAATTCAGCTTTTTCCCTGAACAAAACAACCTACTTGGATCCCGACAGTCTGGCTTTCGCCCTAAACACAGTACGGAATCAGCTCTCCGACGTAAAAATTCAGCTAGACAATACACATGATTCTGGCAATCTCGCCATCCTTATTCTATTTGATCTCTCTGCAATGTTCAATCTCGTTGATCACAACATCCTCTGCCAACACCTTGCCACAAAACTACATTTTTCCATGGACCTGGATACATTAATTCCTTAGCAAGCACACCTCAAGAGTCTTGGACTGCAATGCTGCTGCTGATCCCACCCCGGTTTCTTTAGGTGTACCCCATGGCTCTTGCCTCTCCCCTACCTTCTACAACATATATACTAATCCCTTTATCGATCACCTTGATAACTTAGATATCTCATGTACCAACTTTGCAGATTACACCCAGATCCTCCTACCTGTCTCGGGTGACTATTCTCGCGACTCTACCGCCATCAACCGGACCTTCAGCATCATAGAATTGGATGGCCAACCACCACCTCTGCCTCAACGATGACAAAACTGAAAAAGAAACTTGACCCCGCCTTTGTTTCCTTCATCATCAATGGCACCACCATCCGAGTTTCCTCACATGTTAAGACTCTGTCTTTACCTTGATGCAGAGCTCAACATGACTAAACATTTGAATGACATGGTATCTTCCACAGCCTACACTACCAAGCTCATCGATCTGTGTAGAAAATGTGTCCCCAGACAATTGCCAGAGCCATCATTGGCAGCAAACTGAACTGTTGCAATGCACTACTCATGGGTTCATCTGGAAAGAACCTTACAGTTACTACATAACAAAGGTCTAAGAACAGCAGTGGGCCTCAAACGCTCTGATCACACATCATGAGCCCGAAGTGATGCCCACTGGCTCCCTATCAAAGCATTCATTGACTTTAAAATTGCATCCATCACTCACGGATGCATATACAATGCTGTGCCATCATACCTCAACAATCGGATTGCCTCCCAACCATCATGTCTTCCTCCTCCCTGGCTCTTCTGGTTTCCAGATTCAAAGGCAAGCGGGTGGTTCCAGCTTCATGCTCACTGAACCTACTCTCTGGAACTCACTTTCCGATTCCATCAGAAACAAACCATACTACAGGATTTTCAAGAAAATCATAAAAACCTGGCTCGTCAACAAATATGACGAATAGCCTGCTATGACATTGTTCTGTTTTTGCTGCAGCTTCTTATTTCGACTCTTGTCCTGGTATAAGCACTGCAATACCCACATGTTTGGGCGCTACACAAAAACAAATCTCACCCCCCCCATAACTCCATATCCTCAAAAGCTATCTCTCCATCACCAACTGGATGGCCACACTTCCTCAAGCTCAACCCTTATAAAACAATGCCTCATCTGCCCCCTCCTATACCCCAGACAAACCCTAACTCACCCTCTAGATCAAAGAACACCGCAGACAACTCAAACATATCCCACTCGACACCTGTAAAACCCGGTGGCTTCACCATCGACCCCCATCTAACCTTCATACACCACATAGCTGTTGTCGCCAAAACATGCAATCTATAACTACACCTCCTACGAAAGATTTATTTCGTTTATGGAAATTACAGGGAAAGCAATACATTTTTGGCACAAAAATGCTTACAAAATGTTTAACAGATTTACAGAGCAGAGGGCCAGTGTCCTTAACAATGGGTGAGACGATGTGGATATAAAACCAGATGACGTAGGGGAGGTAGAAAAATGAACCCGGGATGAGGACAGAGCATGATATAGGAATAGGTTAGGGGAGGAAGGGATACATTTAGGATGATGAGGTGAGGGATGTGGGGTTGTCGTAGAGAGGTGGGGGGAAGAGGAGAACAGGGATATGTGGTGTCAAAGAATGCTATGAAAGTGGTTCTTCAGAAAGGCTTAGAGCTAGGGGTAGACTTAAATAGTTAAAGAGTCTGAGCAGTGCAGAGAGGGAGAGGAAGATCATTCCATAGTAAAGAAGCAAGGGGAGGGAGAGAGCAGAAATGAGAGGGATCTCAAGGGGTATGAGAGATGGCAAGGATGTGAGCTGAGGATGATCATAGGGAGCAAGGGGGAGAGTAGGCAGCGAGATGGCCCGATAGGTAGGGCGGGGCAAGTCTGCATTGTTTTGAAGATCAGACATCTTTCTTCCTAAGGACTTCTGCACCGTCAGCGCTGGTTCCCTGCAAGCGTGACTCTGGCAATGCTTTGCTCAGACTCCACAGCAGCACCCTTGCCCCCTGCAAGCCATACAAGCCATACAAAACGCAATAGCCAGACTCATCCTTCACCTACCAAAATATTTTCATATCACCCAAGCTCTCGCACAGATCCTCTGGCTTCCTGTACCACAATGAATTGCCTTCAAAGGAGTCTGCATTGGTTTCAAAGTCATCAAAACATAACTGTTGCTTCACACATAACCCTACCACCACTTGTATATCCTAATCTTTCGATCCTACCCTGAAAACATTTTCTAACTTTCCATTTTTACCTCCCACATTTTTAACCTATGAATCTTTTAAGACGATCAGACCCTCTGGGTCTCTGGCAATGCTGAACGAAAATTGTAGTGCAATAAATAAATTACATCACATCACTGTTGCAGCTGTAAAGAATGAAAAGTGGTTCTCTTCACTTTTGGGAATTACAAATAATAATAACGTCCGATGTTTCTGTTAAATGATGCTCATCATGAGAACCATGGTGGACATTTCAGAAACTGAACGGATTGGAAAAAGTTGGTTAATATCGCTTAACCTCTTAAATGCCACCAACGAGCCGCCTCGTCGGTAAAAACCGCTCCAGGTTGCCACAGACGAGCCGGCTCGTTGGTGGCACTTAAGGGGTTAATGACGGGGGAAATGTTGGGAGGGTTTTGCGGTGGGTACCGCGATTTTAAAAAAAAAACCCGTGGCACTGGGGGGGGACAACAATGGCACTTAACGGGTTAAAAAGTCACAATCTGCATGGTTTCGAAATTCAAAGTATGTAAAAGCAATGATGTCATATTTATATTATTCTGCCGGGAAGCTTTATAATACTGCAATGAAAAGTGAATACCCTTAAGTTAAATTAGCGTGTTGAGGGCCTTAATTATTCCATAAATGATACTAACAAATACGCTTGTGTGGATGAATTGAGAAAGGCAATTTTGACATGCATTGCTATAGGGAGTGTCTTACGCATATGTCTGGCAACACATTGCGTCGAGAGCATGTTTTGCTCCGGTATGGTGAGACGCAATGAAATATAAGTGAAGCCTCACAGAAAAAAGGTTTAACACATCGCTGTGTGGAGCAGAGTGGGTGTTCAACTATTCCTTTAAGCAGACCCACCAGTTTAGAGATTTTGTGAACCTGTAAAATGCGGCAAAACTGAGGTTTTTGGGGCAAAAGGCGCAAAAACTGCAGTTTTGGCAAAAACTGCACAGTTTGAAAAAATAAAAGGAAAAAAAGAAAAAATAAATACATTTTAAAAAAAGGCACAGCCTGGTTCTCAAAACTTTTTTTCCGCAAGTAAGGAAATGCATAGCACATCTCATCACTTGCACCAAGAAAAGAGCAGCCCAATTCACAAAGACATCTGAATGGGTGACTCTTAAATACGTGCATTCAGATGGCCATTTTCACCTCTCTGCACATTTGCACAAATCAGGGGGCGTTTCAGCACATTTATAAGCCCATCCCGAATTTACAAACAGGATGAGCTTTTAAATGTTCAGAAAACTAGGCAACCCCATGTGCCTGCTTTGAATAGGGGGATAGCGAAAGTTAAGGCAGTAGCCGGACAGTGTGCTGCTTACTTTGAGGTTTGATTATATAATTTTGTTAATTTCTGCAATTTGTTCTGCGCTCCATGCACAGCCCTCTGTTTCCCCCCTCCCGCTTCCTGATCCCTGCCTGTTCCCGCCTCCCTCTCCACCGATTGGCCCCTCCACCCTCACAACGCACCCTCCAAGGGCAGCCCTCTGCCCGTGCAGCCCCTGCGGCTAAGCGCCACAAGGCAAAGGGCAGCTTCTACAGTGGTCGCTCCAACTCGTGTCTGCAGGTGTCAGCAGGGGAGGCCAGTGGCCAGCCACTAAGACATTCAAAACCCACACTGCTTTCAACCAACCCCCTCCCCCCCCGCCTCCAGCGGCATATAACAATGAGACAAGCGCTCTAGGCCCCTTCACCTAGTTTCAGATTGCCGCACTGAGCTCCAAGAGAAGGCCCAGCAGCGCCCCCACCTGAGTCGCCGAGCACAGCATCATACTCCAAGTCCCCCCCCACACAACAGACAATAATTAGGTGGCTGCAAAGGCACAACCTCACCCACAAAACAGCAGCCGCCGGCCACAGTACCCTGACATGACACACAGGGAACAAACTGCCATCAACCAGCATCAACAGATAAGGTAGGAACACTTTACAAGTTACAACCTAGACAGATATTCTACAATATACAGGACCCTCAAATCTAGGTGTATTCTCTCTTGTAACCAAACTGTTTGTGAAACCTAGGCCTCTCCCCCACTGCAAGGCGTTCGCAGGCGAGTGTTGGCCCTGTTGGACCCCATTTGACCTTTTGAATCCGACCACCCCCGATCGGTGTCTAGCACCTAGGTATTTCGGTTGCTGCCTGCTGTTTTGTAGAACCGAGGCCTTTCCCCTTGTCTAGGGATCTCACATCTTAGTATTGCGGTCGCTGCCCGTCATTCAGTGAAATCTAGACCTTTCTCCCATTTCTAGGTGTCTCGAATCTAGGTGTTGAACCACTGCGTGCCAATCCGTTGAGGGCCAAGCCAGTCTCCTTTCATCTAGGAGTCAGAAATCCAGGTGTTTAATTATTACTTGGCACTCACTGAATCCTAGATCCCTCCTCAACCTCCGATATCCCGAATCTAAGAGTACCATTCCTTTGTAAACCTAGGATCCCCAATATCTTGTCATCTCAACCCTCTAGGTATTCCATCAGTACCGACCATAACAGATTCCTAGGCCCCGCCGCACCCAAAATCACCCAGCAGGCACTAATAGCTAGTAATTACAATCGTAGTCACTACCCTAGTTAACCTGCGCCCCATAACTCCCCTTTCCCAACCAGCCAGATGACTGTAGACGCCTAGTACTCCCATACCTCCCTAAACAGCCCTCCCACAGAAAGAGGAACACCCCAACCCAACCGACTGAAAAGACAACCACCCTCGGAGAGCATCCAGGAATCACAACACAAGAGGAGAAACTCAACATTATCCTAGCACAAGGCAGAGCAGGTGGCAACTGCCCCTGTAAACTCAATACCCAGACCAACTCTTACCACTGAAGACCCAAAGTGCCCCAACGCAGACTCGGATGCCGAAAAAGAGTGCAGGAACATGGAACAACTAATACAGACACACAAACCCATCCGCTGGCAATTGATGCCGCCTTGAACACAGAACAAACCCTACCAAATAATAAAATCAACAGAACAAACCTTGTTAGAGAAAAATCCACATACCACAGCGTAATTCGCAACAACTGCAGAAGCTCGATATTGCAATGACATGGGCATCTTCAGACAAGCAAATAACTCCCCCAAACAGAAAAAACGATGAAGACCCAAGAAGTGAACGGGATGATACCAAACAATGTACTCCATATATCACAACAGAAGGGCACTACCGATATCCACATCAAACCATAAGAGATGATGAAGCAGTGGAAGTCAACAATCCAACCATCAATTTAACAGACCGATTCAGCGAAGCAGCAGCCTCCATGGAAACTCAACCAACCCGCATTAACACAGAAACACCCCAAAGGAACACACACAAATCAAACAAGTAACAAATGAACCGAACCACACCAAAAGGATCCATTGCAATCTAATCAACACATTGTCAATGTCCGAACACGCCACCGAAATCTACGACCTCCTATGTGACGGAGGTATCGACATCCTATTCGTAACTGAAACATGGCTAGATGGCAATTACAAGATCACTCTCAGTAGCTGCCTGCCGGATAACTTCAAATGCTTCCAAGCAAACAGGAAAAACAAAAGAGGTAGCGGTCTGGCAATAATCCACAAAGGACACCTAGAAATTAAACTGAAAGACCCACTAAACATTGATAACTGTGAATCTCTAATCCTTCGCCTATGAACAAACCCCAGAACAAACCTTAAATTCATACTGGTCTATAGACCACCAACTTACGATGCAACCTTTGTAGACGCCTTCACAGAAGCAATCACCAACCTGGCCATCAAACACAATCACCCGATTATCCTCAGTGACTTCAACATTTGGTTCAATGAAGAAACCACTAAAACAAAAATCTGTAGCCAGTCCTAGCACCAATTAAATTACATCAACTAGTCAAAGGAGCCACCTGCATGGCAGGACATACACTAGACGCAATCTTCGACAAAAATCCTCTGGAGCGACGACCTCATCATTCCCTTTATAATCACACTGGCCACACCAATAAGCAAACAGGACAAGCCACCGATCATCATGAAAAGAAACTGGAGAACTATCAAAAATTGCAACTAAAGTGAACTACTGGAAATTACCAAACTGCAAGCAACAACTATGGACGAAGCTGACTTGGACAAAAAAAAAAAACAGAATTACTTCACAACTGGATCACGACAACAATAGACGGGATCACCAAGGAAAAACCGTTTACCGCATCGCGTAATAGAGCAACTGCAAAATGGTTTACCCCACTACTCAGCCCCATGAAAAAAAAAACGAACTAGAATGGAGGATCAAATACGATTGCGGAAAGAAATTGAAACTCCAACAATATATCCACTTATATAAAAAGGAAATACAAAAAACAGAAATGAAAGACTATGACGACAGAATCTTCAAAGGACCAAATAAACCAAAAGAACTCTTTAAATTTAGAAATGAAATAAAAAGACTCACCTGGCTGCAACAATACTATCGGAGAAACTATGCAATGATCTCACAGACCATTTCAAAAACAAAAATGAAGACCATCCAACAGACCATACAAAGCAGACCATGCAACGATAATATGCAACCTACCCATCACTATGAGCAGCACCCGAACAAACTTCAAAGCTTCCCCAAATACCAGTGGCGACATTCGTCAAACTGGCGAACAAACAACAAAACGGGTTCCCCTACAGATCCATGCCCCCCAGACGTCTACAAATCAATCCTCTCAAAAGAACCCGCATGTAATACTACAGAAACATATTCAACCAATCAATCTCAACAGGGAAAGTGCCACAATCCTTCAAATCAGAATACATCAAGCCGTTCCTCAAGGACACAGCAGGAAACATGGAAGACCTCTCCAACTAAAGACCCATCTCCAAAATCACCTACCCAGCTAAACAGCTGGAAACATACATATTTAAAAACTACCCAAGAATTCATAGAAGAGCACTGGTTACTGGACCAGGCACAAGTAGGCTTTAAACCGATGTTTCCGTTCCTCTCATCACTTCTCTCACTTTGGGACTCAGACAAGAGTACTGTGCGAATACTTCTGGACCTCTCTGCAGCATTCGACACAGTTAACCACGACATCCTCATCATGAGACTGGAAGAAATTGTAATCACTGATTGCGCCTTACTATGGATCAAATCCTTCCTAACAAACTGAACAGAACAGAAACCATATGGATCAAACCTTTCAAATCCAGCCCAAGAGAGTCCTTGTGCGGAGCACCACAAGGATCATCCTTCTACCCACTGTTATTCAACATCTACCCGTTAACTAATCAGGATCATTAAAGACACGGCCTCACCCGTTACAACTACGCTGAGGACACACAAGTAGTTTACAAAATACAAAAACGCACAAGAAGAAAACACATTGGAGAACTGCCTCCATGAAATCTACAACTGGATGAACTCGAACTGCCTCCAACTCAATCCAGGCAAAACAGAAATTATGATCTTCACAAAAAAACAGAGAAGAAAACCACTACATCCCCTGGCGAACAGAACTTGGCCCAACCCCAGCTCCATCGTCAATTGTAAGCAACCTGGGAGTCTTGATGGACAACAAACCTACCCTAGAGACACAAGTAAACGCTCTAATCAAGAAATGCTGCTTTCTCCTGCGAGCAGTAAAAAGGATACTGTCATTCGCTAAGAAAACGCT
Organism: Ambystoma mexicanum; assembly: GCF_040938575.1. Classification (NCBI taxonomy): domain Eukaryota; kingdom Metazoa; phylum Chordata; class Amphibia; order Caudata; family Ambystomatidae; genus Ambystoma; species Ambystoma mexicanum. The sequence continues at coordinate 610,697,954 of NC_090936.1, read as the reverse complement.
CACTGTCATCACGCTCGTCATGTCCAGAGTAGACTACACCAATAGCCTAGATCTGGGCATGCCGGAACTCCTCCTAAAAAAACCTGCCAATGCATACAAAATGCGGCAGCTAGACTGCTCCTCAAATTACCTCGAAGAGAACGCATCACACCAGCACTGAAAACGCTACACTGGCCATCAATAAAACAGCGAATCATGTCAAATCAATATACATAATGCACAGAGCAATTCACGGCCAAGGCGTTGAGTTCCTAAGTGAAAAATTAAACGTACACCGCCCAATAATTCGAGCAGTGACATCCGTTTGCAACCAAAACCTTACAACAAAAGAACATTCGGAGGATCCTCCTTTTCCCACCTCTCCCCAAAAACCTGGAACGATCTACCAAAGAACATACATAACTCCTCAAATCTTGGCTCTTTACCCCTTAACTAGGAAGAATGCCTAGTAATGCCTAGTGGGCACTTAAACAGCTAAACAAAGTTGAGAGAGGATGCCAATCCAATCCCCCCAGCCTTCATAAGCTACAGCCCATCTACTCAAGTAAGGGAAGACCAATGTACGGCATAGTTTAGCAATTGAAAGATATAAAGCTAGAATCATATCAAAGAATGATCAGGAACAGATCAGGATGGAAGGGGAAGGAAAATATGTCAATATCTTGGCTTACAAAGTAAACACAGGCAGTAATGGATCACCGACAAGGAATAGACAGGAAGGGAGCCGGGGACTGTAAATAGCCCACCAACCCAATAGCTCAAACTTCTGCATACTTATCTCACCCAAAAACCAATAATATCTTGGCCTGCAAAGTAAACACAGGCAACTGAAAGATAGAAAACTAGAATCATACCACAGAACGAGCAGGGAGAGATCAGGATGGAAGGGGAAGGATATGTCTATGGTATCTTGGCCTGCGAAGTAAACACAGGCAGTAATGCATCACCGACAAGGAATAGATAGAAGGGAACCGGGGATTGTAAATAACCCACTAATCCAATAGCTCAAACTTCTGCATACTTATCTCACCCAAAAATCGACACAACCACCCTCTCGCACAGCAAACCGCACGCACTTCACCACATCGCAACAATCAATCAACACATAAGCCATACCAACAGCACACGAGGTCTCACATCAATCTGATATTCGCACCCAAGCCCGGCACATGGTGAAAACCGAACTGAAGCTGCCAACAGGACACTACCCTCTCACTTTCCTACTCCCTCTCCACCCGACTAAGCACCCCCCCCCACCTTGTTTACAGGTCTTCCTGAAACCCTGGGGACCAATTCCGTTGGTGACGGTGCACGGTACAAATACTGTTAACATTAACAAAGAGAAGGTGGGGAAGGGTGCGCACTGCACGACAGGATCTTTTCCTTATGTCATGCAACTTTTTATGTTTTGTGACAGCAGAGGTATGAAGCGCTGCAGTCTCATTTCTGTTCCTCAAATGGAATAGAAATGTTTTTTTTTTACGTAAGGGCCTGTCACAATAAAATGCGCAGGGAGCGTGCTTCCGACGCTAATGTATTGAAGGCAGCTGGCTAGCACATCATATGCGCTACAGCTCAGCCACGTGGAACAGTGGAGTAACTTTGCTGAAAATGTTGGGGTGGGGCATGACATCTAAATGAAAGGGGTCCCTACCAAATCAGTGGGACAAAAAGCTGTGCCACAAAAGTTGTAGAGACAAACACCCTTGTCCCGCCCTAAAATGACACCCATGCCGTGGAACTGCACAAGTCACCTTTGAGAATAAGGTGACCTGCTAATTACCAAAAAAAGGGTCCTCTAAACATAGCATACATATCCTCAGCTATTTTTAGATGCCCTCTTTTTGGAGGATCTGGCCCAAAATCTACATTAAAAAAAATAGTCACAATATGAAAGGGAAAGGAGTGAGTAATGGTCAAATAGGGAGTGAAAGGCGAGAAAGTGGGAGAGTCAGAGAGGGAATCGGTGGGCAAGGGACGAGAAAGGAAGCTGGGGCATTGGTTGTTAAGGTAGGTGGCAGATACACAAAATTATGACGTTTCCAAAGTAGAAGCTGTAGCCTTTATTTAATCAACAGGAGGGTTCTTAGCAGTGACCCCTTTCAGCTCAACCCATCCAGCCAACTGACAACTCTTGGAACCTGTAACCTCCATTTCACTCCAGACCCACGCAGAGGTTCCAGGTTCTATGTGCTGGATCTAAATGACCACAAGGGCAACTATTAAATATCTTACTTAACCTATTAACATGCAATGTGACTCGAATATGTACATGCAGTGTATTCCTAACAGTGGGCCAGAAAAACAGAGGGAGCGGTATGCCTGAAAGAGGCAGTGAGGTGCAGATGGGGAGAGGGAAGAGTGCGATAGAATGGGAGAAAGGATGCAAGACGAAGAAGTAGCAAGAAAGTATGAAGGGCTGTAGGAGGAATTGGGGAGTGTAAAGTGTGAGTTGGCAGTATGATTTAGAGTGTGGCAGGGGCTGGAGAGTGTAAATTGGGACTTGCAGTGTGACAGAGCATGCAAGTATGTGCATGACAAAGTGAGGTTCGGCAGTGTAGGTTGTGATTGAGTATTGGTGAGTGTGAGGGGTGCTCGTAAGAAGTGTGTGGGTATTTGGGGGATTGGAGAACATAGAAGGGGAATATTTTCACCATTACAAATGATAATGATCAAAACAGTTAATATTAAATAGGCATGCACATTAAACCTAAAAAGGTACCAAAAACAACAACTGCCCTGTCAAGCCAGGGACATTCCTATTCAATTAATACATAAAGTACAAATGATAACCTGGCTCTCTTGTAGCCTTGAACACTGTCTATCCTGCAATGTGCCAATCTTACAACCTCCAGTCAATAATAAAAAGTGCTACAAAAATGCAGCAATAAATCAATGTTTATGCAGAAAAACGTGCTTTTTTATGAGGCAAAATGTGCCATTTCATGCCACAATATCCTGGTGGGTCTAACTGTGACACCTTGCATGATAGAGCATCCAGTTACCTGTGTTATGCATCTGCCATCCATACCTGCGATTGTGTTAGGCAAAGTCTGATGGATAAAGGGCAACTCACGGAAACAGTCACAGAGTTGGAGACGCCCGATAGGGGAAAAAAAGCGGAAACATGCAGAAAGGAAGGAAAAGCAAGTTTACACATGGGAGTACACACCCTGAAAATGAGAGCATGCAAACACTGGTTTGATGAGTGACTAACAAACCACACAGGGAAATTGTGTTTCTACAAGAGAGACAGGCTGGCATAGCATACAATCAGAGCTTACTGGAGCGTCGGTTCTTCATCATGACAATGGCACTCAGAAACATCAAGATCTCCACCTCACGCTGAAAGAAAAAGAGAATGCGGGGTTATAAAACTGGACCAACAGCAGCACAAGATGAAGAACCCACTGTATATAGGCGGCGTTGTGAAACGGCCACAGCAGAGCAAAGTGCCCCTGTACTTAGATACGCGGTTGTGAGAAACTGTGGGGCAGGTATTACCTGTATGCTCAAAGGGTCGCGAGTCAGGTTCATAGCAGAACATGGTGTTGAATACCTTCATTAAAAAATAAATAAATAAAAAACACGTTGTACAGCAGAGTGGGGCAATTTATTCCGGAGAGGGGGCAATGAGACTGGGATTGCAGGATGGTTCGACACAGAACATGGCTGGGAGATTGAGCCCCAACAGAACATGGCTGGGAGATTGAGCCGCAACGGATGTGGCGATTCAGTACCCAGATTACACGCCAACATATACAGTGAGGCCGTGCATGATCGGAGTAAGGAGATTCCACTGCATGGTGAGGCAGTGACTGGGAGATAGAGCTACAGCACAAAATGGGAGACAATCCCAGTCTACACGCAGTGGACTTTGGAAGGATACAAAAATATTGTTATGCAGGGTGTTGAATAATCAATTGAGAACGAACTGCAGTGCGCCGCGCTACAGTATGCATGTAACTGTTAACTGATGAATAATGAATAAATAAATCAGGAGGCAATGATGGTATGTCTGAACGGTTCTTTATTCAGGTGTGAACTGTCTCCCCGGCGGTAACCCCCACCTCCTTGCCCACGTGGGTCGCAGCCCACCAACAAACTGTAATAAACAGAGGACTGTTCCTCTAACATGACAACAACAATAAAGGTAGGACATTATATCTCCCCGTCACTTTAACAGATACTTAGACTTGATCAATTGAGTTCCTCAATCCCTGTTGTGGGCCTTCTGATGACCCTCTTGGATGGACTGCGCACTGGTGGGAACAGTCTCGAGAGTGCCCCGTCACCATCGCTGTCACTGTCATCAGCGTCTTTCTTCTTTGTGGTATACAGAGTCTATGTCTGAAGAGTCATCCGTAAGTGTCCTTGTGATGCGGACGTTGGTGTCGGTGCCTCTGAATGTCCTGAAGAGGATGAGTTTCTGGTGATGGTGCCCTGTGGGCTTGCTGCCGTTATCATTGAGCCCTGAATGTGAGTTACTGTCATGGGATCCAGCTTGAAGGCGGGCGTGTCCTTCGTGATTTGATTTTGCCATACCAGGACTTGGCCTCCTATCTGAATTGAGCTTGGTCTTGCTCGTCTCTTGATGTCTGCATATTCTTTCATCCTGGCCTTGCTCTCTCGATCCTTGCTTCTGGCATCCTCCACATGGGTAGCTTCAGTCTTGGCTTGTGGGTTGTGTGGAAGCCTTGTTTTTATGACACGCCTGAACATTAGCATTGATGGGCATTCACTGGTCGAACTGTGGGGCGTGTTTCGATATTCCCGTAGCAAAGTGCAAATGGCCTGCATGAAAGACCCATTTGTGATGGAACATATCTGGAGGGTGCGTTTGAGATTTCCCATGAATCGTTCCACCATTCCATTCACTTGTGGCCACAGTGGTGTAACCTTGCGATGCTGGAAGCCTAGGTGTTCTGCGAACATTGAAAAGTTGTGCCCACTGAAAGGAGGCCCATTGTCCGATTTGACTCTGGAAGGGATGCCATAGTCGGCAAATGTCTTGTCCAGAGCTGGTATAACGGCCTGAGCGCTGGTGGAGTGGATCAGATGGACTTCTAGGAATCGTGACATCTCAATAATTACTACAGCATGTTTACCATTTGCTAAAGGCCCAAACATGTCGACAGCTACTTCGTCCCACACTTGTAGAGGCATTTCAGATGGTTGGATTGGCTCGGGGAACGTGCTAGGGGCCACTGCCTGGCATGGTAGGCATTTCCTAAGCAGTTGTTCCACTCGTTCGTATATGGATGGGAACCACACCTTGGTCCTAAGTTGCCGTTTGTTTGATACGATGCCTCTGTGTCCTGCGTGTGCAATCTCCAATACTTGGTCTTGCAGGGCTGCAGGAATTACAATTCTGTTTTCCTTCAGTAACAGGCCTTCTGGTGATGTGGACAGGGTACTGCGGACGAGCAAGTGTTCCTCCTCAACGGACATGAGTGGTACTCCTCTCCCTTTGCTTCGCCACTGATTTGATCTCAGACATGTTTGTACTGTCTGAATTAGTTGGTCCTTTCGTGTCGCCTCCAGTAGCTGGGCTGTGGTGATGAACTTGGGTAGAGCACTGCTGACCAGATAGCGTAAGTATTGATTTGCTTTGTGTGACTGTCGCTCATCTTGAGCTGGAAGTGGGTATCGCGAGAGAAAATCTGCTGGATTATTGTCCTAGCCCAGAAGATGGATTATTTTAAATGAGTATGCTTGTAGCCTCAGGCCCCACCTGGCAAGGCGTGGCGGCATTTTGGCTGTTGGTTTGCCGTAGATGGTGGCGAGAGCCTGGTGGTCTGATTATAGTGAACGATTGCCCATATAGGAATAATTGGCAATGTTCGCACGCCCATACTACTGACAGGCTCTCCGTTTCGGGTTGAGAATAGGTGCATTCCGTGGTGGACAGACTGCGGCTCGCGTATGCCACGATTCTCCTCGGGGAGTCTGGGGATGCTCTGCGCTTGGATTGCGCTAGAATTGCTCCTAGCCCCACGAGGCTAGCGTCTACTGTAAGTTCTGTGTCAATGTCAGGGGTTGTAGTATGCCATGCATGATGCTGTGGCGATCCGTTTTTTGATTTCTTGAAATGCTTCTTCACATGCGTTGAACCATTGGGAAGAAGTCGAAGAGGCGTGCTCACGGACGCAAAATCGTGTGCAGTAGCTCGCCATTCCAAGGAATGAGCGTACTGCTGAAACTGACGTGGGTGTGGGAGTTTCTACCAGTGCTTGAACCTTTTCAGGATCTGGTTTCAGGCCGTCTTTTGAGAAGATATGTCCGAAGAATTTGAGAGTGAATTTGCTAATCTCACATTTATCCGGGTTGAGTGTGAGGTGGGCATTTTCCAAAGCCATGCAGACTCTCCGCCACTTATCATGACTGTCTTGCGTGGTGCCGAAGATTAATTTGTCGGAGTAGTTTAGGCAGTTGGGGATGTGTTTTATTACCTGGTGTATCTCGTTCTGAAAGATTTCCGCAGCTGAAGATACCCCGAAGCTGAGTCTTTTATATCTGAACAGGCCAAGGTGTGTTGAAAAGGTGGTGATATATCTTGATGCAGGGTGCAACTCCAGCTGGTGGTATCCCTTGTTTAAATCCAACTTTGAGAACACTTTAAATCCGTGAAGTTAATGCATCATATCAGTCATTCTTGGGGCAAGGCGTCCTTCTCGCTCTATGGCCACGTTTGGAGACCTCATATCGACGCATATGCCAATGCTGTCCTTGTTGTCCTTCTTGGGTACTGGTACGATGGGAGACACCCACGGGGTCGGTCCCGACGCTGGTTCTATAATGTCCTGCTGCAGTAATGACTGAATTTCGTCTTCCACGTGTTTCTGTACGCTGAGAGGTATGCCTCTGTAGTGTTGCGACGATGGAGGCATTTGTGGATTAATATGTAATTTGACTTGTTATCCCTTAGTTTTCCCAGACCTGTGAAGAGAGCGGGGAACATTTTCTGCATCATGTCCTTCGGGTTAGTGGTGTATGCCGACATTATCTGGTACATTATTTGAATGAGCCCCACCTGAATCGCAGGCTTGAAACTTAGAATGCTGCCACCTGGCACTTCCCCTTTTATAACGTATATTTTGATCTTTTGACTCTTGTCCTTGTATTGACAGTGTGCCGTAAATATCCCTTGACAATTTAGTGGCTTATTCGAGCCGTATGGATATATCAATGTGTCCGCTTCTTTCAGTGCCTTTTTGTAGGTAAGTAATTTGTAGGTCTCATCATTTATTACGTTAACGGTTGCTCCCGTGTCAATTAGTAACTCTTTGTTTGGTCCATTTACTTGTAACAGGGTGGGGCTATATTCCACGGCTATGCTGTTTCCGATGGCATGCACATATCCGCTTTTCCGGTCCCCGCTTGATGAGGCTGAAAGCGACCCACGTCTTCTGTGAGGCGAGTCATCTAGATACCTAATCTTTTGCCTAGAATGACATCTTTGTGATTCATGTGTGGTGCTGGTGTGGCTCGAGTAATCTCTTTTTTCTTCCCGTTTTCTCTCCTCTCGCGGTGTTATCACATGGTGACCTTTGAGGTTGGTGTCTGGAGGCTGCGGGCGAATGCCTCATGCGGGATCGTGAGCTTTCCCGCCTTGGGTTGCAGTCTTGCCTTCATGTGTCCCCGTTCGATTCTGTCAGTTGGAAGAAGTTAACGTTTCTGCACACAGACTGAAAATGGTTTTCTCCACCGCATTTGACACAGTTGGGTCCAATGGCAAGACATGGGCCGACATGTGGAAATTTGAAACCACACCTGTAGCATTTATTTTGTTCTGTGTGGTGAGGGTCTCTCGTTCTGATGGGGCAAACTGACGCAGTGGAGGCTGACTGTGTAATTTTGATGTTACCTAAAGGTTCCGTCTGTAGCATGAGAGCAGAGTCAGCCCGTGCGAGTTGCAATATTTCTTCTAGCGTTCTGCTCTTTTGAAGTAGCTTCTTTCTGAATTCATGCGATACACAACTGGCTATAGTTTGGGATTTTAGCGCTTCGTCTGTTCAATATTTGTCAAAATCACAATATTTCGCTCTTTTCCTTAGCCTCATTACAAAGTTGTCCATATTTTCACCACTTTCTTGTGTGGATGTGTGGAAGATGTGTCGTTCATAGTAACATTTCGCAGCGGTGCGAAGTAAGCGTTTAATGCATCAATAATGCCTTGGAAAGCATCCGTGTTGGATTCAGGCATTTCAAAAACAAGGTCACATACTACTGGGCCCAATGAATGTAGCAGGATAGCCCGTAGTCGGCGCTCCTCCCTTACACCTGATGCATCTATGTAAATGTGCAGTTCCTTGAGCCATCTAGCCCATCTGGGGGCGAGGCTGCTGGTGTCAGCCATGTCAAATGGCTGCAGGGCTTGTAGCTGTAGAGACGCTGAGCCACTGTCTTCTTTGTGTGTGGCGTGGCAAGGTGTGGAGCTGGAGGAGGGGCTCAGGATTCCACTGTCTGGGTTGTCCTCAGACATGACTGAGCTCTTCCTGATGGTGGTAATGCTCTGATGGTTGACTGGGGACTTTGGGTCCTGTGAAATGCTGCTGGGTTGAGTATTGTAATGCACGCTTTATTAGGGAGCGTGCTGGAGGGCTGTGAAATTATTTAAATCTTGAAATGTCTCTGCTTTATTTAGAGCGCACGCGTATGGATACGCCGTCTCCCCGCGTGTAATACGCGACGCGCGTATCACGTGTGCCGGCAGCTTAATGCTCCGTATGAGAAGTGCTGCAGTCGTGCACTATGAGGTCCTTACTTGAGGTATGTTTGATGCTGCGTGTGTTCTGGGTGGCTCCTGTGCGTCGATCTGGACTTTCTGTAGGCTGTGCTGCGTCAGAGTGGCTGGGTTTGTCTCCGGACCCCAGTGCCGCTTTATATTGACCTTGTCGCCATTGTTGAATATTAAATTGAGAACGAACTGCAGTGCGCCGCGCTACAGTATGCATGTAACTGTTAACCGATGAATAATGAATCAATAAATCAGGAGGCAATGATGGTATGCCTGAACGGTTCTTTATTCAGGCGCAAACTGTCTCCCCGGCGGTAACCCCACCTTCTTGCCCACGTGGGTCGCAGCCCACCAACAAACTGTAATAAACAGAGGACTATTCCTCTAACATGACAACAATAAAGGTGGGACATTACACAGGGGAGGCAATCACCTGCATAAACAGAAGACAGTAATGGTGGGCCAAGTGGACAACATATGGTACGTTTCCCTAGAGAGTTCAAAATTACATGTTTTGGTTGTTGCTTGCAGTCTAAAAGATCCTAGTTAGCTTCCCATAGACTAATTTAAATTTCCTTTTGACAACTGGTGTCAACAAATTTGCACATATACCACATTACACACATTTTCTCCATTTGGGATTCATGTAACTATGTGTTGTCGTCATATTTCAAATTGTAATTTTTAAAATGTCCATATCTCAGTGAATGACAGTAGCTTCACATAAGGTGCCAGCCTGCAGTTCACAAGCTCAAATCCCGCCAGTGCCGATTCAGCCATTTACCCTTCCATGGTCGATAATCAGACTACTGTTTCTATTTTTTGTGAAGAATGCAGCGATTTGAAGTTTAACAGTATACATAAGAAACAGTGGCTGTAGGAATCCCTTTTTGGGGTGCTTTAAATACTGATGGAACGATATATTGAAGAGGTTACCATCCAGTAGGTTGCAGGAGATGATAAAAGCAGTTAACATGTAACCAACCCAATATAATTAGAGTACCGTATAGTAGGCCATGTGCTCAGCCCAAGTCAAATTGTTGCCCCTTTGTTTTTCATTGATAAAGTTGCACACACAAAAAAACTTTCTGAATGAAAACCACACAAATATTTATACACAGTCGTTATTTAATTTCTCCTTTTGCCATTTATGGAACTGTTTGTGTAAAGACCACACAATCTCCACCCATCGATCACGTGTTAACACCTTCTCATGCTCTATGCCATTTTTTACTTGTACACATCATTCTTGGATTACACCATTTTCCAGTCAATGCATCACAAATGGACGAAAGTCAGCCTGTCCCTATGTGCGACTCAATGAATCTTAACTCGGGCAAGGTTTTATGCGCTTTGTACGGTGCGGAGCTGGCATAGTACAAAAAAAAAGGAATAATTATACTAAAAGAAAACAGTTCCATAACAGCGTGGTTTATCATTGGGTTTATTCATATGTGTTGCTTGTTGGGCAGGGACCAAATAACGAAGACTAGCCCAAAGGTAAAGAATGCAGGTGAGAGTGGGTATGTGTCTACTGCCACATTAAAAATGGTCTTTCAGGGGCGTGGCCTGGAGCGCCGGCGATGAGGCTGCTCCTTTAATGGCCTTCTCACGTAGCCTGCATTCGCCACATCAAAAGATGCAGTTTTAGTCCAGCAATCCAATATCTTAACTCATCCACGGTGCCCGGAGTGGCTGGGGCACTCCTGGCATCAATTTGAGCCTCCAACACTATCTCGCAGCTCTGGGCTGCGACCAACTGTCATCGCACCCATTTTCAGCGGGTCTCAAGATGGTGGATAAACTCTGCGCCGCATACAAGAGGGTGCGCGCCCACTCAGACTTCAGCGTACTGATCCGATAAGCGTCCAAACCTGTGCGGTAAAGATCGCAGGTCCTCCCGACCCCAACGCAAGCTTCAGTGACTGAGTGTCCCGGCCGTAACCGCGTCCTCACGATCCAAGAATAGCCTCACCGGGAGCAGCAGGCACAAGAAGCAGCTTCCTGTGACTGCGCGTCATCCTAGGGGGCTGGGAGGGCGGCCGCATCTCTCAGTAACGGTGCCTAACAGGACCCGTCCCTCCCGAATCTCCTCACCCCTCAGGGGACGATCCTCCATGAGCGCCGCAGGGGCTGGAATAATTGGCGTATCCCCCGTACAGCGGGAGCTGCCTACAGCGGCGCGCCCCATCAGGCATCGCGGAGGGAAGGACTCACCAGCTTTCCTCTGCAGATCTTCACCACACAGAGGTACTAACCCCCGTCTCCCTAGCGTAAGATCCAGTAAAGGGCTCCAACTCTTTGTATACCTGAGGAACCTAAACTGATGCCCGATTTTCCTTCCGACTCTAGCAAGGAGTGGGGAACCAGCTACTCTGTCCAGACCAAGAGCTCCTGGGATCTAGTATGCCCACTAGGTCTGAACCCACATCGCAGGTCAGACGAAGGCAAGTCTGGACACCGCTTCTAACGCAACCAACACCGGAAGCCTTGGCTTGCACCTCTACGCAGGTACCTGGTGCCAGAAACTCTGGGAACTGCCCTGGCAGTCGGGACTCTTTCTGGGCCCCCGCTCCACCTCTTCCTCATCGACACATAAGGAGAGAGTCCCCACAGGCTCTGTGAAGCGCGGTATAGCGTCACATCAGGGTGGAGACAGCCATTCTCCCTGCCCCCCCCCCAACTCCTAAAACAACAAAGAAGTAGAACTTTCCTGAGGTGGGGAGACCTAAACAGGAGCACACGCCAACACCGCTCCAGTGGCCTCCAGCTGCGACACCTCTGCCACTCCTTGGTGTGGGCTCATTAAGGTCACTCATATCCTCACGAAATGGCAAAACACCTCAAAATCCCAAAAAGTGCAGACATCTCCACCATGCTACTACCCGCTGAGAAAGGAAAGAAGCCAGAGTCGCCTAAACCACCGTCCCAAGCCCCATCAGAAGGCGCAGTGCAACTAGCGACCAAAGGAGATATCCAAGCCTTTATGCTGGACATCAAAGCAGAATTTCAGTCCTGTATGTCAGAGCTCACTACCAAACTTGAACAGACGGAACAGAGGGTCCAGCAGGCAGAACAGAGTCAAAGAAGTTGAGGACCTAACCCAAGAAAATTCTGCAACACTCCTGTAAGTACAACATACCATCCAAATCCTAATGAACAAAAAAACGTAGACCCTAGAACTTAAGTAGGAAGACTTGGAAAACATGGCACGTCAGAACAATCTGCGCATATGAGGGGTCCCTTACTCAATCTCGAACCAAAACCTCATAGTACGTGGGCGACCTGTTCCAATACCTTTTGCCTCATTTGGAAAAATCTCAACTCTTGCTGGACTGCACCCACAGGTTGCATCCTTGACGTGGGGGGTGGGGGGAAAGGGAGACTGACTCCCCCCAGACGTGATCACTAGAGTACATTTCTATACAACTAAAGAGGCAATCATGGTGATAGGTCGCTCACGGGACGAACTATCCTTCCAGGGGTCTCCCCTCCAAATCTTCCAGGACCTGGTGGTAGCAACGATGCAGAAGCAAAGGGCCTTGTGTCCCCTAACCTTATTTCTCTGCGATCAAGGCATCAGATACAGCTGGCTGTTTCAGACAGCACTTCAATTTTCTTTCAAAGGGGTCTCCCGAACTATTGGGACACCTGGAGGATGCGTAGATGCTGCATCCTACTTCACCAGTGAGTAAAAATGGCACCTCGTCTGATGCCCCTGAGAGTGGCACTACAGAACCTGCCCCTAAACCGAGGCACCCGACTTGGTCAAAAGTCCAGAAGGGGCGGCGAATGAGATGATTGAGCCCTAGTCACTGGCATACTTGAAGCTTTGCACTTCCGAGCTTTGAAATCCAGCACTTCATCCTTTCTAGTGGTCTGGGACGGCCAATTCTGCAAACTCTGAGTTCGATACGGATCGCTAAGCATCCTCAAGGTGCAGCGGGCTGCTTGCGGCTCATGCCCGACTCCAAGGTGGATGTCACCTAATAACCCTTGGAGAGTATCACAAACAGTTTTGATTCACTTTTCATGGGGATCTTCTGACGTAGGATGGTCGGCTCCCCTCAAGTTCGTTGTTCAGGCCTCACGTTGGAGGCCGCAGTTAAAACCTTGGTTGCACTATGAAATTATCTCTGCTGAAGACACAGATGGCAGCTGAACATATCCCAGTTCACCTCCCCATTCACAGAATTTAAGTGCTCCAGAGGAACCCCCTCCACATCAGAAACTGAATTTCATGTAACTGACCGTAAAGGGACTGAACTCCCCCCTCAAATGAAAAGCGGCATTGAAACGACTCCAGGACATGGCAGGATCAGTGGTCCTCCTGCAGTAAGCGCACACATTTTGCCTGCAGACTTTACACGCCTTTGAAATAGGCAGTTCCCGCTCCAGTATGTTGCCTCCAGTGGGACAAAGAAAAGGGGAATAGCCATACTCTTTGCCAGAGGAGTCCAGTTCAGGAAACTAGAGACCTTATTCTGCCCGGAGGGACGCTCTGTAGCAGTCAAGGGCTTCATATATGGACAGCTTTACTCCCTCGTCTCGGTCTATTCCCCCAATGAGGGTTAGGATGCATTTTACAACGCATTGGGAAGGACCCGCCTCCTCTTCATGGAGGGCCAAATTGTCATCGACGGTGACTTCAATGGGGTCCCAGACTCCCAACAGGATAAATCCCAACCTGCGGCTCCTAGAGACTTCAAAATCGCAACAGCCCACCTCCACCTCTTTCGAACACTGGGGGTGGTGGACTCCTGGAGAGTGCTACACCCAGACAAAAAAAATACTTCTTTTCAGATGTAAACAGGACTTCCTCCCACATTGACCTGCTGCTAACCTCCCCTCAGGTGCTCACCTCTGTAAAAGACGTTGCCATCGAGAGACAGGTAGTCTCGGACCATGCCCCTATCAAGCCGACTCTACGGGCGCACAACCCAGACCCACCCCCACGATGCCGCTGGAACTTATACAACCCCATCCTAAATGACATGTCAGTGAGGAATACTCTCGCCAAGGTAATACTACTACTTTCAGGAGAACCCAGTGGAGGACACCTCCCCAGCCACCACCTGGGACGCCATGCCTTGAAGGCCGTGGCGGCACATTGGAAGCGCCAACAGTGGACCAGCAGAGACCTGGAAGACCAGGTCTGAAAAGGAGAGGCCCACCCTAAAACCAAGTGGACCCCCAGGATTCATCGGGCCATGCTGAGGAAACGGCCCACCTGTCAACCAAAACTAAACAAAGCTACTACGCTAAGAACAACAAAGTGAATAAATTGTTGGTAGAGAAATTGGCCAAGACAAAAACGAAGAAACACCATAGTGGGTCTGCGTGATCCTCAAGGCCAAACTCACTACGCAGACAGAGAGAAGCTACAGCTGGCAGCAACACATCTGTCTGAATCAATGACGGTGACCCACCGAGAAAAAGCGGAACTGAAATGTTATTTACAAGGGCCCGTCCTGCCACACCTCGAGGGGCCAGACAGTGTCCTTGGAAGCCTCAATCGCAGGTGAGGAGGCAGAGGCAGCCATCAAATCCCTTAAGCCTAGAGCTCCCGGATTCCCATCAAGGTTCTATGCCCGATCCAATGGAGCGGAAAATCTATACCTTACCTGGGGTCCAGATCCCGTCCTATCGCAAAGATGTATATGCTCTGAACTTCCCTCCGCTTTTCAAGGAACTGGAGAGAGACCTGAAACGATGGACTGCACAGGAGATCTCGCTTATTGGGCGAATTACCACCTGCAAGATTCATCTCCTTCTGCGTTTCCTCCATGCTTGCTCTTCCCTGCCTACCACAATCCCACTAACCCCACTAGTTCCACTAGTCCACATGCAGAGGAAAATGCTGCAATTCATGTGGAAGGGTAGGAAGGCAAGAATATCTCAGAAGGTGAGGACATGTAGCCCTCGCCTGGGAGACTTAGGGGTCCCTGACTTGTGGAAATATCAAGTGGCATCACAATTGGCTCGAGTCCAGGCCTGGGGTAATGGGAATGGGCCCCTGAGGTGGGTGGAACTGGAGCAATCCCGTCTCTCTGTCCCCCCTTTGCTTTCTTCCACTGAACCCCCCCCTGCTACAGAAATCCTGGGCAGGCATCCTAGCGTCCAGTAGCAAAACCTTCAATATATGGGACTGAACACAAACTCAAGGGAGTCCCACGAGGCCTGGGCCCCCACTCTCCGATTTTTCATAACCCAGCCTTTTCCCCTGGATTACAGCTCTCCAATTTTAATTGGAGATTAATTGACTGCGGGGGGACTAGAATCCCTGGGGCAACTGTTTGAGAATGGCCAGCCCCGCATCTTTGAACAATGTAAAACTACCTTCCAACTGGCTGTAACTGACAGGTTCTCATACTTGCAACTGCAGCACTGGTGCTCTAAACCACAGATACGTCAGGTCGCCGCGCGGAATCTCAGTCCGCTAGAACTCATGCTCCAGGACCTGCTGCCAAGGGAGCTACTCGAAGAATGCCCGCTTTCCATGAGACCTCCATATATGCCAGGATGGAAGACAAGACATGGGTCGACATATAGACTAGAACCCACTCATCTTCCTTTTGTATCACCAACCGGGAATGTGCCGGTAAACTACTCTTGCGCTGGTACTATGCCCCCGACTAGTCTCCACCGCTTCAATCATTCCCTTGACCCCCCCCCCCCCCCAGTGCTGGCGCAACTGGACAACCTGGCTCATACATAAACATGGTGGACCTGCCCCACCATGCAAACGTTTTGGAACCTATGCCTCTCGGCGATAAGACATTACACAGGTGACCATTCCAATGGAACCGGAGGTGGTCCTATTGGGCGCGCCCGTCACAGGAGTGTACCCAAAGGCAGGGAGAACAGCCAACCCACTTACACAACTACTACTGGTGGGTAGAATCACCATCGCCCGTACCTGGAAAACCACCGAGAGCTCAACGATGACCCTATGGTGGATCAAACTCTGGGACATCCTAGTGAGGGAAAAAGTGACAGTGGCCAAGGGGACTTTTGCACCGGTTTTGCAGACATTTGGGCCCCACTTATAGACTATGACCAGAGCTTCCTGGCGCAAACCCATATTCCCTGGTTAGCTCGGCTAACCCTGCAGCCCACCTCTGGCTTAAAAGGGGATGACCCCGTCGTATCGGACTAGAAGCGGACTTGAATTGAGCGAGGGATGCGATGGAGGGAGGGGGGTATATAAGGGGATCTAGGCTATTTCAATGATGCGCGATTTAGCCATATTCCACTGCAATGTGTTATCTTCTTGTATTCTCTGTGTCTGTGTGTTGATTATGCTGGTGCAACCGAACTAAATGTTTTAAATAAAAAAATAAAATGGTCTTTCGGTACTGCCTACCTTTCGCCTTCTCCTTCCAAGAGGGTGAAACAGTGTGCTCTGTAGGCCTAGAATTGAGCTGGCGATTGACTTTATATCATGGCTGGCTAATAGCTTACAACTTGAAATGTGTACTCCTGCTTTTAATCAGGAAATGACATCTGAATGTTTCCAGGAATAGTCAAAACAGCATTGAATGTCTGTTGAAGGGGCGACTATTGAGCTTGGAGTGATAAAATAATGTATCACATTTTTTAGCAGGAATTCGGGTGAATTCTTACTTGAAGCTAGTTTAATCATGCAGTGTGTACAGCATGAAGCAGATTACAGGAAAAGGATAATGAGTAGGTACACCGTTTCCGTCAAGGGAGAGAAGATTGAAATTGGCCTTGAAATTCTATGCAATGATCGTGGTAATATTTTGGCCCGCATGACGTGTGGAATCCAGTAGGAGAGGACAAGCAGAGCAAAGGAGCAGGCAGGGAACAGACCGGTGGAGGACTGGGTCCGGGTAGGGGAATAAAAGTGTTCAGAGTTTGCCTAGATAAGGAGACCGCAAGAGGTAGGTCCGAAAGTAGAGCCAGACAACAGAGTACAGGGGTGGCAATAAGGAATTTTGAGGCATGGTATGCAAGAACGTGACAGATCTTTATGATGTTAAGAATATTGGGCCTTTGAGCAGCTTAAGTGATAAAACTGGTGAAGATGAAGATCACTGCCAAGGAGAATCACAAAGTTGCGTACTTTGTGAGATGCTGTGAGGCAGTCAGGAGACAAGGACATGGAAGTAGAAAGAACAGGAGAGGCCATGTGGGCAGGGATGTAGAGTACTTCAGTCATCATGGAATTGTGTGTAAAACAGGGAAATGCCTATTGAATGGGAGAGGTTGTAAAAAGAGGAGAGGTAGGAGCAGGTAACGGGTGCCAGTACCTTAATTATTTGAGGAGCAAAGGATCAGCTTAGGCAAAGTATGTGTAGGCTTTCACAAAAATGGGCATTCATTTAGCAGGTGAAGGAGGGGTAAAGGTGCAAGTAGAGGAGATGAAAGGGGCAATAAGGAGAACAAATGAAGGAGCAATGAGGTTGAGGAGAGTGGGGGACAGTCACAGACTTCGGATGAGACGTAGAGGACAAAGTCATAAGCATATAGGGAAAAGGCGATGGAGCAAGGATAGACTGAGGTCTACATCGCCAATAGTGATAAAGGCTGATGAAACAGCTGGTAAAAACTAGAAGAGTACCCTCGCTGTTGTAACTGTAACCACAGGGATTCAAGGAAAGCAGGACAACACAATTCTTTGGCCCGATATCTCGGGCTATTTAGAACAGAAGCGAGTTGCTTAATTCTAGCAATCCCAAAATAAATCAGCAGCTCAATAAATATTTACCACTCACTCAGGAGGTTGGTTGTAAACAGATCAACAAAACAGTACAACATTTAAACCAAAGGTTGATAAGAAATGTATTTTTTTTTTAAAAAACATCAGCAGATTTTTAGACAAGTTATAAACAGATAGTACAAGATAATACAAACAAGTTTCATCTATTTGGAACATAATCAAACAGCTCAAAACGAATAATGCTCCAAATTGAGTTAGATAACGAACAAAAACAAAATATACATGCATGTGCAATTTAGTGAAAAGTTCATTGCATCATGAAACCCCCATCTTTGGTACATTAGTTCCTCATTAGTGGGGCTAGAGTTTTTTGATGAAAGTCAATGGGTTATGCAGGGTCTTTCGATGCAAGAGATCTGATCAAATGCCAACGTGAGCGTGATTAAATGCTAGTTGGTAGCGAAGTTCCAACAAGCTGTAGTACAGGTAGATCACTGTTCCCTGTAATCGTCACGTTTCGGCGGTCAAAGATGGATGTACAGGCCACCTTCATCAGGGCTCCGAGTCAGGGACCCTGTATGAAATAACATTGGTTTAATATGAGTGAGTAATGAGCAACGAATGCCCTAGTTAATGGGGCATAAGGTAATACTGAGTTAGTTCTCATGGCTGCCGGTTGGGAAACTTACTTGCCGGTGCGCATTATCTCAAGCGCATTGGTGCACCCACACATTTGATAGGGAAAAGGTCGCCAGACGCCAGGGCCAGTTGTGCCGGTGCTGGGTCGAGTGCATAAACTTCACAGTGAATGCAGAAGTTTCACAGGTAATCTCGAGGCTGTAAAAGGGAGAAGTCATGGAGGACAGCCACTGATGACGGTAAGCCATCATAACAATCATGGCATCAAGATCAAAAGGTAAGTAATGCACAGGTACCACAGCCACATGGTGAAACAGCTGGACCAGCATCTGTCTTCATAAAACCTGGGTGGAATACTACAGCAGACTGTATGGCGACTATGGGGCCCACAGTGGAATGGCGACCATTCGAGGGAGCGTGTTTAAGGCATGGAGATGGGCATGACTGCACACTGTTGGGAGTGACCTACAAATAGGTTGGAAGGGCATCGATGTGCCAAAAGCTGGGAAAGGTGGCAGGCCCCAATAGGGTCCCAATAGATTTCTATGCGAATGAGCCAGTTGTTTGGGTCCTGTATCTATTTAAATAATTTTATGGCATTTCGAGTGAAAACGTGGTGCATGTGTCCTGAGCTGGTCCCGATCCTTGAGAAAGGCCCCAGAGATCAGCCAACCAATTATAGACCAATCTCATTGTTAGACGCAGGGGGGAAAACTGTTGCAAAGGCCCGTACTATCTGGAGGCCTGGGTAAACTGTCATTAAATCATTGACCATCGGCAAGTTAGGTTCTGTGAGGGTCTGAGTACAGTAAATCAAAGTTTGCAGCTATGGCTGGTCACCGATAAATACACCGTTCTCAGGAAGGTCAAAGTCTAGGCAGTTTATGGAGACCCCGAAAACCGCATTTGATGCTGTGCCCAGGCACTGTCTCTGGGGGGCCCTCGGGGGTCTTGGCATTCCGGTTGCACTTTTGACCGCTATTCAGAGTTTGTTCACAGACAAAACAGGAGTGGTTCGGTGGGGAACCGATGGCAAGACCTCTAGTGCATTATAAACGGCAAGGGTGTCTGCCAGGGGTGCATTCTGGCACCAAAACTGTTTAGCATCTTCTTTAATGGTGTCAGAGGAGCTGCTGGCCTGCCAGACTGATAGCGGCCGATAGGATACCGGTTCTCCTGTTTGTGGACGATGAAGTTTTGCTATCTTAACACCTACTGGCTCCCGCAAGCAGTTGGACGTATTTGTTGCCTCTGTAAGAAACATGGCCTAGCACTAAATGTAACCAAGACTAAATGTATGGTTGTCAATACTAATACTAGGAGGAAATGTAAAGGCCTTAAATTCTGCATGGAAGAGGGTGAAAGAGCAAGTATCCTTTTAAGATTATTTGGAGATCAGAGTGATGGCATCGTGTGGTCGGTCAATGCATCTGGAGAAAGCCAGGATTTCCCTGGGTAGATATGGTGGTGTTCAGGCACAGTTCACTGCTGAACATGGAAATGGGATAGTGCAAGTCTCACTGGAAGCATACAAGGCCCAGCAAGACAGGCTGCCATCTATGGGCCGGAGCTGTGGGGGTGGATGGATATTCATTCATTAACAATAGCTGAAAATAAATATCTAAAGAGCATATTGGGAGTGCCCTATAGCATGCCTAACTTGCCCGTGTTATTAAAACCGGCATGCAGGGGATAGGTCCATCTGCCAACTTTTCCCGGTGTTATTTTGGGTCTGGTTCTGGTCCAATTATAATCTCATCAAATACAGGGACGAATTGGCGGATATCTTCTCACAGCCCGGGGGCTCCTCTTTGAAGTGGGCCACACCCTCGTCTGGGGGATTTGGATCTAAGGGATTTTTGGAGCAACCCAAGTCCAATCTCCACGAAGTTGAAAGGCATGGCAAAAAGTGCTGCTCTTGTTAAGGTGCAGCAAGAAATGTTTGTAAAAACTCTTGTCTCTCTCTTTGGCATGCTATGAGGATTATGCAAATCCTAAATTTCAAAGGTCTTTGTATATAAAATGTAGGCTTGGCACTTTGTCTACGACACACGTGAAACAACGCTTCTCCTGCATGCCCATTGTGTATTTATGCGATTGAGGACTTGAATCACTTTTTCATACTGTGCCCCGTTACATTACCTTTAAGGAAACATTTTAAAAAAAGAAATGAAAAAAATTCAAATACGTGGCTGTTGGTCTATTGGGGATGCTATGGCAACCTGATTAAATACTACAGATACACCAGCAGTGTTTGCCACTAGCAAATATCTCAAATGGGCATGAAGAATAATGGCTGGAGAATGCCCAGTAATTGTAAATCTGCACAAATGTGCAATTTTAATGTTAAATGTTAAAGGATATTTGAACCTCGAACTATCACCATCGGAGTGGTCCCCTGGTGCTCTGGTGGATCTGAAACAAAGGGGGGTAGGTTAGGTGTGTTAGTAGGACAAAGTTTGGAGAAGAGCAAAGGAGCTGTGAAGTACTGTTGGCAGCTTTGGTTCGGTTAACACAGTTCGCCAAGCATATTGGTGTGTTTTTCGGAGTCCGTTGTGTGCTGTTCAGGGGTCTGTGTGGTGCAATTGCTGTTACGGTGTGTTGAGGTGCGTGCGGGTTGCCATGGCTTTAAGAGGTGTGGTTGTGTCTGGTTAGAGTACGAGAGGTGTGTGAGGAATGGTGAGGTTTTTAGTAGTTTTGTTGGGTTGTTGGGAGAGATGCATATTTCTATTGCATCTCCTTCATGATTTAGGGAAGGTTGTTTCCTTTCTGCGATTTAAGTTTTAGCGCGATATGGCAGTCTCATCTCTCTGTCATTATGCTAAGTTAGCTACTTTTGTGTTTTCCCAGCTTCGTGTTTGGTCAGCCCTTTTAGCCCAGTTTATCTTTGCTGTAACCTAGTTTTTTGGATTGATATACCCTATGTCCTTTTTAAGTGGGTAAGGTTGTTGGTAGTGTTGGGCATGTATGCTAATTTATCTGTCCTCATGGGGTTGTCTCTTGTGTTCTATTCCACCTAGCGTCGTCTCTTGTTCTTGTAGGAGTTTCCTGCGTCGTCTCTCTTGTTCTTGTAGGAGTTTCCTCAGTCGGTTCTGGTTGTTTGTGCTATCATATATTCTGTCAATCTGTTCTTTCTGTTTCCGGTTTGATAGTTTTAGTTGTTTCAGTTTGGTTCTGAGGTGTTGAAGAGCCAGGTTTTTAGAAGTTTTCTGAATTTTAGGTGGTCTTTGGTGTTTCTTATTTCTTTCGGGAGGTTGTTCCAGGTTTTTGCAGCTAGGTGGGAGAAAGAGGAGCCCCCTAGTTTTTTTCTTGACGTATGGTTTTGGTCCCAGGCAGATTTCATGGTTTAATTTGAGGAGTCTCGTCGGCTTGTAGATCGTTAGTTTCTTTTGTAGAAATTCGGCTCCCTGTCCACCGATTGCACTGTGTGAACATGGTTTTGAATGTGATACAATGTTTACTTGGAAGCTAACGTCGTATATTTTAACAAAATACAGGGCTAATTTTATGTATTGCAAGACGTTTTATTGATGTATGCTTTTATGACATTGTTGAAATAAAGCTTTTGAACTTATTAAACCCCCTGCTGAGCTCATAGTGTAGGCAGCAATTGTTAAGAGGGTTTAAGACCACACAAGCGAAAACCACATTTAACATAAAATGGCACAACATAGGATTTACCTTTAGAGATTCTGCAGTTTTGATTTTGGGTGATGGGCAACAGGGGCATGAAGGTAGTTTGTCATATCCAATGAGCAGTTTAAAAAAGGTAAACTGATCCCCCTCATCATCCTTTTCCAGGCAAACAACTTAACTGGAAAAAAAAAACTGCTCATAAATCAAATAGCAGCAATTCCTGTACTTTGTGCGTAAGGTGATATACTCTTAAAATAGAAATTCTTGCTAAACGCTTCCCAAAACCGTCAAGTTCTCAAAACACACTGTCAGTATATGTGCCTTACTGCCTGTGTTCAGCTGCATCCATAGCACTTTATGGCGACACCACCCAAAATCCCAGTGACGCATTCAGCTATTTAGATCTTTGGCTTGGCAAGTGCGCCGTTGTAGACACAGTGGTACAGGAGTTATCTTAGATGTACAACCCATCACATTAGGATACAAAACGTTCTGAAACAACCCAATTGTCACAGCACTTAAGGACACAGTCTCTTCCTCTCTTTTGCAGAACTGACTAGCACTCATTCATCACAAATCATTCTTCCCCGGCTGAATCACTCCTTCCACATTTGTAGCATCTATTGCCTACTTTCCCATCCTCATATCTTCACCTTGCTCATTCCCCTTCCTCCAGCAAACTACGGTATTGTGGCTAGCCTGGGAGGGGGCACCATACCAGTGCTGGGGCGGGCACGGCGAGCAGCTGTCTGGGAGGCACATGCCCTGGGGGGGGCAGAGGGGTGGGTGCGGCACCGTGGCCACCGGGTCATAGGTGGAAGAGGCCTATGCCTCTTCCACCTCTGACCCGGCGTTGTTTGCGTGGGTGCCTAGAGGCAGCATGGGTACAACTCCCTGGCTGCCGGGTCAGAGGCAACAAGTGCGGTCTCTTCCCCCTCTGACCCATTGGAGTTGCATGGGTGGCGGCCGGCAAAGCCTAATATGGTGGACTGGCATGGCACTGGCTGGCAAACCGTAACACAAGGCTCACGTTGCCGTCGGTCAGTGCCACAACAGCCTGCCCTTATCAGGCTTCTCACACTTCCAAAGTGCTGCTTCGCCTATGAATTGAGTAGGTTGGCCTGGAGCTCCACTCCAGTCTGTAACCAGGTGCCTGGTTTATTTACATGCAGCAGGTAGAGTATCTGGGTAAATTTAAACATTCCTGTTTTGTTTTAATTATTAACAAAACAGGAATAGCATTCACAAAGTTATGGTGTGTTCAAAAAGGTTTTTAAAAAAAACAATTCATTTGAAATGTGAAAGTAGGATACTCCGTTTGAGCCAAATCACATTCCACAACACCACCTAGTAGCCATCACTGCAAGTTCACCTCCATTTCAGAGCCACAACAGCAAGGCATTGTGGGTATGCAAATCAGCCTAAATGCAAACCTTTTCTCTAGGAAATTGTCTTCGTTTTAGAGGGCACTGCTACTTCATACATTGCTTAATCAACCCAAGACAGGCATTTTGCAAGACTGTCGGGACAACTACATACCTGGTTTCACACAATATATGATACATTACTCACCATAATCGAATTTCTGGTGCTTGTATCTGCTTAGATTCACATGCTATGCATAGGCCAACATCTAGTAGAAGCTGCAGAGTATTACAGTTTTCGAAACTCGAAAAGGGACGTCGACAGGGCGTGCCAGTAATTGTCACAACTAATTTACTTGAACCCCCCGGGCAGGCCCATGGGCCAGGAGGGGTCTCGGTTCGGGCCCCCAACAAGTTTAGGCATCCTTGGCCAAGACCCTCTTGGGGCAAGTCCTGGCGCCTCTGGAGCTAGGCTCATACTTAATGAGACTTGTGCTTGGTGCTGGGGACTACTTTTTCAATGCCAGTCAACACGGAGGCCTCCACATAGCTTGGCTCCTGGGAACCAAGCTATGCGGTATAGTGTTTTGGGTGTGGTAGCCTAGGGACTACTTTTCCTGGACTATTTTTCTTGAGGCTATTTA
Source organism: Ambystoma mexicanum (assembly GCF_040938575.1). NCBI lineage: Eukaryota > Metazoa > Chordata > Amphibia > Caudata > Ambystomatidae > Ambystoma > Ambystoma mexicanum. The sequence goes on along the minus strand of NC_090936.1, from coordinate 610,674,245 downwards.
AACCACACCCGATTGGAAGAACACACTTCGCGTTACTTTGCGATCCAGCAACGTGACGCTCACCGTGTTCTGCAGCATCTGCAAACCTCGGATGAACCGCACCTGAAAGGACAAAAGGACATCGTTATTAGCAGTAGCTTACCTGAGATTCCACCGTTAGCTGTCCACTGCTCCTGCGAGCAGCATCCAAGGAACAGCGTGCCTCCTGGATCGTCAAACCTGCAAGAGAGAAAAGAGACATTAGACAATACATTTGAGCCGGCAGCTTACCTCAAGTCACCCCTTGATCAGCACCGCTCTGGAACTCCTTGCTCCGGTGAACACCACAACCTGCAGGAGCAAAAGACAACAGGTTAGCAAGGCAAGACATCATCATAGCTCTGCGCAAGCATTCACCTACCGCATCAAGGCGCTCTCGAAACACCATCACTCGACGGTGAGTCCAAAACCAGCCAACGTTCCACAGCGGACTTCCGCGAACCTAAAGAGAGAAAAAAAAAAGACATTAGTAAATCAAGGAAAGGCTTACAGTATACAGTACTAAGACTTACCTGAGAGACTCTAAAAGGGCAGCATCAGTGAAGTAACTAGATCGCATTCGCCCACAGAGGACAACGCGCCCCTGCCAAGAAGGCAGGACGGAGAGCACGCCAAAACCCAAAACAAGGTGAGGAAAGGTCCGGGAGGGGCGCGGGCATACCGGGTGTTAGGAGGCTCTTACCCCTGTTGCCCAGACTTGAACATTGCCCACCTGTTTTCCAAGCAGAACTTCCCCGCTGATAAATCCAGGGAGCGACCGAGAGGGGTACCAGAGTCCCGGCAGCTGGGTGGCGTCCCCGTGGATACCAGGTGAGTGTAACAGTAATACTATCCCTAGTGTGACGTCTACTGTACCCATGGTGCTTCACGCGTCTAGGTCCCTCAGATTGGTTTTTTTCTGACATGAGGTTGCATGAAGTGTAGCTTGAGTACAGGTGTATTGCATGAAGTGTTGCTTGAGTACAGGTGTAGTGAAGCAGATTATGTATCAGATAAAGCCCATAAAACATCTATGCACCTTCTACTCCAAGAGGAGGAAGGGTGGGTGCATGTGAATCTAACCAGATACAAGCATCAGAAATACGATTACGGTGAGTAATGTACCCCTTCTGAGGCTTGTGGAATCTGCTTAGATCACATGCTGTGAATACATTAGCGAGCAGTGTCTGGAGAAGGTGGAGGGTTGTGAGAAGGTACAGCAGCAAATAGAGGTTTTAGCAATGCTTGTCCCACCTGGGAATCTGCTTTAGATTGAGTGTCAATGCAGTAGTGCCGAGTAAAAGTGTGGATAGAGCTCCATGTAGCTGCTTTGCAAATGGCGTCAAGCAGGACGTTTGCGATAAAGGCCAAGGTAGCTCCTGTGCCCCTGGTGGAGTGAGCTCTTGCTGTGAAAGGCAGTGTTTAGAGTAGCAGAGCTGTATGCATCGGACTATCCATCTGGAGATGAGTTTTTGGAGACGCGGTCTGCTTCCCTGCATGAAGCTATGGAAAACAGTTGGTCTGTTTTCCTTAACAGTCTGGTCTTGTTTACATAGTAAAAGGACCGTCCTCCTTAACATCTAGTGTATGCAGATTTTCTCAACCGAGCTTGAAGAATGTTGAAAGAAAACTGGTAGTTCGGTGGCATGATTGACATGGAACTTTGCAATGAACTTAAGTGAAAACCTAGGGTGCATTCTTAATACCAACTTGTCTTTGTGGATAAAAAAGAAAGGGTTTTGCACTGAAAAAGCTTGCAGTTCACCTACTCTCCCTATGGAGGCGATAGCCACCACAAAAGCCTTTTTATATGCGAGTTGCTTAAGGCTGGACTCGCGCATAGGCTCAAAGGGGAGTCGTATGAGCTTTGCAAGTACATTTAGGTCCCACCCTGGCGGCGGGTTTGAAATGGGAGGGTGGAGTCTCTCTCCTCCATCCATGAACGCTTTAATGACTGAGATTTTTCACCAGGGCACCCTACTTTGAGAAGTGGTGTATGTGGATAGAGCCGCTAGGAGAACTTTGAGATAAATACTAGCACTGAGTCTAGTAAGTGAAGCATGCAATGAAGACTCGGACTTCAGGAGCCAAACTGCCAAGTTCATAGACTGAGGTTGAGGGTGTAATATTGTCCCCCCGTGCGGTGTGAGCATGTTGAAGGGGCACAGGAGTTTGACCGGGTCGCACATTGCCAGTTTGCACAGGTGTGGATACCAAGGTTGTCTCGCCCACATAGGAGCAGCTAAGATTAACGTCACTTGTTCCTTGTGCATCTTGTTCACCACTTTGCTCAGAGGAATTGGGAGAAAAGCGTAGGCAAATTTCCCTCTCTAACCAGTTCATCCACAGGGCGTTCCCCTTGGAGCCATGTTGGAGAAACCTGGATGCGAAGTCTGGACATTCTGTGTTTCGTTTTGTTGCGAACAAGTCTAGAGGTGGGTAGACCCATTGTTTGAAGATCCATTCTAGGATACCTCTGTCGAGTTGCGACTCGTGCTCTTCTGGTAAAGGATCTTTGCTTAATGAGTATGCTAGAGAATGGAGTTCCCTTGGAACAGGTTACGTCTCAGCCTTACCTTGACATTACCCAACTCACTATACACCTCATCTCTCTAGTCACCCCTCTCTGTCACTACACCTTCGTAGGCCTGCACTCCCTTTTATGCATCACACCTCCCATCAATTCCACCCCTTTTCCCTGCTCTCCCCCCCGTTCCTCTAACCCCCTCAACACTCTGTCTCGTCATGGCCATCTCCTCCTTTAACTTTCCTTAACCCCCTCACTCCCACCCTACGCAGTACCCCAACACATCAATCAGACGTGACAACCTCATTTACCCACTACTAGCTTGCACTCCCAACTCTATCAACGTTGCCCTCTGGTACACCCGATCAATCTGCAACAAAACCACTGCTGTCCTTCACCTACTCTTACGCCTCAACCTTCATTCCTCCGTATCACTGAAACCTGGATCCCCTCTCAATACTTTTGTTGCTGCGTCCCTCACTACTTCCTCCTCCTCCTTCGCCCATGTCCCTCGATCCTCAGGCCGAGGTGGTGGCATTGGCCTTCTCTTTCGCCCGACTGTCTTTCTTCTCCCTGTCCCTCTCCTCTCCCAGTCCTCCCCTCTTTCAAGTTCATGTACAAAATCTAATTCCCTGCATGCCATATCTTTCCTCATTATTTACCGTTCCCCTGGCCCTCTTGGTTCTTTCTATAAGGATATTGATTACCTCCTCAGCCTCATCTCTCCTAGCCCCACCCCTTTAATTGTACTGGGCGACTTTAATCTCCATCTCTCCTCCAACCCACCCTTTTCTCCTCTACTAACCATTCTGGACTCCTATCTTCTTACTCCTCTCCATTCCCCACCCACCCACCTTTCTGGCTCCACACTTAATAAAATAATAATTTCGCATTTATATAGCGCTAAGAACCCTCAGGTATCTGAGCGATGCTTATTATTACCCACGGTGTGTGGTGCTCATGTATCGACCTCAGAAGGATTAAAGGCAGAGTTTGGCCCTGCCGGGATTCGAACCTGCGTTAGCAGGCTCTGCACGGATGTCAAAGCGAGCGCTCTACTCGCTGCACCACTTGACCGGCTACTTGATCTTATCTTTACCTATTCATTCACTGCTTCTTCTATTCCCACCCTACCCAACTATCTTTCCGACCACTCTCTGTCTCCCTCACTCCCCCCTGCTTCTTCTCCTCCCTCCTTATCCACCACCCCCTTCTACCGACGCGATCTGTGCAACTTTGACCCCTCTCTCTTCCACGCTTCCTGCTCCTCTTCTCTCCCCCCCTCCCACTTCTCTCTCTCAGCCAACGGCGCATCTTCCACCTTAACCTCTACCCTCACTTCTAATCTTGACCTTCTTTACCCTCTCTCTTCATTTCGCCCCTCTCGCAAACCTGCCCAACCTTGGCTCTCTCCTCAACTTTCCTCCATGTGTTGCCTCCTCAGACGCCTTGAACGACGCTGGCTAAAACACCCCTCGCCTTCTAACCAATCTTCTTACTTCTATCATACACTCTACGACAACTGTCTTCACTCTGCTAAACAAACCTACTTCTCTGACTTACTCCACTCCCAATCCTCCCACCCCTGTCAAATTTTCCAAACCTTAACTCATCTTCTCTCTCCCCCTACCACTGATCATTCCATTGCCTCTCCTCTCTCTGCCACCGATCTTGCCAACTTCTTCTCTGACAAAGTCCTCAATCTTCATCAAGACATTCTCTTGCTTCCCCGTCTTACTCTCCCCCCATCCTCCTCCTCCTCCTCCTCATCATCATCATCCTCCCTCTACCATGTCCTCCTTTACTCTTGTCAATCAGACGTTTCCCTCCTCTTATCTAAAACTCATCCTACTGCCTCTCCCTCTGATCCCATTCCCACCGCCCTTATTTCTAAAACTTACCCCCTCCTCATTCCTTACCATACCTCCTTCTTCAACACTGGTCTAGTCACATCTACCTTTCCTTCTTCCTTTAAGCATGCGACCATCATCCCTATCCTGAAAAAGCCATCTGCCAACCACCACCTCGTCTCCAACTTTCGTCCCATCTCTCTCTTGCACTTTCTATCTAAACTCCTCAAACGTATTGTCTATTCTCAACTCTCCTCCTTGGTTTTTACCCATTCTCTTCTCCCCCCTACTCAATTTGGCTTCCGCCCTCTCCACTCTATGGAAACTGCACTCACCTCACCTCTCTGCCCGCTACTCTAAACGCTCCTCCATTCTCAATCTTCTCGACCTCTCAGCCGCCTTTGATACGGTCAATCATCCTCTACTCCTTAGCACTCTCTCATCCTTTAGTCTCAAAGACTCTGTCCTCAACTGGTTCTCCTCCCATCTTTCCAACCGCACCTTTGCAGTTTCTTGGGGTGGTAGCACCTCCTCTCTCTATCCTCTCAACCACGGCGTCCCTCAAGGATCTGTCCTCTGCCCCTTTCTCTTCTCTCTCTACACTTCTTTCCTAGCTCCTATCATCTCCTCCTTTGGTATATCTCACCATTGCTATGCAGATGATACCCAGCTCTTCCTTTCCTGCTCTTCCTTCACCTCTGACATCCATCTCAAGCTCTCTTCCTGCCTTTCCACTATTAAATCCTGGATGTCCTCCCACTTTCTTACCCTAAACGCTGACGAAGTACTTTTCCTCCCAGCTAACACTCTCCCCCCTCCTGGCCTCCTCCTCACATTCGCTTTTCCCCTCCCCATTTCTCCCCACGCCCGCAATCTTGGCCCTCACATCGACTCTAACCTCTCCCTCTCCCATCATATCTCTCTCACTGCCCGCTTCTACCTCTATAACATCTGTAAAGTCCGACCCTTCAATGCAACTAAACTCCTAATTTCCTCCCTCATCTTCTCTAGACTCTTCTACTGCTCCACTCTCTTCTTCGGTCTACCCTTCACTCATCTAGCCCCTCTTAAATTCAACTACCAATCTGCCATCCATTCACTCTGCCTTCTCTCTCCTCATGATTCCATTTCCTCTTCTCTTTCCTCCCTTAGCTGGCTCTCCTTTCACTCCCATCTCAAATTCAACTTTCTCAGCCTCGTCTTTAAATCCCTCTATGGTCTTGCCCCACTATACCTTTCCTCTCTCCTTACTTTCTATACTTCCTCTCGCCCACTCCGCTCTGCCGATCTCTTCCTACTCACTCCTCTTCCCCCACCTTGTGCCCCATCCCGCTTCAGTTCTTTTCAACTTCTTGCCCCTTTCCACTGGAACCGTCTCCCTCTGGCTATCTGCTCCATCTCCTCCTATTCCTCCTTCCGCACTTCTCTAAAATCTTACAATTACCATCATCCCAACGCCTTTGCTGTCTCGCTCACCATGGTCCTACACCACATCCTATATCCTTGCTGCCTCTCTCACCACGGTCCAACACCACTCATGTTATGCCATTTTGTTCATGTAAATTGTTCCATGTACTGTTTTCTGATACTTGATTCATATGTTGTTAATGCTTGTTATGTATTCTATTTTGTCCTTATGTAAAGCGCTTTGGTGTAAAGCGCCATTTAAAAATGAATAAATACAAAATGTTGTAATGTTACAACATTCCCCGTTTGAGTGCCCACTTCCAGATTTTTTGTGCTAGCCTGGACATACTGAGAGTGTGTGCCCCACTGCTTGTTCCTGTAAAACATGGCACTGGTGCTGTCTCTGAGTATTTGTACTGTCTGATGCAACAGGTGTGCTTGTAAGGCTTGTAGAGTCTTGAGCAATGCTAGAAAACCCAGAAGGTTGCTGTGATTCTGGACTGTGATTTGAGTCCACGGACTATGCGCTTTGTGATGAAGGTAATGGGCTCCCCATTCGGCGACTGATGCGTATGTTTTGATGACCACTTGCACTGAAGGGTTGTGAAAAGGGATTCCCCTTTAACAGGTCCTCCTTTACCCACGAGCACAGAGCTTGTACTAGAGTTGGCAAAACGACCACTAGATCGTCCCACTGACCACTTGCCTACGACCACTGTTTAGCCAACCACTCTTGCATCGGGCGCATGTCAATCGTGCATAAAGGACCAGGTAAACGCATGATGCCATCATCCCGAGCAAGAGCAGGGCTAGATACTGAGGTAATTGCAGCAGAATGTTTTGTAATCTTTCGTTTGATGGAAAGACTAGACCATCTTCTGTTTTCATGACAGCTCTTAGGAACTGTTTGGCCTTGTTGGTACGAGGCTTGATTTCTTCTCAAATGAGAAACCCAATTGAAAAAGTAGATTGATTGTTCTTTGGGTATTCTGCTTGCAAATTTGGGGGTTCTCCGCCCACACCCCCTGTAATCAGCCAGCCACCCAGGTAAGGATATACTGGTATTGACTCCCTGCATAGATGCGCTGCCACTACCGCCAGTACCTTGGTGTATAAATACCCTTGGAGCGGAGGCTATGCCGAAGGGTAGCACCTTGAATTGGTAGTGCTGGTTTGCCATTTTGAAAATGCATAAATCTTCTGTGCGCAGGGAACATTGAAATTGAAAGTATGCAGCTTTCATATCCAAAGTTGCCATATAGTCCCCCTGCTTCAGCAGTGGGATTACTTCCTGTAGCGTTATCATGCAGAATTTCTGTGGCTTGACATAGGTGTTTGCAGGGTGCAGGTCTAAGACAGGGTGCATCGTAACGTCTTTTTTTGGCACAAGGAAGTACATTGAATAAATACCCTTGTTTACCTGGTTTGCACGGATTCTACGGCGTCCTTAGGAGCAGCGCCTGCACCTCACCCCTTCCAACAGGATACGTTGTTCTTCCTGGGAGGTGTTCCTTTGCCTTGGTGGGTGGTTGGCTGGCTGCTTGGTGGATCACTTCTATGCAATAACAGCCCGCCGCGGTGGAAAGTACCCACTTGTCCAAGGTGATTCCCTCCCATGCGTGGGTAAAGTATTAAATGTGTCCTACTGGAGTGGTAAGGGAGGGAACCTGTAGCGGGCATCGCTAGGGGGGGGGTGTCGGGGTTGTTGAGCTGCATCTGGAAGAGGAGGATCTGCCCCTACTTCGAGACCTTCTTTGGCCTCTTTGAAACTCCTGTTGAGAGGACTGTCCCTGTGAGGAACCCCAGGACAAGCTTTGGCCACCTTGATTGCAACTTGAAGCTCGTTGACTTTTGCCCCCTGAAACGGCAAGAATTACAGCCCCCTGCCCGGAGGGTTTGTTGGTGAAATGCCCTAATGATTTCAGGGTATCATTCCCTTTTGTGCTCTTCATAGCGTTTTCCACTGCTTTGCCAAACAAAACGTGTTCGATGGGCATATTAAGGAGGGTTGCCTGGGTTTCAAGCTTGAAACCTGACTGTTGTAGCCACGCGTTTCGTTTAATCAACGTGCCCTCTGCTAGTATTCTTCCTGCACTGTCTGTTGCATCCAGGGTGTTCTTGAGGATTCAGTTTGCCATTTGCTTACCCTATGCAATGGAGAGCGATAACTGTGTTCTGAGGGGCTCTGGGACCGATGCCATTTGTTCGGCAATGTCATCCCACTTTTGATAGATGTAACTAACCAATAGAGTTGCGTTATTAGCAATTCTAGTCTGGTAAGCTAATGAACAGGCTACCTTTCTTCCAAAGGTGTAAATCTTTTTACTCTCCATATCAGGAGGGGCTGCGGAAGAAGAATTTCCAGAAATTATCATACATGGGTTTTAGCTGTCTCCAGATGTATAGGGGATCTGAGGTGGCTGGCCTGAATACTTGCTCAATACGCGGGTTGACTGCCTGTGTTAAATTAGGAGTAAGCAGAGAGGGCTGCATGCGTCTCTGTACTGATTGTAGCAGGGGGATAAATTGGGTTGCTGACTTCTTATCCCCTAGTACGTCGGCAACAAAATCATTATCAACTTGTGTCTCTTGCGTGTCGATTTTGAAATGTTCTGCCGCCTTTAGGAGCAGGTCATTATACTGTATTTGGTTATCCACTGGTGAGTCTGCCACCATTGGGTGTGAATGATATGACTGAATGACAGACATCCTCGTCGTCATAATATTGGTCGACATCACTGATGTCCCCTTGGTCATCTGGGTCTGTGCAAGTTCCAGGGGGTCTTGCATTGTGTAACAATAACAAGAACAAAGTTATGGCAGAAAAAGTCACGAGTCCACAGCGCTTATACAGTGATTAAGAAAATAAACATCAAGGCTGCGGGTATCTGGGCGGTGTGGGTGTACTGCCAATACACATCCACAGGACCAGTTGAAGAAAAACAAAGGTGTTCCCAGTCTCACTGCGCCAAGAAATTATAATTAGTTGTTTGTGCAAAGAGAAGCCTTTATTGTTTGCGCGAAGAGAAGCCTGACACCTGTGTACAGCTTTTCATCAGAGGTTTAAATTGCATACTTAGGTTGCAGCAATAAGAACTCCACATTTAGAGTAGGACAATGCCAGATACAGTTCTCGAAATGCCTCGCAGTTGCGGAAAGCTCAATGACCGTTTGTTTCAGTCTACTAGTGTTACCATTGCACCGTGCAATGGTAACACTAGTAGACTGAAACAAACGTGTCAGGCTTCTCTTCGCACAAACAATAAAGGCTTCTCTTTGCACAAACAACTAATTATAATTTCTTGGCGCAGTGAGACTGGGAACACCTTTGTTTTTCTTGTGTAACAATAAGCATGCAGCCCCAAGTCGTGATCCATGGTTGTATTGGGATATCCGGTGCTGTTCTTGCCTGGTTTACTTCGTTTCTTTTGGATCGCACTCAGACCCTTGCTATGCAACCATATCTCTCCCCCTCTTGCTTTCTCACTTGTGGTGTCCCTCAGGGATCCTCGCTATCGCCAATTCTGTTTAACATCTACATCTGGGCCCTGATTTGTCTCATCCGCTCCTATGGGTTAAACTGCTATTCATATGCAGATGATACCCAAATCCTGATCCGTCTGGACCAGGATCAATCAGACCTCTGTATGCCTCCACGACTGCCTTAGGGCAGTCGGGATCTGGATGGACCAGAATTGGCTAAAGTTAAATGGTGATAAAACGGAGGTACTGTTGGTAGGCTGCCCCCCAACCCCTCCCTGTGGACCCCTGCTTTCTGGCCCGCTGCCTTGGGCCGTTACCCAACCCAGTTAGCAAAGTCAAGAATTTAGGAGTTATCCTCTCCGGCGTCTCCGCTTCTTTGTCAATGTCTAACCAGGTTGCGGCCGTGTGCCAGTCCACCCACCACCAGATCAGAATCCTTAAGAGGGTTATGCCCCTGATCCCGGTAGCCCTCCGCCCCCCTGTGGTCGCTGCGTTAGTCCTCACATGACTGGACTATTGCAATTCGCTCTGTCTCAACCTATCGGCCTCATCCATCGCCTTCAGCGTATGCAGAACCTGGCTGCTAGGCTGGCTACTGGCTCCCCTTATGGTGCCCATATTACACCAGTGCTTCGCCAACTGCACTGGCTCCCGGTGAACCAACAAATTCAGTTTAAATCTCTGTGTATTGTTCACTGGGCTATTCACTTTCAGGGTGCTGAATTTTTGCAGCTTAAATTCACCCGATATTGTCCGGACCGGAACCTCCGCTCTGCTACTTCTAACCTGCTCACTGTCACCAGGTTTAACCGGGCAAGGCTCGGCGGTAGAGCCTTCTCTGTTGCCGCGACCATACTTTGGAACAGTCTCCCTGAACCTCTTAGGGCCACTGTTAACCATCTCGGATTCAGAAGAGCGTTGAAAACCAACCTGTTCTAAGCCCGACCACTCCACTGGCCTTCTCCGACTGGGTAGCTTCCCTTCCAGCGCCATGATGCCTTTGGGCGAACGAGCGCTTTACAAATGCTAATAACATAACATGGTGGAAGCTTGTGTGAAGTCTGTGTGGGCTCTTTTGGCAGAAGACTGGATAACTGCTGCCCCACTTTGAGTAGTTAGTGGCCCGCTGTGTGGAGCACCCTGAAGGTTTTGCAATGCTTTGGGTGGTCTTTAAAGAAATTAGCGAGAGAGGACTTTTGCCTCATGACCATCAATTTGTTCTGCTGTCTATTGTGATAACTTGGAATTACAGGGGCAACAGAGGCAGGGGGGGGGCCCTTATGGTGCATAGCACCCGAAATAGTGCCCGCTCCCTGGATCATAGTCCCAGAAATAGTGCCCTCTCCCTGGGTCATCGTGGACTTATGGTTTTGACGCCTGGCTTTTTAACAGTGTACCTGGGACGCGTTTGTATTCATCCCGCTCATTTTCAAGCTTGATGTAGTCTTCGGCGCGTCTTTCAGCGGTTGGTGGTCGGCATGTGAGTGGGCCGTCAACGCATCTTTCAACGCCCTGTCGTCGGCACGTGAGGATTTCGTGGCTTTAAAAACAAAATGTCAGAAACAGACTAGCTTGTCGGTTTGGGGGGCCTGTCCTGTGGCAACCGCGATGGCCCAGAGGACAGGGACATTTCAGACCACCCCTTGACGCTGTATGTGGCTTTCCAATAAGTGTCGTGGTAGACTTTCGGCTGTGAGAGGAGTGCTTTGTGTGGTGCGACCTAGTTTTGCTAGTGCCACCGGGTGTCATCCCCGTAGCAGAACCACTGGCCTGAAGTTTGGGGTCGGGGCTTGCATGCGGGTATCAGCCCGACCCCGATCGCCCTCGGCGTCACTGTAGACGTTGATACTGCCGTCGATGGAGGCTCCCTGGACGTCTATGGCGGCCTCAGCCTGCATGGCGTGGTGGGCCCAGTGTTTGGTTTTGCGGGCCTCGAGTGTTATGGGCCGGAAGAGTTTGTACAACTTGCACTGTCCTTCGGCGTGATCCCTGGGGACACAGATTACCCGGTGCAAGTCTTTCCAAGGGAATTTTCTATTACAAGAGAGGCAAAACATAAAGGGTGTATTCTCCATTGTGTATGGGGATGGCAGCCTGGCGAAATAAATGGGCAGAGAGGGGAATATGCATTCTCTTAATGAGAATGAAGAGCAAACCACTCCACACACTACCTACTGCGAGGGCCAAGGACCGTTGAGGCCTTCCGAGGCCGTGCAAAGGTTCGTCGAGACGAGTTGTAGTAGTAGTCGACACTGGTAATTCGTCCTTGATGCCGTCTCTGAAGATCTTGAAGTAGACGGATATCGAAAGGACAGAAAGAAATACTAAGTTGAACTTTTCTAAGCAATGGCGATCGCCAAGAAGGAACTCTGTGATATGCAACAGACTATGATAGCGGAAAAACACAACCTGAGGAACCTCGATGCGTGAAGCACCATTGGTACAGTAGACGTCACACTAGGGATAGTATTACTGGCACGCCCTGTCGACAGCTCTTTTCGAGTTTCGAAAACAACAACTGTAATACTCTGCAGCTTCCACTAGATGTCGGCCTATGCACAGCATGTGATTTAAGAAGATTCCACAAGCCTCAGAAATATTTTTTATATATACACACACACACAGACAATGCTGAATTTAAGGGAGAGTGAATAAATACCTAACACAAACGCCAGAACAACACAAGCACTCGGCCCCAGAAATAGTGCTAAAACGTAACTTTTATTAATAATAAAACATTGTCATAAAAACAATTAAAATCATCATGGACTTAGAGAACTGGTGATACAGCTTCAAAGCCACTGTTCATGTGCCACGCGTTCCATCCCTTAACAGGGACTTCATCAGGCTAGTTTTGCAGCCTAAGGCTAACAGGCTGTTTTTGAATTACTCAAACAGGAAACAGAAAGCAAAATGACTCCAGTCATGTGACCTGTTAGTATTGCCTTTAAGTAAGGTTAAACCAAGCCACCATTTTGAATTAGTCATTTTCAGTTCAAATTTGCTTGATTTACCTCTGTCCTTTCTTCTTTATATCTAGATTCATGCACCCATATCTTTAAATTCTATTTATACATTACAATCTGTGTCTCTTATATAGCCCAAAGGATAAAATATCTTTCTTTAATATTAAAAACCGATGCAGTGCATCCTACACGGCTACGGCTGTAACAGCCGATACCTATTGCCGCCTTCGAGGAAAGCATAAAACACAGCACTGGTTTCTGTGCATGAAGATAATCAGTTATGTTTTGAACAGTTTCTGATAATACCGCATTGTGGTATGGTTTCTGTGGAGTAGTGCAATTATGTAGTTATAAAGGCAATGGTAGCTACTTCTTAAAACGTTTCACAGTACAGACATTCTAAAACGAATGCATTCATGATTTCACTATGTAACATGTTAAGATTTTCAAGGTTACACTTCCATGAGGCATGGTGCAGACAATGGCTACGTTTGCACACGAGTTCCTTCAGTGAAGAAGTGTGTAATACAATGGTGTGTATAGAAATGCATTCCTCCATGACCTACTTCTCTCATGATAGTTCTTCCAATAATCTTTGATAGTTTTCTACCACCATTACAATACCAATCCCTTGTGGAGGCTTCCTATTAAACCTAAATGCACATGTGATGTCATGAATTAGATTTGTGATGGCATCTTTGATGTCATGGTGTTAGTCCTTGCAGTGCACACTGGTGGCACGAATTATGGTTGCTTAGCTTACCATAACGGTCACGGTCACTTTTTTTTCGGTTTTACCTGTAACCATAACGTCCCTTTAACAATGTTTTTTGTTAGTGAATTTCATAGATTTTCATTAGGGCACTGTAAACATAACGTTACTAGTGTATGTAGAAATGATGCTATGTTTGTAGTACCGCACCTTCACCATAATGTCCCTTTAGCAACATTTTTTGTTGCGGATTATGATATAAACCTCCTTTCTGAGTGTCACAATGTAAGTGGCAATGAAGGGAGGCAGTGCGACACGCATCGTATATCCGCCACACGATTGTATGCTAAATGGAAGGAACCGTGGTACTGTGGAAAACACTGCAGTGGAAACAGGTAGAAATGGGTGGCTGTTGAAACAGATGGTTGTGCGTGTTGCAGTGCGTTTTCAAGAGTGCAAGTGCGCAACAGCAAGCACAAACATTATTCCTATACTTCCAAAAAGGGCAGCAAGGCAATGTGTGTAGAGCGTGCAGAATTCGGAAATGCAGTAATATCAACAGGAACACTATTTGTGAGGAAAACTGTTCATGCTGTGAAACAATAGATTCCCGTCTGTACAGTACAACAATGGCACAAGTTGTAAAAAGACACAAATACACTTGTTCACAATGCACCGCGCTTTCACCACCATTTCCGGACCAAATAAAAACACGCCTACATGGGTGTCTGCATAATGGGATACACAATTATGCAGGAGATCGGAAACAGAAGCATTACCTGGCCTATTGCCTCCGTCAGCACAAACGGCACTGAAAATCATGTTATATGGTGTTCATCTGTCCCTCCACAAGCAACAACAATAATATCGTCGTGATTGAGCGTCACCAAAGTCTCACACAGACAGACCAAAATCAATCGCTTCATTGTAGGTGCTCTATACGCGCACAAACCCACATGATACACTCCCACACATAACTCACATCGGACTCTGTTTTCCATTCGCTGTCAAGTAATGCATGTGCAATTCACCCACAAAGCAAACACTGTGGCTCGTACAACACAGCCATAAGCTCACCCTCTGCATTTAGGTCAACGAATATACCGTATATCACAGTCTGTGCGTGCACTCCACACCCAGAAAGCTTTTTGCGCAATCCTGTGTCCTCCACCAATCCAAATATAAGGTGGCCATGTGCAAAAGGGGTGTAATGTTACACACACAACCCTGCAACTATCGCTTTATCCGCTGACTTTTCCAGGTGTACGTGCGCAGGAGTAGGGGAATAAATGTCAACCAGGGTAGGGGATGTTCTTTGTAGTGGTGGCTCTTGGTGGTATACATGAGAAAAGTACCCTCGCAGTGGCAAAAACACGCTGCACTTGTTCGTCATCTTTTTGAGTTGATGGTACACTCTTGCACAAGCTATGGAACCCAAAAGCAATGTTCCATAATGCAGTACCACAACGTGTACAGTACCTAATTTGGCCACTCATCGATAGTCTGCAAGCAAATGGTCGAAGGTACGGACAGCAATCCGCACCACAAAGTCTCCACGTCGTCAAAATTCAATTTGCCATTAAGGCCTCTTTCCACGGCATACTTGAGCAGATCTAGCACAAAGCGATCACCCACCATGAAAACTGTAGGTATCACCATCTCTGCAAGCCTCACTACACAGAGTAATGTAACAAAATATGGCCACCCTTTCCTGTGACGCACACTCTAACCACCTGATTGGACAATTGCAACAATCGCATTTCCATTGGCAAGCATGTTCAAAAGCGCAGAATCTAGCATGTGCGCCTCGGTATCGTAAGGACCGTGCCCCAGTAAATCATGAACAGTCCTCCTTCCCTTTCCACTATCCTCTTCCCACCAATCCATTATTAGGTATTGCCAAGTACGCACACACGCATCCATCAATGCCCTCCAAGACTTCAGCATCTTACAATATCAGTCCGCCACAAGACTTCATATGTACCGTTAAAAAATCAGAGTGCACAAGTACAGAGCTGGGTGGTCCTCTATTTTAGAGGGCTGTGTGGGGGGAGGACCAAAATACAACAGTACACAAAAGGTTCCACAAAGCAGCTACCCACCTTCCCACGAACAAGGTGTTAGAGTCCACGTCCACACTTAACATCAATCAAGAGCTGTCATGTTACATTTAGACAGATGCTCAAATTCAACATATTTTAATCTTTATATACAAAAAATACAGAATAGACATGATAAAACATCTAAAAAAAATGTATGGTTTGACATTTCCAACGACCATCAGTTATTTGGAAGATGGTAAAAAAGGAATATCTAAATTAGATTTCATCATCTCAGCAGATAAGTGAGGTAAGTAGAGAAGTGATGGATAGGTTTATTTAAGAAAACCCCTTTTTGTTATTTTCCACTCAAGTAGTCGACACTGAATTATGTTTCTGAAGCATGTGGTAGATTCAATCTTATTTCTGTGATTTGTGAGCTCGTCTTCAGGACACTGTAATGGCACAGGCAGGTCATCTGATCTCATAACTCTAAAAATCAAAAAATAATGAACATGTATTGGTAATGGTGTAAAAATGAGCATACCATCTTTATTATCGGTGTGGTGGACATCTTCACTAACCTTTAATTTCTTTGCAGGCATGTGAGGGATTGTTTTATTTTATGACAATGATCGCAATTAGTCATTAAATGGCGCTTAGTGCCATCTACAAAGGAAACAGTACAAATGTAGTAAGTCCCGTTTACAAATAGTGAAACATCTCTCATTCAGAATGACTTGTGACTGTTAAACTTTCGATGTTAAAATTTCAAAGCCTCACAAGGGTATTATTTCACTTGAATCCGTTTCTAAAAAGTGCAGCGAGTAATTGCTTAACTAGCCGCAATTGTCAATCCACATGGACAGCAATGCATAATTCTGTTGTTCATATATGCGCCCTGAGGCTTTTTAAGTAATATCAAAAGCTAAATTCTATCAGTATTTCATGCCATGAAAGATAATTAGTCCATTAAGAAATCATTACAAAGATACGATAAAGACAATCAGATATTAATTACCTGAGTAGTTTATAGTTGTATCCCCTGTTTTGTATTAACATGGCATGCAAGTCTTGTCACTGCTGGCCAAGCGATCGCCTTAGCATGCAACAGCACATTCCCGTTTAATGCTGGAAACAACTTGTACGTGGAAAAAAATATCCCTCGTCTCCAGTTATCTACGGAGATAAATGTATACAGATACCGCGATCGCTCCATCATTTCAAGTTTTACAGACCATGTTAGATATGTTATAAAGTGCTTACTAGGCTTGAGAGGTCGCGTCCCCACGGCACGGCGAGGGTTGATTCAGATCGCCAAATGCGGAAGAGCGCGCAATTGTTAGCTGCACGTTCATAATACTACAACGTTACAATGCGCGTGTTGCATAAATGAGGGACTGTTATTCCGCCGCCATGTTGGGAGTGTTGGCGAGTCATAACTGCACTTTGTTTTACATAACCACCAATGCTGCTTTATTTAATTTGTGCGCTTGCCATCAACTGGGGGTGTATACCTCTTGGATTCTATTTAAGTGAAAAATATTGTCTAAATGGTTGCCAGAATTGGGTGGACATATTTAACTTACTGCACAAACCTTCTAAAAATAAAGTGTAATAGTGGAACCAAAAGGAGAGAGTTCCAAAGCTTAAATCTTGTCTACATGCAAGCGACAGTATCAATCATCTGCGGGATTTCACAAATTCTTTGACCAGCTTTGTACATATCATAGGTACTTACTTTAAACGCGTAGGACAAATATATAAAGTGAACACAGCAGAAGGTGTTATTTGTCAATAGACAAAGCCCTGTGTCAGTCACAGGTGTAATAGTGGAACCAAAAAAGGGGTTCCAGGGCTTAGGTGTTGTGTTTTCTACATTACAGGCATCGTAAAAATACTCACTTTAGACACCGGTGGTAATATTCAAAAACAGACGCATGGCAGAAGATGTTATTTGTGAATAAACAAATACCATTCAATTGTGATATTTAACGGTTCTAGGTCAAAGTTTCGAATGCAAAGGATCAAATGACCGAAGGGTCGAATCAAAAAGACCGAAAACCAAAGGATACATTTTTTTTGGGGGGGGGGGGTTGGAGGGGTCCCCTACAAACCCCCTTTTTTGTGGTAAAAACCACTTTTTCCAAAACGGAAACCCAAAAAAAAAAAAAAAAAATTAAAAAATACAAATAAATCAACCCCTTTCTTTTAGGTCAAATTGACTCTCACCTTTGGCATTCGATCTTTTTAAATTTGGTACTTTAACTGGACACCATATTTAACCCCGCATTGACAGAGTTCAGGTCAAAAATCCATTTTGTTCTAATTGCCCGAGTTTTAAAATCTCTGTCTCCACCTCGGGGATGGGCCGAGACTGTCTGGATGATGAACCAATAGATGTGTTCTTGGTTATAATTAGCTTTTGTGAAATGGGCCACAAGAGGTTTATCAACAATAGCATTTTTCACACATGAGCGATGCTCACAAATCCTTTGTTTCACAGGTCCCTTTGTTTTCCCCAATATACAGCAGTCCTCATGGACATTTTATACCATTTATGGCCCATGATGTATTACAATTAGTGAATGTTTTCAATTGCCATTTGCGACCATTCAACTCAATTTCTTTGAGATTGCTGGTTAAGCGGCAAACTGAACAGTACCCGCATTTTTAATGCGCGATCACTGGGGGGCATTGCCATAAAGTGATTTGTGTTTGATGTCTACCATATTCTTTCGCTGTGTAGGTATGTACCAATTTGTCCCATAGATTTGGCATTCATTTAAATGCGAAACGTGGTTTCTGGATGGCAAAATCTTCTGTGTCCTTCAAACCCCAATTTTTGAGGCTACAACTGCGTAGTTCATGACTGATAGGTGAAAAAGTAGACAAACATGTAATTTTGTCTTCCTTGACCTTGGGATGTTTTTCAAGGCAAGGTTCCCTATTGACATTGCGTGCACGTTTCATGTATCTTCGAACTATATGAGCTGGAAATCCACGTTCTTTCAATCTGGTGGTGGGATGTTTACTATTAATGTCAAAATCCTCCTTAGTGCTACAATTGCGTCTAATCTGCAAGAATTGCCCATAGGATAGATTCTCCTGTAGGGCTTGTGGATGAAAGCTATTGAATAATAAAAGTGTGTTTTTATCATTGGGCTTCTTAAATAAAGTAGTGCCCACTTTATTCAGAGGTGCTCAATAGATCTCTAGATCCAGAAATGCAATTATTTCCTTGTTAAAGGTCATGGTAAACTTAATACACATCTTGTGTGTTTAGCCAGTCCAAGAACTCAAGCAGGCTGCCTACGCTGCCTTTCCACAGCATGAAAACATTGTCAATGTAACGATGCCACGCTTTGATTTGTTCTTTAAAAGGATTTGTACTTGTATAAATCAATCTATTTTCCAAGTCATCCATGAACAGATTTGCCAAATCAGGGGCAAAAGTTGCCCCCATGCTGGTCCTGTGGAGTTGTTGATAGAATGTTCCTTCCACAATTAAAAAAAATTGTTTACAAGGGCCAGTCCGATACATTCACTAATGACATTCGATGGGACCGTTTTATCAGTTCTTTTCTCAAGGTATGAGTGCATTATTTGAACACACAGTAACTGCGGGATACTAGTGTATAACGATTCTACATCTAGTGTTACCAGGAGGTCTTGTTCGTTTATTTCCAAGTTGTTTAAGATCTTAATCATACTTGTAGAATCCTGGACATATGATTGCATCTGCTCAACAAATGGTCTCAAGAAAGTGTCCGCATAAATGGACGAGGGTTCTAGAAGTGACCCAATTGCAGCTACAATTGGGCGCCCTAGTGGTATAGTGGCACACTTGTGCATTTTTGGTAGACAATGGAAGGCTGGAATGGTGGAGTTATTTTTCACCAAATAGGACTCCTCATCTATCCAGCCTTCATTTGCAGCGTGGTCTGTGAGTGTCTAACAATTTTGCAGGATTTTCAGGGCAGTCATACGGACTGCAATTGGACACTTCCAAAGGTTCAGCAGGCACGGATCCTCGAGCAAGGGTCAAGACCGGTTGTTCCCACCGGTCCAGGGATCGAAGCACCTACTAAGACATTCTTGCAGTCAGGACAGAGGAGCAGGGCTTCACCAAAACAAGACTGAGTCGATGCTGGTCTGTCACAGGGATCGTCAGTGGGCTGTAGGTCTTCATAGAAGAATACAAAGTATCCTAACTGCACTTGACTAAGGTGATATGTGCAATTGTAACAATACAAGCATTTATAAAGAGAGACAAACTATCTCAGTACAGACAGTTTTAGGGACTAGTGGTTTCCTCATAACAATGGGCAAAACTGTATTGTCTGTTTTGACCATGGCAAAACGGTTGCACGTACAAAAAGGTCTATAAATGCTACCACCAAAGGTTCGAACACCAAAAGTTTGAACCTTTGGTGGTAGCATTGCAGGCAAGTTAAAACTTATATTTTTTTTTAAACCCCGATACTGTGTGGTATAGTGAGCGGGGGGTTGCGGGGGACACCTGCAGCCCCTGTAAAAAAAAAAAAAAAAAAAAAAAAAAAAAAAAAAGGGACCATGCGGCGCCGGTTCTTGATCACGGAAGTGAAAAGGAACTGGTGCCGCAGGGACCCAGCGTGAAGAAGAGGGTAAGTGGGATTTGTTTATGTTTGGTATGTGGGTGGGGGTGTGTTGTGGGTGGAGGTGTGGGTATGTACGTGTGTTCGCATGAGAAAGGTGCAAACTTTTGGTGGTTCGCACCTTTCTCATGCAAACTTTCCAGCCGCCGGCAAATCAGCCGCGGTCGGATCACGTAGATCAGAGCAAAACAGGGAAGGGAAGTAAAACAGAAGGCTTTACTTACCTTCAAAAAGTCAGGGCAGGGTTCAAAAAAGCCAAAAGAAAGGGAGTCTCATAGAAATCTATGGAGTGAAAGGTGAACGAAGATAATCTTCCTGAACACTGGGAGAGAGGCCACATTCTAAATGGACCCCATAGCAAGGGGCCCATGATCCAACCCAGGTTAAAGTCTAATAGGCGGGATTCCAATACTATAAATAAATAACCTGAAACAAATGTGTGCAGCAACAATGCAACCCCATAGTAGCAGCTACCCTAAACAAAGTGCAGCAAAGCACCTACAATCTTCACATTGAACAAACTGCATTTCAAGTGATCGTTGATATTTGTTTTCTCCCACCCCCCCCAAATAACTAGTGGCAACAAAGGGTCAGTAAACCCAATCTATGGAGACCTTATTAAGCCTAGGGATTATACATGGTCATCAGCCGCCAAAGGTGGGTGAACTCATCAGGTGTCACGGACATGGCTACATGTTCATCAAGGGGCACGGGAATGGTTATGTGATTTATTCAGCTGCTATGGATACTAGATTATTCATTAGCGGGTCGCCCGCGAAAGTATCCGATGAACAGCCATGGGCATGTGAGGTCATCAGACTTTACAAGTACGATGGCCACCTTGTGTCATCAGAGTTTCACAGCCATTGGTAAATAAGGTCACCAGAGTTCCCATTCATTGGGACATTACATCAGAGTCACAGACAGGGGTATGCAACGTCAAACCAATGGTTGCATATAGACACAAGGGTTCTCAGCTGTAGGTAAGTGGGGAGTCAGCAGATGGTCCTAAACAAGAGTACGTGAGGCCGTTTTTCATGACAACCGTGTCTCCATTTAGCCCCTGCGTTGGATTAGCAGTGTTGGATATCTGCCATTTGCAGTGGAAACCAATGACCAAATGATGTCCTACAATAGGCAACTGGTGAGGGGAATTCTATAGTGTTAATGATGAAAACTTAGAACGTTTTAAACTCTTTCCTGAAATAATGGTAACACAAACAAACACAAACTACTGTTTTAAGCCATCTCATTGCGGGGCTCAGATGCCTGAACAAAAGATTTAGTTGGGATCCACCCCACAGAGACCTTCATATACAATGAGGAACTACTTTATCAGACTGGCCATATGCCCCACTAAATCTTGTGTTCAGGCATCTGAGCCCCACAATGAGATGGCTTAAAACAGTGGCTTGTGAAAACAGGCACCATTTTTCAAGTTTATTACCAAATCTTTTGACTAAATAAGCTCTACCAAGAATACTAGGGGTTCATCCCCAGATTTATCTAATTGCCTTGAGAACGACCGATGGGTCAAAACATGTGTCGGATGTACCTTCAATAAATCACCTTCCACACAACCAACGGATTTATCCATATATATTCTCTGATATTGTTACGAGTTTTGAGATTTAATTTTGAGTATTGATCACTGGAATTATGGTTTATTTGCGCAGTATAAGTACACATGCCAACTGATACAGTCCATTACCTTTGATGTATTAAGGGGAACCTCAAGTGTTTTTTCTGCTGCATTTTTTACTGAACTCGGGGAAGTTGGGCGCACCACTCTCAGTTACTCGCCTACACTTTGGTATTTGCAGTTTCTCCTGATGTTGGCATAGGCTGGCCAAAATAGGATCAAGGCACAGTGCTCTCTTCTTCGTTATGACAGAGGGGACAAATTGCTGCATCACTTGCGTTCCAGGTGTGCTTTAGACTAGCCACGGGTAATATACCAATACGCAATTTCAGATAACCTTCAAAGTCCGACCAATTTTCCGTGACAGATAGGGGCGCAAACTAGCTTTACTCTGGACTCTCTCCCATCTAGTCCATTAACCTTTTTAAATAACACTTTGTAATTTGCTGGGTTACATTCAGGGTGCAGCCAGTATCCTTCCAACCCCATTGCAACAAGCTCTTAAGGCTCGAGCCCAACATAGATCACGCCCTCCCGGGTGAGTCATAACATCCCTAGCAGCCCTTCTATAGTGATCCAAATTACACTTCACCATACTCTGGCCCACATGGATACTGGTCTTGTTCTATAGACAAAGCCAATGCTATGTAAGCCCAGTTCCCACAAAACCCGGACGTTTGGCACATTGACCGGATGCCCTAATATGGACTTGAAAAATGTCAACTCTGCCACCTGTAACATGCCTAAATTTCACAGGCGCCAGAGCTGGGCCCTGTAGAGGGCTGCCTGCAGTATATGGCTCATATAGATCTGTAAAATGACGCTAAATCCGGTCTGCATGAATTTGAGTACAGCCCCACCACACTTGGACAATTTTAGGCCCACCTGTCTTTCCTGGTTAGTCCAGGCACAGTTGGCCGTCACTCTGACCCCCTAGGTAGTCCTAGCTCGTTACCTGCTCGATAGTACCACCACTCAGACAGACTTCAAGCCCAGGGATTTTCCCTGGCCCTTTTTTTGCGAGCCCATTTTCCTCACAAAACTTTCAAAAGGTTGTCAATTGTCTTTGAAGACCCCGGTGGGTCCATGAGAGGAGAACCGCATCGTCCGCAAATAGGAGGATGGGTATTGGCTCGCATGCAAGGGATGAGGCATCTTTCTGCTCGCCCACCATGCGGTCAATAACCCAATTGATAGACAAAACAGGATGGGCGCAAGGGCACAACCCTGTCTAACACCCACCTCAATATTGATTCTTGCTGATGTTTTGCTGTCCGTTTAGTACCGAATTGTCGCCCCATAATTGTTATAGAGCGACTGTATACCTCTTAAAATACCCAATGGGATACCCTTGTTAAACAACACATTCCACAATTCACTCTGGGTACATTGTCAAACGCAAGCTTCAAGGCTACGAATACTGCGTACATGTTCATTGATTTTAGTGCCACATACCTGTCCAAGATCAACTGAAGCCTCAGTACTTGGTCTACTGTGCTGATACCGTGCAGGAAGCCGGCCTGCAGGTGGTGCAAAGTCCCCACCTCTGTGCTCCATGCCTTTAAGTGCCCAAGGACCGCCTTGGCAAACACTTTTCCCCCTGCATCCAGGAGGGAAATGGGTCTGTAATTAGATGGACAGCCCTCATCCCCTTTCTTAAAGATGGCGACCAAGACTGCTTGAGTCCACGAAAAGGGACCCTATTGGCTTCCTAGAACTTGTGCAAATATGGGATCAATATGGACACCTCCTGCCTGTACCACTCTGCCGGGACCATATCCGGGCCTGGTGCTTTCCCCCAGTTTCTGCGATAATAGGGCAGCCTCAATATCACGTGTGGTCAGCACAAGGGGGGCAATGTCCCCCTCCCCAGGCCCGCCAGAGGCAGTGCCACGGTCCACGCAAGAGGCCCAGCAAAGGCTTCCAATGTGCTTGACCCAGGCTGCCTCTGGGATGCTTTCCATTGCTTGATTCTGGCTGCTGCTCTTCCCTCCCTCTTAAAGGTGCCAAAAACTTCTAGAGTTGCCAGACTTGGTGGCCCTCAGAAGGTTGACCCAGAGTTTATCCGAGTATGCCGCCTTCTTGACCTTGAGGTTGCGTTATAGTGCCCTTGTGGGAGTCAGGGTCGATGTGCCCTGCTCCCCCAGATCCTGAACCAGCTTGATCAATGCCCTTTTAGTAGCCAGGAACTCACAGTCATACCATAGGATGGTACGATCCGCCCTGCTAGGGATCTGAGATCATGGTCGACTCATACTTTTCCCTACGGCACTCATAATTCATTCATGCAATTGGAGGGGTTAGTCAGCATTGTTGACCTCACTGCTACAAAAAAAAAAAAAAAAGATCAACCAGGGGCAGAATGCTTGCATATATACCTGGTAATTTAGTCTCTTGGTCTAGTAGGTGGCACTAAATGGGGCACCTGGCACTGCCAATAAGCTCAGTAAGGGTCTTTTCCAGCCATGTGTCTCCCTCCTTGCACCAAATAGTGAACCTAGTACAGAGACTACAATGGATTGTGGTCACTCTCTGGCCGCTTTAGCAACACAAAAATCTTGCAGGTGACCCCAGGATTGCACATTCAGGATGTAATCAATTAGACTGCACTTGGGGCGCATACCAAAGGTTATACTTGCCGGGCAGTCGCTTGGGAATCTGCCATTACATACCCGAGACCCAGCTGCAGGAACAATCTGGCTACTTCCTCAGCAGGTGTATATTCTCTTTGAATGTTCCGCCACCAAGTTTCCCAACACCCATCTCGCATCCTCCTCATCCGTGATCCCTACCAAAATGTGGAGTGGCTCGAATTGGAGATTCAGATCAACACAAATTATGTTTAATCGAACCAGCGTGCCTTTCCCTCCAGTCAGTCAGTCACTCTTTATTTCAAGAGTGACAACACAGGGTTGCTTGTGGTAGCGTCATAGCAACTGTACAAATGAATAACAATTTAGACCAATCAGGAGAACGCATTTGAATTGCCATATAATCACTATGAAAGACATACATATTGCAGAGAATATTTTTACACTAACCCACAGATTTAACCTACCGCTTGGGCACCCTTTTCCCCCCCTTTAAAGCTGGTACATTGAATGTTACAAAACCCTGGATGTTGTCGGTCACCAGTGACCATGTCTCTTGAAGTACTATAATGTCATAGAAGTGTACCAGATCTAGCCACGCTGCATCCTCCATGTACTTCGGTATGCCTGCTATATTCCACAACATCACCTGCATTGATTCCAATGATCTAGACATAGGGGCTTGGGGTATTTGTGCAAACTTTTAATCAGAACAAGAATCGTCAGACAGTTCTACCCCTACAGAGTGTTTTTCGATGTCATTGATTATTCGAAGTCACAGAGTGTATAGCCCCAGCTGCAGACTACCAACTTCATTATAAGAACCTGCACCCAGTCTCAAGTAAGCCTCTCATTTGGCTGGTCTGCAGCTCACCTCCATGTCCAAGGGGTATACATGGGGCACCTTGAGTTGGCTTAGTCATGGGTCTTGGGTGTTTGTGGAATACTGTTACCCGAAAGCCCAGCTCATACAACATGCTGGAACACAAATATAATAAGGTGGCCACCACAGGAAACGCCGGCTCAATTAAGGACCGGTTTGTGGTACTAGACCATTTTGGGAGTTCGATGTGCAGTATGTCGGCATTGGTAATGGCCACGAGGCCCGGGATCCGTCTCCATAGGGCCAACAGAAAGATCTGTTTAGAAACAGGCTCTCAGCATTTGGACTTGTTTCCTCAATTTTTACTAGGTTCCCAAACTGGAGCTCGGGTTCAGGGCTGCGATCCCTATGACAAATGGCCCAGGTATTCGATGGTAAGGCCGGATTCAGACAAGGGAATGAGGCATTGGGGCATCCAACGACTGCAATGGACCAGCTGGTACCATGGGAGTGACCTGTGGCACCGATATATGATGGTTTGTGTCTGGCTCCATCTCAGCTGGTACTGGCGAGGGTGTTGCTATAGAGGCCGGAGGAAGGTGAAGCCAGGAGTCAATGGGCCCACGCAGGGCCACCTTCCTGGTTGTACCGTCCACTTGGTCCCTGGTGACCAGAATGTATTTAGATGTATTGATGATGGCTGGGCAGCATCTACCGCTGGCAGGATAGGTGGTGAGGCTATATTCTTGTGCCCGTCTTTTGAACATCGTTTTTTAGTTTTCATACCCTTAGAGGGCTATTCATCATTGCCAATTCAGGTTGTAATGCTAATTCACGCTCCTTGGATTCTGCAGTTATTGACACTGGATCCAATGGAGTGATTGGCAAGGTTCCAAGGGGACACTGGACCCTTTGTGGGCCCAGTTCCATTTGAGCAGCAGCTTGATGGCCCGCGTTTGTTGTGACCTCTGGTGACGATAGTTGGGTTTCATATCTCTCTAGTACACCTGCCCGTGGTCGTAAAGGGTCAGTGTTGCAGTCCAATATGACGTCCACCACTTTTGCCAGAATCCTTTTTGTCTCAAGATGATCCTCTACCAGATTTCTGCATAGCACCAAAAGAGCATCTAGTTTGGAAATAAGAACATTCGATGTTGATGCATCGCTGGACAGAAGCATTAAGGATCAGGCAAATATGAGAACTGTCAGCACTAGTGGCATGGTTTTGGTCTACTTCACCCCCACTAGACGGTCCCTGCCTAATCCCGAGGGTAAGGGCCAGTAGAGGAGTTAATAATAATGATGCTATCTGGTTTTGTAGGAGCCGTTTGTTGCGCATTTCTGTGGAGTGTGCAACATGTGTTTAGAAGGGATTCAATGTTGTCAATAAGTGGGGAAGAGAGAGGGTGTTTTTCCCAGTACTGCCAGTCCACACTGCATCCTCTGCACCCACCGGCGCCGGCAGTGAATGCTCATTGACTGGTGGGCCCCCTGCGACTGCCACCATTGAGCCGAAGAAACTTGATCTTGCGTTGCCCATCCGGTTGTAGTAGCTTGGCCTTTTTTTGAGCCCATGGATTTCTTGTCACAAGAGGAACTACGGGGGAGATTCCTCTTTCTAGACATCCTGTCCTGTAGGCTATAATGATTATGCTTGATGGACTGAGGACTTGACTGACTTCTTAGTCTTCATGAACCAACGGGCTCTCGCCAATGTGGGTAGCATAAATGTAGGAGGGATTTTAGTTGTGCACAGCCAATAGGATAATGGTAAAAATGGAAGGGGTCCAATAGGGAACAGCCAAGGTGTAGCTCCTTCAATATCGACAACCAGTGCTCGGATGGAGATTCTATAACCGGACCCCCCTCCCCACTCTCCCTCCTCAGTGCACAGGTTGTGTGCCGTGATGTATTTACAGTTAGTGTGTGAAGTAGATGGATGTTGGTGCAGATATTGTTACCCTATCTTAATCAAATCAATGGTAAACTTGATTGCATTGACTCACCATGCAAGTGGGAGAATTTGAGGCTTTCAAAGTGCACTTTAAATCAACCAAGCGGTGGACCGGAGGAGCAGCTCTGAACGGAGTCAAGGACCACAGGAGAGTGACTCACCAGAAGAGCCAAGGAACAGAGGGGCAATACCACAGAATGGCCTCTACCGAAGTTTTACTCCAGTCCATTCTTTGTTTTAGCTATTAAGAGGTGCTTGTAAGCAGAGTATTGCACTCGAGTAAAACCAGGAAGAAAAGGACATATGGGGAGGCACACACAATTAGGGTGTGGTTTAGTTATTTACCAACCCACCGACTGGCAAATGCCATTTTGGTCCCCATGGCCATTCCCACCCACTACCAGCTTCTTCCTCCCTGCCCAAAGCAAATCCTCCTGGGGTGTCTTTGAGCTAGTTGTACAAAGCAATAACATCAAACATTGCCTGTCCGTGTTATTTCGAAGCATTCTGCCGAGTTATGAGTTAAAGGTTTAATTGCAGCAGCAAAAGTGCTACAGGTTTAATAAAGCATGTCTTCAATAAGTGGTCGAGTGCACACTTGTTTAGGTCTATTGCAGTGAATTGCTGCTTAAACAAACATTGACAAAGTGAACAGTTTTGGCTTGTGTGCAGGTAGTAGAGGTCGCCAACGCTCATCAGTAAGCAAGGTCACCAGCGATCCGAACCATAAGTGAAGTCAACGGGTCGCAGTCGTGGGAACGTACCAACCATAGACAGAGGCATAAAACACATGGGGTGCCACAGACACATTAATTCAATCACTCCTTTCCCAGACAAGGGTACATTAGTGGGTACAAACAGGATAGGGTCGATAAAAACTATGAGCACAAGAAATCTTCACACGATACAATACCGATTTGACCAGGGACCACAGAAGAGGGTAGCTCAGGTCGTTCGGGGAAACATCAAGGACCCATAGCAAGGGACCCCGAGACCACCAGTCACATGAAACCACCACGGTGTCACGTGAGAGCGCAGGTAGAATGAAGCCACAAACCTCAACGAGCCCAACGCAGGCACCGAAGTGAGCGATACAGAATTTCTCGTCTACTACAGTGCTATTTGGGAGACGCGTGCCATCAGGACACCAGCACCTTACCCAGTCAAAGTCGCAGGAATTGCCGTCCTCACGCTGGGTGGGCAGACCCAGGCAGAGCGGCGGCGCCTTACGCATGATGGGAAAAGACAGCGAGAGCAGCGCCGAGAAGAGATAATAGGGCCTTGCAAGCCATCGTGAAAGCCGTGGGGCTGAATAAAGGAGCGCAAGCAGCGGCGCAAGTACAGCCATGATGAGAGAACACCGGGCTGGTGGCTGCTGTAGGGGACGGTGACGTCGCCACCAGAGAGCCAATCAAACAGCTGTAGCTGGTGCTTCGTGCAACCATAGAGAAACGGGTGCCATCATGGTACAGGGTAGGTATCCCATAGCAAGGACTGAGGCGGCCATCTTAAAACAGGACATTTGTCCTACAGAAAAAGCGCATCCGATATTTATTCGTGGTTACTTTCTTGGGAAAGGAATACATATTTTTCATAGTGGCTTTTAGGAAAGTCCTGATTCCATGAAAGAGTCGACACATGGGCTTAGTATAATGCCCCCTTCTCTTTAATCGCAGAGCATCGTCACACTAATAAAACATACATTATGAAATAAAACGACCTTTCTCATGAACCTTTGAGGAAAAGTCAAATCCCTTGCAGGGAAATCGTCTGTTCATACCTGCCCTGAGGACGCAAAAGGTTGAGAGCTATGTTGTGTGTCATTGTGAATCCCTTAAATGTTTTGTTTTGCAATATATGGTTAGTACCATCAACCTTTAATAGCAATCAAATAATAAAACAAAGCTAATTTCTTTTAAATACAATTTAAAATTGATAGTAGTTAATTTCATATCACAAAACTCATAGATACGCTTCAAAACAGCAATACTCATTTAGCAGCATGCATATTTGAGCATAGCAAAGTCCAATGGTTCATCATATGATGTCAAATATTCATTTATTTTTACATTTATAGAAGCGTACCAAACCAGGCATCAGGGCGCTAGTTACAGAAAGTGCGAGATGACAGTCTTAAGTTATAAAAACATAGTCTGGTAAATGCATAGCCTGGCAAAAGCCGCGCCTCATGGTACGGTAGGCTACACCAGGAATACAGATGAGCAATCACAATCAGATGGGTGCATAAACTGGCAGAGCCTCGCCTCATGGTACGGGGGCTACACCAGGAATAGAGATCAGCAGTCACAATTATGTGGGTGCATAGACTGGCAAAAGCTGCGCCTCATGGTACAGGGGCTACACCAGGAATACAATAGGACAATCACAATGAGCAACAGCCCGATTACATTTTTAAGCAGGCATGCAAAATGTATAAAACAAAACAGACCTAGGTTTGAATAACCCAAAGGGTGCATAATACAATACAAAGTGGATGCAGTGATGTAGACACAGAGTTCGAGGAGCATTCAGGGGCAGAGAAACCAATGTACGCTGAAAAGTCATAGTGCAGTGCTCAAGACCAAGGTAGCGGTTTAGTGAAGGGTCCCAGCAAGGAACAAATGCATAGCTCTCAACCATTTGTGTCACAAAGGCGGGTGAAAACACACAATTTTTATTTTTGGTGGGTGAGAGAACCATTGAAACAAATGGGTGTGCAGGGCTTGGCGGGTGAGTCAGCTGTTCACAAGGTGGGTAACACCCATCAAAAGCATGTGAGTTCAGAGCTATGCGAATGCATGTGATGGCAACACCACGACCGAGGGTCAAGGGATGCGAGCCAGAAACAAGCTACTATTTGGGGAAGTGCTGTGAATCTGGAGAGGTGAAGTGCAGAGACAGCAGCGTGCGAGAAATGGTAGATTGGTCGGCAGCAGGATATGAAAGTGATCAACATGATGCCATGCGTTATTGATCTTACCTTCTATTCATGATTAAACAAACCCAGGCACATCCCTCTATCTGCAAGATATTAAAAACAATTAACATTTTCAAACAAAGAGCCCTTGATAGGACATAAGATCTTCTGATAGATTGACAGCAATTTCCAGTCAGCTCTTGCCTGTAAAGATATTATGCCAAGTTCGTATCGTACAGCAGCAATTGGTAAGGAATTTGGAAGTCAAAGTGTTTTTCACCAAAAAAGGGCTTCATGAACTGGGAGACAATGTGTCACTCTAACAGGATAGGTCTCTATGCCATGGAGTAGTTTAGGCACCAATTTGCCCTTATGTAAGTGTGTTACAGGTTTTAAAGAAAATGTGCAGTACTTATGATCAACCTTTAGTAGTTGAGAGGACCAGGCATCAACACAATCTTTAAACCACTATTTCAGACTCCCCATACATGGTTTTGAATGAATAAAGAATACTAAATAGGTCATGGAGGATACAGTGTTGATTTTTGAATCTCTAATCCTCCAACAGTAAGAGCTCTTGGTCCTAGATTTAGATAATGGTAACATCTTGGTCTTTTCAGGATGGACTTTCAGAGAGTGGGCTTCAACATAAGCAACAAAATAATGTATTAAGCGTTGAAGACCCACTGCAGTGGAGTCAAATAGTAGGTAGTCATCAGCATATGCCAAGGAATGTGGTCTGAGATGACACAATTTGGGTGAAACAAGTACTGCCGATTTTAGATGGTCATCAGTATCTGGAAGATAGATATTAAATAGGCATAATGCCAAAACACATCCCTGTCGAACTCCACAAGCAGTGGGACTAGATCTAAAAATACCACCCGTGTTGTTCAGTCAAACTTGTATGTGAGTGTTGGTATAAAGTTCCACAATAAGCTTGAGGAGACCTGGTAGGCATACCCCAATTCTGAAGGTTAAGCCATAGCTTATTCCGATCAACTGCATCAAATGCAGAACTAAGATCGAGAGAAGCAACAAAGATTGACTGATATCCCCCCCCACCCCAAACCAAATGTTGTAATGATTGACCATCAGGCCATTTAACAATGTTCCTAAACGACACCTGAATCCCGTTTGCCACTTGCCCAACATTTCAAATTCGGCTATCTAAGACTCCAGATGGAATAGGAGTATCGAGGCAAATACCTTGCTTTCTGCATATTGGATTGCAATTGGGCGATAGTTCAGCAGGCAGGATCTATCCCCTCTTTTATAGATTGGAATAACAAATGCAGATGACCAAAGAGGAGGGAGGACTCCAGTGATGAATATGTTTCAAAAGAGAGTTGACAAGACTTCAGCTCAAAGAGTAGGATCACTCTTAAGTAAAAGCTTGGAAAGCCACTGCGACCCTGAGCACGAGAGGAGCTAAGATTTAACAAGGTTTGGTAAACCACTTCAGGTCCAAAATGTTAAAAAGTTCATATGTGAAGCACCATCGAAGAATTAATGCATAGAAAAAGTCTCATGAGTGTTTTAGAGAAAACAAATTTCTAAAGTGGGCGACCCAAACCTGTTCAGTGACTGCATGGATTTGTGTGGTAGATTGTGATGGTTCTAAGTTGTTCATCATTTTCCAAAATGCTATACAATTCTTTTTTTTACGACAATTAAGCATGGATTCAGAGTCCATCTGAAGTCTTTTTGTTCTGGTGTTTCTCATCCAGTTTTTATAGGACTGGCAAATCTCCCTAATGAGCTTTTGAGCATCATGTAATAGGCGTCCTGATTGAGATCTGAGTCATAATTCTCCTTCTCATAACTAGTTCTTCATTCTAAATGTGGGTATGTCGTACACTGTTGCCCCTTTTGGTCAACTTGGTCAACCTCCCATCCTTGCTTAGTGACCCAGAAGTTATCATCAGAGAACTTACAAATGCGCCAAAATGATGGGAAGTGAAAGAGTGATGTTTCCCATCTTCTGAGAAATTCCTCAGAAGATGAGAGAGTTGGTTATTCACCCGGTTCACTAGACCTGAATGCTATATGATCTTGTTCCCAGCACAGTTGACCATTAAGTCACAGGGTGCCAAATGGGAAGTGTGTTCACTGTCCAATTTGATATATAAAAAAAATATTTATAATATGGCATGATCACTATGAATGGTAAGAGTAACCAAACATATGGTGCATCAAGAATGTAACCACGGGCTAACAAAAATATAGTCCAGTGTGGAAGATTTATTTCCATTTGTCCAAGTGAACGCTACAGCAGAAGAAGAAGAAAAGCAATCATTCATCATATCCAAACCGAGGCCATTCATACATGTCAGCCACCGCCTTCCATTTCCTCCTTTATTAGAGGACCACATACCTTTCCTACCAACTTCCCCCAAAATGTCCAGATTGATGCAATTAGAAATTAAATCTCCAACTAATAGTAACTGGCCACATGGGTACGTATGGGACCAGTCCTGTAAAAAAACAGTTAAACAACATAGTAGGGAATCAAGATTTCTCAGTTTGTCGTGCCAATAAATGTTCACACTTAGATAATTCAACAGTTCTTCCCTATTGTGTTGTATATGAGTGGCCAAAATTCCAGTACATACCTCATATGATCCAAGTACTAACAAGTTTGAGGATGAACAAACACAAACACCCGTTATTAGGCCACCAGAGGGCCAACTCAAAGGACCTTGCTTGGCAGGTTGTGTCATGACACCCACACGACCCACACGTACAATCCAGACCACCCCGCCTGATACCTGCTTCAGACGTTCCACGCGGATTCGCATCTCCAGAATCCACCACGCGCAGAGTTCCGCGCTGGGAAAACATCAATCAGGCTCCTGGCGATTGTGGCCCCGATGGCGATGGGGTGCATCACGAAACGCCGGCACCACTTCCTGGTCACGTGCCATCCGATACCGGTAACGTGATACTAGGAGATTTCGCCCAACGAATCCCGTTGCCGCTTCCTGCTCCTCTGTATCAAGTGACACGCCATGCCGCCCATGTGACCTGATGGAGATGCAGTCACATGATCTGGTCTCCGGCATAAGGAACACTGATCACGGACTACTCCGCTTCTCAGCTGTTCAACAGTGTTCGAGTGGTGTTTCGTTTTGCTTGGATCCTGTTCTTCTGGCTATTAGACCTTGAGTTTCTGGAATTGGACTGCTTTCATTTTTTCCCTTGGATTTGTTGCTTGGAACTCTGTTTTCTTGGATTTTTGACCTTGTGCTTCGTGTTACTGGACTCCCTTCGCTTGTACCTCGGAATTGGTGTTTTGGAACTTTTGCTCCTCAGGATTTTGGAACTTTGGCTCACGGACTTAGGACTGCCTCTGGATACCGTTCTGCTTTTGTGGACTCTGTCCTTTGAACGCTGAGCACTACTTCAGGTGCTTCCATCAAGGGGAACCAGGTTACCCGTCCTCCTCTGGGTGTTCTATTATTCTGCACCACCTGGGGACTACCCGCTCCCTCCTCACACTGCAACATTGGTAGGTGCTGTTCTTACTTCCTTCCTACTATTGCCCTTTGTGATTATTGACCTTGTATTCACGATTTCCTAACCTGCTTCCCTTGCAGCTACCTGGTACCCGCGCTCCTGCCTCTTGTGCACCTGTGGTCTCAATAACTGGTTAGGGAGCATTCTTTGATTTCTCCCTGACCGGTGCTTGCGGACGGAGGTGTCCATAGACATCGCAGTAATCTCGGCGTGACAGACTGAGAAGCCTTTCTGCCTTGACTATGGATACCGCCGCCGGGATCAGGTGGCTGCTTTGGTCCAAGCCATCACAGTTCTTAGAGCAGACATGTCAGCCACCACAGCCGCCATCCATCAGTGGCTGGACACGATACAGAGCGAACGTCATGCGCTTCCCCCTGACCCCGAGTTCGGGGATGCCCCCCCCAGGGGGCCGAACCTGTTCCTGCTCCAAACCCTACGCATGTTTATGTCCCGACTCCTTTTCCCTTGGCCCCTCCCGAGAAGTTTCAGGGCGATCCCCGGAAGTTCCGAACCTTCATAAATCAATGTAAGCTCCACTTCCTGTGTCGCCCACAGGCCTTCCCAGACTCCACTACGAAGGCAGCATTTACACTTTCACACTTGGGGGAATAGCTGCCGCCTGGGCCAACCCATTACTCGAGACCAATAGTCCTGTGCTATATGATTTTGACCTATTGATCACGGAAATGACCAGGGTTTTTGATACCAGGCATAAAGCACAGGCTCGGAACTTAGAACTGCTTGAATTGAGCCAGGGTAAGACAACACTGGTTGACTATATTACCCGTTTCAACCAGTTGTCGGTAGAGACAGCATGGCCAGAAAACAAAAAGGCTGTGGTGTTTTATCGTGGTCTCAATGATGCTATGAAAGATGCATTAGCTGTAATACCATCCTTACCAGACCAATACCCTGAACTTGTGGATTTATCCCTACAAGTGGATGCCCTAAGGGCCGAGAGAAGACACGAGACCGGGAAGTCCATGCCCTTCTCAGCCAGCCTGCCAACCAACAATACTCAGGGCGAACCCATGCAAATAGGTGGTATTCGCAGTCCTATTACAGCCTCAGAAAGAGAGCGACGTAGGTCCTCCAATGCATGTTTCTATTGCGGCCTGAATGGCCACTATGTCAGAGAGTGCCCCCGACGCCCCAAACCTAAGTCATCGGTTTTTCAGAGAGCCCGTCCCTAAATGAGGGGGATCGGACGGGTTCACCTTCTCTCCCCTCCTCGGAAATAGTCTCAGGACTCGTCGGTCCCTTGCATATTCAGGCCCTTCAGATTTCAGTAGACAGCACTCATCACCAAGTACGCTTAGTCATCGACTCTGGGGCTACGGGTAACTATGTAGACATAACATTGGCCGCTTCTCTCAATCTTCCTCTATTAAACAAGCAGTGACCGGAACCTGTGCAAGCTGTTGATGGGTCTTCACTCATATCAGGTCCAATAAAACAACAAACCGCACCTTTGACTCTAGTCATACAGGAAACACATAGAGAAACCCTTTCATTTGACCTGATTACTACCCCACAATTCGGGTTTGTACTGGGTCTCCCAAGGCTACGAACTCATAATCCTGTCATTGACTGGGCACATGGTAAATTGTTTTTTGAGTCTGACTATTGCCAAAATCACTGCCTGGTGACAACTGATCCGGTGACCTCTCCTTCGCAGGTATTAGGTGCATTGGCCCATCTCCAGCTCAATGACGAGCAAGCCATGGATTGCGAACCTCAAGGCCACGTTGTGGGGGCCACTGTTTCCGGTATTCCTATAGAGTACCAGGATTACCTTGACGTCTTTGATAAAAAACGAGCTGAACATCTCCCACCACATCGGTCGTATGACTGCCCCATCGACCTCATTCCAGATTCCAGATGCTGTCATACCTTGTGGTTGAATATATTCCCTATCCCCTACGGAAGACCAGGCTCTGAAACAATACCTTAATACCGCCCTGAGGATCGGGCACATTCGCCCATCCCAGTCTCCCGCTGCGAGT
This sequence comes from Ambystoma mexicanum, assembly GCF_040938575.1. NCBI lineage: Eukaryota > Metazoa > Chordata > Amphibia > Caudata > Ambystomatidae > Ambystoma > Ambystoma mexicanum. The sequence continues at coordinate 610,639,151 of NC_090936.1, read as the reverse complement.
CCCATTTTTTTTTGTGCCCAAAAGGGAAGGCGACTTACGCCCGTGTGTGGACTATCGTCGCCTTAACCAAATCACTATAAAGAATCGGTACCCGATTCCTCTTATTACTCCACTTCTGGACAACCTGACTCATGCAGTTATTTTTTCCAAGCTTGATCTCAGGGGTGCCTCCAATCTGGTACGAATAAAACAAGGGGATGAATGGAAAACGGCCTTTTGTACCAGACATGGACTGTTTGAATACACCGTCATGCCCTTTGGTCTCTGTAATGCCCCCGCGACGTTTCAGAGAATCATGAATGACATATTTCATGATATTATGGATGCATATGTTATAGTATATCTGGATGATATCCTAATCTATTCTTCATCCCCCACAACTCATGTATCCCATGTCAAAGAAGTACTCCACAGGCTCAGAACCAATGCCCTGTTTGCCAAACCCGAGAAATGTTTGTTTCATGTCACCAAAGTGGAATTCTTAGGGTTCCACATTACTTCCAAGGGTCTCTCCATGACTTCAGCTAAAGTCGATGCTGTTCTGAAGTGGCCAGTACCTACAACAGTCAAAGCCTTACAATAATTTCTTGGGTTTGCAAACTTTTATAGGAGATTCATTGCAGGAGTTTCCTTCATCGCAGCCCCCCTGACCAGCCTTACTAGTCCACGGGCACCCTACATATGGACTCCATTACAAGACAAGGCATTCGAGACACTGAAAGCTGCCTTTACGTCTGCCCCTATCCTGCAACACCCAAACCCTGACCTACCTTTTGTGGTGGAAGCAGACGCTTCCTCTTTCGCTTTGGGAGCAGTCCTGTCCCAGAATTGTCCTGCCACGGGATTGCTGCACCCTGTTGCTTATCACTCACGTAAATTCACTGCTACGGAACAACACTATACTGTCACCGAAAAGGAGCTTTTAGCAGTCAAGGATGCATTCCAGGTATGGAGACACCATTTATTAGGGGCCAAACACCAGATCACAGTGTATTCTGACCACTGTAATTTACAGGACCTAGCGACCCTTAAATGTGTGAACAGTCGGCAAGTCCGCTGGCATTTGTTCTTCTCTTCCTTCAATTTCATTATACGGCACCGTTCCGGTACAGGTCACGGCAAGGCGGATGCCTTGTCGCGTCTGCCGGGTGGTGTATCCCTTCCTGTTTTTCCTGAGACTCTGCTTGACAAACATGTGATCTGTCTTTGTACCCCTCCTGTCGACCTCCTTGAATCCATCCGCCAGTGGGTACTCCTTCATGACCATGACACCAACGAATGGGACTTAACGTTTCATGAAGGATTACCTTTCATGCAGGACAGGTTGTACCTTCCCACCCAGGACACCCGTATTCAGGCGCTTGAGTGGTCACACGATGCTCCAATTAACGGACATCCTGGGCAGAAAAGAACTCTTGCATTGTTGCACAGATGGTGTTGGTGGCCTACCATGCGCAGAGATGTAACCACCTATGTCTCGAACTGTTCCATCTGTGCACAATGTAAAAACAGGAAGGGAAGCCCCTTAGGACTTCTACAACCTTTACCCATACCTCCGCGCCCCTGGCATACGGTTACCATGGATTTCATCACTGACTTACCGAAAGTCCAAGGCCATGATACGATATGGGTGGTGGTAGACACATTCACCAAGATGGCGCGGTTCATTCCTTGCACCGGTATCCCTACCGCCCCAAAACTAGCCAGGTTGTTCTTTCGATCCATTTTTTGTCTTTTTGGGTTGCCCTCTGTTATAGTGTCCGATAGAGGTTCGCAATTCACCTCCCGATTCTGGCGCACCCTCACCAGTCTTTTGGGCATAAATGCCAGGTACTCATCCTCTTATCACCCCGAAACTGATGGCCAAACAGAGCGCGTTAATCAAACATTGGAGCAGTATCCCCGCTGTCTCTCTTTGCAGCATCAATACACCTGGTACCAAATAATACACTTAGCGGAGTTTGCATGCAATAACGCACCTCATACTGCCACTGGGTTCTTCCCGTTTTACTCCATGTATGGCCAACATCCCCAGGTTTTACCCATACCTGATTTTTCCATGGCTCTTGCTCCGGCCGCAGCCTCTTGTCTCAGGGACTTGGAAGACGTGCATGCACAGACCCTCACTCACCTGAGAGAAGCACAGGCCACTATGTGCTCCGCTGCTAATAAGAAGCGTGCAGATGCCCCTAAGTATTCGGTTGGTGACAAGGTCTGGTTGTCCTCTAGACATTTACGGATACCGGGTTGTCGTAAACTCCTTCCTCGTTTTGTAGGCCCTTATCGTGTCACCAGGGTCATCAATCAGGTGGCCTTCCGCTTGTCTTTGGCCCCTTCATGGCGCATCCACCCGGTATTCCACACCTCCCTGTTGAAGCCCTGCCTTCCTCATACCAGACCGCTTCTGCCACCTTCTCCACTCGTGCAGGGTTCCTCTACCGAATATGAAGTCATGAATATCCTGGGCTCACGCCTCCGAAAAGGGGTTTTGTATTACCTGGTGGATTGGCTCGGTTTTGGTCCTGAGGAACGATCTTGGGAACCCGCCTCTAATGTACATGCCCCCCTCCTAGTTGCTAGGTTTCATCGGGATCATCCATCCTGCCCACGTGGTCGTGGGCCCTTGGGGGGGGTTCTGTCATGACACCCACACGACCCACACGTACAATCCAGACACCCCGCCTGATACCTGCTCCAGACGTTCCACGCGGATTCGCATCTCCAGAATCCACCACGCGTGGAGTTCCGCGCTGGGAAAACATCAATCAGGCTCCTGGCGATTGTGGCCCCGATGGCGATGGGGTGCATCACGAAACGCCGGCACCACTTCCTGGTCACGTGCCATCCGATACCGGTCACGTGATACTAGGAGATTTCGCCCAACGAATCCCGTTGCCGCTTCCTGCTCCTCTGTATCACGTGACACGCCATGCTGCCCATGTGACCTGATGGAGATGCAGTCACATGATCTGGTCTCCGGCATAAAGTAACACTGATCACGGACTACTCCGCTTCTCAGCTGTTCAAAAGTGTTCGAGTGGCGTTTCGTTTTGCTTGGATCCCGTTCTGGCTATTAGACCTTGAGTTTCTGGAATTGGACTGCTTTCGTTTTTTCTCTTGGATTTGTTGCTTGGAACTCTGTTTTCTTGGATTTTTGAGCTCGTGGTTCGTGTTACTGGACTGCCTTCGCTTGTACTTCGGAATTGGTGTTTTGGAACTTTTGCTCCTCAGGATTTTGGAACTTTGGCTCACGGACTTAGGACTGCCTCTGGATACCGTTCTGCTTTTGTGGACTCTGTCCTTTGAACGCTGAGCACTACTTCAGGTGCTTCCATCAAGGGGAACCAGGTTACCCGTCCTCCTCTGGGTGTTCTATTATTCTCCACCACCTGGGGACTACCCGCTCCCTCCTCACACTGCAACATTGGTAGGTGCTGTTCTTACTTCCTTCCTACTATTGCCCTTCGTGATTATTGACTTTGTATTCACGATTTCCTAACCTGCTTCACTTGCAGCTACCTGGTACCCGCGCTCCTGCCTCTTGTGCACCTGTGGTCTCAATAACTGGTTAGGGAGCATTCTTTGATTTCTCCCTGACCGGTGCTTGGGGACGGAGGTGTCCATAGACATCGCAGTAATCTCGGCGTGACAGGTTGGCAGGAGAGATGGTAGCCATCCATCACAGGCGATTAGACCAACCAAGTCTCCTGTAAAGCAAAAACAAGTGCAGTTTGTAGTTTATGTCCAAGTTCAACATTAATAAACAGGTGTCCATGACCTCTTGCGTTCCTTGAAATTACGTTACATTCTGATGTCGAAATATTGTCAAGAGTAGCAGAAGTTCACTTTTATTGTATGTATGTGCCATTGGCTTTGCAAAAGGGGGGTGCTGAGTTAAGATGGTCAAATCACTTTTTTTCAAGGGTTTTGTTGCATTAAATCTGATCAACTTAACTCTCACTTAACAAAAGTTTTTTTGCTGAATTTCAAGGGTTTTGTTATACTATAGTTTCCCCAGGGCCCGTGGCCACTAAACATTCTGCACCAATAGTTTGTCTTTCGGGACCACTAGCCATGTGCTTCAGCCATGGCCAGTGGCCACGGCTGAACATGTTGCATAGTTTCTTGAGATCTCACTAGCCATGGCCTTCAGCCAGAGCCCCTGTACATGTTGCACAAATAGCTTTCTTTTGGGCCGACTAGCCATGGTGTCACAGCTAGCCGCCGCCGGTGCCCTGTGCACTGGACATTGCGTGGCGTTTGAAGGACCGGGGACGCACTCCGCATGCTGAATCCCAGGCGCTCACTGTCACTGTGCATCACGCAACACTGATGATATCGGCACATCCTGTGACACATAACCAATCCAGTCACGGGATGTGCAGAGGGGACAGAACTGGGCATTAAAACGGCTGCGTTCCACAGACCCGTTGCTCTTCAACAGTGATTTTGCCAGTGAGTGTTGTTTGGAGTGTTTTCCTGTTTTGCTCTCTGGCTTCCTGGCTTCCTTTTGGCTTTCTGGACCCCAGGCCTGTTTATTCACCAACTTTGCAACGTGGATCATCCTGCTGGCATTGGACTACCCAGCTCTTTTGATCTCTGGTTTTTGACTTTGTCTTTACTTTCTTGCATTGTGCTTTCGGATAGCGATGCCTGGACTTTCTTCACTGAACTTTTTGTTTTGGTTCACTTCTTTTGGATTTCCTGTATTTCTGTAGCTTCCACCCTCCTTCCGTTTGGGTCAGTTTCCTGCAAAGTGTCTTTCTTTTTACCTTCCTGCTCATTGGAACCTCTTACACTCCTGGTAGTCGGACTTGCACCAGGTGGATATCTGAGCTATGGACACAGGCTCATCTCTGTTCATTCTGGCCAGACACGTACGTTCATCGTCAATTCCAACACTTCTCCAAGGTAGGGCAAGGGGAAAACTAGGTTTGAGAGGGTAGGCAGTGACAGGTGTTCTCAACTCGGGTAGCCTTTCCTTTTTTCCTATGCAGCCTGAGAGAAACTGTGTTTGCTCATCCACCTTTTTGCTGGACTCCACCTCCCAGCAGTGATCTCATTTCTGTTTGTGGGGGTGTCGTCTGCAAGAAAGTATAATATTCTTCAGGGAATCAGCTGCCCTTGACAAATTGAGTATCCTTATCTACCCTCAAGAGTAGTGTCATGGAGTCTTATGTGGTCACTGACCCAGTGATTGCCTTGATACAAGCTTTTACCACCCATAGGGTAGGCATGACCACGACACAGGCATCCTTTAATTAGAGGATAGACACCATGCAAAGCCAGCTGCAACCTCTCCCTCCTGATCCAGAGGGGGGTGCTGCAGCAGGTCTCCCGGTGGGCGCCGCAGGAGGTCCCTCTCCACCTTTGGTGGTCCTGCTACATCCATTTCCTCTGGTACCCTGGAACACTTCTCCAGGGATGCAGCGTCCTACAGGATGTTTATTAATCAACACCTTTTGCACTTCCTGTGAAGACTGTCCACCTTCCCAACCTCTACAACAAAACTGGCATTTGTGCTGTCACATCTAGGGGGGTTGGCACCAATTTGGGCCAACCCCTTTGCTTGAAAAGAATGATCCAATCCTATACGATTGTTAGGCTTTGCTAAAAGCCCCGGGAAAGGTGTTTGATACCCGCTTCAAAGCCCAGGCTCTGGACCTTGTGCTTCTGGATCTTAAGCAGGGCATTGATGGCGTCCTTAGTTATGCAGCACACTACAACCAATTGGCTGCCGAAGCCCTCTGGCCTGACAGCAAAAAGGCTGCAGTTTTCTATAAAGGTATTCCAGAGGAACTAAAAGACCCTCTAGCTGTTGTTCCCTCGATGTCTATGACATACCCTGAATTACTAGACCTTGTCCTACAAGTAGACATCTGTTAAGCTGAATGTAGAGCCACACGTCACCTGCCTCTTTTTCAATCCTCACCTAGGGGTGCAACAACAACATCTGTAGAGACTATGGACACCTCCGACGCCATGCACATAAGTGTACTAAGAGGACCCATCACACAAGATGAGAGGGAGAGAAGAAGAGGATTTCACCTTTATTTTTATTGCAGCAAGGTCACTTCATAAGTACCTGCCAGGTCAAACCCTCCAACAAGGAGGAAAACCCTAGGACTCATCCATAGGAAGGGCCTCTTAGGCGAGTCTTAGCACCTCTTGGCCCTATTTTCCATTGGAGGGGAAACCCCACGCCTGAATCTAAAAATGCCTTTCTCCTATCAAATAATAGTTATAAATCAGCCATAATCGCAACCAAAGCGAATGCCTACAATACAAGGATCAGCAATGCTGCATCTGACTCAAAAGAACTATTCTCCATCTTGAGAGAATTGGGAAATCCTATCCCAATCACCAACCCTACCAAACAAAGCAAAGATTGGTGTACCACCATACAAAATGCTTTAGCCACCAAAATCAAACTGCTACAATCCAAAATCGCCACCAAAAAAGGTTTATACTAGCAAGTAAACCCCCTAATGACAAACATCTTCTAAACACTGCTGGTACTACCAGCCCTCCCTTTACCTTCACCTCAGTCTCCCAAGAATCAGTTTGTAACACAATCTCCAAACTTAAAGCATCAATTGCAAAGGAGACTCAATCCCAGCACAAATAGTCAAATCTTGCGCCCACGTACTCACTCCTATCATCACCAACTTCGTGAACGCCTCCTTCAAAGCCGATCTGGTCCCAGTTAGTATTAAAGAAGCATGGGTCACCCCATTACTAAAGAAAAAAACACCCTAGACCCGACTGTTCCCACTAACTACCGCCCAATAACGACAGTTCCCTTCTTACTTAAAATCATTGACAAAATAGCTTATAACCAAGTCCTATCTCATTTAGAAAACTACCAACTTCTCGGATCAAGATAGTCCAGATTCAGGCCAAACCATAGTACAGAAACAGCTCTATTGGATCTCAAAATCCAGAGGGATACCATTAGAGACTCAGGCAAACTATGCATCCTCCTCTTATTAGACCTCTCTGCAGCGTTCGACCTCGTGGACCACGATAAACTCTGCAAAACCCTAGCCAAAGACTTTAACTTTTCCATGGATGCTACCTTGTGGATTAAATCCTTTCTAGCTGACTGTACTTCCAGAGTCTCTATAGGTAAGAAAGCTGCTGACCCCATCCCCGTCCCTATAGGAGTACCCCAAGGTTCTTGCCTCTCTCCTACACTGTATAATGCATATACAAAGCTCCTCTTCTCAGCATTAGATGATATGGGTGTCATTTATACCAATTTCACGGATGACACCCAGATACTCATCCCGCTCTCAGGAAACTATACCCAAGACACCCTACTCACCAACAATATCTATGCGATCATCCAAAATTGAATGGCTCTAAATAGCCTCTGTCTAAACGACGAGAAGACCGAGATCCTCATATTGGGATCGCAGTCTAAAATCAGCGCCCTTCACTCTGACTATGCCTCGATCAACATCGATGGTACCATGATACCTGTCTTGAAACAAGTAAAAACCTTAGGAGTTTACTTGGATGCTAATCTAACTATGAATAAACACATCAGCAGCCTCTCATCAACCACTTCCTACACAGCAAAACTAATTGCATTAAGCAGACAATTTCTCACCCCTGCCAACTGCGTCACCCTGGACAGAGCTCTAATAGTGTCACGACTTGACTACTGTAATGTATTACTACTAGGCACCTCCAAATCTAATCTAAAAAAACTATAACTGATTCAAAACAAAGCCCTAAGAGCAGCCCTCGGCATAAGGAAATCCGACCACATCTCTAAGACTAGAAGAGAGCATCGCTGGCTACCAATTGCAGACAGAATCATTTTCAAAACCCTGTGCATTTCCTACAAATGCCAACAGGGCTCAGCTCCCACATACCTCAATAAAGTTCTGCAAAAAAAACTGTTTTAAGAACACTCAGATCACATAACCAGCAACTACTGGAAATCCCTCGCTTCAAGAACACCAAAGCGGGCGGCAGTAGCTTCAAATACTTAGCCCCCAAACATTGGAACTCCCTTCCCAACAGCATTAAAGAAGTGAGTTCCCTTTCAGGCTTCAAAAAATCACTCAAAACATGGCTTTTCAAATAATATGAAGTCCAACAACCCTGAGTGACTGTAAATATAACTGTATCCTTCTCACATATATAATTTTGTAAACTATGCCTACTGTGTTCGCCATACTATGTGAAAGAATGTCAAGAATGAATCAGCTCAAAACCACTGTGTAACCATGTGATTATTATGTATGCAATCGTGAATAATGTTTTATGTAATCTCACCGTGATACCTGAGGGTCTGAGCGTGTAACAAATGTAAAATACTCCCCCGGTGTATCTCCCAGCAACCCTCTCTGTACCGGAAGGTAAAACCACCCCGGTCTCACTTCTCCTTGATACAGGAGCCACAGGGAACTACATGGATATCGATTATGCTAGTCAAGAATGGATTCCCCGGGCCAGAAAAGAAACACCTGAACCAGTTCAGGCTGTTGACGGCTTCCCTCTTACTTCTGGTCCTGTTGAATTGAATTGAAATGTTATTTATAGAGCGCTATAAAACAAATAGCCGATACAAATTAAATAGAATCAAATAAATGGAATCTAAAAAGGTAAGCAAGTAGAATCAAAAAGTGAGTATATGGGGTTTGAGCCGAGAATGAAAGAGGGGAATAGAGGACAGAAACAAAGAGGAAGAGTATTCCAATGTTTTGGGACAAGAAGAGAAAAAGATTGAAAGCGGGAATTAGCACAGATATGGCAGGGAACATTAAGTAGGAAAAGGGATTGGGAGCGAAGGGAACGTGAGGGGACATAGAAAGAAATGAGGGAAGAAAGATAGGATTGAGCAAGACCATAGAGACATTTAACAAACATGCAAAGAAAATTGAAAAGCCAACACGATTCAAAAGAAAGCCAGTGGAGCGAAACTAGAGCAGAGGAGATGGAATCCTCAGAAGATAGAGCAAAAAGAAGATGAATAGATGAGTTAAAGATAGAATGAAGGGGAGCAAGATGGGTAGCAGGAAGCCCAAGAAGGAGAGAAGAACAGTAGAGTAAGTGAGAAAAGATCAAAGAGGAGACAAGAATGTTTGTAGCAGTAAAAGAAATAAAACGACTAGCCTTGTGGATGTTATAGAGATGAAAGCGAGAGGAGAGGGCAACAGCAGAGCTGTGAGAGGAGAAAGATAGGGAAGAATCAAGAATAACCCCTAGTTTCCTAGCAGAGGAGGAAATGGGGAGGGCAGAAGATGGGGAAGAGATGGGGGAAGGAGACATAGGCAGAGAAATAGTAAGACGCAGGTAAGAAAAGAACTTCAGTCTTGGGGTGATTTCGGTGGACATAATGAGTTGTCATCCAAGAATGAATAGCAAGAAGGCAGGAAGAAAGAATCTCATTAATAGAAGGCGATAATGAAGAAAAAGAAATGAAGAGCTGAGTGTCATCAGCATAAAAGTGATGAGAAAGACGGTAGCTACCAGGGGGCGCACAGATGAACGCAACCTCCGTGTGAGCCATCCCATAGCCCTCAAAAGTGGCCTGAGCCTCCACTATAGGACCCCCCGCACCCTCCAGAGAAACTGGGCAAATCAAGCATTTGAATATAGCCCCCCTGGTTTGAGAGAAGATCCAACGAAAATCGTACCTGGATTTCACGAGAAAATCGAGTACTTCAACTCGGCGCGCTACTGTGCAGCTGGACCAGAGTTGGCGTGCGCAGCTGTGGGCCACAGCCAGATCCTTGCCCCAAGGGAACGGGCGGAGACGTCCGCAACATCAAGAGGAGTTCCAGTGCTGTGGCAGCACCCCCCCCGGTTAATGACCCTCTCCGGCCAACAAACAAATAAGGTTGCCCCCCCCAGGACCTCGAGCGGGGGAGCGATGCAGAGGCGGACCTGGTTGCAGTGGTGCGATCTGTGAATATTCTCAAGGTGAGCCAGCGGGTGTCGCCCCGCTTCTCGCCCCCGCGCTTGACCCGTTCCTCCATCCTCCACTGCCTTTGGTGGCACTTCCTCGTGAGCACCCTCCCAATGAGAAATGGTGTCCCCCGACCTCAGCAACATTAGAGGGAGAGCCCAAACAGGAGGATACTACAGTCGTTTCCTGAAATTCGGACAACCTTATAAGCGGTCTCCTTTCGCTCACTGCCTGCGGTCATAATTTTAACACAAAAAGAGACTTGTCCCCATTGTGGACCGCAGCGCATATCTTGAGGAACATCTGGGTTCTCAGGAGCTCCCGACCCGACGCTGTTCTGCTCGCGCGACGGCCCCCCCCTCGTGTAACACACTGTGGCCTTGCTGCACTCGTCAGAGTGCAATACCGGAGAGGTGAGTCCACGGATAGAGGTGGTAAGGAGGAGGGAGTGGGGACCTTTTTGAGCAAACCACCACTGCCCTCCACATTCGAGTGCTACATCAAACTACCCGAACTGGCACCCGTTCAGGGCGCGCACCTATCACTAGATTTCTCAGCGACAAAGGCCAGAGTTCATGCCCTGGATGCAATAAAACATGCAGTGGGCCTCGGATGTCTAGGAGGGCTGGACAGGCTTACACCGCCTCCTTTCTGGCTCCTAGACCATAGTGGACAAATGCTGCTGGAGGCGCCTGGTGCACACGCCAGTCTCTAGAAAACATATGAAGGCCAAAGGGTGATATCTGAAAATGGCCTATAGCTGTTCTGTTATGGCCTGTGTGTGGGAGGTGGGGGGCCAGAACATTCTAACAAAGCATCTCATAGTATATGAACACGCTTCGTCCCGGGGCACACTGCTGGAATCATTCTGATGACATCCGAATTGACTTTTGGTCCTGCAGCCAAGGCCCAGTAGTCTTGAAGTGTCTAACACAGCGCACGCAGTGTAGATGTGACGCAAAGGTGAATGCAAGTACGAAAGTCCACGCACAAATAGTGATAACACAGTGGATACGAATGGATGACTTTCTCACAGCTTGAAGCTCCCCCAAACATCGTCTCAGAGTGGAGGTTCATGATACGAATAACTGTCTGAAAGAAAGGACAACACATGAGCATCTACCCATGGGACACTACGACTCCGCCTAGTGGAATACTCTGAGTCGGATGGTGAAGTGGAGAGCACCCTCCCCTGAAGGGTGCAGATAAGTCCCCACAGTCGCAAGGAGGCTGAGTAAGCGACAACTTCACATGACAAAGCAAGCCTGAGCCCCAGGAATTCATAGGGGCGTGGACAAACCCCACGCACCAAGGCGAACTCAATTTAGGGCACACTACAAGAGGATATCAGAGGGTTGGGCCCCTGTTTAACAGGACGTGTGCCCTCCTCGAGGCCAAGTTCCTACGGCTGCCAAGAGACTGAGGCCTTCCTCAGGTAGGAGAACTGTCTATAGATTGAAGAACTCTGAGCACTAAACTCAACCGAGAGAGAGACCTTGTGAGGGGCTGCCGAGTCCTTGAATTGCTAGCCTCCTCCCTAAATGGCGCCCCTGGAAAGTACAGTTGACTCTGTTGGGTTGGTCCTAACCCCCTTCCCCTGCTGAGAAGATTGTGCCCCCACCTTTGGGGCGTGTGCCCTCTTCTACAAACTAGTCCATTTGGTGAGTTAAGGAACCCTTCCGGCTTAAACACGGTCCTGAGGAGCAATATATTGTGATTGACCCTGCTGAGAGACTCTGATCTGAATGTTGACGAGCTGGTGTTTGGACAAATTCAGTGTAGCAGAGCACATTCCACTGACAAGCCCTAGGTGAGGAACGCATGGACATTAGGGAGAAACCCTCACCATATAGATTTTCCCCACACCGCGCTGACACTGACCCCTCCTCAGATTCTATAATGGCGACCTCAGGGGCAGAGGCAGCCACAACCAAGGCCGATATGGCGGACTTATTGAACGAGATGAAAAGCATGAGAGCAGACATAGGCGGGAAAGTCGACAAAATAACACAGAAAGACTGGAGGAGGTTGAGCATAACCAAACCTCCCTTGGTATACTGGAATCCCAAATGGACCAAAGGATTGCAGAAATTGAACCCAGGGAAGAAGAGCTATGTCTGAAAAAGGACGATTTGGAGAACCGGGAATGACGTAAAAACATACGTATTTTCGACATCCCAGAAAGAGAAGGGGAAACCGAACAAGACCTGAAGAGGACCCGTCACACGATCATGAAACTCCTGTTTGAAGACGACTCTATTGATGAGCCAAATATCGACTGCATACATAGAGCCGTGCTAGCCGCGGGTGGCCCAAAGACAGTCCTGGCGCGGTTCCACAACTATGCCGACAAAGCCAGGGTCCTTGAGAAGGTCAAACGTAGCACACACATCCCCCTGGACGCAGCAAGGGTTTCGATTTACCAAGATCTGTCGTCACTCACCCTAGCCATGAGAAGGAAGTGTATGCCGCTCACTAAATGGCTGAAAGAAAAAGGCATCCGGTATTGTTGGTGCTATGCATTCTCGCTTACATTCGAATGGGAGGGCGGTACGGTTAAGTTGAGATCGGAGAAGTATAATCAGAGCTGCACGACCGACTTGTTAGGGGATCAGGAAGATGGAGCAAAACAGGAAGAAAAAAGGGAGAATGACAGACAATGGCGCATCAAAGGCCCGAAGCGGAGGCGAATAACAGGGTCCAGGAAGTATAGGAGGCTGAATACATCGCCAGGAGCGGAGCTTTGAATAGCCTAGGATTACAGAGCAGCACTGCTGGGTTTCACGTCCAAGCCACCGGGATACTCGGTCACTTCAGACGAACAGCTAATAAAAGTAGACCGACGGAGGCCACGCACACGTGTGATTATTCTAAACACAGGCACTGGACGCGTGTGTGCAGCGGAGGGAAATTATCTACCGACACAGACTTGTGTCGGCAAAGTGCACTTGAGCCGTCTAAATGTAAGACCTGAGGAGATGCACTGGACCATCTAATGTGCTCATATTAGAACACGAACTAGCGGCTGGTCCCCACAACGCGTGACATGCTGCCTAGAGGACACCATGACGATGGTTGAGTGAGTTCTACGCTTTAGACCCTGGCGCCCATGGTGATGTAGCTCCTATTAGAGTGAGCTCACTCTGAAACAATGGACCGAGTTGGTTACTGTCGTGACTTGGAGGGAGGGGGGTTCAATGTTTAGTTGAATGCTTTGAGATGGGACCGTGAGACGTACGGTCTCCACTGGTGGTTCGAGACTGGCTAGGTGAGGATGACCCAGCCAGATCGGATGCTGTCAGGGGTGGACAGGTGGAGGGGAGGTTTGGGGGGGGGTGTCCTGGAACAAGTTTCTCTATAGTTGTGTTATGTGTTTTGGAGGATGACATGAGAAATAGTTGTACAAGCTCATCTCACTAGCGGTGTACGCAGAAAGAAAGACATGGCAGGAACATCTGAACCCCCTAGACTCGAACTTCTCAGGGTGGGTACGCTCAATGTAAAAGGGCTAAATTTTCCCAGGAAACGATCATTGGTCTGCAGGGAATTTAAGAGGGCGAGACTAGATGTGCTCTTTCTTCAGGAGTACATACGTGGAGACGAACGCAGGGTCTTGTACTCCAGGATGGGAACGGAACATTGGGGCTCAGGCCCTCTGTGGAAAGTGGGAGTGGGTATACCGGTGAAGAAAGGGCTAAACCTAGAGATTACCCAGGTGTGGGTGGACACGGAGGGGAGGGCTTTCATAGTGGTGGGTACGGTACGCAATATAACTCTCACGCTCGCAACACTTTACTCTCCTAACGTGGGTCAATCTCGATTCTTACAACGTACGATCCCGAAGATAATGTTGGAGGCTTCGAGGCACATAATTCTAGGGGGAGACCTTAATCTATGGGCAGATCCCACGTTGGATAGAAGGGCCGGTAATCCAGAAGCATGTGAGCCGGCAGATGGTGGCTGTGCAGAGGTGGTGGAGATGATGGGAATATATGGGCTACGAGACATCTGGCGAGCATTTCACCCAAATGAGATGTACATTTTACTCAGCACCCCATTCTACTTTTACTACAATAGACTACCTGTATCTTTCGGGTGGGGTGGGGGAGGTCGTGACTGCTTCCGGAATCGCACCAATTTCTTGGTCGGATCATGACATGATTACTATTGATTTGAACTTGATAACTCTGCCACACAAAGGTGTAAAGTGGTGATGTAACGAAACTCTGTGGAAGGACCATATTTTCCGCACAGAAATGGAGAGGGGAATAAAGGAATACTTTGAACTTAATGACACGGAAGAGGTATCTAAGAGAATGGTGTTCGAGGCGGGGAAGGCAACATGGCGGAGAATCATGATCAGGGAAGGGGCGAATAATAAGACAGAAAGTATTCTGATAGAGAGTAGATTAAGGGAGGAGATTGCACATTTAGATATTGCCACGCAGAACTCTACTGATGAGAGGGTGGAGAGGGTTGCGGAAGCCATGCAGAAAAGAGAGGCGCTCTGGCTCTTAGAGGAGGGCCAGGTCGTCCGCAAACTCCAGTTTCTCAGACAAAAGCACTACGAGAAGGGGGATAAAGCAGACACGCTGCTTGCCGCTAGGCTCTGGGGTCAACGGGCGGAAAGGTCGGTTGCCGCTATATAGATGGGGGAGGTGACACCCGGATGACAGAATCGAAAGAGATCCCAGAGGTGTTTGCAAAGTTTTATGAGCGATTATATAAATCTGAAGTGGTGCAGGGGAAACAGAAATAGGACAATATCTGCGGGGGGTGGGCTTGCCAAAGCTCTCCCACGATGAAATTGAAACGTTGGACGCTCCAATCGCGGATAAAGAGGCTCTCACTTCGGAAGGCGACGGGTAATGATGGATACACGACAGGCTTCTATAAGACTTTTATATCGTCTCTCCTCCCCTTTATGGTTGACCTATTTAATGACATCCTACAGACGGGGTGGCCCGACTCCTTCTCAGAGGCACTTATCACGGTGATCGCCAAAGAGGGCAGAGACCCCAAACAATGCAGGTCATATCGCCCAATCTCGTTGCTCAATATTAATGCAAAAATGTATATGCGAGTACTGGCAGCCAGACTTGAGGTCCACATGCCCCGACTAATACATTCCGATCAGGTCGGATTCATCTTGGGGAGACAGGGGGCTGACACTATGCGTAAGACAATGCATTTAATCCATGAGTCAAAAAAGATGTCGGGGACACCCGCACTCCTGTCGGTTGACGCAGAAAAGGCGTTCGACAGGGTGGAGTGGGGCTTCCTGGAGGCGGTGCTTGAGAAGGTCGGGCTGGGCCGTACATCCAGAAAGGGGTCAAGGCTGTCTATATGTCCGCCAAGGCATCTGTTATGGTCAACTCCGAATATTTCAGATGGTTTGACCTGGAGAGAGGTACGAGACAAGGTTGCCCTCTCTCAGCGATATTGTTTGCACTCTCCCTAGAACCACTCGCCCAGATACTCAGAACAGATCACCAAGTCGAGGGACTACAGGTGAATGGGAAGGAATACAAGGTAGCCCTTTATGCTGACGTCATTCTTTTACACATAAAGAACCCCCCAACACCGATACCAAGAGCCATACAATTGATGGAATGTTACAGAGAACTTTCAGGTTTCAAAATGAATAGCTCTAAATCCATACTGTTCCCATTACAAGAACCTACCCCAGAAACCATCACCAGACTCTCTACGCTCGGTCTTGTGACTGGGGGAGCCACCCTTTCTTATCTAGGGATAAATCTAACACAGGAATTGGAGAACTTATATGACGCTAACTTTCCCCACCTTCTGGCTTGTTTCCATGCTGATTTGGTTAAGTGGCAGAAGTTTACTGTTCTGGACTTGATGGTCGTGCAGATTAATGTTACCTCCGTCCCCAAGCACCACACGGGTAGAAAGTAAAACCACTACCCCTGCAATCTTTGAGGCCACAGGTGTAGAGTGCCGTCAGTCTGGAACCAGGAACACCGGAAGGACCCCCTGACCACTGCAAGGCAATGAATGGCTATGTCAAAACAGTAGCAATGAACAATGATGCAGGGTGACAGAGAACATCTCAAGAGGGCTTACCTAAGTGTGATGACAGAAAAACCTTAACAGATAGGGAGGACAGGAGGGGCCGGTGGCAGCAACAGACTGGTAGGGTCCAAGCAGCACTCTGGGTGATGGAAAAACACCTGAGCCAAAGGTACAGTACACAGGATGATCCGTGGGCAGTCCAGTAGACAAATCCGAGGCTGAGAGCCAGCAGTAAAACCAAAGTCAAGAGGGTTTGATTCCAGAATCCAAATAACACAGCCAAAGGTCGAAATACCAGAAGACAAACGATGCGACTGAACTCCAAGGAAAAAGACAAGGCAATCCATAGAACGTTCGGTGGTCGTAGCAGCTTACGAAGTCCAAAAATATTCAAACGCCAGACAGTACTCGAAAGAAGCAGCTGTGAAGCGTTGCTTCCGTGTTTCCCCAATCCTTTTGTCTGCATAGAGTGGTCACATGATGTGGCTCACGGGGAAACATGAGAACCGTGTCACGTGACCCGCGATGTTGACGGACACAGTTGTAGGCGCTTGGTCACGTGACGTGGGGATCTCTGCATGCCCGTGTGGTAGCGCTGCCCATGAGGAAAACGCCATGGCAGATGCCAGTGTAGAAAAGGGCACAAGGATCTTGGATTGCCAGCCGGGTATCTCCCCTACCCGGTGAGTTGCTGCTGTTGATTACGTGATTGAATACAGGAACTGCAGGGACCTCAGCGGGTGATGGGTTCAGAACCAGGTGGGCGGGGACTGGATGAGGATCTGGTTGGGCATGAACGGGGATATCCCATGGAGACGTGACAGAGCCCCCCCCCAAAGGCCCACAACCCTGTGGGCTGGACGGGTGATCCTGATTAAAGCGAGCCACCAACCGAGGGGCAGAGACATCCTGAGAGGGAACCCAAGGGCGGTCCTCAGGACCGTAACCCAACCAGTCCACAAGGTACTGCAACTGACCCCTAAGGAGGCGGGAACCCAAAATGGCACTGACCTCAAAGACATCAGGTGAGGACACAGAGACGGGAGCAGGAGGGGCGGTGATACGGGTAGGACTCGGGCATGGCTTGAGCAACGAGGTGTGAAACACCGGATGGATTCGCCAGGCAGTAGGAATCGCAAGCCGTAATGCCACAGGGTTCAGGATCTTGGCAACACGATAGGGACCTACAAATCGTGGGAGCAGTTTACGACAGCCAGGGATATGCAAGTGACGGGACGACAACCACACCCGATCCCCCACTTTGTAATCAGGAGCAGCCACCCGTTTCTTATCAGCAGCCACCTTCATGGAAGCCTGGGCCTCCCGCAAATGGACAAGGGTCTGGGTATGGACCGTGACAAGATCTGCGAAGAACATACAGGCTCATAGGGGGGAGGGACGGGGATTGCGGTGTTTATGTTGTTTAATGTGTTTATTTATGTTTTGTTGTATTGTTGTTTGGTTTGAATAAAATAAAAATATTTTTTTTAAAAAATGGACCGTGACAAGATCGCGGACACAGGCGTTGGCAGCAGGGGTACCGGAAGGTGTGAAATCCGGGAGTGGAAGGGTGCGGGGATGCTGACCGTACATGGAGTAGAATGGGGAAAAACCAGTGGACGAATGTAGGGTATTGTTGTAAGCGCACTCCGCAAGATGCAGTAAATTGAGCCATGTATCCTGATACTGAAGGGTTAAACAGCGTAAGTACTGCTCCAAGGCCTGGTTTACCCTCTCCGTCTGCCCATTGCTTTCCAGATGGTATGCAGAGGAGAACCGTGCATCGATGCCAAGCAGTCTAGTAAGGGCCTGCCAGAAACGGGACGTGAATTGTATACCACGATCTGATATTAGGATCTGTGGTAGCCCGAAGAGACAAAAGACCGATTTAAAGAACAACCGGGCCAGTGCAGGAGCGGAGGGTATACCTGTACAAGGCACAAAGCGAGCCATCTTAGTATAGGAATCTACTACAACCCAAATAATGTCATAACCCTGCCTGCGGGGCAGATCCGTAATCAGGTCCATCGAGACCGTATGCCAAGGTCTGGGAGGAATCGGTAGTGGTTGGATTAGTCCCAATGGGCGACCCCTGCATGACTTACATTGAGCACACACCGAACAGGTGCTCACGTAATTCTCAACGTCACGCTTCATCGATGGCCACCAGCAACAACGTTTGAGCAGATCGAGGGTGCAACGTTGCCCTGGGTGACCATTGATGGCGGCGTCATGTGACCAGTCTAGGGCCTGATTGCGTGTGTCGCTCGTGGGTAGAAAGAGCTTCCCTTGTATGAATGGCAACCCGTCCTGGAGAACAGGGTCCCACTCTGCCAGTGTGTGAGGATGTTGAGAGACCCAAAGGCATATGGTGGATAACATGGATGGAGCTGGTGAACAAACACAAATGACATGACCCTCTTCTAGCAATGTGACAGGAAAAGACGGGAGGGACTCCCGCCGTGGAGACCGAGAAAGGGCATCAGCTTTCCCATGGACCGCTCATGGCCTATGCTTTATCACAAAATCGTACGCCGCAAAAAACAGATGCCAGCGTACTTGTCGACTGTTCATGCACTTGAGGGAAGCCAGGTGCTGCAAGTTCTTGTGGTCTGCGTGTACAACAGTTTGATGCTTAGCCCCTAGGAGATGGTGTTGCCAGGTCTGTAATGCGTCTTTTATGGCCAGGAGTTCCTTTTCTGTAACCATGTAGTGTGATTCAGATGGCGTGAACTTCCGTGAATGGTATGCCATGGGGTGCAGGTGGCCTGTGGACGGACAGGGTTGGGAGAGTACTGCGCCTAATGCAAAAGATGAAGCGTCCGCCTCTAGAACAAAAGGGAGCTCTGGGTCAGGGTGTTGCAGGACCGGGGCCGTGGTGAACCTGGTTTTTAGGGCATCAAATGCCACCTGATGGTCTGCGGTCCAATGGAAAGGGACGAGGGGGCTGGTTAGAGCGGTTAGAGGGGCAACAATGGAGGAGAAACCAGCGATAAAACGCCGATAAAAATTAGCAAAACCAAGAAAAGACTGCAACTGTTTAAGGCTGACTGGGACAGGCCAATACGTGATAGCACGGACCGTTGACTGATTCATGGATAGACCCCCGGGTGTTATGTGGAAACCTAGGAAATCAACTTCCTTAGTGTGGAACAGACACTTTTCGGGTTTCTGAAATAATGCATTTTTTTTAAGATGGGACAATACTTCCCTAACGTGGACGATATGTTCCTCCAGGGTGGGGGAGAAAACCAGAATGTCATCCAGATAAATCACCACATAAACGTCAAGGATGTCGCTGAACACATTGTTTATAAAGCGTTGAAAGGTAGCTGGGGCGTTGCATAGGCCAAAAGGCATCACTGTATATTCGAAGAGACCCTGTTGGGTACAGAACTCCGTTTTCCACTCATCCCCACTGCACATGTGGATCAAATTGTACGCCCCCCGGAGGTCCAATTTGGTATAGATAGACGCATGTGTCAGTCTGTCTAGTAGTGTGGAGATGAGGGGAATGGGGTACCGGTTCTTGATGGTGATAGAGTTCAATCGCCTATAATCTACACAAGGGCGTAGGTCCCCCTCCTTCTTCGGAACAAAGAATATAGGACTTGCAGCTGGGGAGGTTGAGGGCCGGATATGGCCTAGCCGTAGGGCCTGTTGGATGTATTCCTTCAGGGCCTGTTCCTCTGATTGAGATAGTGAATATATCCGGCCTTTCAGTATTGAGGCATTGGGGACTAAATCAATGGGGCAATCATATGATCTGTGTGGTGGCAAGCCTTCTGCCGAGGCATTGTCAAACACGGTTTGGAAGTCATGGTATGCCGCGGGGATTCCAGCCAGGATAGCCCCAACCGTGTGTGGTGTTGTAGCTGTCGGGTCATCGTCTGCTATGTGTAAGGAAGCCACAGCCCCAAGGACACTAGCCGGACTAGGGATCGTCTCAGGTTCCACCAGGCAGTAATGTTGGCAGACCTCGGACTCGAAGAAAACCTGCCCAGTACACCAGTTAATTTGCGGGTTGTGTTGTCTCAGCCAAGGAATGCCCAGGATGATCCCGAACTGCGGTGTAGCGATAAGATCGAAGGACATGGTTTCCTTGTGGGTTCCCTGAATTACTACCTCCAGAGGAGCGGTTTGTTGCTTGATCGGACCAGACGTGAGGGAAGTGGCATCCACGGCCTGCACTGGTTCAGGGTGTTCCTTTGTTATCAGTGGTAGGTTGAGGTTGTTGGCCAGCGTGATGTCTATGAAGCAACCGGTGGCCCCTGAGTCAATTACAATGTGTACCGAATGTATGCAATCCCTGGTGGGTTTCAACAGAGCCTGGACGACAACTGGTCTAATAGGCCCGAACGTGGCTTCGGACGGGGTCAGTGAAATGCTCGCCCGTGCCCCCGGTTTCAAGGGCGAGCCTTCTGAAAACCCGAATTCTTGTTTCTTGATCGACAGGGACACTCCTTGACATAGTGACCGTTGATTCCGCAGTAAAAACAGGCGTTGTCTGTTCTTCTGCGTTCCCGTTCAGCATGGGTTATTGGGCTACGTATCCTGCCTACTTGCATGGGTTCCGTGGTTGTGTCTGCCGAGGGGAGAGACTGGTGACTAGAAAGACCGGCTTCCGCCCCGCACTCGGTTCTCCGTGCGTCCACCTGCAGAGCCAGGTCCACCAGATCCGAATAAATGGCTGGGAGGGACGGTAAAACCGAGAGTGCGTCCTTCATGGCGCTACACAGACCTCTATAGAATACAACAGCCTTTTTGTTCTCGGGCCATGATGTCTCTGCAGACAGTTGGTTAAACCGGGTTATGTATTCAATGAGTGTTTGTCTGCCCTGGGTGAGATCTAACAGTTCCAAGTCCTGGGATTGTGCCTTGTATCTAGTATCGAACACCTTGGCCATTTCGCCCACTAGGAGATCAAAATCATAAAGCGCAGGATGGTCGTTCTCTAGCAAAGGGTTCACCCAGGTGGCTGCCACACCAGATAAATGGAGAGCAGGAAGGCAGCCTTGGTGACGGAATCAGGGAATGCTTGGGGTCGACATAGAAAGTGGAGTTTGCACTGATTCAAGAATGTGCGATACTTCCTGGGATCGCCCTGCTATCTTTCTGGTGCTGCAAGGGGGACCGGGGTTGGGAGCACCACGGGAGTAGGTGGTGCGGGGGGCGTCGATAGAGTTGGATTTTGAGGTGTGGCATCCCCGAACTCGGCATCTTCGGGTAAGGGGTGACGGGCACTCTGTAGAGCGTCCAGGCGGTGGTGAATTGCAGTTCTGGCTGCGGCCATGTCTGTCCTATGGGCTGCAACTGCTTGCATTAGAGCGGTCACAGGGTCCCCGGCGGAGGGATTCATGATCTGGACGACCAGGAAGGCTTCACAGTATGTTCTGGACTTGATTGTCGTGCAGATTAATGTTACCTCCGTCCCCAAGTACCACACGGGTAGAAAGTAAAACCACTATCCCTGCAATCGTTGAGGCCACAGGTGTAGAGTGCCGTCAGTCTGGAACCAGGAACACCGGAAGGACCCCCTGACCACTGCAAGGCAATGAATGGTTATGCCAAAACAGTAGCAATGAACAATGGTGTAGTGTGACAGGGAAAATCTCAAGAGGGCTTACCTAAGTGTGATGACAGAAAAACCTTAATAGATAGGGAGGACAGGAGGGATCGGTGGCAGCAACAGACTGGTAGGGTCCAAGCAGCACTCTGGGTGATGGAAAAACACCTGAGCCAAAGGTACAGTACACAGGATGATCCGTGGGCAGTCCAGTAGACAAATCCGAGGTCGAGAGCCAGCAGTAAAACCAAAGTCAAGAGGGTTTGTTTCCAGAATCCAAATAACAAAGCCAAAGTTCGAAATACCAGAAGACAAACGGTGCGACTGAACTCCAAGGGAAAAGACAAGGCAATCCGTAGAACGTTCCGTGGTCGTAGCAGCTTAAGAAGTCCAAAAATATTCAAACGCCAGACAGTACTCGAAAGAAGCAGCTGTGAAGCGTTGCTTCCGTGTTTCCCCGATCCTTTTGTCTGCATAGAGTAGTCACATGACGTGGCTCACGGGGAAACGTGAGAACCGTGTCACATGACCCGCGATGTTGACGGACACAGTTGTAGGCGCTTGGTCACGTGACGTGGGGATCTCTGCACGCCCGTGTGGTAGCGCTGCCCATGAGGAAAACGCCATGGCAGATGCCAGTGTAGAAAAGGGCGCAAGGATCTTGAATTGCCAGCCGGGTATCTCCCCTGCCCGGTGAGTTGCTGCTGTTGATTACGTGATTGAATACGGGAACTGCAGGGACCTCTACGGGTGATGGGTGCGGAACCAGGTGGGCAGGGACTGGATGAGGATCTGGTTGGGCATGAACGGGGATATCCCATGGGAGACGTGACATTTACGATCTCCTGGATCGGGAGGCTCAATGCAGTTAAAATGGTGTGCCTCCCAAGATTCCTCTATCTATTTCAAATGCTCCCGCTAAGACTCCCAGATGTGTTCTTTGGGGAAGTTAAAAGAGCCATTTTGAGATTTCTGTGGCAGGGGAAAAAGTCAAGGATAGCTTATGAGGTCCTTATTTTACCCAAGGAAAAGGGAGGGGTGGGTCTCCCGGATCTTAGAAAATACTATCAAGCCGTCCAGCTAAGGATCTTGGTCCCCACTTGAGTGGGCAGAAAGAATTATAGTGGGTACATCTAGACTATTTATATATATATATATAGCTCCGGCCACCGTCTCAGAATGGCTTTGGGTCCCGAGAGATAAATTGCTTCGAAGACTCCGAAATCACCCTATACTCTGCACGATATGGGAGATCTGGAGGAAGGGGGTAGACATGCGGGGAATAACCACATGGCCTTCCCCTCTGAGCCCTATATGGGCCCCAAGAGTCCGCAAGGAGATCCCTAATCATGAGCGGTTCCAATCATGATTTTAGACTGGCCTCGAGAGGGTGGGACAACTCTGGAGGGGGGGGGAGTTTTCCTCACTATCACCGAATTGGAAGAGGCACTTGGAATACACCCATTACCAGTCTTTCCCTTCATACAATTTAAGGGCATCTTTATGAGAAATGAATGAAAAGAGAAGATACGGAGAGGCCTCACCCCTTTTGAGAAATTGCTCGACACAATGATAGAAACCAAGGGTCAGATTTCAGCCATGTATAGAGCATTGATAGAAGCCGGGAAGGGGTCAACTGTTCAGCTGAGACAAAGGTGGGAACGGGATTTGAATTTGAAGTTAGATCCCGAACTATGGACAAGGATTTGTAAGGGGGCCTCGCAGGTATCCATAGCAGCCCAGTATAAATTATACACCATTAAGCTTATCCACAGGTGGCAATACGACCCCCATAGGTTGTTGAAAATGTTCCAATCTGCGAGCCCCCTGTGCTGGTGCCAATGTGGTGAGAGGGCCAATTACTGGCACATGTGGTGGGGGTGCCCCTGGGTGAAAGTGTTCTGGAACGAGGTCCTGGGTTGGATTTAGCAGGTGGATGGGATCTGCTGCGAGGCTGCACCTCTCCTAGTCTGGTTTGGTTTGGAATGAAATGAGAAGAATGACGGGATAGTGGCCCCACTCCTGCTTGCGGCATGGCCCTGCTTGGTGATCAAGTGGAGAGCCGACTCGGCCCCGAGCAAGAGAGAGTGGATCAATGTGGCAACAAATATCTGCGTAATGGAAAGAATCACTGCATCCCTCCATGGGAAAGCTGCGCAATATGAGTCGCTGTGGGGTGATTTTGTGAATGTATATATAACCAACCCCTCGCAAGGGTCGACAGAGGGGGAATGAAAGTCGAGCCTGTTACGAATGTATGACCACAAGTGCCCCAAATGGGCAATAGCACAATGAGCAGTCTGTCAAGGAGTTCCCCCTTTCTCACCTGAGTCCGATCTTTGCTGGATTTCTTGGTCGATGCCTTCTTGCGGACGGATCGGGTCTTGAATAAGGCTGCACCAGTCTCTTCCGACTCCAGCGTGTGTTCAAAGTTCCGGGATGCAACGATCCAGGAATCCGGGAAATTAACAGAGTGCGCTTTCTCAGCACACGAGTCCAGGAATCAAGAAAGGAGGGAAAGGGACCTGGAATGGGGTTGGTTGGGATAGTACCAAGGATAACAATACTGCAAGCTACGGAGAACACGTCTGGTCGCTACTTCGCAATAGCATTGAGACGCGCGGAGCCGGGGGGCCTGGTCTATTAACAGAACACGCTACGTCCAACGTTTAGAGCGAGGAAGGTGTTTCACACTGGACGGCCATGTTGGGAGTACCAGGGAGTGTAAGCCCTGTTGAGACAAGGACCAGGAAGTCCAAAAGGGGCATGTTCTGTAGGTCATCACAGCATGCCTCCTCCGAAGACCCATTCCTCCGGGTTTGTCTGGGAGTATAAGGTGAAATCTTCTGAGCAGTGGAGGGGTCTTGAGATTAGAAAGTGGTTCCCAGGTTCTTCACTAGGAGGATATCCTTTCCATTCAACCAGGTATTAAAGCTGACCCAGTTTATACCTGGAGTCACATATTCGGGATACTTCATATTCCAATTGGTTGTCGACCAGCAGAGGAGGGGGTCGACAGGATTTCCGGGAGGATTGGATGTAGGGTTTTAATAAGGATGTGTGAAATACTGGGTGAATTTTCTTCCAGGAGTCTGGTAGTCTGATCCGGTATGAGACTGGATTTATAATTTGCTTGATGGGAAATGGACCATAGTACCGAGGGGCCAACTTGTTTGGCCGTAGATGCCTGGGTAGTAATTTCGAGGACAACCAGACTTGATCACCAATTGCATAAGAAGGGCCTGGTCTTCTTTTGGAATCCGCATACCTCTTAGTCTGTGTTCTGGCCTTCTCTAAGTTTTCTTTGGCCTCCTGGTGTACGTTGATGAGGGTTTCGATCCAGGAGTCGACAGTAGGTACCGGTGTAGGATGAGGGAGAACAGAGGGTAGAACCGATGGATGGAAACTTTGACTACAATAAAAGGGACTGTTCTTAAGTGCTGAATGATCGGAATTCTTGTAGGCAAATTCAGCCACGGGTATCAGGAGCGACCAGTCATCCTGAACCTTGGTGGCGAAACATCGAAGATACTGCTCTAGGGTCTGATTAGCACGTTCTGTGGTCCCGTTGGTTTGGGGATGATAACCAGATGAGAGGGCGCGTTGGATTTCCAAAATGCGACAGAGATGTTTCCAGAATTGTGAGACGTATTGAGGTCCTCAATCAGATATGATCTTGGAAGGAATTCCATGCAGACGGAATATGTGTTCCAGGAAGATTCCAGCAAGTTCGGACGAGGATGGTAGCTTACACAGGGGTGTAAAATGAGCCATATGAGTGAACAGGTCTATGGTAACCATGATGGTCATGTATCCTCGGGAAGGTGGTAATTCCACAATGAAGTCTGTAGCAATGAATTCCCATGGCCTTGTTGGCAGTGTAGGTTGCAGTAGAAGACCCGCCGGTCTCTTGTTATCATGTTTATTTTGACTACAGATAGTACAAGCTTTGATGTGCTGCTGTATGTTGGTCTTCATTCCAGGCCACCAAAACTGTCTTTGTATGAGGGGGAGGGTGTTGGTTATGCCACGTTGTCCGGAGTGAAGGGTATCATGACAGAGGTTTATTATTCTTCGTTGTAATTTATGTGTAGGAATGACCAGTGCATTGTCCTTGAATAAATATCCTTCCTTAACTCTTAGGTTTCATTGATTCTTCCTTGAAATATCCTTCCAGAGATCAGAGGATTGGGTTTGCACTCAAATTTCTTCCAGGAGATTGACTGCTTGAGCTACAAAGATCGTGTGGGGAAACATCTTAGGATAGGCCCTATCTTCAGTAGCTACATAGTCAGGACGTCGAGATAAGGCGTCAGCAATCAGGTTTTGTGATCCGGGAACATGAGTGATGTGGAACTGGTACTGGGCAAAGAAGTAGGCCCAATGCGCCTGACGACTGTTCCTACACTCCAATGACTATAGAATTTGAAGATTCTGATGGTCCGTGTGGACCTGAACTGGATATCTAGCACCCAGAAGTAGATGTCGCCATTCAGTGAAGGCTTGGCGGATGGCCAATAGTTCCTTTTCCAGGACGGAGTAGTGTGTCTCACTGGGAGTCAGGCTTCGTGAAAGGTAAGCAATGGGGTGTTCCAGTTTATCCTCAAATTCCTGCTTCAAGACCGCTCCTATAGCGTAGTTAGAGGCATCTGTTTCTACTAGGAATGGTCGATTTATGTCGGGTTGGGCCAAGATGGGGGCTTGCGTGAACTCTGCCTTTAAATGTTGGAATGCCTTATCTTGCAGTGTAGACCAGATAAAGGAGGTGTCTTTCTTCAAGAGAGCAACGATCGGCTGAACGATCTCGGAAAAGGTGGATATGAACTTCCTGTAGAAGTTGGCAAGCCCCAGGAAGGATTGAACTTGTTTCACGGACGTGGGAGCGGGCCATGCCAGTATGGCCTTTACCTTTGAAGGGTCCATACCAATTCCTTCTGGGCTAAGGATGAATCCTAGGTAGTGAACAGAAGTAACGTGAAACAAGCATTTTTCAGGTTTGGCTAAAGGTTTGTGTTCACGGAGTCGTTGTAATACTGCCTTTACATGTTCTTCATGCTTTAGAAGATCCTTGGAAAAGATCAATATGTCGTCCAGATAGACAATGATGAAGAGGAATAACATGTCAGAAAACACCCTATCCATGAAACGTTGAAAAACTGCGGGGGCATTAGCTAGTCCAAAGGGCATGACTAGATATTCATAGTGACCAAAGGGTGTTCTAAAGGCTGTTTTCCATTAATCTCCTTCCCGGACACGGATCAAATGATAGGCACCCCGGAGATCCAACTTTGTGAATATTACAGCACCTCTCACAGGTTCCAGGATATCCGAGATCAAGGGCAGTGGGTACCGATCTTTGAGGGTGCATTGATTTAGGCCACGATAGTCGAGGCAAGGTCTGAGTTCCTTGGTGTCCTTCTTGGGAACAAAGAACAACGAAGCACCCGCCAGAGATTTTGAAGGTCTTATGGTGCCATTTTCAAGGTTGGTATCCAGGTATTCTCGGAGGGCCTTTTTCTCAGGTTCGGAAAGGATGAACATTCTGCTGAAGGGAATCACTGCTGAGGGATCTGTATCTATGGCGCAGTCTTCAGGTCTGTGAGGGGGTAAGTCCTGGACTATGGCAGTTGAAAATACATCAGCATATCGCTGATAGGCCTCAGGGACTTTTAGAATATTGGAAACCATGAGTGCTGTTTGCTGGTCTCTTGGTGGTTCTTTAGGCGGTGTTAAGGAGGGATCCAGGAATAGACAGTGGGACATACAAAACTCTGAGCCTAGGAATAGTGATCCTGCTGTCCAATATACGGATTGTGCTTCTGTAACCAGGGCATACCCAATACCATGGGGTAATGAGCTGACTTAATGATGTCGAATCTAATCCGCTCTTGGTGATGGTTTATAGAAAGCCTTCTCATCCTTTCTTGCGGGGATATAGGTCCACGGAAGGCTCCTATCTGCATGGGTTCTGGTTCAGTGACTGAGCCTGGGTTTGTGTCCGTCTTGGTGGTGCTCTCAAAGGACACTTTCAGAGGATTACCTCTGGATTTCTTCTTCTCTGCCTTCCTTTCCTGGATACGGAAGTCTATTTGCATGGCAAGGTCCATTAGTGCCTGGATGAGTTTGGGCGAGCCACTCTGGCCAACTCATCCTTAATCTCCTCATTCAGTCCTCTCCTGAAAAGGGTAAAACTCGCCTCAGGGGACCAATCAGCTTCCTTGACTAATTGCTTGAATCGGGTTACATAGGTGAGCATATCCTGGGATCCCTGCTGAAAGTCTAACAGGCGTTCCTGGGCACTATAGACCTGCTCTAGGCGGTCAAACATGGCTTTAAGGGCCTGTATGAACCCATCATAGTCATTTAGGAGAGCATCGCCGGAATTAACGCGGGGCATAGCCCAGGTTAAGGCATTTCCTGAAAGGTGAGAAATTATGAAATTCACCTTAGCCCTGGGAGTTGAAAAGTAGTAGGGCATAAAAGTAAAGTGGACCAAACATGAATCCAGGAATCCACGAAGGGTTTTTGCCGACCCATCGTATCTGTCCACTATGCCGCCCAGCAACACACTTCCTTTTGTGGCAGAATCACGGGATAGAACTAATTGTTTGAGAGCGGCATTTTCCGCCTTTAGATTCTGCACCTTGGTTGATAGCTCTTGCATGCCATGCATCAGGTCCTGGACGGCCGCTTCCATGTCCATATCGAGTTCGGTCGGGTGGCGTCTCAAACTGTCAAGGAGTTCCCCCTTCTCACCTGAGTCCGATCTTTGCTGGATTTCTTGGTCGATGCCTTCTTGCGGACGGATCGGGTCTTGAATAAGGCTGCACAAGTCTCTTCCGACTCCAGCGTGCGTTCAAAGTTCCGGGATGCAACGATCCAGGAATCCGGGAAATTAATAGAGTGTGCTTACTCAGCACACGAGTCCAGGAATAAAGAAAGGAGGAAAAGGGACTAGGAATGGGGTTGGTTGGGATAGAACTAAGGATAACAATACCGCGAGCTATGGAGCACACGTCTGGTCGCTACTTCGCAATAGCATTGAGACGCGCAGAGCCGCGGGGGGCGTGGTCTATTAATAGAACATGCTACGTCCATCGTGTAGAGCAAGGAAGGAGTTTCACTCTGGACGGCCATGTTGGGAGTACCAGGGAGTGTAAGCCCCATTGAGACAAGGACCAGGAAGTCCAAAAGGGGCGTGTTCTGTAGGTCATGACACATTCAGCTGAAGACCGCTAGAAAATGCTGCCATCTACACCATAATTAAACAATTAGGGCTATGGACTAAGAATGTAATTAGCGTGAGCTACGCATGTTGTTACTGAGAACACAAATAATGAGTCGACAAGTGAGAGGAAACATTGTTCCGGGGGAAGCCAGGGGGTGAGGAGAAAATACTTTGGTTTACAGTCTTAAGTTGATGTATTTTTGGAGGGGGAGGGGTGAGAAGAAAGTTGATAGTTTTGACATGTTCCAAATGATACCTGTATGTGGATTACTATGTTTTACAAAACCTAATAAAATCTAATTTAAAAATAAAATAAAAGTGATGAGAAAGACCAAAAGAAGACACAAGAGAGGCAAGAGGAATGGGAAATAAAGAACAAAGGAGGGGACCGAAGATGGAGCCCAAAGGGACACCGAAGTGGAGGGAGAGAACGGGGAGCTTGAGCCAGCCCATGACACTGAATAAGTGTGAAACCAGTTTAAGACAGAACCACGAAACACAAGTTGGGAAAGGGAGCAGTGAAGAAGAGTGTGATTGACAGTATCAAAAGCAGCTGACATGTTGAGTAAGATCGGGAGGGAGGACTGTCTAGAGTGATGAGCGGAGAAAAGTGAATCAATAACAGAAAGGAGAACAGTTTCATAGAGTGGAAAGGGCGAAACCCAGATCGGTAGAGTAGAAGAAGAGAGGCAGTGGTGATGTGGGAAGAGACTTGGGAAGTAACAATATGCTCAAGAGTTTAGAACGAAAACGTAAGAGTGAGATGGGGCTTTAGTTGGAAGGAAGTCTTTTTAAGAATTGGGAGGATAGTAGCACATTTAAAAGAGGAAGAAAAAACTGAGAATTGAAGAGAAAGATTAAAGAGAGAGGCCAAGTAAGGAGAAATTAAAGGATAGACTGTGGGAATGAGGGAGGAAGGGAGAGAATCGGAAGGCGCAGCTGTGTGATGGCTTTAGAAAGAAAAGAAACAGTATCATTAGATGAAATAGGACAAAATGAGGACACTAAGATTGAAGGGGACTCAAGGACAGTGGTACGGTGAGAGTGGGGAGAGAGAGCAGATGCAATAGAAGAACGCAGAAGTGTAACTTTAGATGCGAAGAAGGAGACAAAGCCAGAGGCCGAAAGAGGTGAAGAACAAGCGGGATCAGGAAAGCAGGAGAAAGAATGCAATTTAAGATTTGTATTTGTATTTGTTTATATAGCGCTTTACACCAAAGCGCTGCACAATTGAACAACCTAATACATAAAACATAAAACAATATAACGGTAGAAGCAAATTACAATTATGAATCAGTTAACAAAACAGTAAGAAGAGCAATTTGAAAGAGATGATGGGCATAAGAGGAAAGGGAAGCCACTGTGTCAGTGCATAAACACTGTTTAGCAAGAAAAAAAGCAGTACCGAAGTCCGGGTGAAGAGAAGAAAGATTAAGGAGATAAAAAATTGATTGGGACTTCTGACATCGATGTTTGGCCTGGTACAACAGACGGAGAGAATAACAAAGGGTCGGGGTAAGCCAAGGTTGAGGGGGCTTATGTGAATCAAGAGTCGTACAAATAGGGGATGAGAGAATGGGAGTGAGCGAATATGCAGAACACGGATAAAATGTCAAGAGACGGAAGAGAGAAGGTAAGTGAGAAAATAAATAAGGAAAGCTCAAAGGACCAAAGAATGTGTCTAAAGAAAACAGAGTGAGAGGGAAGAAGAGAAGGAGGGGTAGAAGGAATAAGTGTTAAAGTTCGGAGAAAATTATTGGAAAAGTAGAAAGTACGGGCCAAAACAGGAGTAAGAAATAGGGAGGAAGAGATGAGATTCAAAGAAGAACCAGAGATATGAGAAGGAGGAGAGGGGAGAGGAGAAAGGAAATAAGAATCAAGAACAGCAAGAAGCAGAACTGAGGAGTGAATAGTGGCCAGATGGAGGTTAAAAACCCCAGGGAAAAAAAGGGAGTTTCAAGAAGAAGAAAAGCTAAGAGGAGGTCAAGGTCAATACAAAAGGAATTCGGAGAGCCCAGAGGGCAAGTAATGAATTGAAAAGCAACAGGTATAGGTTTAGTAAAGCAAGAAAACTGATATTCAAATGACAGAAAAAGAAGAAGGTTAGGGAGAGGAAGAGCAAGAATGTAGGACAAACGATTTAGAATGCTAACACCGCCACCACAACCTGAAGGGGGAAAGGGGTGAAAGAGGTAGCCAAAGAGAACAAAGCGGCAGTGGTGACAAGAATAGATAGGGTGAGCCATGTTTCCGTAAGACATAATCAGTGGAGGTTAAGATGAAGAAAAGTATCAAGGAGGGAGTGAGCCTTATTACAAATGTAAAACGAGATTGTGTGTTGCCACACGATAGCCCCATATGGACTCCTAAGGGAACAAAGTTCCAAGTTAAGTAACACAGGTCTATAGTCCTGAAATCCGAAGGGTTAGGGTGTAGTCAGGAATATAGATTAGATCATACTCTTAATTCAATTAAGTAAACTCAAGATTTGGCATTTGCTACCCTGACAAAGTGATATCTATTAGGTGCACCAATATGATTTGATGCATATTAGATAAATTGGACATACTAGGTATGTCAATACTGTATACTGTGTGTTGAAAGAGATTACTTATGTTGTTTTTTTAAATTCAAATTTAAATTTGACCTGAAGGATTGTTGCTTGGGAAATTCAAACTGACAGATATACGTTTTCTTGATATACACAACTTAACATATTCACTTGCTCCCTCTACTAGGGTAGCGAATGCCAAATCGTGAGTTTACTGAATAGAATTAAGAGTATGATCTAATCTATATTCCTGACTACACCCTACCCCTTGGGATTTCAGGACTATAGACCTATGTAACTTAACTTGGAACTTTGTTCCCTTAGGAGTGCATATGGGGCTATCATGTGGCAACACACAATCTCGTTTTTCAATTTTCTAATTAGTCCCAAGTGGCCTCGTGGCATTCTCCCCATTGCACCTGAAATCCTTATGAAAACCATTGTCTAGACACTACTACAGCTAATTACTCTTCTTAACTGTTGTAGATTGAAGCGTTAGTGCCCCCCAGGCCTCTCCTCATGCTTCCTTATTACAAATGGAACACACATTCTAGAAAACAAGATCAAAAGATGGGGAGGATGGAGATGAGGGGGATTCATGAGATTGTCAGTATTACAAGAGGAGACGGATGTAGAAGCAGCAAAAGCAGAAGGATGACGAGCAGAGTAGGAAGAGGGGATGGGAAGTGACATTGGGAAACAGGGTGAGAAAAGGAAAAGTAATTAAAACAAAATATAAGAAAACAAATAAACAGGCACCATAAAGTAGTGTGACGGCCCGTCATGAAAAGCCACACTCACTCCTAAAATCAAGTTTCAAGGGTGTTTATTAAACATAATGATCACAATGGCTGGTTAATGTTCCTCTTTGGGTTACTCAGGGCCTAATGGGCTGGGAACATTGGCGCTAGGGCCAGCCCTTTCCTCTCTCAATTTCCCCAGGCCTAGA
The DNA here is from genome assembly GCF_040938575.1 of Ambystoma mexicanum. Classification (NCBI taxonomy): domain Eukaryota; kingdom Metazoa; phylum Chordata; class Amphibia; order Caudata; family Ambystomatidae; genus Ambystoma; species Ambystoma mexicanum. The sequence goes on along the minus strand of NC_090936.1, from coordinate 610,606,893 downwards.
ACCCACCTCCTAGCCCCAGACGTCCCTACTGGGTTGTTAGTCACTACCAATCAGTAACACCTATCTGTTCTTCTAACTATGACTATATGTGTTTTCCCTAGGACGCTGGCTATCTGTCTCCTTAGGGAACTTCTAACTTTCCCTCTCCTATTGGTGGTTAGTCTCAGAGAATAGGGAATTATGCCTTCTTTCGCCCTGGGCCATGCACACTCCTTTCACAACCTCTCACACCTAACCCTTTGCCGTACTGATCTCAACAACTGTTCTCCTCTCCCTACACCACTGCCCCCCAGTCCTTCACTCTGCCTTTCCACCACCACCCTTCATTCTTACTTCCTTTCCCACTCCTATTCCTTACTACCACTTGCACTTCCAACTATCCCTCTACCATGGTTGTTTCCTTTCCCTCCTTCCTCTCAATCTACTCTCCTGCCTCTAGTTATTCCTCTTGTTATAATTTCTATCTCACTTAATGCCAACAGCTACTCCTATTCTGCCACTCACTGTCGCTCTTCCTACTCTCCCTCTGCTACTGTTCCTATTCCATTATTAACACTACCTCTCCCTACCTTTACGGCACCAAGACACTCCGGGATATTGTGCCATGCACACTGCTCTCACTGTTACGGAACCTCGGGATATGGTACCCCGCTTGCCCTCTACTAGCCCCTGGTTGACCCTCAGGGACTCTCAGAGATATTATGCCCTGTATACCCTTCTTGCTACTACAGAACCCAGGGATATGGAGCCCTGCTCACCACTGTACTACCAACTACCACTTGTGAAGGCATCTTGGAGTAAGACACAGACAACAGATTCTGAATGAACAATAAAAGTTTATTAACTTAAAAGTCAGGATGGAAAAACGCTTATCTTGCCCTATCCTATGGTGGTATTTCCCTACCAAACCAAAACTAAGGAAAGTCAAAATCCCAAAGTTCAATGTAGGACTCTGTCTGTGTCCAAAACCTACACTTGCCCTCATAACTAATCTCTACATGATTACATGAGGAAGGAAAGGCAAGTTGGTACAAAAAAGGCGCTGTGTCTTGGTTGAAGTGCCTGTCTAGTAAAAAGGAGAACGTGAGTTCGTATCTCAACATTACCGCTCAGCTTTTTTTCGACCAATCTGTCTCCCCAATATTGAAACTTTGTACAAACATAGCTATTTCACCGTATTTAGAAGGAGAATCAGTCAGGCTTGAAATCTTGTCACAAGCATTGAAGAACTCTGGACTCCGCTACCTTATAGTCATATTGCCCAGGTTGCGATGCCATAATAAATAGCAAATATTTTAATGAGCAAATAATATTTCCAGTGTAATTTTTTGTAAAAGAAGAAAAGTGAGCCCAAGCAGGGACTTGAACCCTGGACCCTCAGATTAAAAGTCTGATGCTCGACTGAGCTATCCAGGCTCCGGAAACACTACACATCTGAAACTTGATCTTAAATCGACAGCCTCTCCATGCATGGCTATAGTACACTGCACAAGCCTTGCCGGTAACTGTAACCAGCTCCTGATTGACTTGCGTATTGCTTAATGCTAGTAAAAGCTGTTTGTTATATACAAAGTCTTGTTAACCATGGAAATGTAGCACTCGCGTATACTGTAGAAGATCAAAACTGGCGCGAGAAGCCAAAGTCATTGAAAACCATTGTTGAACTATTTAAATACTGTTACTGCTTAACGGAGTCGTCGCGTGTCCCTAATTAAGAAGAGGGAATGCTCTCTAAACCATTACTGAATACCTAACTTTGACAATGTACGAGTCACAAGTTACAAAGAGTGAAAACTACATCAAAAGGAAGTCTTGTGTGCCTAATTGTAATTTCCAAAGGAAGTCAAATCTCCATCCTTTGCCGTTACATAGGAATACAATTCTTCAACTTTAAATCTTGAAATCTACTTTAAAGGATAGCTCTCTCGTCGTGCGGTCTGCCTTGCTCAATTGTGCTCTTGTGCTCCACTTTTTATCCCTGTGGGGAAAGGAAAGGGATGTCAGGTGTGTGTGGTTCTGGTCAATTGCCTGACTTTGCATGACGCTTGTGTTGGGAAATGTCAGGTAAACAGCTTTAGTGTTAGTCCGTTGGCTTTCGTGTCGGGAGAAAGGGTTTGTGTCGGAAAAGGGGGTGTCTCTAAGTGTTCTACGTGGTAAGATAGGAAGAAGGTGTTATAAGAAGGGGGAATTATATTCTTCGTCCTAAGGGGGGTAGGTGAATTCAGAAGGGTATGTTTGGTAGGGTTTGTGAAATGAATAGTTTGGATTATGGGAACAGTAGTGTTTTGTTAATGCTGACTGAGAGTTCAGATAATAATAACCAGAAGCACATGGAGAAGAATGATTGGGAGTATTCGGGTAGGAAGCAGCAAAAACAGGGATTATGGGAGTTGTGGTTTTTGAGTGCAACAGGGTTTGGGCTCCTAAAGGATTTGCCAGATATGGAGGGGTCATTGGATTTGGATAAGGGAGATTCTTTTGGTGGAAGGGAGGTAGATGTGGAACAACCCACAAAAGCCTCAGGGATTGTGTCCTCCTCGCCTTCGTCCCTGGTATAGTATCGCATCTCACCAGGCGTATTCCCATCAGCCTAGCCCCGGGCTCCCCTACCCAGGTGATCCTCCCTTGCTTGTCCGCCCCCAGGTTTGGGATCTGAGGGTGCCAGCCCTTCCCTGGCCACACAAATAAGGTATTCTCAAGGTCTACTTGGGAGAATACCTTCAGGTTTCTCACACTTTCCACAAAGTAGCAGAGGAAGAAATCACAGAAGAGTCAGGATGCTGGGCTATTGTGGCAAGCAAAGTTGATACCGGTCCTGAGAGGGTCACATGTGCCGAGATTTTGTCTGCAGCGGTTGTGCAGTGGAAAGTGTACCTTTTTGTAACTTTCCCCATTGACAAGTGCTCACCAGAGGCAGGCAAGCAGCGGGTCGCTAGGAGAGCCTCGAGAGCTTTGAAAGTGAAAGACGTGAGCCGCGGGAAGCCTCACAGAAAAGATTGCCAGGCCATGTGAGAAAACCAAAGCAGAAGAGCTGGAGGCAGAGAGGGAAACGGACGTACACGCCAGACCCATTGAGTTCTGTTCACTGTTGCATTGTGACCCCAGATCGCTTTGTAACTGCCCACTGGCCGAGTCCAGATCTAATTTTTATTACAGAACTAATGCAAAACTAATTAACGATTGTGATGCATACCAAGCTGATCAAACCCTAAGCAGTTGGCAGGATAAGAACTTAAGCATCCAATCTGAAGGCTATGACTGTTATATATTGGATCATAGTAGAAGCCAAACACATGATGGGGCAATACCTCGAAAGGAGCGTACAAACGACTATTGCCAAAGCCAACAAAGACTCATACTAAGGCAAATGATAAACAACCAGTGTTAACCAAGCCAAAAGAAGATAATTTAGCATTTCAGTAATTGTGAAGAATATTGCCCATGTGTAGAGGATGTTATATTAAGAGATGTCTTAAACCTGCATTGCCAAAACCAAAGAAGTGTGAAGGAGAGACAGCTATATTATCAGCACTTGGTTAATAATACAGAGGTGGAACAAGATTGGCAGGAGGGATTCCCTCTTTACAAAGGAGGTTTAAGGAGGAGGAAAGCATTGCCTGTTTTGCTTGTGGCAACATAGCACCAGTGTGATTCTTGTTATCCTTGAAGACATTCTAAATTATAATTGTGTGAAGTAGAAGACAGTCTTAAAATATTTGAAATTGGGATTCAAGATGGCCGCTCGCAGGGGATAGATGTGCCTGCGGAGCTCCTGGGTCCTGATACTGGAGGAGGCCCACCACCCAGTGTCTGAGGCAGAAATTGTGGCTCAGGACCAGGGTCACAGGCTTTGTGCAGGTGCCTGGTGGAACGAAGCGAATTGGGAGCAGATCAGCAGTCCGTCCTCGGTGGTTGCCGCGGCGTCAGTGCCCTAGGATTGGGGAAGCTAAGGGATCCGGGCGCGTGGCGTCCTGCTACCCGCCGGCGCCAAGAGAGGAGGAGCTGCAGCGGAGGCCGGGGAGCGCCTGGCGGCGCAGCAGAGGTACGGTAGCGCCAGCTGTGGGTCTGCGGGGCCCGCCGGGAGAAGACCCGACTCGGACCCAGCGGGCCAAGAAGGAGGAGAGGTGGCGCGTGGCTCAGCCGGGGGCCCGGAGAGGCCGGAGTAGGGTGCCGGTGGCCGCGGTGCATGAGCTGGGGGCGCACAGCGAGGAGTTGAAGGCTCCACAGGCAACAAAGCAGACGCGGGGCTCGGGAGGAGCCCATCAGCGTGCCCCCCGCACCGGCGGCAGCGCAGTGGGAGTGGTGGAGCGGGCATTGCAAAGGAACAGAAGGCGGCCCCGTCACTGACCGGGCCTTGCTGGGCTGGTACCGTGGAGGCCCGCTCCCTGCAGAAAAGAGGGCGGCCTGGCAGACGGCCCTACAACAGGCCAGCGGCGTAGAAAAGGAGAGCAGTGCCAGGCCAGAAGCGCAGAGGGGTGGGGGCGGCCCTGCTGGGGAGCCTGTAAAACTGTCGATCACCGGTACTGGAGTGATTGCCCCTAGGAGAATAGGAACATCAATGACAGAGGATCTTGGGGGAGCTCTGGTCTGAGAAGTTGCAGGGGGACCAATTCTAAGAGGGGAGGCACTCAAGTCGCACAAAGGTAGAGCATAGCATCCAGGCCCCCCAGAGCCCGTTATCCTCCCCGGTCCCCATCAGGAGGACAGCCAAGTACGGGCGCTCCGCCAACCACGGACGGGCCCCTATCGGACAGCCACCGGGATAAGCATAACCCCCCACAGCCCACAGAGGGGTGGAACGGTAAATTGGGCGGCCAGGAAAACAAATTGCCGAAGAAGGAGCGGCAGGGAGAAGAGTCTGGAGTGCAAGCAGGGCACCCTAAGCGGAGGTGAGATTTCGGTGGGGCGGGTAGTGTGCCACATGGTTGGTCCCTGCATTGACATGGTCACAAAAGCTAAGGGGAAGAGTAGGAGAGCACAGTCAACCTTATGAGATGCCCCAGGTACTCTCCCTACTATCTGGCCGATGCAGGAGGTGACGGAGTCAGCTAAGACCACAAGGGAGGACTTGGTAAGGAGTGTCTCACCAACTGAAGAGGAGAGCACAGCCATGATGTCACGGCAGGACTTTAGGGGGAGATGCACGCCCTGCAGACCAGCCTAACAAAGACATTTCAGGACCAATCCCAACTCCTTCAAGCTGACCTTAACTGTGCCATGGGGGAAATATAACAGGAGCTGCGGCAGCAGAGCAAGAGGACGGACCTGCTGGAGAGAGGCTTGCAAGAACTGGACAAGGAGGTGACGGCCAGCAGTGAGGCAATTGAAAGACTGGACGCAGCCACGCACAATTTGGAGATTCAAATGGAGGACATGGAAAATAGGTCCCATCAAATCAATATAAGAGTCAAAATGCTACCGGAAACCGTCCAAAACAAAGAGTTAAAATGAGTAGTCCAATCTATCTTCGCAGAGATCCTGGGAGTCTCGCCTGCGGAAAAGATTGAGCTTGACCGAATTCACAGAGTGGTCAGAGGGGGCAAGGGGTCACAGACGAGACCCAGAGATGTTCTGGCAGCGTTCACCAGTTACGCCCAAAAGGAAGCAGTCCTCCGGGACGCGAGGAAGCAAGAGCCAATCATGTACCAGGAGCACCGCATTGCGCTGTTTCAGGTTCTAGCGAGCAGTACACTGATGAAGAGACGGCAAATGGGACCGGTTCTTAAGGCACTTAACGAGAGAGGTATTAAATACAGGTGGACCTTCCCATTTGGATTGTTGTTCGAGTGGGAGGGATCTCAGAGGCGAATAACCACATTACAGGAAGGGGCGAGCACACTGCGACTCGACCTGGACAACGTCTCCACGGGCTCTGGGAGGCAAACTGCAGAAGTTGGACCAGAATTAAGGCCATGGGCCTGGACAAGAGTGGGAGAGAAGAGAAGGAGGATGAAGCTGAGTGGTAAACCGTCTAAGGAAAGCAACAAGAAATGCTCCGGGGAGGCGGGAGGGGATGCATAAGAGGGGTCTTAAATCACAAAATGCTATAAGGGTGGTGGGCCACTAAAGGGAGTAATTGGCGGGGGGAGCACCCATCTATGAACCAGAAAGGGTGGGTATACCCGAGGAGTGGGGGGAGTGGGAGGCGGGAAGGGTAAGCCCTTCTGGGGTGAGGAGAGGGGGGTACGGGTGTGGGGGGGTGGTCAGGGCAGCGGAGGTCACACGCATGGGTCAAGGTCTGGAGAGCAGAGAGCCCATCCAACACCAGGAGATGCAAGTGGGATCAGGGGGGATGGCTGGAAAGATCCGCCACTTGGGGACCCATAAAAGTGGAGGCCCTGGGGCGATTCAAGGTGTTATGGATGTTGAGGTACATTAACCCACTCTTAAGTGGCTAACACATAATGTTAGGGGCCTGAATACCCCCCTCAAGAGGTAAAAACTAGAACAATTCATGAGAAAAGAGAACCCGGACATTCAGGGATTACAAGAAACGCATCTTAGACCCAAAGACCAGGGGCGCCTCAAGCTACGGGGATTTGATCTGATTTTGCACGCATCAGGGGGGAGCAGGTCGGGGGGGTAGCACTAGCTACTAAAAACTCGGTGGACCTCAGGATCTCCGAAACTATAAGAGACAAGGAGGGCAGGTATATAATAGCAATAGGGATGTATCAGGGCAGCCCGTACACTCTAGCAGTAGTGTATGCACCAAAAGCTGGTCAGGAGCAGTTTCTGAAGCGGGTCCTGGTACAATTAGAGGACAAGGTCCGGGGCCAAATCATTTTATTAGGCAACCTCAACAAAGCCTGGGAAAGGGATCGGGACAGGTCAGGGCGCCCAGTAGGGGGAGGTGGAGCAGTGATGACGGCGGATTTAAAAGATAGAATACGCAGAGCAGGACTGAGAGATGTGTGGCAGGAGGTTAAGGGGGAGGAAGAAGGGCACACCTTCCTATCTGGGGTCCACAGACCTCAATCCAAAATTGACTACATCTGGGTAACCTGGAGCCTAGTGGGCCGGGTGCAAGAGGTAGTAATGGGTCCAATCGGTATAGCGGATCACAAAGTGGTGTCTATGGTAATGGACTTAGGTCATAGGGAAAGAGGGGTATTGACGTGGAGGTATCCAGGACACCTTCTCAGGGATCTGATAATTAGGCAGGAAATAGAGGATAAGATTAGGAACTTCTTCATAACTAACCAAAGGGGGGATACAAGGGAAGAGATAAGATGGGACGCCTTCAAGGCTACATTGAGGGGACAACGAATAGTGGCAGCGACCCATAGGGAGAAGCAATTGATAGCGTTGGAAGCGCGGTTGGAAGAGGAAGTTGAAACGGCGAGGCGGAAGGCGGGGGCGACCCCGACTAGAGCCTCTATGAGGGTTTATCACAGAGCATTAGGACAGTTGGAGATTCTCCAAACCAAAAAGGCCGAGGGGGCTCTTCTGAGGGTTCATCAGCACTTTTACACTAAAGCAAACAAGGCAGATACTCTCCTTGCACTCTTACTAAGGGGAGCAAAATCTAAAAACGCGATCACGGCTTTAAAAACAGGGTCGAGGAAAGGGTAACAGAAGCAGGGGAGATACAAGAGACGTTGTTGGCTTTCTATGAATCTCTATACGCATCACAGGCCCCCCGGGACTGCTCACAGCTAGAGTTCCTAGATAAGGAGGAGCTGGAAAGGATTGGGAGAGAAGCATCGGATCTGTTGAGCGGGGAGATCAAAGAGGAGGAAGTACTGAAGGTGACCAGAGGTTTACCATTGAAAAAGGCACCAGGCCCTGATGGCTATACCGCGGCCTTCTATAAAACCTTCGCAACTGTACTGGTCCCACACCTGACTTGCCTCTTCAACACATTTGGGGAAACGGGGAAAATAACTCTGTCCATGAAGGAAGCTAGACTAACCCTTGTTCTGAAGCCCAATAAGAACCCTGAGGAGAGAACATCTTATAGACCCATTGCGTTGATTAACATTGATGCCAAGATCTTCACGAAAATATTGGCGAACAGGCTGGAGGGTCTCCTCCCGGACCTGATTCACCCAGAGCAGGCGGGGTTTATAAGGGGCCGGCAGACAGCGGACAACATAAGGGTGGCCCACCTGGTGGAAAAGTCCCACAGAACGAACTCCCCCGCGGTCCTCCTATCTCTAGACGCAGAAAAGGTCTTTTCTGTTTAAGGTAATGCGGAAGATGGGTATCTGCAGAAATTTTTTACGAATGGTGCAGGCCAACTATCAAACACCCACTATGAGAATAGCGGTAAATGGGGCTATGTCTAGGTCCTTTAGAGTGAGCAGGGGTACTAAACAGGGCTGCCCCCTATCTTCTATGCTTTATGCAATCTATCTCAAGCCTCTCCTACAGGTGATTAGGGAGGCGGAGGGGATAAAGGGTATTCCATCTCGGGGAGTAGAACAAAAAGTAGCAGCATTTGCAGATGACCTGTTGTTAACCCTGACGGCACTAATAGAGTCCATTCAACTAAGCAGGAACTTGCTGGAAGCCTTCGGGGAGGCCTCCAGCCTCAAGATTAACTTTGGCAAATCAGAGCTCTTGAATTTGACCCTAAGGGCGGAGGACCGAGAATCCCTGAGGGGGGCTACCCCATTTATATGGAGCCCAGGGGGAATTAGATACCTGGGGGTGAGAATCACATCAACCCTGGCGGGTTGGTACCAAGCTAATTAACCACCGTTGTTAAAGGATATTGAACGGGACTTCCGTAGGTGTAGGGGCCTTCGGATCTCGTGGTTAGGCAGGGTGACAACGGTCAAAATGGTAACCCTTCTGCGTTTGTTGTACCTCTTCCAGGCAATACCTCAGGCAATTCCTTCGGGCTTCTTTAAGAAATTGGGATCTTTAACTAGAGATTTTCTGTGGGAAGGGAAAAAGCCGCGGGTTAGCAGGCACCTGTTAACGGCTCCTAGACGGGAGGGGGGTCTGGCACTACCGAATTTTCAACAGTATTATGAGGCAACGCAATTACGGGTAATCAGAGACTGGCTCCGGAGGGAGAAGCCACACAAGGCAATGGACAGAGCGGTGGCACACCACAGCTTGGCGAAGGTCTTCTGGCTCCCAAAACAGCATAGGCCCAAGCATGTATATGAAAGCACCATTACAAGATTGATGGCAGAGAATTGGGACAAATTGGTGAGGAACAAGGGAATTACGACCTTTCCCTCCCCCTTTAGACCCCTGTTCAACAACAGAGATTTCACCCCCAGGGATGGAGGGAGGAGCATTTAAACAGTGGCAGGAGGGGGGCTGTAAATCGCTGGGGGGGATTCTCTCCTTCGAGGAGTGAAAGAGGGAGTACGGGGTGAAGGAGGGGAAAAGACTTAGATACGCGCAGTTGCGCCATTGGGTTCTGAATCCCGTGAACAAACAGGCCGCAACAAGGGAAAAGACACGGTTTGAGAGGTTCCTTTTGTCTAATGATGGGTCCAAGGGTTTAATATCTAATCTGTATAAGATTTTGGATGAAGCAACTGCCAGAAGTCCATGGAAGTATATGTGGAGGTGGGAACAGATCTTGGGAAGGACAATCGAGCGAGAAGAGTGGGAAAGGTTATGGAGGAAAATTCCCAAATTGGTCAAAGCATCTCAGCTGCAGGAAATGTGGTACAATATCTTGTTCGGGTGGCACTATACACCGGCCCGTCTTAGGGAGATATATCCTACTACCTCTGGGAACTGTTGGCGGGGATGTGGGGTGGAGGGCACGACGCAGCATATCTGGTGGACATGCCCAAAAATTAGGCCCTTTTGGCTGGAGGTCCAGAGGGCTCAGGAGCAAGCATTCAGACCAGGCAGTAGCAGACCCCCAGAGGAGGTCCTCCTAGGAGTTGGGCGGGCTACCAGTGCGGGAGAACCTATATCTCGGGGGAAGGCTAGGGCAATCCTTATAATCGCAGCCATGACACTAATTGCGCAGAGGTGGAAGAGTAAGGAGGTCCCTCTTCAACAAGGCTTGTTGCAGAAACTTTGGGAAATTGTGGCACTTGAATGGGAAACATATGCGAAGGATAACAATCTACAGTCCTTTGCAGGGAACTGGGAGGGAAACGTTGGCCTTTCTTAAAGATTACTTCCGGATCGGGTGCCGTCTTCAGCGATTGCGATTATTGGACTTGCAGTGAGCATTGGTGAATGATTCATGGAGGTAATGGATTACGGACAAGGAGGAGACGCCCCAGGAGAAAGAGAGGGGAGGGGTCGCCGGAGGACATTGTTTTTCTGTTATGCAATTGACAATTTGGAGTGCCTAGTCCATGGCGCTAATGGACTACGGACATAATGCAGTTGCCTTTGGGGGGAGGGAGGGTGGGGAAGTGGGGGGAGTTGGAAAATGCATTTTTTCTTCTATGTTGTAAAATTAATAAAAAGAAGTTACAAAAAAAACATTTGAAATTGACGGTTAACACATACATACTTGGAGTTAGTTTGGCCTGGCAAGGAAGTATACCAAGTCATAGGACGTTCTACCAATTGTAGCTGTTTGGGCAGAAGAGTACACCCTAACAAACAACTGCAGTAGTTTGTCTTGGCTGGTAAGGGAGTATAACAGGTCCAAGAATTTTTGTGACAATTTGTTCTGTTTCAGCAGGAGAGTATACTGGAACAGAGAGTTGTTCTAGTAGTAAACCTGGCATGGGAGTAAACCAGGTAGAAGTTTATGAAGTACTGTGGTGCGGTACATTTTATGAAGAAGCAGTTGAAGAATCATTGAAACAGTTGCAAGATCTTTGCTGAAATATTATTTGATGATAACAACAAACTCTTTCAAGATCTTTACACTGAAGTTGTCATGCGCCATGCCCCCTGGCGCTTGTGGACCACTTGGCGGCTGTTCCGCCATTAGGATGTTCCACTCTGCTCCTTCACTTCCGGGTTCCCCGGTCTAGTCTTTCTGTCCACGGTGTTGTTCCTCCCCTTTATAGCCATGCCCCACTGTTTCCGCGTGGCGTTGCAACCCTTTCGCTTTGCTTCAGGTTAACATGCTAAGTGCTATTTCTCTCCTGTTTAAGCTTTTTTGGCTTTCTTGGTTTCCCTTCCATGTTCGCTTCCCTTAGCGGACATCTGCCTTCTTGTTTCCCCCTTTCTCTGACCTTTTTTCCTTTTTGGCTTTTCTCTGGGTTTCGCCCCGTTCTTTTCTTTTTCTGACCGCCTCCTCTGCGTGCTTTCCTCCAGTGTCCTCTCCTCTGTCTCTGGTTCCTTTTTTGTTTCTCTGCTGTGTTTACTATCCTTCTGCCCTTCCGATCAGGCTCCCTTTCCTTTGCCTCCTCTTCCCCTTCTCCGTCCCGGCTAGGCTTCCGCCTCTCTCTCCTTTCTACTCTTTGGAGTTGTGCCCCCCCTGTTAGCTATACCTCTACCCCAGATACCGGAGACTTTGGAACCATCCGCCCTACGTCCGTCTCTATCAGCCTTGCCTCCTTCAGCCCGCATTTTCCCTATGGACACTTTCTCCTGAACTCACTGCAGTCCTATTGACCCTATCAAGATCATCCACCTGTACATTTACTCTCCGACTTACCTTCATCCTTACCTCCCGCCCGGAACTCTTCAGTGCTATTCCATCAGTTCTGTGATTATAAGAGTTCCACTCAAGCCAGTCGGAAAAGAGAGGTTTTTTCTTCCCCAGGCTTTTTCCTCTCTCGGTATCCATCGGAGGGGGCCTCTTTTGCTTGCCCCCACCGGCAAGGCGGCAGAGTTGCTTCTTCTTGAGGGAGGCCCTACCTCTTCAAGAAAAGACACAAAGACTGCAAGAAGAAGGGAAAACGGCAAGACTCTTCCACAGACGATACAGGTGAGGAGGAGGGGATGTTTGTATCCTGTGACGAATCAGAGATCATTGCTAAACCTGTCCAACCTGACAGAAGTTTTTTAGTGAAGTAGTACTGAAACTAAAAGTGGTGTCAAATATCCTGACAGATACATTTGTTTTAAAACTATTGAAGTCTGGAAATATTCTTTGTTGATGACAAAAAACTATTGCAAGATCTTTGCTGAAATATTCTTTGTTGATAACGAGAAACTGTTTCAAGCTCTTTACTGAAATAGACGACAAGAAACTGTTGCAAGATCTTTACTGAAATATATATTGTTGATGACAAGAAGTTGTCTCAAGACCCTGGCTACAGGTTAGCTTTGTTGAACGAATTGTGAATGATCCTTGGAGTACAAGTTGGAACTTTGTGTTATCTAGTTGGATCAAAAGATAAATGATGTGGAACTTTTTAATACTGTCACACGCCGAGGGAACTGGCGTGTGTGGAGTCGGTGGCGCCTAGGTGGCCATTGAAATTCCCATCATGTTCTGCACGTTACGAACGTGACGGTCTGCTTCTAGCAACCTTGCGGCCGTAGGAAGCCTTTTCTGTCAGATCAACCCGGAAGCCTACGCATTGCAACCCATTTGCGTCAGGCTTTCGGGTGGATACGCTATTGTTTTCCCCTTCTCTGTGCGCTTCTTTCAGCATTGTACTTTCCTGCTCCGTCCGTGTTACTGGTAGTCACGTTCCGTAGCTCTTCCTCTGCCTCTTCTCCTTTCCGCTCCTCAGCACTACCGGCTACCTCTTCCATAGTTCCGCTGGTGCTTTCTTTCTTTTTCTCTCTGTTTTGCTGCTCTCCTTTTCTCTGTGCCTTTCTGTCTTAGCTTTAGGCTCTCGTGGCACCTTGCATTTTTCCGACTTTTCTGTCAATCCCTTACATATCAGCCCGGCCAGGCTCTGGACTTCTTCCGAATGCTGCCACCATCAGCAACACCGAGTGGGAACAGCTACTGGAGACCATCTCAACCACTGCCCAGATAGGGTTTTTTTATGCCGCTCAGCTTTTTCCCCTAATATGTTTGTTCCAGAAGAGGGGCCTCCCCAGACCACTCTACCCAGAGGTCAGGGTGGCTTCCTTCCAGGGCAGACCTTATCTGCACACAAAAAAAAAAGGATCTGTGGAAGAAGAGGTTTGGCAGACAGGTGGACGACGAGACCACAGGTGAGGAGGAGGGGGAGTGGAGTGACCAAGGACAGGGGAAACCTTTCTCAAACAGTGACAGAATTGACAAATACAGGCTTTTCCTATCCTTCCTTTTGAACATTTAAACCAGTCTTTTTTGTATCTGGGGAAAGGGAATTCCCCCAGGTGTTTTGCTTTTCTAATCATGCACGGATATAGTAATTATTTTTCTCCCCAATACATTGAATAGAAAAACATTGCACACTTGAAAGGCGCGACTTCACACAGACACCTTCAGCCACATTATAAAATCGCTCTTTGTGGCCTTTTATTACACAAATCAATACACAAAAAAATACTACATAAAACAAAAGATTAGTAATACATCACTGTTAAAGCGCCTTTTCTGCAACTCTTCATCTCTGCCAAAATCTGCACCGGGGAACTCCAGGCCAGTCGAACAGAGAGATTTGTGCTTAACGGGCAATTAGGAAGCAATACATCTATCCTTCCCCCGAAGCTCCATCTGATCTGCTGATCCGGTGCTGCCCCAATTTAAACCTTCCCCAGATGCAGAATAGTACTTTTCCAGAAAGTCCACCTGTTCAAGGCATCCACTGGTATTCGGCCAAAATGTCACATGGAAAACTCCAAGAGGCCTCTCTCTCATGGGAACGCGAAAGACAACATAGTTTGCTTTCGGCTCCTGCAACGTTATCAGGCGCTTTATTCAAAACAATCCCTTAAACACTGCAGACTGGAACAATATATTTTTCTAGTGATTCAAAGAATGCAGACAGTACCCAAAGCTCAAATTAAAATGCAGCCTTCACTGAGGCTTGAGGGAAAATGTCCACTGCTGCACCCAGAATGCATTTCAAATAGACCATGTTTTAGTCAAAAATATAAAATTCTTTTAAAGCATTACACCAGGTTATCTGAAGAAGCTGTACATTTTACTGTCATACTTATTGTTGTTGAACTGCCACATATTTCCTTGTTGATTTTGTGTATATCCAAATGTGAGGGACAGAAACCTTTTGTTAAAGTGTTTCCTTTAGTTTATTTTAGGCAGGGAAATCCTCATTAGGGTAGGGGTAGTGAGGCGTTTATCTAATCTTTTGAATTTATAAATGGCATTGTTTGAAAGCGCTACTACAAAGTTGTCCACCTTACATTTCTGACCCCTCACATTTAACTGCATCTTTATCAGTGAATGTATTTAAAGCTATAGCAGTAATTAGTAATTGAGTTCATGCTGCTGGTGCACCACACCATGAGTAATTTAAAAAACAAGCAACCTACTACTAGTATGAGTATGCCTGCCAGAAGAAAGATACAAATCATTCATCCCCATGCACCAGACATATTCCTGAATGTTGTCCACAAGTTCATAGAGTCGTATGTAGGGATGAAGGCAACATTCTGTCATGGAGTTCTCCCCTTCTCACCTGGGTCCGATGTTTGCCGGTGACTTCGATCGCTGCCTTCTTGCGAACGCTCCTGGTCTTGAACAGCGCTGCTCGAGATTCGTCTGGTTCCAGGTTGCGTTTAGTTCCGGGATCACGGAGTCCAGGAATCCGGGAGACTGGAAAAGGCTAGAAAAGCTCGGAACCAGGAAGGGGGAAAGGAAAATGAATGGGTAATAGCACTGGAACAAGGTAAACAATAACGCGAGCTATGAACACACGTCTGGGCTACTCTGCAATAGCATTGAGACGCGCGGAGCCGCGGAAGGTGTGGTCTATAAATAGACCACGCCGCGTTCAACGCATGGAGCGAGCAAGGGCTTCAGCTCTGGACGGCCATGTTGGAAGAAGTACGGAATGTAAGCCCCGTTGAGACAAGGGCCAGGAGGTCCAAAAGGGGTGTGATCTGAAGTCCATGACAGTATGCCTCCTCCGAAGGCCTTTCCCTCCAGGTTTGCCCGGGTGTATTAGGTGAAATCTTCTGAGCAACCGAGGAGCCTTGATATTTGAAATGGGTTCCCAGGTCCTTTCGCTAGGAGGATATCCTTTCCACTCCACTAGGTATTGAAGATGGCCCTGCTTATACCTGGAGTCACAAATCCGGGACACCTCATATTCCAGTTGGTTGTCAACCAGTAGAGGAGGTGGTCTACTGGAATTTCGAGAGGATTGGATGTAGGGTTTCAATAGGGATGTGTGAAAGACTGGATGAATTCTTTTCCAGGAGTCAGGTAGCTTGATTCGATATGAGACAGGATTGATAATCTCCTTGATGGGAAATGGACCATAGTAGCGGTGAGCCAGCTTGTTTGGCCGTAAGTGTCGGGGCAGTAGTTTTGATGACAACCACACTCGGTCACCGACCGTATAGGACGGACCTGGTCTTCTCTTGGAATCTGCATACCTCTTGGTCTGTAATCTGGCTTTCTCTTAAGTGTTCTTTAGCCTCCCGGTGAATGTTGATAAGAGTTTCGATCCAGGAGTCAACAGCAGGTAATGGTGTAGGGTCAGGAAGAACCGAAGGTAAGACCGATGGATGGAACCCCTGACTACAATAAAAGGGGCTGGTCTGTAGCGCTGAGTGTTCAGAGTTGTTGTAAGCGAATTCCGCAACGGGTATCAGGAGAGACCAGTCATCCTGGACCTTGGTAGCAAAACATCGGAGATATTGTTCCAGGGTCTGATTTGCACGTTCTGTGGCTCCGTTGGTTTGGGGGTGATATCCTGAAGAGAGAGCACGTTGGATTCCTAATACCCGACAGAGGTGTTTCCAGAATTGTGAAATGTATTGGGGACCCCGGTCAGATATGATCTTGGAAGGAAGCCCAAGTAGTCGGAATATGTGTTCCAGAAATATTCCAGCTAGCTCTGAAGAGGAGGGTAGTTTCATCAGTGGCGTAAAATGGGCCATATGGGTAAACAAATCTATGGTGACCATGATGGTAGTATATCCTCGGGAAGGTGGCAACTCCACTATGAAGTCTGTAGCGATGATTTCCCATGGTTTAGAGGGTAGAGTGGGCTGCAGAAGAAGACCCGCCGGTCTCTTGTTATCATGTTTATTTTGGGCACAAGTTATACACGTCTGGATGTATTGCTGCATGTCAGACTTCATTTTAGGCCACCAGAACTGCCTCTGTATAAGACGGAGGGTGTTGTTGATACCTCGGTGCCCGGAATGGAGTGTGTCATGACAAAGATTTATTATCTTTTGCTGTAGCTTCCGTGTAGGAATGAATAGTGCGTTGTCCTTGAATAAGTAGCCTTCCTTGGCTCTTAATTTCCAGAGATTTCGTGTTGAAATGTCCTTCCATAATTCCGAGGATTGGGTTTGCGATCAGACTTCTTCCAGGAGATTAACTGCTTGGGCTACGAATATTGTGGGAGAGAACATTTTAGGAAATGCTTTATCTTCAGTGGTCACGTAGTCAGGACGGCGAGACAAGGCGCCAGAGATCAGGTTCTGTGATCCAGGGACATGGTGTCATGACGCGCGCTCCATGGAAGCTATGGAGCCGATGGAAGGGCTGATTCCGTTCCTCCACCAGCGGTCTAGTTTCCCACGTACTGCACGTTACGTCATGACGCATATATATAGGCATCACTCGCGGTAATCGTGGCGTTGCAACCTTGCTTTCCTCGCCAGGTTTTGTACGCTAGTGCTCCTCCCTGACTCCCCTTGTTTTTTCCCCACTTGAGCCTTTGATCTCTCTTGGTGTTTCCTCAACTCCTCAGTTCCTCCCACTTTGTCGTCCTTGATCCTTCTACCGCTCTAATGCTCTTTACTAACTTGTTGTACATACATCTACGATTGTATGCTCCTTCCCATCGCAGCCTTCTGCAGACCTCTTCCTCGTTCCTCGGCTACGGTCTTCATCCAAACAGAGCTACGTACGTTAGCTCGACTCCAGCGGTGTCTTCTGGGAATTGAAGTCCTCTCATCCACATCAACGGAAAGCCTTCAGCCTCGATATTCGTAGTGCGACAACATCCAAGCACACCAGGGTTTTTCAGCCAACGCTTTTCCCTGGGATTGGGGGCGGACTCCCTGAGGGTCCCTTCTGCCTTGCTGTTTGACAGCGGGCAGGGTGGCTTCCAGTGGAACTCGTTCCAAACTCAACCGGAAAGGACTGGACCTTTGGAGAGAAAGGAGAGCCATAGACACAGACAGTTCATCTGAAGAACCAAGTGCAGGTGAGGAGAAGGAGAAGGGAACCAAAGAGGGTATTTGTCAAGCCACTACTACTTCATTGCATGACAGTTTGCAACGCCAAAGGATGGCTAGCTTAGAGCAGTATCAAGAACTGGTCAATGCCATACAGGGGATAACTGCTGAGCTCCAAACCATGAGGGTAGAAAATACCGCCCTTAAGGCTGACAATGCCGCTCTGAGACAACAAATGATTCTGAGAGAAGAAGTTCGGGGAGATCTCCCACCTATGCCCATACCTTGTGGGAAGTATGAAGGGAACCCCAAGAAGATTAAGGAATTCCTCGATGCCTGTAGAGTTTACTACACTTTTCGCCCAAGGATGTATGAATCCGACAAAGCAAAAGTAGGCTTCCTCGTCTCAAACCTTGGGGGTAACGCTCTAGCATGGGCTACCCCGTTAGTTACAGAAAATGATCCTGTTCTGAATGATTACAATGCCTTTGTACTACAATTCAGAGAACGCTTTGAAAGGACCGAGACCTTGTACGCGTCCTATGAAAACATGCTTGACCTCAAACAAGGTCTTGTTGATGTTCAAACCTATGCCTCAAACTTCCAGAGGATAGCATTGGAGACAGGATGGCCTGACTCAGTTAAGCAGACTCTCTTTAGGAGAGGACTACATGAAGACTTGAAAGATGAACTCTCTCGAGTATCAAGACCCTCCTCCTTCCAAGAACTGGTCGCTCTGACCCTCCAGATGGAATTTCGAATTTCCGAGAGACGAGCAGAAAGAAGGAAGACCAGATCCAATCCGCCTTTTACACCATCCTCATACACGCCTGCCACTCCAGACAGATCTCTTTCCCAGACTGAAGAGCCCATGCAAATAGGTGCAGCGAGGGGTCCCCTCAGTGCAGCAGAAAGAAAGAGACGAAAAGACCTGCACTTGTGCATGTATTGCGGTTCTGAGAAGCACCTTCTAAGAGATTGTCCGGAAGTACCTCCCCGAAGATCGGGAAACGACAGACCCCGACCCTGAGCAGGGACACGGAAGGGGCTTCTCTTGCTAATCCCTGTGTTACAAATCCAACTATACCATGTACTCCCTCAAACCAACTCATGGTCCTAAAGATCGTTCTGGAATGGACCTCTACCCAAGCAGTTGAGTGTCTGGCAATGCTTGATTGTGGCGCAGCTGGGAACTTTATGGACGACCAATGGGCCAGTAAATACGCTATTCCTAGGAGAGAAAAGCCTCAACCCATACCGGTAGAAGGAGTGGATGGTACCCCCTTGTCTTCCGGTCTTATCCGACAAGAAACCACAGAAGTCAAGGTTAAGATGAAGACTCACCATGAAACCGTGATATTCGATCTGATTAAGGCTGCCCACTTTCCCGTGATACTCGGGATACCCTGGTTAAGAAAACACAATCCGGGAATTGACTGGGTAACTAACATTATAGAGTTCAGGTCTGACCTTTGTATGCAGTCCTGTTTGAGGGAGGAAGGGCCACATTCACATCAGGGTGACACAGTGCCAGCGAGGAGTATTAACTCCATTCCTGTAGCCTATCAAGAATTTACCGACATATTTGCTGACACTCTTCCTAGACCTCTTCCCCCACATCGAGCCGAGGACTGTAAGATCGACCTTATACCTAATGCGGTAGTTCCATTTGGAAGAATGTATCCCTTATCCCTCCCGGAGAAGGAAGCATTAAGGGACTACCTAGCCAGCAATCTCCAGAATGGCTTGATACAAGAATCTACTTCCTCAGCTGGAGCTTCTCTGTTCTTTATACCAAAGAGGGGAACCAAGGAACTCAGACCTTGTATTGACTTCAGGGGCCTGAATAGTCAAACCATCCGAGATCGATACCCGATGCCTCTGATAAAGGAGATCATGGAAGCAGTACAAGGGGCAAGATGGTTCACCAAACTAGACCTCAGAGGGGCCTATCATCTCCTACGAATCAAAAAAGGAGACGAATGGAAGACCGCCTTTCGTACTCCATTAGGTCATTTTGAGTACAAGGTAATGCCCTTTGGTTTGGTTAACGCGCCAGCCCAGTTCCAAAGATTTATGGACAAGGTTTTTTGTGATCTTCTGTTCAAGTCCACTGTAGTCTACTTGGATGACATCTTAGTGTACTCTCACACTATTGAACAACATCGTCTACACGTAATAGAAGTGCTCAAGAGACTTCGAGACCACCACCTATTAGTCAAACCAGAGAAATGTCTTTTTGAGGTTTCTACGGTTTCATATCTGGGCTTTATACTGTCAGAAAACCGCATTGAAATGGACCCTAACAAGACTACATCTATTAACAATTGGCCTGTTCCCAACTCTGTCAAGGACATCCAGAGGTTCTTGGGGCTGACAAATTTCTATCGTAAATTCATCACAGGCTTCTCCAACATAGTCCTACCTATCACAGCTTTGCTAAAGAAAGGGGTGAAGTTCTGTTGGACGTCAGAAGCAGATTACGCTTTTCATCAGCTCAAACAAGCATTTACCTCAGCCCCTATCCTCAGGCAGCCAGATCAGTCTCATCCCTTTATCGTAGAAGCCGACGCCTCACAAGGGGCTATTGGAGCAGCTCTGCTACAAAGGAAGGAGGATCAACTTGAACATCCCATTGCCTATTATTCCAGGACACTCACCTCCAGTGAAAGAAACTATTCGGTGATCGAGAAGGAACTGTTAGCAATTAAACAGGCTTGTGAGGAATGGCGCCATTTGTTGCAAGGAGCGAAATACCCGTTTCAGGTACGAACAGACCACAGGAACCTAAGTATTCTCCAACAGATGGAATGCAAGAACTCACGTCATGCTCGTTGGGCTTACTACTTCTCCCAATTTGATTTCATACTCACATACCTACCGGGTAAAGACAATCACTTAGCTGATGCACTCTCCCGCAGCCATCAAGAAGGATCAGGGAATCACCCCGAACAGGAATGGCTGCTCAATGGGAAGAGATTCATAGGAACAGTAAATAATTATTTACAACAGGTTCTGCAAGCCCAGAAAGCAACCTCTCTTCCAAGAGACCCCTCTCTATCCTACAAAGGAGAATACCTGTTTAAAAATGACTTGCTTTACCTACCCACCCAAGAACTCCAGAACCAAGCTCTTTCGTGGTGCCATGATCTTCCCATGGCTGGTCACAAGGGCCGTACTGCTACACTAGAACTATTGAAGAGGAACTTCTGGTGGCCAAAGATGAGTAAGGATGTTGTGGAGTACGTCTCTTCCTGTCCAGTTTGTGCACAAAGCAAACACAGTTCGGCTAAACCATTGGGGCTGCTACAACAAGAGGAACCACCTGCTGGGCCTTGGCAACATATATCTATGGATTTTATCGTTGAGTTACCCAGATCGGGAGGATGTTCTGCCATCATGGTAGTGGTCGACTCCTTCAGTAAGCTGGCTCATTTCATTCCTCTTAAAGGCACTCCTTCGGCCACTACCACAGCAGACGTGTTCTTAAAGGAGGTAGTCCGTCTCCATGGTTTGCCTTCCTCAATTGTGTCTGATCGAGGAACCCAGTTCACCTCCAGGTTCTGGACAACCTTGTGCAAACAGTTGCAGATTCAGAGAGCTTTGTCTTCTGGCTTTCACCCAGAAACAAACGGACAGACCGAACGGCTCAACGCGACACTTGAACAGTACCTAAGATGTTACTGCAACCAGACTCAGGATAACTGGTATCATCTCTTATCGGTTGCAGAATTCTCATATAACAACACCAAGCATACTGCAATAGGAATGAGTCCTTTCAAATGTACATATGGGTACGAACCCAAACACATCCCTTTTCCTGCTATTCAACCCACTAATGTCCCTACTATAGACCTACTACTGGACACTCTGAAACAAACTCATAGGTCTGCTCAAGAAACCCTGTTAGCCAGTCGCCAGACTTACAAGAGATGGGCTGACAAAAACAGAAGACCTAATCCTGATTGGAAGAAAGGGAGCAAGGTGTGGTTATCCACTAAATACCTTCCCCGGAGAGTCCACTCAGGTAAATTCACTCCGAGATATATTGGACCGTTTTCCATAAATCAACGGATCAATCCTGTGGCCTTTCGGCTAAACCTCCCGCACTCTCTTCGAAGAATACATCCAGTGTTCCATACCTCGCTTCTTAAGGAATATATACCTGATCCTTTTCTGAGAACCTCCAGAAGAAGGATACCCAGTATGGACGATGACACCAAAGAGTATGAGGTTTCACGCATCTTAGACTCACGTTACAAACACGGAGTCCTACAATACCTCGTACTGTGGAAAGGATACCCTTGGACAGAAAGATCTTGGGAACCAGCCAAAAATCTACATGCCTCCAGACTCCTACGCATATTCCACAGACACCATCCGGGCAAGCCTGGAGGACGGCCTTGGCGAAGGGGTTATACTGTCATGACGCGCGCTCCATGGAAGCTATGGAGCCGATGGAAGGGCTGATTCCGTTCCTCCACCAGCGGTCTAGTTTCCCACGTACTGCACGTTACGTCATGACGCATATATATAGGCATCACTCGCGGTAATCGTGGCGTTGCAACCTTGCTTTCCTCGCCAGGTTTTGTACGCTAGTGCTCCTCCCTGACTCCCCTTGTTTTTTCCCCACTTGAGCCTTTGATCTCTCTTGGTGTTTCCTCAACTCCTCAGTTCCTCCCACTTTGTCGTCCTTGATCCTTCTACCGCTCTAATGCTCTTTACTAACTTGTTGTACATACATCTACGATTGTATGCTCCTTCCCATCGCAGCCTTCTGCAGACCTCTTCCTCGTTCCTCGGCTACGGTCTTCATCCAAACAGAGCTACGTACGTTAGCTCGACTCCAGCGGTGTCTTCTGGGAATTGAAGTCCTCTCATCCACATCAACGGAAAGCCTTCAGCCTCGATATTCGTAGTGCGACAACATCCAAGCACACCAGGGTTTTTCAGCCAACGCTTTTCCCTGGGATTGGGGGCGGACTCCCTGAGGGTCCCTTCTGCCTTGCTGTTTGACAGCGGGCAGGGTGGCTTCCAGTGGAGCTCGTTCCAAACTCAACCGGAAAGGACTGGACCTTTGGAGAGAAAGGAGAGCCATAGACACAGACAGTTCATCTGAAGAACCAAGTGCAGGTGAGGAGAAGGAGAAGGGAACCAAAGAGGGTATTTGTCAAGCCACTACTACTTCATTGCATGACACATGGGTAATGTGGAACTGATACTGGGCAAAAAAGTAGGCCCAACGTGCCTGACGACTGTTCCTGCACTCCAGTGACTGTAGAATCTGTAGGTTTCGATGATCAGTACGGACTTGGACAGGATGTCTGGCTCCTAAAAGTAGGTGTCGCCATTCAGTGAAAGCTTGGCGAATGGCTAAGAGTTCCTTTTCCAGGACAGAGTAGTGCATTTCACTAGGAGTTAAGGTTCTTGACAGATAAGCAACGGGGTGTTCCAATTCGTCCACCATCTTCTGCTTCAACACTGCTCCTATGGCCTAATTAGAGGCATCCGTTTCCACTAAAAAGGGTCGACTTGTATCGGGTTGAGCCAATATGGGACCTTGTGTGAACTCAGTCTTTAAACGCTGGAATGCAGTTTCTTGTAAAGTTGACCAGACAAATGGGGTGTCCTTCTTTAGCAGAGCCACAATGGGTTGTACAATCTTGGAAAAGGTGGCTATGAACTTCCGGTAGAAATTGGCTAGTCCTAGGAAGGATTGGATTTGTTTCACGGACGTGGGAGTAGGCCAGGCGAGAATGGCCTTTACTTTTGAAGGGTCCATGCCAATCCCCCCTGGACTAAGGATAAATCCCAGATAGTGCACAGAGGTAACATAAAACAAACATTTTTCAGGCTTGGCTAAAAGGTGATGTTCCTGGAGTCTTTGTAGAACTGCCTTGACATGTCCTTCATGCTTCTGAGGGTCCTTGGAAAAAATCAATATGTCGTCCAGATAGACAATGACGAAGAGAAACAACATATCAGAGAACACCCTATCCATAAAACGTTGGAAAACTGCTGGGGCATTGGCTAGTCCAAAGGGCATGACCATGTACTCGAAGTGGCCAAAGGGTGTTCTAAAGCCGGTCTTCCACTCGTCTCGTTCCCGGATACGGATCAAATGGTAGGCACCGCTGAGATCCAATTTGGTGAATATTACGGCTCCTCTCACAGCTTCCAGGATATCCGAGATCAGAGGCAGTGCGTACCGATCTTTGAAAGTGCATTGATTTAAGCCTCTATAGTCGAGGCAAGGTCTGAGTTCCTTGGTATCCTTCTTGGGAACGAAGAACAATGAAGCACCCGCTGGAGATTTCGAGGGTCTTCTGGTGCCATTTTCAAGATTAGTGTCTAGGTATTCCTGAAGGGCCTTTTTCTCGGGTTCGGAAAGAATGAACATTCTGCCGAAAGGAATTACAGCTGAGGGATCAGTATCTATGGCACAGTCTTCGGGCCTGTGAGGGGGTAAGGCTTGGACTATGACAGTAGAGAATACATCAGCATATCCCTGATAGGCCTCTGGAACTTGTATGATATTGGAAACCATGAGTGGTGTTTCTTGGTCTCTTGGTGGTTCTTTAGGAGTTACCGAGGAGGGATCCAGGGACAGACAGTGGGACATACAGAACTCTGAGCCCAGGAATAATGATCCTGCTGTCCAATTGATATACGGATTGTGCTTTTGTAACCAGGGCATTCCCCAAACCATGGGGTAATGGGCTGACTTAATGATGTCGAATGTAATCCACTCTTGATGATGGTTTATAGAAAGTTGGATCTCTTTAGTCTGCAGGCTTATGGGCCCTGAAGAGAGTGGTCTTCCGTCAATTGCTTCCACCGGCTGCAAGGTGTTTCGGGTCTCGTATGGAATATGATGATTAACCACCCAGTCTTGATCAATGAAAATTCCCATAGCTCCGCAGTCCACTAAGGCCAGAATGGGATAGGTCTTGTCTTTGGAGGGCGACAGGAAAGCCTGTAGCATCACCAAACTGTTTTGTCCGGGAGAGTTCAAGGATGGAATTGATGTGGAGCAAACATCTCTCTCCCGAATCTCTGCTCCATTTAAGATCGGGAGCTGGCGTTTCCCGAACGCTGAGGAGGTGCCAGAGGACATTCCCTGACCAAATGTTTGTCTGAAGCACAATACATACACAAACCTGTATGGATCCTTCTCAATCTTTCTTGAGGCGATATGGGTCCACGAAAGTCTCCAATTTGCATGGGTTCAGGTTCTGGGGCTGGACTTGGGTTTGCGTCCGATCTGGCTGTGCTCTCAAAGGACGTCTTGGGTGGGTTTCCCTTGGATTTCTTTCTTTCAGCCTTCCTTTCCTGGATGCGAAAGTCTATTTGCAAGGCCAGGTCCATTAGTGCTTGGAATTAATTTGGTCTGGCCACCCTGGCCAGTTCATCCTTGATCTCTTCGTTTAGGCCTCTCCTGAACAGGGTAAAACTAGCCTCAGGGGACCAGTCTGCTTCCTTGGCCAATTGTTTAAATCTGGTCACATACATGAGCAAATCTTGGGAGCCTTGTTGAAAGTCCAGCCAGCGTTCTTGGGCAGTATAGACCTGCTCTGGCCGGTCAAACATGCCTTTAAGGGCCTGTATGAACCAATCGTAGTTGTCTAGGAGGGCATTGCCGGAGTTGACAAGGGGTGTTGCCCAAGTTAAGGCGTTGCCGGAAAGGTGGGATATGATGAAACCCACCTTAGCCCTAGGAGTCGAAAAATAATAGCGCTTGAAGGTAAAGTGGACCAGGCATGAATCCAGGAATCCGCGGAGTGTTTTTGCCGAACCATCATACTTGTCAACAATACCGCCCAACAGGGCACCCTCCTTTGTAGCAGAATCCCGGGATAAGACCAATTGTTTGAGTGCAGTGTTTTCCGCCTTAAGATTTTGAACCTCGGTTGATAGTTCTTGCATGCGTCGCATTAAGTCCTGCACGGCGGCTTCCATCTCGTTTTTATGTTCGGTCGGGTGGCTTCTCCAACTGTCAAGGAGTTCCCCCCTTCTCACCTGGGTCCGATGTTTTCCGGTGACTTCGATCGCTGCCTTCTTGCGAACGCTCCTGGTCTTGAACAGCGCTTCTCGAGATTCGTCTGGTTCCAGGTTGCGTTTAGTTCCGGGATCACAGAGTCCAGGAATCCGGGAGACTGGAAAAGGCTAGAAAAGCTTGGAACCAGGAAGGGGGAAAGGAAAAGGAATGGGTAATAGTACTGGGACAAGGGAAACAATACAGCGAGCTACGAACACACGTCTGGGCTACTCTGCAATAGCATTGAGACGCGCTGAGCTGCGGAAGGCGTGGTCTATAAATAGACCACGCCGCGTTCAACGCATGTAGCGAGCAAGGGCTTCAGTTCTGGATGGCCATGTTGGAAGAAGTACGGAATGTAAGCCCTGTTGGGACAAGGACCAGGGGGTCCAAAAGGGGCGTGATCTGAAGTTCATGACACATTCCTAATATGTGCTGCATGATCGTGGATGTTCTGCTTGTTGTTGGGTACAAATACACAACATTCTTCTTTTATTAATGAACACACCCCTCATTGTGGTTCCAGTGTCATGTCCAGTGCCATCCTGTTCTGCAGGACCATCAATCTAATTTCCCCTTATTTCTTGGCCAGGGTGTCTAGCATATAACTCATTTTATTGGCCACTAGCTGAAGCACTGCCTGGTGTCTCCAAATAGCAATCCTCATTCATGTAACACCATATGTTCAACCTCCAAGTTTCCAGAAGAGGCACCCTATTCCCCCCAAGCCTCACCAGATTTCAATGGGAGGTACATGTCTACAATCACCTGTGCATCTTCAGTGCTTCTTTTATGTAGTAAGCGGGGGTTCCAAATGTTTCCTGTTGGGAGATCTTTAAACACCCACAGTCCAGAGAAGACATAGGTCAGGACACACCGGCCTATTCTTGGGGAAGGCAGGGTTTTGAACATGTTGATGCCACAGAGCCAAAACACCCCTTGTGAAAGAGAAGGCTATTGTACTGAGGCTGCAAAGGTTGGAATATGTTGTTCTTTTCCCCAGATTGTAGTGGGACTGCCACACCAACCTGGTAAGGAGAACATTGGGGTTAGTGGTGTTGTATGAGAATTGGATAATAACGTTTGAGGCCCCCATGTATTTATTTTATTTAATTGTTTTTTAATAACGTGTCTTATACCATACCTGAGGTCGGTTTCTAAGAGCGGATCCTGGATTCTAACCTCTTTTGCTCTGCATGGTCTTGCTTCCAAGACCAGCACGTTGCCCCTGTGCTATCCTCCATTCACAGTTGTATCTGAACCAGTGTTGTCTTTTCAATAGGCGTAAAGCAGGATTAGTGGCATTTACCCATGTATGCCTAATGCCATAATTTCCCCAATATCTTCCTGTTAAAAAGGCACTGCCGTTAGCAAACAGTCCAACCATGATATTACAATCAGTGATGTTGCCCACCGTTCTCCCATTCCCGTCCTTTATTTCCACACATAGCGGGAAACGGTGAGGGGGATGTATTCTAAGGGATCTCGTGTTACTAATCTGCCCACCTCCTACCCAGTATCACTGTATGCACTGTGAGAAACATGAGGGCATTTTCGCTCCTATTCCTCATGGGTCCTCTGCACGGGAGATGTGAGAAACCTGAAGGCTTCTCATAACCCGCTAGTCCCCGGGGATCTGTCATCCAGGTGGCCAGGATACGGCCATCACTTTTGGATACAGTTCCTGGGGGTGGACCAGTGCGGGACGGTAACCTGGATGAGGGCTCTTCATGGAGTGGAAGTGGAACAACAAAGGATGAGACACAATATCCCCTTTCCTGTAACACCTTTTCCCAATCCTACCAGGTAGGATACCTGGAAGCTCAATCCCACCCCCCTTTCGCCATTTGAACACTTTCTCACAGAGAGTTCATGGTGAGCGACAACAGACTAACACCAGAGCCGTATTCCTGACATGTCCCAACACTCTGGTCAGGCAAGGTCAGGCAATTACTAATCATTACACACACCTGACTCCCATCACACTTCCCCACACGGTTAAAAGGCGGAGCACGAAAGCACACTCTGAGCGAGGAAAAGCACACGAGGAAGCAGCAGTTCCAAGGGGCCGATTTAACACGAGGATAAAGGTGGCAAGACCGGAGAGGGTTACAAGGAGGAAAGTAACCTTGACTTCTAGAAACCGTTACTTTTACAAGCCTTGGAAAGTGAGAAGCTTAAGACCGGGAACTGAAACTTAACAAGCCTACTCTGTGCATCAAAAGTATAGAGGCGCTCCTGTGTCGATACCCCAGGCCGGGAGGAGTGATTGCCGCAATGGTACTGTCCTTGGCTCCTGCAAGAAAGCCGCGCAAGTAGAAGCAGCATAGCCAGTGAGTCGGATATAAAATCAGCTTGTGTTTGAACCAAGGTTGCAAGTGGCAACATTGCATGAAGAAATCCACAAAAAAAAGTGTTTGAAGTGCATGTGATCAGAGGCGTGAACAGGTGGAAACTAAAGGAGTGAATGTACATGGAAAAAGACAAATCAGATACCGTGTACAGAGTGGTCCGGTGCCACATGGGTGCTCATTCGAAGGTCTCTATTAGGTATCCAACTGAATGGCAACTGCATTGTAAGAAAGGAACTTTGTATCAAAGTGGTCCTGCGACGGGTCAAGTTAAACCCTTGGCAGATTCAAAGGTTTTCGATAAGTGTAAGGTGAACTGTAATTGGTCTGAGCCCAGCTGAGGGAGACTAATTGAATGTGAAGGTAAAAAAGGGATCTGAGCCCGGTTGAAGGGTATCCGGGGTGAACAGTGAATCACCCGAGAAGGAATATTTTTGGAATCTTAAAATAAAGGGATCTGAGCCCGGCTGAGTGGGATCCAGTTAATGCACCCTAAATCATATAATGATAAGAATACTAGAACTTTCTATTTTGTTTTGTATATCAGGCTCTCCGGTAAATTTGGGGGTTGGCAGAGCTGTACCAAGGGTCTGCCGACTTCCAGCTCTCGAAAGGCACAAACTCCTTCCAATGTCCCAAAGAAGTTGAGGTCCACACAAGGAGCAAAGGGTTTCTGCCGTTTTATTATAGCAACAAGCAGGGGTCATATACTTGGAGCAATCCAGTCCAGGCACATCTCACCGAATTCTGGCTCGCAGGCCGCTTTTATGCACCTGTGATGTCACAATCAGCATCACTCAGCAAAAGTCCTTCCCCAAACCTAACGCCACTCCGAGTTGGCTCCCTGAGTGGTAGGTTCAGTATAGGAACATATAGTGTGTGATATTATTGGCGGCCACTGTGTCAGGTGGTGTACTTGGATCATTCCTAAAAATTGCTACCTGAGAAGTGTTACATTAGAGACCCCGATGATTGGCTGAGGAGTCCCGCCGCCAGCCCCTAGCCCCCGGGGTCCTCATTGGTCAAGCCACAGGCCCCCAAGTCCGGGACTACGGTTGTTCCCAGCCCACAAGACACCTCCTCACGTACATTGTGTATTGATAAGGTGTGACTATGTGACAGTGTGTAACAATGGGGTGCTTCTACTAATACCATGAGAGCGGTCCATTCCCATCGCATGCTGTCGGTGGATTGTTGCAATTTGTTGCAAGCTCGGTCCCCGATGTGAGACGGCTGCGTCTTCCCAGACTCCAGGCCTTGGTATCCTGTCAGTTCGGCTGGGTAATGTGTGAGACGACCATCGGTGAGGCTGAATTACTTAGATTTGATTTGTATTATGGCTTGGCATATTCTCTCCTGCAGCCAGTCTCACCGTGGCGCGGTGGGTGAGGAATGTCACTTGCAACATCATGGCCTTGGCAGTTACAGTCCTTGCCAGGGCTATTCTGCTTTTGCTTGCACAGCATCTTGTGCCTTGAGGCTTCTGTGAGACAATTCCGGCTTTCTGGATTTTCCTAAGGCCTACTCCAACTATGTATTCAATGTAATTGTCCATAGGTTTAGGGTTGTGTCATGGTCGGTCCGGTTCCTTCAGTGCTCCTGTCGTTCCATAGGGGTAAAAGCGTGTAACATCTGCAAGCATATACACGCGCTCTTCCGGCATCTTGCATTTCTGCTGTGCTGTAGCAAGCCTAGGTGGCAAAATAATAAACATGCAGACAGTATGTACATGTCACTGTCCTCTGGCTCATAGAACTGTATGCGTGTGTTCTTAATGTGGATTGGTGTGTGAGTGTCCCGAATTAGCAGATTGCACGTGTGTTTCCTGTCTAATTGTCATGATCTCTGCTTCCAAAAGATCAGGACTTGCCCGACTCCCTTGGAAGCAGACCCATAACCCCGGTTCCGAGTGCCAGCCAGTCCCAATTGGGACCTTTTGGACCCTGTCCTGGCGCCAGTGGCACCAGGCTCATAAAGATGCCCAATCCCAGCGCTGGAAGCGCCGGGCTCATAATGCTTGGGTGGACTTACCTGCAGCAGACCATGCTGCTTACTTACCTGCCAGTTGAACCCCTGATCCTCTTCTGTTTGGGACTACTTTTCCTGTTGGGTGGGGCAGGAGCCACTCCCTAGGTTCAGAACACTGGAACTCTTCTGGAAAGCAGGAACTCTTTTCTTACCTAGGCGTTGCTGTGGAAGGAGACACCTAAGCACTACAGGAGGCTATTTAAACCACACCCGATGGATGAATCTTGCTTTGTGTTATTCTGCATTCTCTGCAGCAGAATGCTCATCGTGTCTTCTGCTTCTGATCCTGGTCCTAAGGGAACAAAGGCTTACCATCCTGGAATCCAGTCTTCAGCAGCACCTGTAAAGACAAAGAAAGAACAGGTTAGCACTACGGTCTTCAGTGGCAGCACATCTCTTACCTGGTCCATCGGCTGTCACCAACGCCTCGCGCTGCATTCCGGCATCTGCAAGACAAAGGCTTACCTACTCTTCGCATGCTCCGGAGGTCTTCGCACTGCATTCCGGCATCTGAAAGACAAAAGCTTACCAGCTCTTTGCACGCTCCGGAGGCCTTCGGCGCTGCATCCCACATCTGAAAGACAAAAGAAGGTGCGTTTAAAGACATTGGGCAACTTTATTACTCACGTGCCATTCCTCCTTCCCACGCCGAATCCAGTGGGTATTCCAGCACCCTTCAGCTTCTCTAAAGCTCCGAACTTGTACCTGCAAGATAAAAGGGACAGTTAGTGCGCATCGTGAAGCAGGCTACAAGCGCTTACTTACGTGCTTCCAGGCGCTTCTATTCCTCACGCGGGTTCGATCCTCAACTCTCATCAGCCCGCCATCCTCCATCGCCGGAACCCTGCAAAACAAGAGATATCATTACAAAAGACTTTTAAGACATTTGAAGTGCCCAGAACTTACCGTTCGTGCAGTTAACGACGGACAGCAGTCCTCTGAGGTCAAGAGGCCTGCACCCTTATCCAGTGAATAAACTGGTTACGGCACCCTGCCCCGAGGCAGATGGAGAGCTCGGCGTTCACTTACCTAAGGTGAGGGCGTTAACCTTTGGGGTTCTACAGGAGAAGAGAAAGGGAAGAGGAGAGAGGCACCCAATAACCCAGTTCATTAATCCCTTATTTTCTATCTGCAGACATCTTACTCTTCGAGTCAGACATACAGTGCACAGAGGTCCAGCCCAAAGAGCCAACCGTGTGTTACACATCACCTTTGAAGATACGGCATTCACCCAGTCAAGACCGGCGCCTCTGCGGGAATCAGGTGAGCGTTACAGAACACAAAGCCTACCGCAAAACTCCCACCCAGGCGCTATGGAAACCTCGGATACCGACCAGCTAGCCCAGTTACTTGGGGAACTAAGAGCAGAAGTGCATGCAACCCGTCAGGAAACGAATGCTCTAAGAAGGGAACTGATTATTTCCAAGGAGCGAACAGACGATCTCGCTAGACAATTGCTACAGTCACAAGTCGGACAAACTCTGTTACCTGCATCAGGGGCAAATCTTCCTTCAACATCCTCTACGAACCCAGTGCAGATCAACCTACCTGGGAATGTACCTCTGGCTCCGCCCGAACGATTTTCTGGTGACCCAAAGAGGTTTGCAGTATTTATTAATCAGTGCCGGTTGCACTTCTTATGCCGGCCAGCAGCCTTTCCAACTGATCAAGCTAAGGTAGCTTTCGTGCTTTCGTACCTTAGTGGCAATGCGGCAGACTGGTCGATCCCTCTAGTTAATCAAGATGATCCGGTTCTCCATGATTTTCAAGCTTTTCAGCTCAGTATGGAAAAACTGTTTGCAAAACATTCACAGGGGCAGGCCTTGGACAATGAGCTCCTTTCATTGCGACAGGGTAATCAAGACCTTTTGGCTTATATTGCGTCTTTCAACAGACTGATAGTGGAAACTCGATGGCCTGAGGACAAAAGGATTACGCTGTTTTATAGAGGTCTACGCGGAGAGCTCAAAGATGTGTTAGCCCAAGTAGTGAATCCCCCGCAAGACTGTTCGGACTATATTGACTTAGTCGTTCAAATTGACCACAGACTGCAGAACAGGAAGGCCGATCGTTCCAAGTTTGATGCTCGAGTATTTTCCAAACCACCAACTCCTACTAAAGGAGTAGACTCCGGGGAACCCATGCAAATAGGGGGCCTGAAAGGACCACTAACACAAAAGGAGCGGGAAAGGAGAAAACAGCTGCAATTATGCCTCTATTGCGGAAACTCGGGACACTTTCTTCGAGACTGTCCGGTGAAACCAGCCAAGAAGGCAGTAGGAGCTGCAGTTACCAGGGTCACAAACTCCGAGCAGGGAAACGACCTCGCCCGACAAGAATAGAGGTTCTCTTGCCGAGCGTTAAAACCAGTTCCGTGACCTCGCATTTCGTGATACCTATGGTCCTCATTAGCCCTGAACATCCGGATCGATTACATGCGATTGAAGCTTACGTCGACAGCGGTGCCATCGGCAATTATGTGGATCATGAAATGGTTTTGAGGATGAATCTGACTCTTTGTCCAAAGGCTGTAAAGGACGTCATTACTACGGTGGATGGTACGGAGATAGCCTCCGGACCAGTAACGCATACCACCCAAGAAGTGACGCTAGTAAGTCAAGATGGACACCATGAGAAGATCGTGTTCGATGTGATCAAGGCCCCTCCGTTCCAGATTTTTCTAGGAATTCCTTGGTTAGAGAAGCACAATCCTCAGATCGATTGGCGAGCAAGAACGGTTCAGTTTCCAGAATGTGTCTCTACTTGTCACCCTCGACCTGGTGTTGCACTGGCAGCAATTTCCTCGGAGGCTCCCCAGTTACCTCCTGAATACTTAGAATTCCAAGATGTTTTCCGGAAGGATCAGGCTAACTCTCTACCTCCTCATAGGTCTTATGACTGCCAGATAGACCTGATACCTGGATCTACTCCTCCTTGTAGTAGAATGTATGCCCTCACCGAGCCTGAGAATCTTCACCTCCGACAATACCCGGATCAATACCTAGCGAATGGGTTTATTCGTCCTTCCAAGTCCCCTGCTTCTTTCCTCAGCTTTGTTCTTCGTTCCAAAAAAAGAAGGGGACCTTAGAACTTGTATAGATTATCGCGCCCTGAACCAGATCACTGTTAAGAATAGATATCCGTTACCTTTGATCCCTGAACTCCTGGACCAAGTCAGAAAAGCATGCATATATACAAAGCTGGATCTTAGAGGAGCCTACCACTTGGTACGAGTAAAAGAGGGCGATGAATGGAAGACGGCCTTCTGCACCAAGTATGGGCTATTTGAATATCAGGTCATGCCCTTCGGACTTTGCAATGCCCCGGCCGCCTTTCAATATTTTATGAACGATGTCCCCAGAGAGCTCATAGATGTGTGTGTTGTTGTTTACATTGACGACATCCTCGTTTATTCTTCATCGGAAACTGAACATCGGAAACACGTGAAAATGGTCCTCGAGAGATTGCGTCAACACAAACTTTTCGCTAAATTGGAAAAATGTGTTTTCAACGTGACTGAAGTTGAATTCTTGGGATTCATATTATCACCTAGCGGAGTGCGTATGGATTCAAAGAAGGTCGATGCAATTCTCAAATGGCCATCGCCATCCTCCGTAAAAGGTGTTCAAAGCATGTTAGGCTTCGCTAACTTTTACCGCAGGTTTATCCCCGAATTCTCTCGAATAGTCCAGCCCATCACCGCCTTGTTAAAGAAAAACAAACGTTTTGAATGGTCTACCGAGGCGGAACAAGCTTTCCAGAATTTGAAGACTAGATTTATCTCTGCACCGATCTTAAAACATCCTCGCCCAGAACTCCCCTACATCGTTGAAACTGATGCTTCGAGCCTTGCCATGGGGGCAGTTCTATCACAAAAGGACCCAGTAACCAATCAGTTGCATCCCATGGCATTTTGGTCCCGCAAATTCTCGCCTCCTGAAATCAATTACACTATTACTGATAAGGAACTTCTAGCTATCAAGTCCGCCTTTAAGGCTTGGCGGCATTATCTTCTGGGGGCCCGACACACCATTACTGTGATAACAGATCACCGAAACCTGCAATATTTGAAAACCGCAAAAGCTCAATCCTCTAGGCAACTCCGTTGGGCACTATTCTTTGCCGAGTTTGACTTCATAATTACCTATCGACCTGGTACAAAAAACGGTAAAGCTGATGCCCTTTCTCGGATGGGAGTGGAAGAACATTTGATCAATCCTAAACCTGTACCTATCATTCCCGAACAAAGAATTCTAGGTGTAATCGCCACACAATCCATAGAGGAAGTTAAGGATAAAGCCAGGCTACTGGTAACTCCAGCAGACATACAGAATTGGCATCTGCAGGGAAAGGACTTTACGGTGAAGGACAACCTATTATATTTCCAAGAACGGTTATACCTGCCCAGCACAGATTTACAGAAAAAGGTAATCTCTTGTTATCACGATTCTTTAATGGAAGGACATCCCGGTATGACCAAGACCTCGGAAAAGATCAAGCGCTACTTCTGGTGGCCGTCTTGGAAAAAAGATATCAGAGACTTAATAATGTCCTGTGGAGTATGCGCCCAAAACAAGAGTCAAAAGGAAAAACCAGCCGGCCTCTTACGCCCTATTGACATCCCGCCTCGCCCTTGGCATACGCTTTCTATGGACTTCATCACCGATCTACCTCCATGCTCCGGATACAATACGATCCTAGTAATCGTGGACCTATTCTCCAAGATGGCGCATTTCATTCCACTCAAAGGCTTACCAACAGCAGCAACTCTGGCCCGAGAATTTCTCGAAAACATCGTCCGACTGCACGGTTTTCCTTCAGTTCTAATTTCGGATCGAGGTAGTCAATTTATTTCTCATTTTTGGCAAAGTTGCTGTCGGTCGGCTCAAATTGATGTGAGACTTTCGACCAGCCACCACCCTCAAACCGACGGACAAACCGAGAGGACCAATCAAACTCTGGAACAGTATTTGCGCTGCATGCTACAACAAACTGAAAAAACTTGGAAAGATATCCTTTGGATAGCCGAATATGCCTACAATAACTCTGTCCACTCGGGAACTGGGAAAACCCTGTTTTTTCTTTTATACGGTAGTCACCCTCGAACCTCGGAGTTGGATCCACTCCAAGATCTTGGAACACCAGCAGTAGACCACCTGCATTCTACAATCACCCAAGCCTTTAAGGAAGCCGTTTCTCACCTTCAAAGGGCTAAAGAACAATACAAGAAAGGAGCAGACCAACATCGAAGGAAGCCCCCCAATATCAAGTAGGAGATCAAGTCTGGTTATCCACCAAATATCTACCTCTAAAAGGACCACGCACATTCAACCCAAGATACCTTGGTCCCTATTCCATCACTACCATAGTAAATCCAGTAGCGGTCAAGTTGGACTTGCCCCCTCACATGAAGATACATCGGTCTTCCACGTCTCTCTATTAAAACCCGTGCAACCTCAAACCCGACTAACTACATCTCCAAAACCCATTCTAGTTGATGGAGAACTCGAGTTTGAAGTCAAAAGCATCCTGGATTCCAAGATCTCCAAATCTAAACTATTTTACCTGATTGACTGGAAAGGCTACGGTCCCCAAGAAAGATCCTGGGAACCTGCAGAATATGTCCACGCGCCTCGTCTAATCAAAAGATTTCATCGAACATTTCCTAACAAGCCCAAACCCCCGGAGAAGCCCGGTTTGGGAGGGGCCTTGAGGGGGGGTGCTGTCATGATCTCTGCTTCCAAAAGATCAGGACTTGCCCGACTCCCTTGGAAGCAGACCCATAACCCCGGTTCCGAGTGCCAGCCAGTCCCAATTGGGACCTTTTGGACCCTGTCCTGGCGCCAGTGGCACCAGGCTCATAAAGATGCCCAGTCCCAGCGCTGGAAGCGCCGGGCTCATAATGCTTGGGTGGACTTACCTGCAGCAGACCATGCTGCTTACTTACCTGCCAGTTGAACCCCTGATCCTCTTCTGTTTGGGACTACTTTTCCTGTTGGGTGGGGCAGGAGCCACTCCCTAGGTTCAGAACACTGGAACTCTTCTGGAAAGCAGGAACTATTTTCTTACCTAGGCGTGGCTGTGGAAGGAGACACCTAAGCACTACAGGAGGCTATTTAAACCACACCCGATGGATGAATCTTGCTTTGTGTTATTCGGAATTCTCCGCAGCAGAACGCTCATCGTGTCTTCTGCTTCTGATCCTGGGCCTAAGGGAACAAAGGCTTACCATCCTGGAATCCAGTCTTCAGCAGCACCTGTAAAGACAAAGAAAGAACAGGTTAGCACTACGGTCTTCAGTGGCAGCACATCTCTTACCTGGTCCATCGGCTGTCACCAACGCCTCGCGCTGCATTCCGGCATCTGAAAGACAAAGGCTTACCTACTCTTCGCATGCTCCGGAGGTCTTCGCACTGCATTCCGGCATCTGAAAGACAAAAGCTTACCAGCTCTTCGCACGCTCCGGAGGCCTTCGGCGCTGCATCCCGCATCTGAAAGACAAAAGAAGGTGCGTTTAAAGACATTGGGCAACTTTATTACTCACGTGCCATTCCTCCTTCCCATGCCGAATCCAGTGGGTATTCCAGCACCCTTCAGCTTCTCTAAAGCTCCGAACTTGTACCTGCAAGATAAAAGGGACAGTTAGTGCGCATCGTGAAGCAGGCTACAAGCGCTTACTTACGTGCTTCCAGGCGCTTCTATTCCTCACGCGGGTTCGATCCTCAACTCTCATCAGCCCGCCATCCTCCATTGCCGGAACCCTGCAAAACAAGAGATATCATTACAAAAGACTTTTAAGACATTTGAAGTGCCCAGAACTTACCGTTCGTGCAGTTAACGACGGACAGCAGTCCTCTGAGGTCAAGAGGCCTGCACCCTTATCCAGTGAAGAAACTGGTTACGGCACCCTGCCCCGAGGCAGATGGAGAGCTCGGCGTTCACTTACCTAAGGTGAGGGTGTTAACCTTTGGGGTTCTACAGGAGAAGAGAAAGGGAAGAGGAGAGAGGCACCCAATAACCCAGTTCATTAATCCCATATTTTCTATCTGCAGACATCTTACTCTTCGAGTCAGACATACAGTGCACAGAGGTCCAGCCCAAAGAGCCAACCGTGTGTTACACATCACCTTTGAAGATACGGCATTCACCCAGTCAAGACCGGCGCCTCTGCGGGAATCAGGTGAGCGTTACACTAATGCACCTATGTCGTCATGACCTCTCTAACGACTTGCATCATGGCTTGTGGAGGTGTCAGTCGATTCAGTCCATATAATCGTCTCCAGCTCGGTCTTGTTCATCCTCGCTTGCTTTGGGTAGAGTTTGTACCACCGCAAGGTTGTATGGTTGGATGACCAATACCGCTCGTGGTGCGTGCCTATGGTGGGAGCGGTGGGGATTGGTGCAAACTCATATGGTCAGTGACTAGTCTGTTGTAGGTGCTTCTTCCGATTGGGGGGCCCACCGGGAGGGAAGGGACATTCAGGTTTTTCCTATTCAGTCCCCCCTCTGGTCAACTTGTCGACCACAAAATTATTGCTCCGTTTGTCATCTCTCAGACGCCACACCTTTGTTATCCCAGCTAGATGTCCGTAGTGATTTACATGATCTTCAAATGACCAATACATCTACACACATCCTGCCCTGGGCTTGCAGTAAACCCACTTTTCAACATAAATTGTTGGATTCCTTGGATTTTATAATTTCATTGATAGTGGATACATGTCTGATTCCATTAAGTGCTGCCATAGTCTCTCTCATTCCATATGTATAACATCTGTCTGCTGGACACCCTCTGCAGCCAGGAGTAAGTTCATTCCAATCATTTTTTCTGCTGTCGTCTTGGATTTTACCATGCACGCTTTAACCCCAAATAGTGAGGCCATCCCCAGGATCAGATCTCCTGCCAGTATTTTTAGGCCCTCTGATAGTCAGTACGGCATCCAGGACCAAAGGTATGAAAACCAGCTTCCATACTTCTTCATGGCTTTGGATTCTTCTTTCATTTTAGCGTGCATTTTTGCTAATTGTGATACTGCCTCTGATAATGTCCCGTTGTCTTCATCGTTTGCCGGTGTGAACGTGCAACAGGAACTTCCAATCTTGGCGCAGACACCTCCTTCCATTGCTGTGAGGAGGTCCAAGACATACCTGTTTTGTAAGGCCAACAATCGTATGGCTAGGAGCTCTTATTTTATTGCGTTGAATCCGTTCACTGTTGAGTTTATTGTAATCATTAGCTCCCATCTGGTGATTTGAAGCTATTTGGCATTGGCGTATGTTTGAAATCCTGGATGTATCCGTGCTGAGAAAAACATGGCAGTCCTGCTGAAGAGCCTGTGCGACGGTGGTACTTCGTCAAGGGCGGTTTCAGACTTTCCCCAGAAGTGATTTCCTTGTCGTTTTACTCTCCTCAGTCTTCCATTCCTGGCAGTGATGTTACTTGTAGGGCGCTATGTTGGTGATATTGATCTCTTCTTTCTGCTGCTGCCTTCATCCATTTTCGGAAAGTCGTCTATTTTAATGCGTTTCTTTGGTACCACCAGTGAAGGTACGTTGACGTGTGCTAGGCAGCATATCCCTCCCCCATTTGGTGGCAGCTTGTCGTATGCCTTTGAACCACAGGCCCAATAGTGGCCCACAAGCACCGCCGTACCATTTCCCACATCAGCAAGTTTCTCAGTTCTTTTGTACACCTCATTGGTCCCCACTTCAATTTCCCCGTCGTGTTGGTAGCACAATGCTGGTGTAGTTAGGGGTATTATTGTAGGTGGTCCATCTTCTTTATCCAACCATGTCAGCAGGCTTGCACCTCTGGACCATTCCTTAAGACACTTGTTGTTTTCTTCTTGAACTTTATTCACAGCAGCTTTTGTCAAAGTTAATGATTTTCTCCCCACCACTCCATCTACCCATCCATCCTTAGTGTATACCTTTCCTAAAATCAACATCTGTGGTCGCTCCCAGCAGCCAGGTTCTCCACCTGTCTCCTTGGCACTCCATTTGCACGGCAGGTAGTCCAACGTTACTTCCTTTGTTTCTCCTTTTTCGGGTCCGTCTGTTATATATCGTAGCACTTCAGTATGTTGCCAGTAATTATCGAACATGGATAGTGTTTTGCTGAAACTATCTTCATAAGGGTATTTTGGCTTGGATCTTCATCTGAGTGTTGCTGTTTTCCCTTGGAACCTTCCTCGCGCCTGGAACAGTGCGAGATACAAGAGGCACTGTGCTGTTGTCGCTGGTACTTCTGTGGCTACGAAGGTCCTGGTGGCACTCATGGCATATGGGATCAGCGAGCAGACATAGCAGCTGTCCCTTGTTGTATCCTTACCAATTTTAGACATTTGTGTTTATACCACATATTGTTTGTTATGTGTGCAGTGCCAATGAGATATGTGTCAACCCCATTAATACCAGTTCCAACATTACGTTTACCTCTCCTTACCATCTCAGCAGGTTTGCCCGTACCGCCTGACACAATACTCCTTGCAGCTTGGGTGGGGGAGATGATAGTATTGGGAGTTGCAGAGACAAGGAAATCTGTGTATAACTGCCAATAGACAGCAGCTAGCAATCCAGAGGACAGCTTTAACCACACAATGGTGAAAAAACTTTTATTATTACAGCCATTACATACAACTTACCCCGCCGTCTAGCTGTTGATGAGGTGATAAAGTTGCCAGCCTGAAAATCGCGATAAAAAGCGTTATTGTTTTAGTATTTGTAAGTACTTTAAGCCCTCTGTACTAAGTAGTTGTTTAATGCCCATGCAAAAATTTCCTCCCAGAATTTGCGTATGGATCTATGTCTAAGTGTGGGCAGGAGGTGGTGGAGTTTTGGGTATGCTTGAGCTATTTGTATTTTGTTTATTTGTATAGCGCAGACCAGTATTCTATAAATGCGTTGTAATATACTCGTGGTGGCCTTGGTCTGGAGTGTACCGGCCTTCGTATAGCATATATATGTTGGTGAGACAGTGCTTCAGAGTGTTCGGTATGGGGGGTAACATCTAAATCAAAGTTTCAGCCTATTTTTAACATTCATTTATGTACATTTATCAGATGCAGAACCCTGCATGTGCGAATAAAAAGAATGTTAAGACAATGATATCATAGTGTAGTCCTACTGAGATTGTGCGTGCTGTATGGCCATCTCTACATTATTCTTTATCAGTCCAGTGAGCATTTCCTGTACATTTCTATATCTATTGGTGGCGACGTCTATACTATTAATTTATTTCTATCAGAGTTGCCGTAGGGACATCAGCTGCTTGTGAGCGCCTAACCATTGGGTGATTGGTACACTCTTGTTCACTCGTGTTCAGGGAATGATCAGCTGTGGGAGGAGTTGTTGAGAGTGGAATACTACTACTGTCTTGTGTGTCGGTCGTTGCTGTAGCCTTTACCCTGTCAATGGCGGGTGGGGGTGAGGCCGTTGCTTTGTAGGGCTTGATGTCATGGAGATGATACCAAAATGCTCTATTTTCAAGTTTTACTGCCCTTTCCGTACCCTCCTCAACTGTGTGAGGACCGGTAAATTGGGGTGAGCTCCACCTCCTAAAATAATTCTTCAGGAGCACCTGGTCTCCCTTTTGAATAGGCATTTTTTTTGGGCTCCTGAGTGTCGTCTATTTCTTGTATGTCATTCTCCGACCTCCCCTGTGTCCGTCGAATTTGTTGAGAGATAAAAGAGGCTGTAGAAACAAGTGAATTGACATACTTGTGTATATCTGTACCAAATATTTCAGCAGTCCCCTCACAATCCGTTATTGCCCTTGTGGGTGGAGCTAACGGGAGTTGCATCTGGCGTCCGGTCACCACCTTGTGGGGCGTGAGGTGGTGATCTGACCCGGGCTTGTTCCGTAATTCGAACAGAGCCAAAGGCAGGCAGTACAGCACATTTTTATTTGTGCTTTGTTGTATTTTAGCTATGCTTTCTTTCAGAAGTCCGTTGAGACGTTCACAAACACTGTTCGCTTGTGGGTGATATGCACATGAGAACTTGGTGCTTTATCCCTAGCAGTGTGGTGATATGCTGGAATAATTCATTTGCAAAGTGAGGACTGTTGTCAAATCGCAGGACCTCGCAGACGCCCCACCTTGGGAATACTTCTCTAAACAGAAATGTTGCTGCCCTTAATGCATCAGCATGGGAGCACGGGCCAGCCTCTATCCACCTTGAGAAGGGGCAGACCACCACGATCACGTATCGATAGCCTTGACATACGTTGATCATGTTGACGTAGTCGATGTGGAGGTGTAGAAATGGACCTTTGGGCCTGGGTATCACTCCTCTTATCACTCTTAGTGTGGCCGGCAGTGAATTGTTGGCATGTTAGGCAGTTACTGATAAAGTTGGACCCATGGGCGTTTAACTCAGGACAGAACCATGATTCTCCAGTGTGTGCTGCTATCACCTCTTTTCCTGTATGTGTAGGATGGTGTAGTTGTGTTAGGGCTATTTTTAATAGTGCAAGGGGCATTACTACGATTCCTGTGTTGTTTTTCCTCCACAGGGCATCTGTAGGGGACATTGAGCATCCTCTTTTTACCCAGAGTTCCTTTTCTGCCATTGGTGCTGCTGCCTGTAGTTCCATAATTTGATTCTCCAGTAGGTGGTTATAGCCTTCTTTCATTAGCATTTGTCTCACCCCTCCCCTCTCTTTTTGTTTTTCTTTAAGGTCCCACATTTCCCCAAAATAGGAGGCGTGTTTTGCGTAAAAATCTGCAGCTTCATTCCCTTTTGATATTGGGTCTTCCCCATTAGTATGTGCTTCGTACTTTACTAATGCGAGTTCTGTCGGGTACGTTACAACCTCTATTAATTCTCCCAACAAGAGCGCATGCTGTACTTGGGTCCCATCTGCTCTTCTGAACCTCCTTTTTAACCACCTTGCTAGGCCGGAATGTACTGTTGAAGTTACTTAGGCACTGTCTGAATATATAGTAACCCTTTTCCCTTCGCTTTCTCTGAGGGCTAGTATCAGTGCCACTAGTTCTGCTGCTTGTGCTGAATACTGTGGGGGTAATTTGACACATTTTACTGCCTCAATCGTCCAATCCTCTTTCAATCTCACCACTGCCGCCCCCGCTCTCCTCACCCCATCACCTTGATCGATTGTTGATGAACCGTCAATGTAGAGCACCTCTCCCCCCTCAAGCGCATCTTCCTCTACCTTACGTGTCTCTGTGTAGTATTTAATGGCTTTTGTGCAATCACGGACGTATTCTCCTTTTTCATATTCTTCTGCCAGGAAGTGTACTGGGTTCACTGTCTTGCACCTCACTATCTTTAGTTCAGGCCGTGACAGGATGATTTCATATCCTGTGGCTCTCTGTGTTGTCAGTTTGTGTTTTGGCTTGTGCAGGATCGCAAAGAGGGCATGTTTCACGTAAAGTGTGGTGGAGCACACCATTGTTATTGATGATGCTTTTTCGAAGGGATTGTGTCCTCCGACGTATTCCTTATCTTAGATAGAAATCCTTCAGCTTTGCTGGCCTCGGAAAATTTTTTCGCCAGAGGGCGCTGCGCGTCGATGATCGCCGAGTCGATGACCCTCGACGGCCTCCGTGCCGACGTCGACGTCATCCTGCCTATAAAGGCCGCGCGCAGCGTCCGTTGCTCAGTTCCGTTTTTCCGCGCTTCGTTGTGCCTCGGAACACCGTTGCTCAGTTCTCGTCAAGATAACGTATATAATAACTACTATTTACCTCGATATCGATGGCATCCTCCTCCGACCCGACGACCCCTCGGTCCGGTTTCAAAAAGTGCCGAGACTGCGGGAAGAAAATGTCGTTGACGGACCCTCACAGGGTCTGTTTGTGGTGTCTGGGAATCACGCACCAGAGTTCGGAGTGTGAGGAATGCCTTTCCATGACGGCGAAAGCCTTGAAGGAGCGTAGGGGGAAGCTCGAGAGAGGTAGGTCAACTTTAACTTCCTCGAAAGCTTCTTCGGTAGAGTCGAGACGTTCGTCTCCTCACCATAAAAAACACTCTCGATCTAGATCACGAAGTGGCTCCCACCACTCGTCGACATCGAGACACTCGAAGAAGAGACGTAGGAGATCCCCTTCGTCATCTTCGTCGAGTTCTCCTGAGAGAGTTCATTGCCCCACAAAACGCAGCTCGCAAGCTGAGTGGGAGGAATTCAGGAAAAAGATGCTAAGCGTCTTCGAGAAAGCGGCCTCGTCCCCCTCGAAGACAGCTGAGGGTGATACCCCGGGTAAAAAACCCAAAAAATCTAAACGCCGCGAGTCGCAGTACCCGGCGGAAAAGTCAACCCGAAAGCGCCTCGAGCCATCGGGAGATAAAGCATCATCGACGCCATCGTCGAAAACTCCTTCGAAACAGAGGTCGGCGCCATCGACGCCGTTGTCGAAGGATTCATCGGCGCATCAGTCGATCGAGTCGACGCCGACGTCGACGCCGATATCGACGCCGGTGAAGGAAAGAACCACGGCTACTCCACAGCCAACGGTTAGACAAAAGACCTCCGACTCGACGCCGAGAACGTCGACGTCGTTCTCGAGCAAGACTCCGATCCTTTCGAGTTCTTCGAGGCCTAGTACACATTTCTCGACGCTTTTCACGGCGCCTTCGAGTACTTTCACGTCGGTGTCGACGACATCGACGTTTTCAAGGCCTGTGATGATGGCTCCTTCTGCATTGGAAATGGGGTTTATACCATTCCAAAAACCAATGTATCCCCCTTTAACCTCGATTTTTGAGGAAAGGGAGGATTCAGACCAAGATATTGATTTACAGAGGACCACATCACCAGAGCCAGAGACTTTCGCCTCTGAGGAAGGAAGATTAAAAAATCTTCAGGATGCACTTCAGGAAGCTAGTGGCTTGGACACTTCTCCTGAAGCAGAATTTATCAAACCAGACCCAGGAGAACATGCGGAGACTCCATATAGAGCTCTGATGTCTAGAATCATAGAATTTATGGGTTGGTCTGCACCTTCTCCTGCCTTTCAGCAGGATGACCTCACTGACATACTGGACAAGGGCCCACAGGAGGATCCTGTGGTTCCATTTCACTCTGCTCTACAGAGAAGGATTTTGACAAACTGGGAAACGCCAGAAATTATCCCGGCAGTAAATAAAAAACTGTCAACAAAATACAGGGTGGCTAGTTCTGACCCTGAATATTTGTCAAAACACCCTACTCCTGAGAGCTTGGTTGTACAGGCTGCAACCTCATCAGGCAGCACATCTGCATACCCCACTGCTCCGCAGGATAGGGATGACAAAAAATATGATGCCATGGCTAAGAAGGTTTTTTCTGCCTGTAGCATGGCGTTAAAGTCTATTAACGCGACCTGTACGCTCGCTAGGTTCAGCCACACCCTTTGGGAGTGCGCTTCATCAGCGGCTGACTGCCTCCAAGAAGGAGAGGAAAGGGACGCATTTTTAAACATCATCAGGGATGGTAAAGATGCGATGTGCGAGACCCTACAAACTGGCCTAGATTCTGCTGACAGTATCAGCAGGGCCATGGCGGCAAGTACCACAATCCGCAGGCATGCGTGGTTGAGGAAGTCTGGTTTTGCCTCTGACGTGCAGACCAGGCTTTTGAATATGCCCTTTGACGGTTCTACCCTCTTTGGAAAGAAGGCGGATGACAGTTTGGAGAAACTGCAAACGTCCAAGGCAGCAGCCAAGTCATTGGGAGCTGCTATCCGTCAGAATACCTTTCGTCCTTCGGGATCATCGTGGAGAGGACGGTCCTTTCGTTACTATTCCTCATATGGAAGGGGC
Organism: Ambystoma mexicanum; assembly: GCF_040938575.1. Taxonomy (NCBI): domain Eukaryota; kingdom Metazoa; phylum Chordata; class Amphibia; order Caudata; family Ambystomatidae; genus Ambystoma; species Ambystoma mexicanum. Next base: position 610,562,610 of record NC_090936.1, on the reverse strand, counting down.
AGGGGACGACCGGCTCAAAGAGGCCAAGGAAGATTTACCCGTGGTGGACGGGGTAGGGGAAAGAAAGCCGCACCCGCAGGAGCAGGAGCCACTTTACCTTCGGCAACTGCATCAGCCGCTTCAAAACCACTCTGAGGTCTCCCCTCACAGAACACCAGTAGGGGGCAGGTTAACTCACCATCTGACGGAATGGCAGGCTATTACGTCAGATGCTTGGGCTCTGGAGACAGTAGCCCAAGGTTACTGCCTGCCCTTCCTACATATCCCTCAGAGTCATCCACCGGGGAACAACCCTTTGAAGCTTCCAGATCCGCTCCTCTTGCAGGAGGTTTTAGACCTGCTAGAGAAAGGTGCCATAGAACTGGTACCTGTAGCGGAAAGGAACAAGGGTTGGTACTCCCCCTACTTCATAATACCGAAGAAGGACGGAGGACTGAGACCCATCTTAGACTTACGGGAATTGAACAAATTCCTCCGAAAGGACAAGTTCAAGATGGTGACTCTCTCTCAGATCCTTCAGGCCCTCCAGCTTCAGGACTGGTTGGTATCTCTAGACCTCCAGGACGCTTATTTCCATGTGCCGATCCATCCCAGGCACAGGAGATACCTGAGGTTCGCAATTGGCAGCTCTCATTATCAATTTCGAGTTCTGCCATTTGGGCTAACCTCCGCCCCGAGGGTCTTTACCAAGCTAATGTCGGTTGTGGCTGCAAGTCTAAGGAGGGAAGGGATTCATGTCTACCCTTACCTAGACGATTGGTTGATCAGAGCTGTATCTTCGGAACAGGCTCAGAGACAACTAGATTATGTTTGCCACTTCCTTCACAAGCTGGGCTTCTCCCTCAATTTAAAGAAGTCACAGATGATACCATCACAGAGACTCCAATTCATTGGAGCAGTCCTGGACACTTCCCTGGGAAAAGCCTTGCCACCAGAGGTGAGGGCTCGAGATATTCTGCAGATGGTCATCAGATTTCAGAATGCCCAATATCTCCCAGCCTACGACTTTCTGAGGTTGCTAGGCCTCATGGCATCCTGCATATTCCTCGTGCCGGAGGCTCGCCTGAGAATGAGATCCCTCCAGTGGGCACTGAGAACTCAGTGGTCACAGTTCTCAGGAAGGATGACAGATCTCCTTCGGATCCCGGTCAAAGTAGCCCGAGACCTTCAGTGGTGGGCCTGTCGGGAGAACATCCTGAAAGGAGAAATGTTTTGGCAACCATGGCCGGAGATAACAGTAGTCACGGATGCCTCACTCACGGGGTGGGGAGCTCACGCCAACGACTTGACCATCAGCGGTCGTTGGTCTCCATCGGAGTCCAGACTACATATCAACCTGTTGGAGCTGAGAGCCATCAGACTAGCGCTGAAGGCTTTTCTGCCGTCTGTACGGGGAAGAAACGTCCTAATAATGACGGACAATACAGTGGCCATGCACTACCTCAACAAAAGAGGAGGCGTAGGCTCACTACCACTGTGCAGAGAGGCGATGCAGCTCTGGTTTTGGGCAATTCAGGAAGGAATCTCTCTATCGGCAATTCACCTAGCCGGAGAGAAGAACTTGACAGCGGACGCTCTGAGCAGGCAGAGCACAGTCTCTCACGAGTGGGAGATAGCTCAGGAAGTCCTTCAAGAGATCTTCGCCCTTTGGGGAACCCCTCAAGTGGATCTGTTCGCCACCAGTATCAACAGGAAGTGCGACAGATTTTGCTCAAGGGAATTTCCCCCGAGAGGAGCTCTAGGAGATGCGTTCGTAGTGGACTGGGAGTTCCCACTTCTGTACGCGTTCCCTCCGGTCCCTGTCATTCCTCAAATGATCAGGAGGTTGAGAAGGTTTCGGAAGACCATGATCCTAATTGCCCCGGATTGGGCCAGGAGAACGTGGTACCCGGACCTTCTAGACATGTCCATCTGCCCTCCAATTCGACTGCCATACAGAGAGGATCTTCTCTCGCAGAAGGAAGGTCAGGTTCTCCATCCAGCCATCAAGACCCTCAACCTTCACGCTTGGTGTCTGAAAGGTTGAGGTACAAGGATTGGGACCTTCCGGATGATGTTATGGAGGTGTTGCTTTCGGCCAGAAGGCCGGCAACTAAAACTCTATACCGCTGCCGTTGGAACAAATTTTGCAGCTGGTGCAGAGAAAAGAATATTGAACCCTTTTCTTGTGGTACACCTATGGTGTTGTCATTCTTACTTTACCTGGCTAATTCAGGCCTACAGGTTGGCACAATTAAGGGCTATCTCGCAGCGCTATCAATCTTTAAGCGCACTGCAGAGGAGCCTTCATACTTCAAAATTCCATTGGTAATACAATACCTAAAAGGATTAACTAATGTTTATCCCCCGAAACCTTTTCAAGTTCCCTTATGGGATTTAAACCTAATTTTAAACTTCCTAAAGGGTGCCCCTTTTGAACCACTACACTCTTGTTCATTGAAGCTTCTCACCCTCAAAACTGTTTTGCTAATAGCATTGACATCTGCTAGAAGGGTTAGCGAGTTGCAAGCCTTATCGTGTAAACCTCCACATACAATCTTTTACAAGGACAAAGTTGTTCTTCAGGTGAAGCCTAACTTCCTCCCGAAGGTAGTCTCGGAGTTTCACATCACTCAGAAGATTATATTACCTTCTTTCTACCCTCCTCCTCATCCGGGGAAGGAGGAAGAGAGACTGCACAGGCTGGACCCTAAGCGAGCCTTGAGCTTCTATATCAGCAGATTGGCTAAGATCAGACAAGCAGACCAACTCTTTGTAGGTTATGCAGGACATAAGTTGGGCCTTCCAATAACAAAACAAACCATCTCCAGATGGATTATTTTAGCCATTCTGGAGTGCTACAAATTGGCAGGAAAGGAGCCTCCTCAAAATCTAAGGGCTCATTCTACCAGGGGTATCGCAACATCCTCAGCCCTTCAAAGAGGGGTGCCAATTCGAGATATATGTGCGGCTGCCACATGGTCGTCCGCACATACATTTACCAAATTCTATAGCCTGGATTCCTCCTCTAGTCAAGAAACTAGATTCGGCAAGGCTGTGTTACACTCTGTCCATTCTGGAAGGGTAACATAACTTTTATTACTCCCGCCTCCAGTCACAATACCACTGCTATGGGAGTCTATCTAAGATAAGGAATACGTCGGAGGACACAATCCCTTCGAAGAACTAGTTACTCTTACCTTGTAACGTTCTTTCGATGGGATGTTCCTCCGACGTATTCCTTATCGACCCTCCCATCCATCCCCGCAGTATGACTTCCTGTGGGTTTGCAGCCTATGCTCCTTCAAGGTGATTAGTCTAATCCAAAAACATTACTGGGGACTACAAAACGGAACTGAGCAACGGACGCTGCGCGCGGCCTTTATAGGCAGGATGACGTCGACGTCGGCACGGAGGCCGTCGAGGGTCATCGACTCGGCGATCATCGACGCGCAGCGCCCTCTGGCGAAAAAATTTTCCGAGGCCAGCAAAGCTGAAGGATTTCTATCTAAGATAAGGAATACGTCGGAGGAACATCCCATCGAAAGAACGTTACAAGGTAAGAGTAACTAGTTCTTCTACAGCGAAAGCTGCAGCAGCCAAATGTTGCTTGCAAGGGAAGTGCTGTGTCATCACTGTGTCTAGTTGTCCACTGTAGTATGCAATTGTTTTGTGACCCATGCTGGTTTTTTGTGTGAGTACTGCCTTCATGACCACCCCATCGGAGTGTGAGAAAATGAAGAACTCTTTTTTATAATCTGGAGTACCCAGGAGCAGGCCGTTGATATCGCCTCCTTTAGCTCATACAATGCATCTGTCATTTCCTGTGTCCATCCCAGTTTTTTCCCTTCCCTTTGTGCTTCCTTGAGGGCCGTAAGTAGACGACATGTGTATGTGCTGTAGTCAAATACCCATGCTCTACAATAATTGCATAGACCAAGGAACTGTTGTAACTCTCGTAACTCTCATACTGTTTTTGGTTGGGGAGTGTCGAGTATTGCCTGTGCTCTCTTTGGTGCTATGTGCCTCCCTTTTTGGCATATTAGTTGGCCTATGTATAATACTTCCTGCGGGCAATATATTAGTTGGCCTATGTATAATACTTCCTGCGGGCAATATTGTAACTTTGCCTTGTCTACTTTGTATTCTTTTTCTGCCAATACAATGAGCATTTTAACCGAGTACTTCCGGGACTCTGTCTCTGTTGTGCTGCAGATGAGAATGTCGTCCACATATTGTAAAATCGTACTATCTGTCTCAATATTTCCTAGGTCCATCTGGATCACCCTGTTGAAAATGGATGGTGATTCACAGTACCCTTGGGGCAGTCTAGTGTGTTTCCACTTTGTGTTGCGATACATGAAGCTTGTGAGATCTTGTGAGTCTGGGTGAAAAGGTATCGAGAAGAAGGTGTTTTTGAGGTCAATCATAGTGAACCGTGTAGCCTCAGCAGGAATGCTGCAAAGTATTGTGGCCGAGTTAGCCGCTACTGGGTACTCGGCTTCTACAATGTGGTTGAGAGGTTGTAAATCTTGGATAAAACGCCACACACCCCCATTTGCCTTGCAGACAGGGTACAGAGCAGTGTTGCAGGGGGATTCTGATGGCACTAAAATGCCTCTTTCTATGAGGGAACTTATTGTCTCATAAATGCCCTCAGCTGCTTCTTTTAATAGGGGATATTGTCTTACTTTGGGCAGAATTGCTCCTTTTTTTCAGTTTTATTTTCACTCCTCCCATGCTTTTGATGCACCCTACATCATAGGGACTTGTAGTCCATAGTGAGTTGGGTACTTTTGCCAAATCTTCCTCGCAGAAGGGAGGTGGTGCAGGGATGGGCGCTTTCAGTGCCATTGCCGTTTTATGGGCCACTTCTCTGTATGTCAGGCGTAGCCAAACATACACACTCATCCCCAACATCATCTCACTCTCCCCCCTTTCTTGCGAGAAAAGTTCCTCATCTGACACTTGTGTTAATCTACACCCTTCTGACAGTGCAATGACCGGCTGTCACATCCAGGCAGGGGTGGCGGGTTTGGAATCGCTGGCGTTACGGTCCGCCATAGCGTTTCCCATCACGTTCTTCCTTTCCGCCTGCACCGTTCTAGTTGTTGCACGCGTACGTGACCGGAAGTATTTAAGTCATCACTTCCTGGTTACGAACGCGTTGCAACGTTTCCGGGTTTCTTCCTGTGTTGTTGTCAATCTCTTAGTGTACTTCTCGCTCGATTACTTTTTGCCTTCCCTTCTATTACTTGCAGTTCTTCTCCTTTTGTTTACATTGTTTCCCTTCTACTGTTGTCCCCTCTTGGTAAACCTTCCGCCTCCTTTTTCCCTTCTCTTTTCTTTCTGTTCCTTTTCCCCTCTTCCTTGCCAGTTCACCCATTATCCTTTTCTTTCCTCATTTGAGTATTCCTTCCCTGTTCCTTTCCTACCTGCTGTGTATCAGACCTCTGCCAGCCATACGGATTGCCTCTGCTTAGCCCTTGGTACCTTTCAGTCAGCTGTGTTCCCGAACTCTGCTTGTCTCACGGATTGCCTCTGCCTAGCCCTTGTACCTACCTGTCAGCTGTGTACCAGAACCCTGCCTGTTTAACGGATTGTCTTCGCCATCTATTCGAGAAACTTCAACCATTTTTGGATTGTACTTGAACCATTCTGCGGGTATCCTATTGCCCCGAATCTCCATTCTCAACCAGAGCCAACCACTTGAACTTGTTCTTCATTCCCTTGAAGGAAGTCTCTGAGGTTTTTTTTGTGCCATCGGCTTTTTCCCCTATTTGGCATTCCCGGAGGGGTTACCCACGTTACACCTTTTACGATGACACAGTGGCATCCTTCCGAGGACATCCATATCTTCATAAAAAAAAGGAGAGACCTACAAGCCACAAGAAAGGGAAATCCAAGAAGAAGGTGGAAGGTGAGGAGTCAGGGGAAGGGGGTGAAACTGAGTTGTCTTGCGAAGAAGAGGATTTTACCGACTTTCGTGACACCGGCCTCCATGCCTTTCCTTTATCATCTAGGGTGTGAACTGCAATCCAATCTTCCCTTGCCACAATTCCTTCTATGTCTATGGACAGTAATGTTCCTTCCTTGTCTTCCGTTGGTGTTTCTGGCCTAAAAAGGTACTCACCTGGCCTTCTCCAAACCTTTCCTGCAATCCCGGGCAGCCATGCAAGTGCCATGTCAGTTCCGTACTGGAATATTTCCGGGTCTACTGGCTCCCCCCTCTGTACACTTTTGCGCCAATAAGCCTGAAGTATTTGCCTGGCTGTGAGCATGTAGATGCCTGTGTGGAGCATACTATGCCCTTGTCAGTAAAGGAGATTGTCATGTTTAGCCTGCTCATTATGTTGTATCCCAATATGCTCACAGGTGCTTGCTTGGAGTAAAGTAAGGGTAAAGATAAGTCATGATCTCCTATGGATAAGGAGATGTTATCAGTGAAGGGAACCACTTCTCGAGCTCCAGAAAATCCTTGAGTGTTCATGGCATCGCCTGACAATGCATATTTCCCCTCCCGTACGCATGACCTAGTGGCCCCTGTGTCAACCAGAAAGGAAAATGTGTTGTCACCTATCGCCACCTTTATGCAAGGTTCCTCCACAGGGTTAGGTGTTACCGATAGGGTGGGACACAATAAGTTAGTCTGTAGGCTGTCCTATTGTGGGTATAGTGACTGTCCATTCCCAGTGTAAGGGTTGTGTCCCATTATTGTGACCCCTCCCATTCTTGTCACTGGCACCACCGCCGTTGTGTCCATGGGTTGTTGTATGTCATCCTGCAATTGAGTCAGTTGATGTGCTGTTTGTATGTGTTGTTGTGGTGATGCTGTCATTTGTTGTTGTGGTTGTTACTGTGTTTATTGTGTTTGTGGTTGCTGCATCGCTGGCACTGCTTGGCATTGCATCTGTGGCTGGGATATGTTTTGCTGTGGTTTAATTTGCAGTTGCCCTGTCTGTTTTGGGCCCTGTGGGTAGTACCCGTTCTGTCCCCCTTGGTTATTCTGTTGTCCTTGTTCACCCCACCCTTGTTGTATCCCTCTGTATCTGCATGTGCGCAAAATGTGGCCTAACTGCCCACACATCCATCAATGGGATGGTTCCAGTGCCTTCAATGGAAATCCACATCCTCCCTCCCCTTGGCCTTGTTGCCCCTGCTGTGGGTAGCCCTGGAAGCCGCCCCCGGATGGTGTGCTTGTGGCCCGAAGCCCTGCCCTCTAATCAACCCTCTTCTTCCTCTATAATTATTTTGGTACCCGCCCATACCCATATATCCCCCCTCAGTGGTTGTGTGTATTGCTGGTCTTGGTTGTGCATTGGCAACTGCTGCTGGAGCTGGGGTTGGGGTTGCGATACTGCTGTTTGAGTTTGTTGGGCCGGGCTGGTGATTAGTGCTCCTTCTAGGGTATATTTTGATAATTTCTTCTGAACCAATTGAGCTTCATATGCTTTTCAATCCACTGCCTTTTGTTTCATTTTCTCTTGCCATAGTCTACAATGATGCACTATTGTGAGTTGTATTTCAGACCATGCCTTAGCTTCCATCTCTACCAGTTTCTTCAGTTGTCTTTGCACCAGCTCTGGTAACCCTCGTATTAAGATGTGATAAAAGATAGCTATTGTTTTGTCCCACAGCTCTCGAGTCTCAAGGCACCAAAGCTCTTGAATCTTTTGAATGTAGCCAACGGGATCCTCATCATCACGCATCTTGTGTGATGTAATTGTTCCTATGTCTGATGTGTCAGGGTTTTGTGTCCTTAGTGCCTGCAATGCTGCATGCCTGCAATTTGCAAATGGAGGTCCGTCATGTGTTGTGTTTTGGGTCGTCACTGTAACGCTCACCTGATTCCCGTAGAGGCGCCTGTCTTGACTGGGCGTATACCGTATCTTCAAAGGTGATGTGTAACACACGGCTGGCTCTTTGGGCTGGACCTCTGTGCACTGTATGTCTGGCTCGAAGGGTAAGATGTCTGTAGATAGAAAATGTGGGATTAATGAACTGGGTTATTGAATGTCTCTCTCTTCTTCCCTTTCTCTTCTCCTGTAGAACCCCAAAGGTTAACGCTCTCACCTTAGGTAAGTGAACGCCATGCTCTCCATCTGCCTCGAGGCAGGGTGCTGTAACCAGTTTCTTCACTGGATAAGGGGAGCAGGCCTCTTGACTTCAGAGGACTGCTGTCCGTCGTTTACTGCACGAACGGTAAGTTTCGAGTAATTCTAATGTCTTTAAAGTCTTTAGTAATGATGTCTCTTGTTTTGCAGGGTTCCGGCGATGGCGGATGGCGGGCTGAAGTGAGTTGAAGATGGAGCCCGTGTGATGAATAGAAGCGCCTGGAAGCACGTAAGTAAGCGCTTGTTGTCTGCTTCACGATGCGCTCTAACTGTCTTTTTATTTTGCAGGTACAAGTTCGGGGCGGCTGCAGGGTGCCGGAATACCCACTGGGTTAAATGTGGAAAGGAGTAATGGCACGTGAGTATTAAAGTTCCCCAATGTCTTTAAACGTACCTTGTTTTGTCTTTCAGATGCGGGATACAGCGCCGAAGGCCTCCGGAGCGTGCGAAGAGTTGGTAAGCTTTTGTCTTTCAGATGCCGGAATGCAGTGTGAAGACCTCCGGAGCGCACGAAGAGTAGGTAAGCCTTTGTCTTTCAGATGCCGGAATGCAGCGCGAGGCGTTGGTGACAGCCGATGGACCAGGTAAGTGAAGAGCTGTCACTGAAGACCGTAATGCTAACCTGTTCTTTCTTGTCTTTATAGGTGTTGCTGAAGACTGGATTCAGAATGGTAAGCCTTTTTCCTTAGGCCCAGGATCAGATGCAGAAGACACGATGAGCGTTCTGCTGCTGAGGATGCAGAATAACGCAAAGCAAGATTCATCCATCGGGTGTGGTTTAAATAGCCTCCTGTAGTGCTTAGGTGTCTCCTTCCACAGCCACGCCTAGGTAAGAAAAGAGTTCCTGCTTTCCAGAAGAGTTCCAGTGTTCTGAATCTAGGGAGTGGCTCTTGCCCCACCCAACAGGAAAAGTAGTTCCAAACAGAAGAGGATCAGAGACTCAAATGGCAGGCAAGTAAGCAGCATGGTCTGCTGCAGGTAAGTCCACCCAAGCATTATGAGCCCGGCGCTTCCAGCGCTGGGACTGGGCATATTTATGAGCCTGGTGCCACTGGCGCCAGGACTGGGTCCAAAAGGTCTCAATTGGGACTGGTTGGCACTCGGAACCTGGGTTATGGATCTGCTTCCAAGGGAGTTGGGAAAACCCTGACCTTTTGGAAGCAGAGATCATGACAGTCACCCCAGGGAACCCCGCCCTCCTCCAAATGTCATCTGCTGTGTTACCCAATATGGATACTAGCAACCCCTTGACGTCACCCACAGCCAATCTGTGCCCTCCCGTCAATTTTTCCATTTCGTATATCCATTTTCCTGCTCCCCGCTTAAAGATGGCAAGCTGTATTTGATATTTTCCTTATCCGTGTGCTTCCATGGTACATGCTGTGACCTTGCCCCCCCTCTCTCTGATAGTGGCATCTGTGAGCATTCCGCCCTTTCTTCAGGCGTGCGTCTATACTGTCGTATCTGAACAGGTCCTCTCCCATCTTCCATGTCTACCATTATTTCTGTGATGTTGATATTGCGTGACCCGTGTGGGGCATCCCGTGTTCCTGTGTGTCCGCCCCGCTGACATGAGTGCCCTCTATTATGTGTTACTGCTGCCCCATATCTCCTGCGCCCAGAGTGTTCCCGGAGCCTATTAGTGTAGGGTGTGTGCGGGGCTGCTTCTACAGGTGTGTCCTTTGCTGAGCCACTAATGTGTTGTCCCCCGCCCCTTTCATCTTGTGGCCTGCACTCCCATGACATCCCTGTGACTGTTTGTGTAATGTAAAGTTTGTTGAGCCCTTCTTTTTCTAAATCATCACTGTCTTCTTCTTCCTCACTACAAAAACCATCTTAGAATGTTAGCTTCCGTGGGAGCGGATAGCGCACTGTTACAGTTTCAGGATCGATGTTTGGGAAATCACCTGTGTTGTCTTCCTTCCATTCCCCCTCGTCTGGGATGTCGGACCCCTTTGTATCTGCCTCTACCGGTCTCATGCTATTCCCCATGTACCCCTTCCATGCCTGCCTGTTCTGTTGCTCTTCCTGTTCCGTCTTGCCCCTTCTGTTCCTATCGAGTTCTTCCATTATTTCTTTGCTTACCCTTTGGAGTGCTCTCTCGTCTTCGTCCCTCTGCTTCTGTGCTCCCTTGCCAACCTTAACTCCTTCAATCTGCTTTCTTTGTACTTATGTGTTCTTTCTAAAAGTATTTTCCGTCTCCAAAATGCCATTTCTCGTTCTGCTTCATCTCTTTCCTCTTCTTCTATTGTATTTCCCCTTGTCTCTGTACTCACCTTGCTTCTCCCTCCCGTCATGTTCCTCTCTATCACCTCTCCCCGTTCCCTTTCCATCAGTTCCTCATGTTCCCTCCTTTCTCGCACCACCTTTTCTCTCCTTTCCAGCTCCAACTGCTCCTGCCTTTCCAGTTCCTTTAGCTCTAGCTGTTTTACTAAAACATTCCTTTTTTTTCAGTTCTGCTATTCTCGCTTCCAGCTTAGTTTCCTCTTCTTCCCACGATTGGCCTTCTCTTACGTCATGTGTGGCCCTCCCTCTACATCCCTTTCCAGGTTCCAACTCTCCTATGGCCTTAGTTGCCCCTTCGGCCTCCCCTGTAGTAGCCCCTTGTAACTTCAAGAGCACTTGTGCCGCTATCCATTCGTCTGGGCCGATACCCGCAAATTCATTCTTCGCCTGCTGCAGCCTGCCTCCGTCGAGGCCTGGGCTTTCTGCCTGTGCCCTTGTCCCGTCTTGCAGGGCTAGAGCGGCGTGCGCATTCGGCCATACGGGGGTGGTTTGTATGTGGGGTTTGAGTAGCCCTCGCCCTCTGACGCAGTTAATTCTCAGGGCTACGTAGCCTCTCTCAGTTCTCTAATCGGGTATAACCCCTGCTCCTCCTCCTCCCCCTCCTCCACATCGTCTGAGACAACGCTAGGAGGTGCAGGAGGTGGAACACAAGAACCCCCCCCCCCCTCTTTTATCTCCTGTACACTCATCATTCCTGGGTAGTACCCCTGAAACATGCGCCAGAGCGCAAATATTTCCATACAGTTTGCTAACTTCTTCCAATGTATGTGTTGTGTAGGTAGGCGAGTAGTGACTGCAGCACATCCTTGGAGAAACTGTCGTTGGGCGGCCATGGTACCGTTATCTTCCCATCCGTACCCTTTGTCCATTCCATACTGTATCTAACTATTCTGTCTTTATAAATGGGCAGTGTTTTACAAATGTGCTGAATTGGGTTCATTAGAGTCCCGTGGCCACGTATGTGGTCCCTCCCCCACCCCCTACATCATCGTTGTTTGTAATTTTACCTGACCTCAAGTTGAGGATTTTGACATTCCGCTATCAGTACAAAGGTAAAACTTATTTTATTATACAGCTCAATGTTCAGTTAGAGACACCGGCGGCCTTCTCTGGCCTCACACCTTGCGCAGCGTACTCTTGTACCACCCTGCCTTCACTGGGGCTGCCGCTGTCCGACACACCCCTCCGATGTCTACGGGCCCCTGTGGCCTCACACCTTGCGCGGTGTACTCTTCTACCGCCCACCTTCACTGGGGCTGCTGCTGTTTGGCACACCCCCCTTGATCATGCGCCGGCGTACTCCATGCACGGCCGTCTGTTCACCTGCCCAATACTTTTATCACCGGGCCGTTAATCCTGTATTCGTTGATAACACAATGTCCTATGCAATTGCCTATGGGTGACGTCACCAAGCTAAAACTTCCCAACAGACAATTTGTGCACATATTACGCAACAATCCCACCATTTCAATCCCACCCCTAAAATCCGCAATCCCCACAGCTGTCTTCCCACCTCCCCCGGAGTGGAGTATACGTCATCAACCAACTCGTCTCGTGATTAAGCTGCACCCGTCGTGTCGCCTGACATGTGATATGTTTCTCACCATGGAAGCTTAACCTGTCAATCACCTTCCACAATCTAAGATAGCTCCAGCTAACTCTTACGGGAATCCGACATCTATTCACCGAGCTACAACGTTTCATTCATAGGAAAACCACACCCCTACATATATGTTCACTGTCCAGGCCTATCAGCGTAACAATCCTCATTTCACACGGGAACTTGCTGCCCCGCCCCGGAACATTCATTACCACAAAAAGGGGGCTATCTCCGCTCCGTTCCCTACAATCCTACACGTGCCAGACACCGCCTCTGTACTGAACGTTATGACAATTTTACATTACCCTTCTTTTTATTTGCACATCCCCCACCCACACAATAGTTTGTTGCTTGTTGTGTGGACCGCACTTACTTTAGAGGCATGTCTGCCGGCATCGCTCGGCTGCTGACTCCCCTCCCTCTCGGCTCGTCTCGCCCCCTCTGGACTGCGTCTGGACACTGGCCAACTGCAGACAGGGTGATTTTCAAGTCGGCTCACGACGGCCAATCTCTGGTTGTGCTGTCTGTTTTTTCTCGCAATTCCCAAGGGTCCTGCAGTCCTCCGAGGTCTGATGGCAGAGGGGGCAGCACCTTGCCGAGCTGACATCACAAACAATCTCGCCGCTTGGGCCTCCAACTTCTTAGGGTAAATTTGGGGGTCAGCAGAGCTGTACCAAGGCACATCTCGCTGAATTCTGGCTTGCAGGCCGCTTTTGTGCACCCGTGACATCACAATCAGCATAATTCCCCAAACCTAACGCCATTCCGGGTTGGCTCCCTGAGTGGTAGGTTCAGTATAGGAACATATAGTGTGTGATATTATTGGCGGCCACTGTGTCAGGTGGTGTACATGGATAATCCCTAAAAATTGCAACCTGAAAAGTGTTACATTAGAGACCCCGATGATTGGCTGAGGAGTCCCGCCGCCAGCCCCTAGCTCCCGGTATCCTCATTGGTCAGGCCGCGGGCCCCCAAGCCTGGGACTACCGTTGTTCCCAGCCCGCAAGACACCTGCTTACGTACATTGTGTATCGATAAGGTGTGACTATGTGACAGTGTGTAACAATGGGGTGCTTCTACTAATTCCATGAGAACGGTCCATTCCCGGCACATGCTATAGGTGGATTGTTGCAATTTGTTGTGAGCTCGGTCCCCGACGTGAGATGGCTGCATCTTCCCAGACTTCAAACCTTGGCATTCTGTCAGTTTGGCTGGGTCATGTGTGAGACGACCGTCGGTGAGGCTGAATTACTTCGATTTGATTTGTATTTTGGCTTAGCATATTCTCTCCTGCAGCCAGCCTCACCGTGGCGCGGTCGGTGAGGAATATCACTTGCAACATCATGGCCTTGGCACTTACAGTCCTTGCCAGAGCTATTCTACTTGCACAGCATCTTGTGGCTTAAGGCTTCTGAGAGATGATTCTGGCTTTCCGGATTTTCCTAAGGCCTACTCTGACTATGTATTCAACATAATTGTCCATAGGTTTAGGGTTGTGTCATGGTCGGTCCGGTTCCTTGAGTGCTCCTGTCCTTCCATAGGGGTTATAGCGTGTAGCATCTGCAAGCATATACACAAGCTCTTCCGTTTCTGCTGTGCTGTAGCAAGCCTAGGTGGCAAAATAATAAACATGCTAACAATATGTACATGTCACTGTCCTCTGGTTCATAGAACTGTATGCGTGTGTTCTTCGTGTAGATTGGTGTGTGAGTGTCCCGAATGTGCAGATTGCATGTGTGCTTCCTGTCTAACGCAGCTAGTTGTCATGACGTCTGTAACAGACTTGCAGCATGGCTTGTGGAGGTGTCAGTCGAGCCAGTCCATATAATCGTCTCCAGCTTAGTCTTGTTCATCCTCGCTTGCTTTGGGTAGAGTTCGTACCACCGCAGGCTTGTATGGTCGGGTGACCGGGTACCGCTCGTGGTGGGTGCCTATGGTGGGACCGGTGGGGATCGGCGCAAACTCATATGGTCGGTGGCTAGTCTGTAGGGGGTACTTCTTCCGATTGGGGGCCCACCGCGAGGGAAGGGACCTTCGAGTTTTCCCTCTTTACTCCAAATCAACAGACTTTGATGGAAAAGAGACTGGAGCACAGAATGCACTGATGCTGGAATTGGAACTGTATCCTTGTGTCAAGAAAGCCAGAGTGTGTGCTTGGCTCAAGTAAACCGATTTGCCCTGTGCTAAAAACGTGGGGAAGGAAGGCCAACGGCCCGAATATCCTGACTTATCATTTTGTGAACACTTCTTTCTTTTTCATGAACATTACCCCACACTATTTGTGAAGTAGCAGTAAGGATTGGCAATGGGTGTTTTAGTATAGGTCCTTTTCTTTTGACAAGACTGCACTAGGACTGCATTATTATTATTTGATGGTGGTAGCTTGCTCCCATCTGTAGAGTTAGGTTTAGATAGGTGTTTTTCACCCCCCCTTGTGACAGTTCAATAATCACCCTTGAATTGTGGCCACTTGTGTCTGTCTTACTTCGATACCATGCCTTCCTTACAGTGGCCAGGGAAAGGCCATTGCTTTTGAATCCCCATCCTGGGAGGATCACCTGGGTGGACGGTTTGTGAGAACTGGGAGTGGGATGCCTTTAGGAGAGACATGGTATCCCCCTTTTCCTTTAACTGATCAACCCAACCCTTCCCCGCCTTCGTGCAGTATTTTGACTTAACTCCCCTGACTTTCTCATGTGTGACTGTTCAAAGTACTGGGACGAATAAGAGACAACTAGGAGCAACGAGGACTAGGTGCTTCTACCACTCTGGCACTGGGACAAGGACGATGCCTGCTGAGAGTAGTAGAGGTCAGGCATGTCTACTTAATGATGGTCAGGAGGGGCTAATTGTACAACAGCACCTGCAGCCTGTTAAGGGGCTGCAGGTGAAAATAAAGCCCAATCTAGTTGCAGGAGGAGGCGGAGCCAAGAGAAACCATGGCGTGGAGGGAGCAGCAGCGGAGAGGCCACAGAAAGCAGTGGCAAGCTGTGTGCATGGAGCAGGTTAACGGTTTACAGGAGTACAGCCCGCGTGCTAGGGTTCCATGGGACCGAGCAAACATCCAATAGGGAGCCGTGCCTATTGGCTGCCCCTTTTCGTGGTGTTTGCAGCGCTCATTCTCCTGGAATCAAACCTAGGAGTGCCTGAGGGGCAGAAGAAGGGGTCCTGAAGCTGAGGACCAAAGGCTGAGAAGTCCGCGCTGGAGAGAAACCGCAAGACGCAACCGGTGAGTTTCTATGCGAAAGGAAACTCGGTGTGCTTGTGTTTGATGTTCTGCAGAGGATTACTATATATCGGATTAGTCGCGTGCAGAAGTAATGTTGTCGAAGGTCTCCGTATGCAATCCTCATTAATCTTTGAACTAATAAGTATACTTTGTATCGGAGTGGTTGCGTACATGTGACCGTTGGGCGAAAGCCTCTGAGTGCTGTATGCATTACAAAGACAACTTTCACAAGCTTGTAACAAGGAAACTAAACGAATGACACCTCAAGTACTGGGCATGTTATGAAAGCCCCCATACAGAGACTTATAACATCAAGATGAACTAAATGAAACCGTTGCTAATTACTACAAATATCTCAGAGTGCTGGGCAGGTTGTTCAAAGCATTATACAGTGAAACGTAACACCAGTGTGAACTGAATGAAGATCCCGAACACCCATGAAATTCAGACGCAAATGAAAACCATACTACATACCTTTTTGTGAAAGCAACTTACAAATGAACAAGCACAATTTCTATTTGAACTTACAATTGAACTTTAAACAGAAGTCTAATAATCACAGGGGAATTTAACACAATTGAAACAATAATACTTTGGGCTCCAGAGTGTTTGGAACTTTGGAGACAAACTCTAAAAACTGTTTAAACTACAACTTTCTGCCAAATGATACTGTTAAACCACACCCAGAGAGCGCAAGTGTGGCACGGACCTTTAAGAAAGCTGGAAAATATCTTTATATATTGGAAGCAAATATTGGGGAAGGGAACCCTGAGGTTTAATGTGCTTTTGTGGTTGGAACTATGCTTTGGAACTTGGGGAAGGTAACCCTGAGTATTGGTTAACTTCACATCTGAACTCAAGGCAATCCTGAGGCATTTATTTGAACTGTTGAATACCTGGGGAAGGAGCTGAAAGAAAGTTGTGAGCAGGTCAAAGCTCTGAACCTTGTGTTGAACACTGCTTAGTTGGTTGCTGACATGCCTACACATTGAATTTGAATAATAAAGGGGATAGCCCAAAAATCTAGGGTCCTATGGGCTAAATATACAATGCAATACACAAAGTGAACCCTTAGATGGAGGATGACAGCATATACATTTGTTTTTTTATCAATAATCACAAATGATTCAATCTTTATACTTCAATACAAAAAATGTTTTAATAATGTTTTATATGGGAGACCGCCAGGGGGCGCGGAGCATGCTGGACGTGTGAGACCAGCGCTCCTCCACCACCGCAGGGCCTATCACTCTGAGCCAATCCCCGGCCGGGAGTTTGGAGTAACCCCGACGGGAACGTGCGCCCCCGCGGCAGTGGGCCACCGAATCGAGCGCTCCTCCAAAAGTGGATACAGCCTGGCCCCGATCTGAGGACCCGCTCGCCGAGCAACAGAGAGGACACCTTTTCGGAGGCCGTGCAGCAGAGCCACTGGGGGCGTCGCTTCTCACGGTGCCCCAGGCATCGGCCGGACCCGCCGCGGAACCCGGAGCAGCTGGTCGTCGCCTCCGCAGCCGCGGCCCGCACCCTTAACACCGAGAGGAAGATGCTGGAACACGCCCCCCATAGTGCACGGACGCTGAGCGGGCCCCGGAGCTCTGCCCCGGTGGTGTGTGGACATTGCACGGGGCTAGGGACGAGTGGGGCGTCAAGGTGGGAGCTCCACACCACCAAGAACCGCTCCGGTGCGGACCACTAGCAGCAAATCAGGACTCCGGGAGCCTCCCGACCCATCCCCCGCGCATGGAGGCCTACTTGAAAAGGAGCCCCCAGTGAGGGGGTCCGAGCCCACAATGGACGTGGAAGGTGAGGAGCGCAGGGGGGAGAACTGATACTTGAGACTCGGCGGACTGTGTTTGGCCCCCCCGGCGCCTTCGGGCACGGACCGGCGCAACTCACCCCGTAAAAGCTGGCACGGCCTTCCCCCCTGGAGCACAGGGGTCCCCCCGGAACTTTTCAGCCATGACGCATCTGGGGAAACAGGCCCCAATCACAATCTTACGCCCCTCGTGGGGACCGGAGCCATCACCGGGGTCCCCCTCCACATGCGAGCTTGCCTCCGCGGAAGCGGGGAGGGCCCAAGACGACCAGAGGAAACCTCAAGGCATTAAGGCAGGGTGGGAGGTGCCCCCCGCCCCCGCACCCAGAGACCGGAGCCCTGGAACCGACCCAGCCCACGTGCGCAATCCGCTCCCTCCAACGCTTCCGCCAGTCCAACGCACCCCTCGGTGATCCACACAGAGTCACCATGCCTTCGAGTGCCGACCCCTCCCCCCCGCAGTGCTAACGAAAGACGACCTCAAGGACATCCTTCAGGAGATAAAAGCGATTCAAACGGACATACAAGCCTCTATAATTGATCTCAGGGGGAGAGTGGAGACGCTCGAGGAAAAAATGGAGGGAATGGAAAACAACCACCTCCAAATGGACCTCTTAGATATGAAATATGAAGCGAGGCTAATAGACCTAGAAATCAGAGAGGACATAGCCCTGAAAATGGACGACCTAGAGAACAGAGAACGCCGAAACAACCTGCGCATTATGGGTGTGACTCAACCGAGAGGCGAGACTGCTGCAGACGTGGGGAGAAAGGTTCAGGGCCTCATCAACCAACTCTTCACACTCGAGGGGGGCAAGGAAGTCCAGCTGGAAAGAGCCCACCGAGGGGGAGGTGGAGCGAGGGGCGGCCCAAGGTCCATAGTTGTGCGCTTCCTCCGCTACAGAGAAAATGGAGGTCCTCGAGAAAGCGAGAAGGCTGGAGAGTTTCTTGTTCGAAGGAGACACAGTGAGGATTTACCAGGACCTCTCGGCTTTCACTCTTACCCACAGAAGAGAGTGCCGGCCACTCACCCAGTGGCTCACCAGCCAAGACGTAAGATACAGGTGGTCCTTCCCATTCACCTTGTCTTTCGAATGCTCAGGAGTGGACTATAGAGTGACCAGCGGCAAGGAGGCATCCCAAGTGCTGCAGGTACTCAAAGGGGATACCCCAGAGGAAGGAAACGAGATGGAGGTTCAAGAGCCTCGGAGCGGCAGGACTGAGCCGGAGGGCCCCTGGTCCACAAAGAAGAAGATAAAGGGCCGAAGGAAATTCAAGAAACTAAACACCCCCTCAACGGAAGCCGAAGGGGACTAAGTGGTCAGAGGCTCGCTACTAGAGAAACCGAGAGATTGAATCAAACAGCCCCGGCCGGGGACGCTGAGCTTAACAAGGGGACTGCGGTGGATGGACTTGCATTCACCCTGGTGGCTTGCCCGTTGGCAGGCGTCATGATAAAGAGGGGGAGGGGGGAGGAGGGAAGGGAGGGAGTTGGGGTTGGGGATTTTGGGGACCCACACAGTCTCAAAACCTCATTGGAAGGCGGCAGCAAGCACAGATCCGGGAAGACGGTACACACAAGACAAGGACCCAATGGCGGACAATGAGAAAAGAGGCCGGGCTGAGTCACTGAGAATTGGTTCACTCAATGTAAAGGGTCTGAACTCCCCAGCAAAGCGCTCCCTCTTGGGGAGGGAAATGAAGAATGCTAAAATAGATATCCTCTTCATACAGGAAACTAGAACGGTCACGGGAGAGGAGAGGGCCATCCCGGGAGCACACGTGGGCCAGACCTTCTGGGCATCTGCTCCCACGAAACGGAGTGGAGTCGGGATCATCCTGCAGAGAAACCAGAGACTCACAGAGGTAACCAGGTGGGGGAGGGAAGACGGTAGAGCCATGATTATATCAGGTGACTTGCACAACTCCAGGGTCTCCCTTGCAGCCATCTATTGTCCTAATGTGGGCCAGGTTGAATTTCTCAAAGAGGCGATGGGAGAGATAATTGCCAGGACAGAGGGGCTCCTTATACTGGGTGGAGACTTTAACATGTGGGCAAATCGGGAATTAGATTATAGTGGAGGGGCCATCCCGCTAGGCAGCCGAGGGGGTAGACCCCAGGGGAAATTCCAGGAGCTGGTGTGGGGCTATGGGCTCGTGGACACATGGAGGGAATTGCATCCGGAGGGAAAGGGATACACCTTCTACTCAGCGGTCCATGGCACCAGAACGAAAATAGATTACCTTTTCATGGGGCACCAAAACATGAGCCGAGTGGAGTCCTGCATCATCTGCCCGGTTAGCTGGTCGGACCACGATATGGACTGGGCAGATATTAGTGTATTGGGTCTGAAACCCAGAGAATCCCTGTGGAAATGCAATGACTTCCTGCTAAGGGATGTGGTTTTTAAGGAGGAGATGGAGAAGGCGATCAATGAATATTTGGAACTGAATAACACGGGTGAAGTCAACATAGAGACAGTTTGGGAGGCAGCAAAGGCGACCTGGAGGGGTGTTCTGATTAGAGAGGGGGCTTCCAAAAAAAGGACCAGGACTCTCCTGGCTCATAGGCTACGGGCGGAGATAATAGCATTGGAGGGATCTGAAGGGAAGAGGGATGAGGAGAGGGAAAGGGACTTGGGGGATGCAAGAGAGAAAAGGCAAGAGCTGAGAGCATTAGAGATGGGGAAAATTGTAGTGGGCCTCCAACACCTGCGCCAAAGTTATTATGAAAAAGGGGATAAGGCTGATGCCATGCTGGCGGCCAAACTCCGGGGCCAACGGAGAGATAGATGGGTGTCAAGGATCTCATGCAGGGATGAGGGGACAAAAACGGATCCCGAGGGAATAGTGGAGGAATTTGCGGGGTTTTATGAAACTCTCTACGGGAGGGAAGGAGAAGTGGAGGCGGAGGCACTGGGAGCATACCTCGGAGGAGTAACATTACCTGCGTTGGACCCCCCAGGGGCATCAGCCTTAGACGCCCCAATAACGAGCGAGGAGGCACTCAAGGCAATATCGGGTCTTAAGCTGGGCAGGGCCCCCGGGGAGGACGGATTCACTGCAGGCTTCTATAAGGCCTTTGGAGGCCTACTAGCGGGGTTTCTGGTGGGCCTATTCACAAATATCATGAGGACCGGGAGTGCGCCTCTGTCTTTTAGCAAAGCACTGATAACAGTGATCCCGAAGGAGGGCAAAGATCCTACAGACTGCCAGTCATATTGACCAATTTCCCTCCTGAATGTGGACGCTAAACTGTTCACCAGGATCATAGCCACGAGACTAGACAGCCATATGCCGGTACTCATCCACTCCGACCAGGTGGGCTTCATACAGGGGAGACAGGGGGCGGACACCCTCCGAAAAACCCTGCACCTGATGAGGGAAGCGGCCCCGAAGGGAGACAACCCTGTTCTGGTGGCCATCGACACCGAAAAGGCGTTCGACAGGGTGGACTGGGAGTTTCTACATGGACTTTGGCGAGGGAATCAGGCGAGCCATTAAGGCCTTATACACAGACCCCTCTGCTAGAGTCACGGTAAATGGTCACCTTTCACGAACATTCAGCCTTCAAAGGGGGACGAGGCAGGGCTGCCCCCTCTCCCCAATCCTGTTCGCCATGACCATGGAAATACTCGCGGAGTACATCAGATGTGCCCCGATGGTCCGCGGTATTGATGTTGGAGGTCGGACCTTCAAGCTCGGCCTCTATGCAGATGACATACTAGCTCGGTCCCGGCTGCCGTTCGGGTTATTGAACAGTTTGGCCAATTCTCAGGCTTAAGGATGAACATAGGGAAGTCAATGATCTTCCCCTTTGCCCCAGACGCAGATAGGGACCTCACGGAACTGTCCGCCCTGGGGTTTCAAATTCATACCGAAGGGATTAAATACCTGGGGACCAACATCGTCCGGCCCCACGAAGATCTAAGCCAGGCAAATTACCCCCTGCTGTTTGACAACTTATTCAAAGATATGGAGACGTGGGGTAAGGGGCAAATCTCGTGGATGGGAAGGATAAACGCTGTAAAGATGAACCTCCTCCCCAGGGTCCTGTACGTTTTCCAGATGCTCCCTTTGGAAGCCCCAGAAGCACTTCTTAAAGAAGCCAAAAAACGCATAACGAAATTCATATGGCAAGGCCAGAGACCCAGAATAGGTTATGAAACACTCACCCTCCCCAAGGATAGAGGGGGGGTCAGCCTCCCAGACTTACGAACTTACCACAGAGCAGCCCAGCTCAGAACCCTGGCCCCCACCTCAGAGAGGACCCCAACAAACAATGGGTCTTTCTTGAAAACTCCCTCCTGAGCCCTGTCACAGTGGGTGAGTGGTTATGGGTCCCGATGAAAAAGCTCCCAAGGAGAATCAGGGATCACCTAATACTAGTAACAATGTGGAAGGTGCTGGAGGGTAGGGGACACGGTGAGAAGGTAACCACTTGGCCCTCCCCCATGAGTCACATCTGGTCCACACCAGTTCTAGAGGAAATCCCAGGCCATGAACACTATCAGCCCTGGTTTGACGCGGGCCTATGCAGAGTTGGTCAGTTGGTCAGGGAGGAGTCCTTTATAAGTATCCAGGAGCTTGAAGAATCCTCGGGAATAGGTAGGCTCTCCCCACTCCTCTACCTGAGACTTAAGGGAATCCTAATGAAACCAAAACTAAAGCCCAAATTACAAAGAAAACTCACCCCAGTTGAGAAAATCTTAGATACCCATGTAGAAATGAAAGCCCTCATCTCACTCCTTTACTCGGCCCTTTTAACCCCCCGGGAGGGAACCACTAAAAGCCTCAGGGGGAAATGGGAAAGAGACTTGGGTTGTAGGATCGGTCTCTGGGGGCGACTCTGTAGTAGATCATTTAAGACCTCGATCTCCTGCCAATATAAAACCCATGCTGTCAAACTCCTGCACAGATGGCAGTATGACCCGATCACACTCTCTAGGATGTTCCCAGACGTAATCCCCCTTTGCTGGCACGGGTGTGGGGAAAGGGCAAACTATTGGCACATGTGGTGGACATGAGGGAAGGTCCAAACTTATTGGGCCGAAGTCCTTAGCTGGCTGAAAGAGGCGGGAGAAGGTGTGCTCCCACTGGACCCGATGTTGATACTGTTTGGCCTGCAGCATAAGGATGACCACTGGGAATAATGACCGGACCTCTCACACTCCCTACTGTTGGCAGCCAGAGCGGCCCGCGCTAAAACGTGGAAGAGGCCCGCCCTCCCCACAAAGAAAGAATGGGTGATGATTGCCAAAGACATATTCCTTATGGAAAGACTTACAGCGGCATTACATGGTTCAAGCACCCAAATAGAGACAGACTGGCTGCAATTTCAAGAGGTGTTTGGCAATACATTGGCCACGCCCTGAGATCCTCAAGTGTCCTTGGCCCGGCCCAAAAACAAGCCCCGACATGGAACGAATGGCCCTGGAACTTGGAAAGCCAGTTGACCACTGGGGGAGAAAACCCGGATTGACGCTGCCCCATGCCGTATCATTTCTATAAGCAGACAGCAGCGCTCGAGATACTGTGTGGGGTGGGTGGGAGGGAGTGGGGGGGAACAAACGCAGGGAATAATGGCTTATGGTCTGATTTGTTGAGGGTGATTGCCCAAATCTTGTAATCTGTGTACCTATGCTGTTGTTTTCAAAAATCAATAAAAATTGAATAAAAAAAATAAAATAATGTTTTATATCTAAAAAGACACCCAAAGGTGTACAGCATAGTTAAAACATAGTACACAAAATACACTTGTTTTAGATCCACACAATCATTCAACCCTACATACCATTCATTTCACTTTATCACACCAGCATTCATACAGATACTTTGTAACCACAAAACATTAGGACACACTCCAATAATCTAATCTATTATTGTTCAGTGTTAAATCCTCCTCGTACAATGTTCACATATGGATAACTGCCCATCTCTAGTTAGGCAGTAAGTCGACACGTGTTTCAAGTTGTATTTTCTAGACTTTACTCAGTCCGCTATGTACGCCAACCATCTTCATGACAAATAACAGGAACAACAATAAAGTCCCTTTTGATCTAGTAGGGTGGATCAAACGTCCACCATTAAGAGCAGGCGTTACATAATGAACAGAAAACAATTCTGAGAGGGTTGCTCTTTCCTGTGAACATCTTCGATTTTGAGAGAGATGGTCAAATTAATAAGGTGTGTGTCATAAACTGGGGACTTAGCACTGAGCCAATTTTGTGGGCCAAAAATACTGCGCACACAAGTAATAAAGCCCGTACAGAAGATTGGTTAGTGGGATTTCCCATGGGAGTCTCCGCCTGCGGTTTTCTAAGTAATTTGTTCCACCCTACTAGATCAAAAGGGACGTTATTGTTGTTCCTGTTATTTGTCCTGAAGATGGTTGGTGTACATAGTGGACTGAGTAAAGTCTAGAAAATACAACCTGAAACACTTGTCGACTTACTGCCTAACTAGAGATGGGCAGTTATCCATATGTGAACATTGTACAAGGAGGATTTAACACTGAACAATAATAGATTAGATTATTGGAGTGTGATCACATTTTTTGTGGTTACAAAGTATCTGTATGAATGCTGGTGTGATAAAGTGAAATGAATGGTATGTAGGGTTGAATGATTGTGTGGATCTAAAACAAGTGTGTTTTGTGTACTATGTTTAAACTATGCTGTACACCTTTGGGTGTCTTTTTAGATATAAAACATTATTAAAATATTTTTTGTATTGAAGTATAAAGATTGAATCATTTGTGATTATTGATAGAAAAACAAATGTATATGCTGTCATCCTCCATCTAAGGGTTCACTTTTTGTATTGCAATGCCTGCACATTGTACAGATTAGTTGTGAGGACATGTATAGGCGTTGGACACAGACATATTCCTAAGTTGCACTTTTGGACTTTGACTTTCCTTAGTTTTGGTTTGGTAGGGAAATCCCACTGTAGGATAGGGAAAGATAGGTGTTTTTTTATCCTGACTTTTAAGTTGATTAACTTGTATTGTTCATTCAGAATCTGTTGTCTGTATCTTACTCCAAGATGCCTTCACAGCACCCATTCATAGACTCTGTTCATAGCATAACTACCATGTTAAAAGCCACAAATGGGCATGGCATTCCTTTACCTGTTTTACTGTTGCAGTTATGGGTCAAACTGCTTTTTTGTTCAACTCAGGGTTTTGGGTTAAAGCAGCTGATCCATTCTAGTAGATGTATGTGGTCCAAGAGTCAAAACACTGGTGTGGGAGGCATTCTTACATATATTTGCAACAAGATGCTATGGGGTGGAGGGACTTGATTGCATTCACCTGTCACAAGCTTTGCAGGCTAGGCTACCAAGAGAGGGAGAGGCCATAATTACAATCCACTGCTGTAAACTACTGAAGCCTTGACTGGGCTTAATTGGACATAGCTGCCTCAGGCTGCAATCAGCTCCACCCTGTTGGGCTGTGGGCTGGGAGGGCTTCATAGGCTCACTCTGAGGGTTAGCAAGTGTTCTATCAACTGCCTTTACCTGGAGTTCCTGGTTCTTTCAGTTTTTGAACCTTTCCATGCTGTTTGCTGTTAATGCTAATCCTTTTTCGGAAGTTATTTATTTATTATTTGTGCATTTATAAAACGCTGAAGCACGCAGACATTCAGCAAAGCCTGCAGCATATTTGTGCTGCCTTTCCTGAAAACCTTGTTTTTCTGTGAGCACCCATCCCTCCGCCTCACAGACTGACTTTGCTTCTGGCAAAGCTGTTCCTCTCCAATGTCTCTTTGCAATCTAGGTTTCATGCTTTACTTACTAGACTTCTATCCCTAGTTTAAGTACCTGCTCTTTAGTGTACTTACTTTCTGAACCATGTAATTGCTGAGTTTGCTGCAATTTCTTGTCTTGTCTGTGATTAGTGCACTTAGTTTCATGAACCACATATTTACTGAGCTGGCAGCGGCCTATTGTCTTGTCTGTGACTAGTGCACTAAGTTTCCTGAGCCATGTATTTGTAGGTTGGCAGTGACTGACTGTCTTTCCTATGACTAATGCTTTATGTTTCACGATATTCCTAGAATGCTACATTTCCAAGTTTATGTCTGTCAACTTTCCTTGCCTAAGTCCATGATACCTGTTCTGATTCTTGGTCCAAGATTTCGTCTATGCAAACATTCACGTATGCCTTCTAAGTAGAGCTTGTATAGCCTCTGTCTACAACCTCTGTCTACAGTTTCTGCTCTTGCTTCTTTTCTCTGCCTATCCTGTACTTGGTCATTTCCAACCATTCTGCTTTTCCGTCTTAATTACAAATTGGTCCACTGTTGTGTCTCAGCTCTGTATCCGCATACAGTGTGACTCCTGGTTGGTCTCTACTATGATCAGATAAGGGAAAGACTTCTGTTGCCTTAGTCTAGTTCATTGAAGTCTCACCTGTCTCAGTATATGTCTCCAGCTTTACACTTTCACTGAGTACAAACATCTCATCAGCACGTCCTACCCATGACGTTCTTGGATGATTGTTGTTCAGAGTAATCTGCTGTTACTGATCCCAAAGGTTTTCCCTAATCTCCCTGGAATCCCCTTATCATATTCCAGTACACCCTTTATTTTGATCAATCAATCCATATTACCAACTATATTTGTTTGCCTTCTTTTTCCTCTCTGTGTTACTTTGCTTTAAGCCAGCTCACGCCCATACAGTTCCTGTGACTTCCTTAGCCTGGTATGTACCCTGTTTCTGTTATATGCTAAATGTTACCTCCTGGGTCTCCCCAAAACTACAGTGTGTGCTCCCTGTGTGCCCTGTGTACCCCCCTGTGTGCTCCTGACATCTGGACAATGTATTCTGGCCCTTAGAGTCAGTCATGTTTGTGTTTGTAGGTTCTGGGACTAAATTTGTTGTGTTCCATAATGCTAAATCAAAGCCATCCAGAAGAGGATAAGTGTCTTCTGAATGGTGTGGCAGATGGCTACTGTGAGGGGTCAGAAATGAAAGCTGGAAACAAAGTTGTCATGTTCTCAAGATAAAATTCAGGTTAAGGTTCTTTTAGGCATAGATGGCAACATGAAGTATTGTGAACACGTTTGCAATGTTTTGATGTTGTGTGATGGTTTTCTTTAACTTTCTTAATTTTTGTTCCTGGAAAAACAAATACATTCTTGATACTAAATTGAATTGCTTCGAAATTGATTATTCCTGCGTCCACCCTGTTGGCTTCAGGTTCCCAAAACAAATTCTTTAAGTTACAGACCGGGGCTTCACTTTTTGTGTGATTGCTATAGAAGTCTCAGACCCCTGTCTGAACAAATCAATTCTCGGCTTGACCATACGTTTTTGCTTGATGTTCTCAAGATAAGACATTTTATTCAACAGAAACTGGCAAGCAAAACACCTCTCTAGCCCCATTATAAAGATGAACTTCCCTACCTAGAAACTAAAACTAAGGATCTGTCTGTGTCAGAATGTCAGTAATTGAAACCCCGTCCTTCTGCCCAAAATGTCCTATCCTAACCCTAACACTATAAATAAAACAACAAAGGTTGCAAGGAAATGTCTTTAACTTGATGCTGGCAAAAAGTGTTCAAAACCAAAAGTATAAGACTAACTCCCACAAAAATGTTCTCCAAGGTAAAGACCCTTGGATCCAGAGGGTGATCCCCCTTGCCCTGGATTCTTAAACAGGATGGCAAAGAATGTCTCTTTAGCTAACAGTTCCTTTGTGTTTTCACTGGACTCACAAAGTTCTTGTTCAAGCAAACAGTTCTGTAATAGTCTTTCTGTACAATCTCATATAACTTTGCAGATCTCCTGGTATACTCCCCTGCCAGCAGTCTTTATACAATTTCAGCTGTCTGGTGTACCCGCCTGCCAGGACTTCTTTTTAGGGTTTCTCAGATTGTCTGGTATACTCCCCTGCCAGGAATCTTGATACAATTTCAGCTGCCTGGTTTACACGCCTGCCAGGACTTTTTATGTGTTTCACACTTCTTTGGTTATCCAGTTATTTGGTTATACCACAACTGCATATATAATGAAGTGCTTGGTATATCTGCCTGTAGTAACATTTACTCCAACTTCTCCCCACATTGGCATCTGATGCATCTATATTTGTTTAGGGTTTGCCTTTATACTTTTCTTTGCCTGCATTCAAACATTCTTCTTATTGGGTGTTGAATCTGTACTTTGCCTTGACTGCATTCAAGCAAACTTTGTGTGTTTTCTGCATTATCAATCTCATACCACTCAAACATTTTCTGGCGTGCTTGTCGGAATGCTCAGAGTCCATTGACTCACTGGTTCCTTCCAGCGTCTCTGATGCTGCTTATGCCACTGCAGTGTGGTTCCTTCACCCGCTTTCCAGTTGGGAGTGTGCAAACATTCTTCCAGCGTCCTGCACAGTTCACGGTCAAACGCCAGCTTTCCTTCTTGGCCCGAGCTGGAGAGCAATGTCGCGTTGAGCGGCCCAACCTCCAGAAGCTCCTGCACGGCTCTCAGTGTCTCCACAGCCCCTCTTGCTAACATGCAGCGTTTCTGCTACTGTCCCAGCGGTCTTCTCCATTTCGCCAGCTCTGTCAGTGTGCCTTGCGTTTGTGAGCCTCGGCATGGGTGGCAACATCTCCTCCTGCACTTCTCGACTCAATAGTGCAGTTGCCATCTTTAAATGTCCCACACACTGAAAACTTAGAAAAACAACTAGTCTGTATGTTGCACTTCAAGCACCTGTCACTTTGCACAAACTCCCTTGTCCTCCATATAAGGAACTCATGATGGCAACAGTAAAGACAGACACAAGTGATCACAGTTCAAGGGTGTTTATTAAACTGTATAAATGGATGAGGAAAAGACCTAATATGAACCTAAATCTAAGATGGGAGCAAGCTACAACCATCAGTCCTAGTGGCGTCTTGTCAAATATAAAAGGCCTATCCTAAAAAAAACGAATGCCAATTCTTACCGCTAAGTTACAAAAATAGTGTGGGTTTATGTTCACCAGAAAAGAAAGAAGTGTTCACAAAATGATAAGTCAGGCTGGTATAACCGGGGTCTTCCTTCCCCATATTTTCATCACAGGACAAGGTGGGACTCTCGGGCACAGCACACTCCTGGTCATCTTCAGCACGTGATTACAGTTAATTTCCAAAATATCAGGGCCTTCTGTGGCTAAGTCTCTTTTACACCAAGTCTCTTGCCTCAGAGGGTTTGATGTACTATAAACAACAAACAAAACGTTCCTTCCAGTAATCTTCCCATTGGGTGATTTCCTTTCACCCATGGATCCCCCTCAACCCGGATCCGATCCTTTTTGTAACGTTGGCTTCTCTCAGTCGGGTTCGCATTTGCCAGTTCACACAGTTCACTTATTCATAATACCTTGCGGGAATCACTTCTCTTAGCTTTTTCTAGCCTCCAGTTAGGCTTTCTCTCAAGCCCGCAGTCAGGCTTTCCACATTTATCACTTACACAGCGTTTTCCCTCATCCGGGAGCACATGCTTGTTTCACAATGTCACAGCTTTGGAAATGGGTTAAGGACTTTTGATTGTATAAAGGATATTGACTCAACCCTTGTATGACCACCTTAAGTCTGTATGCCGGCCTTTCGTACGGCCTCTTGTTACTATCTTATTCACAAGAAATGGGGACCGGCCAGAGCCTTTCGAATGGGCGCCCACGTGGCGCCGGACCACTCTGCAGCTGATCTATCCCTTGGTTTTAAAAGTTCAATAGTACACAAGTTCATTGTTCCTAATAAATTGCCATTTGCAACCTTCGCTCATCACCGTCTCTCGGTTCCCCCTCCGACTCACCGACTGTGTTGGTCTCCTCGTCGTTTCTTATCTCTGGAATCAAGGACGGTGCCACGGTAGCAAGCGTGCCACCCCACCAAAGTTAACAGTGCGGGAGGGTCCTGTGCACCGTTAGCATCTGTTACACCACACATCAGTTGTAGTTCCCGGTCTTATGATTCCTTTCACAAAGGTTTTGCTGGCTTAGGTCGAAAAGGGTAAGGGCACTTCCCTCCTTGTTGTCCTCTCCGGTCTCGCCACCTTCCTTCTCCGTTTGAACTGCCGTCCTGGAATAGCTGCCTCCTCGTGCGTTTGTCCTTGCTCAACGTGTACTCTTGTGTTCTGCCTTTTATCCCTGTGGGGAAAGGAAAGGGCCGTCAGGTGTGTGTAGTTATTGTCAATTGCCTGACTCTGCCTGACTATTGTGTTGGGACACGTCATGTAAACGGCTCTGGTGTTAGTACATTGTCTTTCACGGTGTAAGAAAGTGTTTGTGTCAGGAAATGGGGGTGGAGGTAGAGCTTCTAAGTATCCTACGGGGTAGGATTGGGAAAATGTGCCATAAGGAAGGGGGTACTGTGTCTCACCCGTTGGTATCCCACTTCCACTGCCTGAAGACCCCCATCCAGCTGATCCTCCCCCACTGGTCCACCCCAGGAACTGGATCTAATAGCGATGGCCGTGTCCTAGCCACCTGGATGACAGATCTGCAAGGATTAGCAGGTAAGATACCTTCAGGTTTCTCACATCCTCCTCATCTCAGTACCCGGGTGGTTATGAGAGTTGGAGTCCATGGTTGTCTTTTGACTTTTAACTCTCAGATGATTTTCCTCATGGATTTCACAAGGCACATCAGAAACAAAAGGTGTTAGGTGTGAGTTGTGGGTGTTTGGGTCAAAGGTGGGGGCTTGACTAGAATGAAAATAGGCCATTAAGAACTCAGGTTTTAGAGGGTCTTCCTCATGGGAAAGGGGGAAATAGTGTGACTCACCCAATGAAGTCATACCATCTCCCCCGTAGTTGTCTCCTCCCATGTGATCCTCCCTCATATAACTGCCCTTGGGGTCAGGATCAGGAAGCGGCTGCCATCCCCTGACCACATAGGAGGAGGTCACCACTGGGAAATCCGTGATGAATTAATTGGGTTCATCACACTTGTGAGGAACTCATGGTGGCAACAAGTAACACAGACACAAGTGATCACAGTTCAAGGGTGTTTATTGAACAATTAAGGCTGTATGCAGGTTGGACAAACGCCTATTCTAAACCTAAATCTAGGATGGGAGCAAGTGTCGACCATCAAATGAAAAATAAGGCAGTCCTAGTGGCGTTGTGTCAAAATAAAAAACTTTTCTCCCCTGAACATTTCTGACTTGGCCCCCGCCCACCCCCTACTTACCTTGCAGCAGCACACTTCGCTGTGTGCTGCCGACTCGCTGTGTCTCTGCAACGCCTGATCCCTTTCACTTCCGTGATCTGGAAACGGCGCCGCAGGGTCCTTTCTTTCTTTTTTTTGTTTTACTTTTTTGGTATCGGCTGCGGGGGACACACCCACAGCCCCTGCTCACAATATAGTGAACAAGGGTGCGGGGGCCACCCCTGCAGCCTTTAGCACCAAAGGGGGGATTTGGTCAAACCTTTTGG
This sequence comes from Ambystoma mexicanum, assembly GCF_040938575.1. Lineage (NCBI taxonomy): Eukaryota > Metazoa > Chordata > Amphibia > Caudata > Ambystomatidae > Ambystoma > Ambystoma mexicanum. The sequence continues at coordinate 610,532,172 of NC_090936.1, read as the reverse complement.
CCGTTTGGAATTTTCGAATGGCCAACATTCTGCCAAATCTCCCATTAGGCCTTTTATTCAAGGCCTTTTTCAACATTTCCACAACTAATACAAAAAGGGGTGTGAGATAGTTCTCAAGAAAAGAAAGAAGTGTTCTCAAATAATGTGTCAGGTTGCGGTAGCTTGGGTCTCCCTTCCCCACGTTTTGGACACGGGGTAAAATGGGAGCTCGGAGCACAGTATAGTCTCAGGCTTTCCAGCACGAGGCGACAGTTCTAATGGCAGCGCTCAGTATACTCTCTCTCTCAAGCTTTCAGCTATCAGGGCCATCGATGGTCAAGTCTCGTTTCACTTGAAAGTCTCTTGCCTTCGAAGACCTGACGGGTTTAAATTACAAAACAAAAGGTCCTTTAACAATGAAACGTTTGTTTCCAATGCTCGCTGGGTGATGGGTTCACCGTTGGGTCCCTTTCTTCTGGGCGCTGACCCTTCTCAATGGTTTATCACAGTTCACGTAGGGGGATGGCTTCACCCTTGGGTCCCCCTCTTCTGGGCGCTGACCCTTCTTGTATCGTATTCCATAAATCTTAATGGGCCTCATTCTGACCCTGCCAGTCCGAAAACAAGGGTGCCGGTAAGCTTAAAGGCACCCTTGTTTCTGGACCAGCATATTACAGGTCTGCCTGCCGGAGCCGCCGTGCCCAACAGGTCTGACCCTGCCGGGCACATCAGCCACAGTAGGCAGACCCGTCACGGAAGCACTGGCACCGTTAACAAGCGTGCCGGTGCTTCCATGTACCCATTCCCATTGAGTCCTATTGGACTCAATGGGAATGGGGAACAACATTTTACTGGCACCTGGCTCCTGGTCTGCTGGGACTTGTAATGTCCCTGTGGCACCAGAAAGCTAGGTGCCGGTAACTTTTATGAGTCCAGCGGCAACCCGCCAGTAGCGCCGGCAGGGTTAGCGCCGGACTCCTAATGAGGCCCAATGTCTTTTTAAACAGTTCCAAACACACTGTTTCTTGGTAATTTAGACTTTGCCCCTCTTGGGATTCGCTTCCCTTGTTTCTTCTCACTGCGGAATTCACTTCCCTTTCTTTCACTTAGTTTGTAGATCAAAGTCTTTTGATTGTACAGGGATTTTGCTTGACCATCAGTATGACCACTTTGACCTGTTCGGCTGGCTCTCCTATTACCTTCTGGTATCTGTAGTTTCTCTCATATGGGGCTCGACCAGAGTCTCTCGGGTTAGCACCCAGATGGTACCAGTTTCCCTATGCAGCTGGTCGGCCCTTTAATACTTATAACCGTTCTTTACACAGTTCATTGAACTTGGTTCAAATTTGCCCCTTTTCGATTCTTACTCAACACAGCCCGGTTCTTATCGTTTTCCCTTTCGACTCACCAGCTGTGATGAGCCGCTTGGCTTTTCATCTTCATTGGAGTCAAGGCCAGTACCACTATCGCTGTAGCTTCCCTCGCTCCTGCTTATCGGCATAGGCTTGCCCCGTGTACTGTTGACATCTGCTGCAAGACACTTGTGCTATTGTTTGTGGTCTTAGGCTCTCTTCCACAAAGGTTACACAGGTCTCGGACGAAAAGGGCAAGGTCACTTCTCTCCTCGCCACCCTCTTGATTCCTGCTGCCTTTCTCCTTCGTTTGAACTGCTGCGCCTAATTAGCCATCTCGTCGTGCTGTCTGCTGTGCTCGTACTGTGCTCTCTGGCTCCACCTTTTATCCTTGTGGGGAAGGAAAAGGGCCGCCAGGTGTGTGCGATTCTGATCAATTGCTTGACTTTGCCTGATCCTTGTATTGGGACATGTTAGGTAAACGGCTCTGGTGTTAGTCCGTTGTCCTTTGTGTTGTGTAAAATTGTTTGTGTTGGAAAAGGGGGGAGGGCAGAGGTTTAGAATGTCCTACGTGAGCGGAAGGGTAAATGGTGTCAAAAGAAGGGGGATACCGCATCTCACGTGTCGGTGTCCCTCTCCAACTCCCCGAGGACCCCCCATCCAGGTGATCCTCCCTCACTGGTCCACCCCCAGGAACTGGATCCAGAAGTGATGGCCCTGTCCTGGCCACTTGTATGACAGATCCCCGGGGATTAGCTAGGGAGACACCTTCAGGTTTCTCACACACTACATACCCAACAATCACTGATTTATCAGTTCATTTCAGAGGCAGTTATATATTCCAGTTTCAAGTATGAGTTTCTCTCCAGTGAGTGCGATAGCTTAGCACCCTCCAAATTCCACAAGAAAGAGGCAAGTAATCCCTATCACTATGGTGACCTATTCAATCCGAGTAACACCAAAGCTCTTGTTTGTAACCTCTTTCTCCACCTCCCCCTTCAGGTTCGCTATCCTGATGGTGACACAGATCCTTACCCGTTCTTGACTCAGGTTTACTGGGAGAGCGTGCAGGTAACCTACAAGTACAGTTGTGCTAAGGCTTGCAGCGACAGAGGAAGAATGTCCTAATAGGTCTGACTGTATTTGTTTTCCCTATCGTAATGCAGTAAAGGTGGCCCATAAGTGATGGGATCGTATGTCTCGAACTGTTCATAGGGTATCTTGTCATAAACCCAGTGCTGACCCCCTAAAGGGCCGATTACCCAGCAAGACAGGTTGTGCAATCTATTATAGTGCAGTTGTGTCAAACAAGGTTTTTGCAGATATGACAATGATTGCCAATGTTACCTCGATAGAGATTAATATTGTCCGGCTGTTTACATTCCTATCTAAAGTATTCTGTTATCGCAATGAAATCTATATTACCTGTGCGAATTGCACACTTTGCTGTGTCCTCAGAAGGAGTTTGTGTGCCTGCAGTTCTCTTCTCCGCCTCACTTCTACAGGCTGGCAGAAATTCCCAGAAGAGCGATCCTGGGGACTGCTGGGGACTGCTAGAATGGGTACTGTTTTAGTGTGTGTGCTAAGGCATTTGTCACAATCCCAGTAACATTGATGTATTGACCATATAGCTAATACATGCTTATTTTGGTAAGTGTTGGGTAATGCATCATGTGGAAATGACTTGATATATTTAGCATCTAGGGCTGCGCAAATACAATCTTCTGTGGGAATGTGATATATGTAATGTTTATGAGGAAAAACAACCTCAACACTCCCATCACTACAATCTTTTTCTATCTGTTGGTGAGTGCATTTATATGTGGTTCTTTCCCATTATTGTGCCGCTAACAATTCTATAAAAGCTTGGAGTCTTCTAAATTGTCCCAATAAATCTTCTGGCGGTTGCTGCTCTTCAGCCTCCATCTATTTCCTACTCCTAAGGTTATAATGGGAAGTGCCGGTTTAGTCCTTATTTTTCCAGAGTTCTGGGACAAGTCTGTAAGGACGCTGCTGGTGGTGGTGAGAGGGCAGGGAACTCCTTCTGCATCTTCAGATGCGACGCATGGATCCCTTTGGTAATCCCATAACACTTCACGGCAGTGTATGATCTCAGGAGTACCACAAACGGTCCATTCCAGCGTGGCTCTAGCACTGATTTTCTGGTGTGTAACTTGACGTACACAATATCACTGGGCTGAATATCATGGTCTGGTTGCTCTAGGAAAGTGGCAGAAACCTGTGAATGAAGAGACTGGAGGGCAGAGGTCAAGAAATACAAATTACGAAACTGTATATTTTGGATCTCATCCAGTATAGGGTATCTTCAAATTGCGCTTGATTCTTATTTTTGTGAAGTCATTTATATTTGTTCTCTCAACTTTGGCCGTTAGCCACTGTGCCCTGAGACCCAAATAAACGACACAAAGATGTTGGTGTTGTCACGCAGGTCTCCGCTCGTGTACTACCAAGAGTGCGTGCACAAGCACTTTTATTGACGGTGCGTGCTGACGTACCACTGCATTAAAGGGCAAGCAATAAAACTCATCCTTTTTCATAACCAAACATTTTTTATACACATAACTTAATATTCTTAAACATAACAACCTTACAATTGAAATGTCACTCATGAAACTTGTAACGTGGAACAGGCGCTCATCTCCTCACCCATCGACCACATAGCCTTGCAGATGCGCAGGGCGACAGCAATGCTCTCTCATGGGATATCTTCTCTCACTGTCTTCTTTGGGAGCCGCAGGTTCCTGATGGCACCTCTCACCTTGGGTACCTATGGTACTCTTCTCTTTTCATGGTCAGGTGCTCGTCCTCTTCGTACTCACTCTCCGCACTCTTTCTTGTGATGGCAGGGGAGGCGTTCCATGCAGGGTTATCATCATCTCCGCTTGCTGGCGATCCCGCCAACATCTTAAAGAAGGAGAAATTTCGCCTCACTGTCTCATGACCATCTGACACAGTCACCATCGGTCCTTTCATGTCCACAATGTGAAATGGTATAGGTGGGTAGGTGAGTGACAAGTTCCCACCAAGCTGCCGTAAGCGCGCTAGTACAGCATCGCCCATGGACAACGGGTAGTTCCGTAAACCTCTTCTCACGTTTTCCTCTTCGTTCACTCTCGCCCTCTCTTCCTCAACTAGTTGATCATCAATGACACATGTACTACAATTCTCATTGTTTGGGAGGAATCCTTGGGGAAATCTCTGAAATAAAGCCTCTGCCGGGGGCACACCAGTAGATGAGAGGGGGAGGGGTGCGATATTCTAACAGAAACTGGTATGGCACCCTCTTCAGACATGTCCCCTTGCCCATGCAGAATCCTGAAGACTTTATTGGGAGTTTGAATGAGTCTTTCAGCCTCCCCATTCGCTCTTGGCCACACAGGAGTGACCTTCGGGTGACGGGCCCCACAGGATTGCAGAAATTCTGAGAACCCCTCACTCTGGAATGGAAGACCATTGTACGAGCATTCTTCTCTTCACTGGAATAACATCAGAAAGTGCTGTGGACTTGATGAATTTGACCTATGGGTAACAGGAACATTGGTCCACCATCACTAGGAAATGATTGTCTCTGCATGTGGACTTAAAGTCCAGGTGGATGCTCTCCCACGGTTCCTGGCTCCTTGCCATAAACTCAATTGGTGGTTCTCTCTATTTTGGGTCTGTTGCTTGCCACCAAATGCACGCCTTCACAAAAGTGTTCACACGTGCCCCTAGACCAGGAAGCCACACTTTTGGACAGAATCGCACCTTCATCTTCGCCGTTCCTTGGTGTCCATTGTGCGCCAACTCCAATGCCCTTGGAGTCTGAGCCACAGGGACCACCATTCTCAGTCCTTGAAGCAGTAGGCCATCCTCCATAACGGTAAGTTCTCCCTTTATGCACCACAGTTGTTCCAGAACCGCCCTTGCACCATTTGTTCAGTTGTGTAGGTCTGCTAGTACCCCCTTGCATTCTCCTCTTGACATTGCCTCCCTCATGATCTGAAAGCATTCATCCCCTTCAAATGCAGTCGTAATCTCCTCCAGGGACTTGGAATTAGGGATAGAGTTTTCCGAGACCAGACAAATACATTGTTCAGCGTCTACCTCTTCATCTGACGGTCTTGTGAGGCCAGTAGGTGGGTGTCTGAACAGGTAATCACTGCATTATCGCTCTCTGGGCGGTATACTAGGGCGAGGATGTACTCCTGTAATGCAAGTATCTACTTTTCAATGTGAGTGGTGGGCTTTGAGGACGTTCCTGCTAGGATGGGAAGGAGGGGTTTGTGATCTGTTACAACAGTGACAGGTTTGCCATAAATGTACAAATGGAAATGCTGGCCTCCCCACAGTACTGCCAGGTCCTCTCATTCAATTTGCGAGTACTGCTGCTCTGTACTCGACAGTGCCCTGCTCGCAAATGTCACTGGCTCTACCTCGCCTTTCACATTACACTGTGTGAGGATTGCTCCCAGGCCAACAGGGCCTGCATCCACGACCAGTTCCATACTCAGGCTTGGGTTGAATAACGCCATCTCACAATCAGCTGTGAGTGCCACCTTAATGTTGTCGAATGCAGCCTGTTCTGTTTATGTCCACTGTCAGGAGCAGTCTTTTCTGGTGAGACATTGTAGGGGCTCCGACATTGATGCCAGGTCCTTAATGAAATGGCTGTAGTAGGTGACCAAACCTAGAAAAGTGCGAATCTCAGAGACAGTTTCAGGTGCTTTTGCATCTTTGATATCAGCAACCTTTGCAGGATCTGCTGACATCCCTCCTTTCTGGAAGATGAATCCAAAAAAATCAATCTTTCTTTGTAGGAACTCGCAGTTCTCCTCTTGAAGAGTTAGACCCAGAGACCTTACCCTTTCCAGGACTCTCTCCAATCACTCCAGATGTTCAGTGCTTGAGCGGGCAAACTTTAGGATATCATCACTGATGTTAAGAACTCCCTGAATGCCTGCTAGTGCCCCTCTGATAGTGCTATGGAACAACCCTGCTGCAGAGGAGATGCCAAAGTTCAGGCAGTTGTACCTGTAGAGTCCCATATGGGTAGTAAATGTTGTAATTAACGAGAGTCCTGATGCAGTGCTAGCTGGTGATAGCCTGCACTTAGGTCTAGTTTTGAAAAGAACACAGCCCCCTGTAGGTTAGCCACAATATCGTCTATTGTGGGGGTAACAAATCTCTCTCTTTTGATTGCCTTATTATGAAGGCGCATGTCGACACAAATACAAACCAACTCAGGCTGTTTTGGTGTTCGAGCAACATTTGGGGACACCCCCTGGGTGGGGCCCTCGATTGGCTTGATTATGTCCAGCTGAACCAGTTTGTCTAGCTCTTGCTTCACTTTCTCCCTTAGGTGGAAGGGGACACGTCGGTGCTTGAGGGCCACTGGTTGAACAGTGTCATCTATATGCAGGCGAACTGACTCGCCTCTCATCTTGCCTATTCCTGAAAACACGTCTTTAAACCTCCCCAGCAGCGACTGCACATCCTCGACATACACCCCAAAGAAAATGTTCACGATTTGTAGTGCTTCTGCAGCGGCACAGTCAAGTAGCATGTCCGCACTCACGTTCCTCATGAAGAACCTTGCTTTGAACCTGACGCCTTCATGCTCGACTGACACTACGAAGTCTCCAAGCGGCAAAGGGGCCGTTCCTCCAAACACATATGAATGCGTACATGTGTACTGTTCAGTTGGGGAGGATCCTGTATCGCTTCATAGTGGGAGGCGGCCATCACAGTCACTGGCGCCCCTGTGTCAGTCAGTACTAGGGTGTCTGTGCCATGTAACCGCACCACACAACTTGGCTGGCGTTTCTACTTCCTGCCTACCTCTAGGAGGCTGGAGATGAAGAAAACGTCTTCCTCATCTCGGGGCAATTGTTCCGCCTCTTGTGCTTCCGCTCCACTTGTGCAACTTTTATGTCCGCTTCTGAAATGGTTGCTACAGCCTTTCTTTTCCCCTGGAGTGAGTGGCTCGAGCTGGGGCACGCCAAAGCCTGGTGAAATGGTTTACAACCCCATATCTGCCACAGGTGTGGCATTTCACCGGACAATCCCCTAAGTGAGGCAAGTCATACCCGCATTGGGGGCACATTGAGGGTTGTTCCCCTTGTGAGTCTCTCCTGGTCTACGGTGGCTTCTTGCTAGACTTGTTGGTCGCCTGTTTGCTGATGACACTTGCCTCTTTCAGTTTGACTGCTATCATTGCAGCATCCATTTTCAACGCTCTGATGTTGGCTAATTTGTGTGACCTGCCAACTTAGAGAATACGAGCTAAGATGATGCCAGGTTCTCACAGGATCTGCCTCCTCATTGTCCCCGAGGCACAACCCTGGATGAGTTGCTGGCAGGCCTCCTCCTCCTCGTTGGTTAAAGCATGTGTGAACACAAGCTGTCACAGTCTCCCATGAAAACTGTCCAAACTCTCACGTTTCTTTCTGCTTCGCTGGCCTCATGACAAACCTTTCGTAGTCGATGTTGACGATCGGGTTCAAGTACTCGCCCAACACCCCCGTGACAGCTGCATAACAATTATCTACAGGTGTGAGGGTCTTAAACACTCTAGGAATGGCTGGGCCCACTGAGTACAGTATGGTGGACTTCTTAGCGTGATTCCTCAGTTCCCCAGTGACGTTGAAATACATGGTGAGCCGTTCCAACCACAGGTTCCAGCGCGGTCCTAGACTCGCCGGGGACCCACTGATGTCAAACTCTGTGAGGGGGCAAGGGATCCCTGTTGACGGGGAAGCCAACCAACATCCGGGGCCCCACCATTTCCTTGGTCATGATCCATGATACTGCCACTGCAGCTGAGGGTCACTTGAGCTTCATACCAGCCAAACGCAGAATGTGGGGCACAGGTGCCACAGGACACTGACCAGGCGCACAAGCACTCCTACAGGAGCCGCAGCCTCTAAATAGCCCTTAGGTCTAGGCAGGGTCTTTGCCCTTTTTTTCTTTTATCCAACCTACGTGGATGTGGTCCGGAAGATTCCAAAAATGTGGGCTCGTACCCCAACCATCCAGGTCACTTAATATTGTCAAAAGAGCCAAATGGGGCTTCAGGAGACTTACTGCTGCCCCTGCGGCATGACTGCTCTCTTACCGACTTTGGTCTGCCATCTCACGGTTTTGCAGGGGGGCACGCTCTGTACAGGAGCCCAATGAGTTGGATTAATCAGGCAGACAATGCTGCTAGGCGTGCGGTGCATCGCACGCAGGCACTTCACCACTTTGTCACCATTGTTGGTGGTAAACCACTATGCCCTGAGCCCCAAATAAACGACACAGAGATGTAGGTGTTGTCACTCGGTTCTCCATTCTTGCAATGCCAAGTGTGCGTCGCACAAGCCCTTTTATTGAGGCTGCGCGCTGATGCACTCGCACACCGCTACCTTTAAGGGCCAGCCATAACATCATGTAGTTGTCTTTCTAATAACCCATTTTAATTTTGTATGTAAATCTGGGTACCTTTTTATCCACTAACATTTGGATAAATAAAATAGAATGTTTGCATTATTTTATTCTCAATGTGGGCATCAATACGTGTTTGCGCACATTTTGTTCTTAATATAAAACTTGTTTGGTTGACTCTTTCTCAGTAATATTACTACGTGTTCATTTATTTATTGATACATTTAAAATAAAGTTTTATTTATTTTGTGTATTGATTTATTTAATTATGATGTATGCCATGTAAGTTCTTTTGATACTATGTACCTGAGTTCCACGTTGACATAAGCCTGGAAGTGTTTTAATACGGGGGAAGAGGCATGCAGGAAACAAGTGACAATGATGACATGTAGGACAGTAATGGCAGTAATGACAATGTCAGAAATTAGGAGGCCAACGGAATGTGAGGTGGAAAAACTTTGGCCACAAGCTTTATTGTAATACAAGCCATGGTGCAAAAGAAAACCAACCATAAACAACATCATAAGAAAATAACACAAATATATTTTGGGACAGAGGGATCAGGTGAGCCCCCCATGTTGGGTCAACTCGAGGCTGATCCCTGCCGCCCTTCAACACAAAGTTTGTGACGTTTGGTGGACCCAGCATGTGAGCTGTGTCTGGTGTATTTGGTGGACCCAGCGTGTGAGCTGTGTCTGTTCTCTCTTCCTTGACTTTCCAGTTGACCTTCCTCTGCATTCTTTTTGTCTTTGCCATGCAAGGTGGAGAGGTATGTGCCTTTCATCAACCTTTGAGCGCTGTTGTGCACTTTGAGGCATGTCCATACCTTCTTAGCGCTCTGGTGTCCCACTTGTGATGTGGCCCCCTGAGGGGCATTAGTAATATTGTATCCTCAGAGGTGGATTCTGGAGCATTGGCTTGCCTTCACTTGTCTTCAGTTTGGGGGCATTGTCCTTCCCTTGTGGTGCGGCTTGTGAGCCTGTTCCACTGTGTTTAGGCATTCTTTTTAGCTCACTCTGATCCACTTGTGATATGGCCCCTGGTGAGGCGCTATTATTTTTCATCCTCAGAGGTGGGTTTCTTGAGCTTCCACTTGCAGCCAACCTGATTTGGGTTTGGGCCTTGTGCCCTTCCATGCCCTCGGGGTGAAGGAGGGGGCATACTGCCTTTTCCCCCATTGCCAAGTGCCCTTCTTTCACTTTCAAGGCATCTTTTCGGTGTTCCCTTTGCTCATGATCCACTTGTGTTTGGACCCCCTTGTGCGGTGCTATTGAATTGTTTAAATCGTTGCCTAGTCTATTTGTGAAACTCTGGCTATTTTTGAGATTCTACATGACCCCTACTAGTGTGGTTCATCATGACTTTTGAGGGGTGGGAGGGAGGTATTATTTTATGGCTGCAAGATCTGGAATCCTGCTAGGTGCCTGTTAGAGGAGAGGCACGAAATGAGAGGGACTACCTTGCCCTCTGTGGTTATAGGCCACTTTTGGCCTGAGGGCAAGGTAGCCCCTCATTGAACATCAAAGGCCCATTGTCTCCATGTCTGTCAGGATGGGAGGGGGGCTTTGATGTGAGGTGTCAGGAGCAGGGACTACATGCTGTCACCTGCCCCTGCCGCCTCTCTTCCATGGTGGGCCCCAGAAGTCTGGGTCCCCATTGTAGAGGGGAACTGGCGGCCCGCCCTTGCATCTGCATGCAAAATGGGGCAAGCACCTAAAAGGTGCTGCCCCAACCGGACCCACAACATCCCCACCTCCCAGCTTATGCCCTCGGGCCTCCCATGCAGGAGGGCACATGTTTATAAGCCTGTTTATAAGCCTGGAAGTGTTTTAGCACGGGGGAAGAGGCATGCAAGAGACAAGTGACAATGGTGACAAGTATGACAGTAAACGGGATGTGAGGTGGAAAAACTTTGGCCACAAACTTTATTGTAATACAAGCCATGGTGCAAAAGAAAATCAGGTATCCACGGATAGAACCAGGATACGGGATCTAATACCCGAATCTTCCCTTAATCATCACCATACCACATATTGATTCAGGTTAATTCTATTCAAATATTGCTTTGTCTTTGAAGATCAATCAATATTTTAGTGGTCCTGTTGTCCTTTTCCTTAAAATATCTTCTAAAAGAAGATTTTTTGTTGTTTTCCAAGTGAATATCAACTGTATTTGGTTTCCATGCAATGCAACTAGTTTTAAAAGTAATGTTTTGTGGCTGGAAAAAATAGGTCAAGAAACAAAGTTCACGTAATGTTTCCTGAATCACTTTCCCTAGGAACTCAGAGATATTATGTCTTCTCCTTATGTTCCCAAAGAATCCACTTCTGAAAGCACGACATTGGAGAAGAAAAATATCCATATCCATGCGTGTGTTGATCTAGGACCATTGCACATGGGATAATCCACCATGTGTGGGTTGATCTAGGACCATTGCACATGGGATAATCCATCTTTAAAGGGTAAGACAGAGAGGATATGATGGTATCCCATTTATAGGGAACCATGAGAACCATTGTTGTATCAGCCTTCTAATATAGATTCTCTCTGTCTCTCCCTCTCTACCTCATGTCCTGCTCTCTCCTCAGTACAGGGTGGGCCTCCTATTGACAACCTAGATTCATCTCAACACAAAAGGAATAAGATCACACACCACTAAATGTTGATCTGCATTAGCCCTGATGAAAGTGTCTCAGATTCTGTTTGCTCTGTAGTGTTTAGTTCACCAACCCACTCCTCACCTGAATCTGTATGGAGGTCGGATGGATCGTCTGTGTGGAAGTCTGAAGAGTAATCTGATGAAATCACCTTTCTTCTCTGTCTCCAGGTATCACTAGGCTTCTTCTTTTCTGTTTTTCCCCTTTGTTTGGAGAGATGAGGATGAGCTCTACCGGAGGCCACTTTGCCAATAAGGCTACTTGCCTGGCAGCGGGGACCCCAGGGAGACCACCACAGACCAGGGAAAAGCCTTGCCGAAAAACCCTGGCAGGTTGTTATAGAGATGTTCCTGACGTGGACTTCTGATCCCAGCATGCAATGCTGTAAAGGTGGAGCTGTAGTACTTTCCAAAGCGGGTGTCCAAGTACTGGTTCAAACAGCAATGAAGCAAAACAGGTACGTATGATGGAAGGTACGGTAAACTGTATCGAAGGATAACCCGTTCGGGAACGGGTAATCTTACTGAGGCTGCAGGACTCCAAGCACGAAGTTGGGAAAGAGGTGTGGCAGAGGAGAGAGAGCACTGAGAGGGACAGGAAGCAAGCGGGAAGGCAACCGGAGTATAGGTGCAGGCAAAGCTGAAAGAGGACAAACCGCCTGAGAGCGGGAAGGAAAACATACAAACCGGACCATTGAAAGTCGCTTGCCGAAACACTGGAAGTTGCAACGCAAGCGCGTTAGCTACTTCTGGGTTAATAAAGGCGGAAAAGGCTAGAACTCACATAGCGTTGCTGACGGGAGCATTAGTCCTTTCTCCATTTCTTCCACCTTCCCCATAGCTTCCATGGCCGGCGAACCATGACAAAGTGGTTCAAATAATTATTTTCCACTGAAACTGGTAGGCTTTTTTCTTTGTGCCCTGACACTTGGAAACGGACAGATAAGGTCCACAAGTCAGGCACTAATTAATCCCTTCCCCTAAAACTACAAGGAGGGACCATGTATCAACTCTGAGGAATGGAGCCTAAACAAGATATATATCTCTGGACCCCAAAGAATAGGAGTTTTTTTTTCATCTACCTTGGTCCAGTTACTCCAGTTTTCCTATTTTTTAAGTATTCTGTGTATAGGGATACACGTGAACTTTGTTTCTTGACCTATTTTTTCCAGCCAAGAAACATTACTTTTAAAACTAGTTGCATTCCATGGAAACCAAATAATGTTGATATTCACTTGGAAAACAAAAAGAAATCTTCTGTTAGAAGATATTTTAAGGAAAAGGACAACAGGAACACTAAAATACTGATTGATCTTCAAAGACAAAGCAATATTTGAATAGAATTAACCTGAATCAATATGTGGTATGCCAAAGAAAACCAACCATAAACAACATCATAAGAAAATAACACAAATATATTTTGGGACAGAAGGATCAGGTGAGCCGGGGCCCTACTCCCACGTAGGGCCAATTCGAGGCTGATCCCTGCCGCCAGCCTGAGGGGGTGCTAACTGGCGGCCCCTCAGGTCCCTCCAAAATAGGTGACAAAACTAAGAACAGCCCCTGGCTGCAAGGGTCCAGAAGATATTGCTGGTGAAGATGTCCATGCCCTCTATGGACAGGTGTAGCCCGTCGCTGCAAAACAGGGCCTGATTGTGCACTGTGATCCCGTGCTTTATGAATTTCAGACCTGAGAATAAGCAAAAATTGGCCACTGATTTAATTTGTGCCTGGATATTTCAATGGCTTTATTGGACTCTGCGCCTTGCCTATGCTGGCGTGGGATGATTTTGAACATCAAGACTTCTGTTCGTAGTCTTAATATGTGTGCAATGGATCTGAGGGAGGTGCAGATTTCCACCAGGAGGGGCTCCCTGCCCAGTTGGGGCAAATCATTGCCCCCGAGATGGATGATAAGGAAATCGGGGGGAGGGGAGGAGGCCCCCAGCAGGCCGGCCAGTTTGAAATGGAGGCCCCCCCAGCGCATGCCTCTTTTGCCCCATCAATAAGTAATGGTGTCCTGAAAATGCATGCCTTCCTGGGTTTCCTCAAGCCAACTGCTGGCCCTGGTGATAAATGAATGACCCACAATCCATGCAGTTTTGGAGGGGGTTACCTGTGAGCAAAAGATGGGACAAAAGAGGGGAGGGGAGGAGGGAGGACACTGTTAGATCAGGTATTTCCTAATATATCTTTTATATGCTCCAGATTTCCAGCCTCCTATCCCCCTTTATAGTTTTTTTCTTGCAACCCCCCCATTCAAGTTGATGTTGCTGCTCCTATCCTAAAAGAGTGGGACCCAAATTTAGTTGGGTTCCATCCTATTGCCATTAAGGTCTTTTTGAGCACAGACCTCAATTGAAACCTGCTGAGGGCGGTCCCATTTTTGTGTGTAAAAAGTTGGCCGCCCAGGCCGGGGTGTTTGCTAAGAAAAGCTCTGGTGTTGCAGATGAGGCAGTACTCTTTCTCTTCTATGCACTAAAGATTAATAATCCTCCCTTTGCCCATTTGGTCAGTTTTGGATCTGTTGAGTTGTACTGCCATTGACTCCTTACCCAGGTGGATGCCGCCTACACCCAGCCCTTCCTCAGAACCTGTGTTCTTGGATGCAAATTCGCTGATCCTGAAGGCCCCAAAGTAATTGAGCGTAAAGGCTGCCTTAAATAAGGTAGTTTCATATGATTTATTGCATACTTTAGGCAGGGTATCTAATAGGGTTTTTAATTTAGCAAAATTAAGAGGGCGCCTAGTATTTCTTTTTATTCCCTCCAGTTTGTACCCCCCTTTTGGGCACATACCTAGTTAATGCGCCGTATGTGGGATTGGTGGCCCCCGCCAATCTAGTGTAGTAGGATACTGATACCAAATGGGAGGAAGCCAATGCCTTTGTTTTGTTCTGCTTGAAGGCCCATTCCATGAAGTCATTGACATGGCTCTCTTGGATGTCTCTGATGTTGGTGACTTTTGTAATGTTGCCAAAATCTGTCAAGCACTTATTGTACATTTTAGCCGTTTTTTGGGCCAGTGCCTTTTTGGCCAAGTCCCCTAAGATCGCCTTGGGCTAACCTGTTGATGTGTGGAGCCGGGATTTAGTCCCCTCGTTACTTTTGTCTTGGGGGCGGGTGGGAGCAGGGGTGCTCATGGGAGAGCCTTGTTTGCAGGAATGGAGTGGTCTGTCTTGTTTTGTTCCAAGATAGCCCAAACCTCCTCTTGAACAGCTGTCATCTTTGCTTCTTCCTGTGGGTTTAGCGCCCTGAAAGTGGAGAACTGAAAACGGGACAGTGCGTCAGCGGCCTTGTTTTCTTTGCCTGCAATGTGCCGTCCAATTATTACAATGTTGGGCTTCAGATTAACTTTTGTAATTTCTCTTAACACTTTCAATACCAGAGAGCAAGATGCAGCACCTTTGTTCAACACGTGTACCACTGCCATATTGTCTGACCATGTGACCAGCTCTGTATTACTCAGAATGTCCCCCCTAAGTAGAGTGCCATCCATATGGGAAATATCTCTAGAAAGGTGATGTTTCTGGTCCAACCCCACTCATGCCAACAGCGAGGCCAGTGGCCAGCGCACCACTTGTTTCCAAAACATATCCCAAATGTTTTGCTACCTGCCGCGTCAGTGAACAGGGCCCTTTTTCCTGCGTCATTTATGGGCTTGCGCCATATAACTTTCCCATTGATGTAGCTAAGGAATGACTCCCATATTGCTAGGTCTTGTGCTATCTCTTTGCCCAATCTGATGTGGTAATGTTGCTTGGTTACCCCCCTCATTCTTAGCTCTAGGCCTCTGTGGAATACCCGGCCCTGGGACATGATTCTGTTTGCAAAATTGAGCTTCCCTGCAAGGGACTGCATTTCTCTCTGGTTTGCCTTGTCCTTGCCTGTCATCATCTTTATTGCTTTAAGCAGGTCCTCTATTTTATCTTTGGGTATGCGGCATGCTCCCTTGGAAGAGTCAATCTCAATCCCAAGGAATGAAAGGGTGGTGGTAAGCCCCACTGTCTTCTCTGATGCTAGTGGGACACCTAAAGCCTGCATGATTTCGCAACATTTTTGGATGGATGAGCGGCATAATGGGGACCCTTCTGGGCCAGTAAAGAAGAAATCCTCCAAGTAATGCACTATTCTTGCTCTGGGCATGGCTTGCTGGTGTGTCCATTGTAAAAATGAACTGAATTGTTCGAAATAAGTGCACACAATGGCGCAGCCCCTGGGGAGGCATTTGTCAAATTAGAATGTATTCTCAAAGTGGAAGCAGAGCCACTGGTATGAGCTCTCATGGACTGGCAACAGACTAAATGCTGACTTGATGTCTGCTTTTGCCATGAGAGCTTGGCTCCCTGACAATCTCATTAAATTCACGGCATCTTGGAAACTGCTGTAGGAAACAGCTGCCTCTGTGGCAGGGATGCCATTGTTGAAAGAGCTCACTGGCAGGTAGGATAGGTGGTGGATCACCCTGAACTCCCCCTGTACTTTTTTGGGCACTAAGCCCAGGGGGAGCATACAAAATCTGTGAATGGGGGGCTGGAGAAAGGTCCCTCTATCCTGCCCGGGTTTAGTTATTTTTCCCTTGATTATTGAGGTAAGTGAGGAGGCAGATTTTAGGTTTTTGGGGATGTGGTGGGATCCTTGTCCCAGGAATGGGATTCGAAATCCCTCTCTAAAACCCTGACCCAAATAATTCCTTGCTGTTAAGTCAGGGTAGTCTTGTAGTATTTGCAAGAGTTTGTCTACTTTCAGTGGTGAGGTCCCTATTTTAAATTTAGTGGCTGTTTTTGGCTTCAGTGACTTTAGGACTAGGCCTGAAAGGGGGGGTTTGGTGCAATTTCCGCTGCTTGGTCCTCCACCACATGTAATGCATTGGTGTTTGTACCTGTACTCTTCTCCCCTTTTGCATGTCTGTTTGTCAAAATACCTACAGGTTGCTGTGGTGTTGTCCGTATTACCGCACCTGTGTTGCGGGTGTTTTGTTGCCCCCGGGTTTGCCATCTGATGTTCTGCCCCCCTGGGGCAGGCCTCCAAAAGGGGGGCTTGGGTTTATTGGCAGGAGGACTATCTCTCTGGTACCTGCGCTGGTTGTGCTGCCTATTGTTACCCCTCCTGTTATTTTGATACTCGTGCTCTTTATTGTTCTGTGTATTGCGAGCTGAGTTTTCTTTTAAAACATGAAACATACAGTTTGGGGTCTTCTTCCTCCCACCACAGGTCAGGGAATCCTTGCATTTCTTTCCTGCGATTCCCTGTCATAATTCAGCCATGATTCTCCCCAAATGTATTATGTATTTCCAGGATTCTGTGATGGTAGGCAATTAATGCTGTGCCTTCTTCTAGAAACTTTTCCAAAATAATTGCGGACAAGATTTGAAAAGATGCTTCCCAGTTCTGTATGTTCCTTTCCAAACTAGGCTTCTTTGCTCTCTCTTTTTCTTCTTCTCTCTTGTCTTTTTTAGAAATGCCAAAGCCTAATTCCTCATATTCCAAAAGGGAGAAGATTTCTATAAATTGTTTTTGCCAAATATTTTTCTTAATTTTGCACTCAATGTGCCATGCAAAAGTCTTTTTTACGCTCCTATTCACATTTTTGCCAGCTGTGCGCCTCCCATATTTGGTCATTTGCGGGCCTGGTGATTCAATATTGTTGCTAGGCCCGACCCAGGCCTTGAGGTGGCCTTGGTCCTCCTCGCTCCCTGATTCAGACTCTATGTCAGAGCTGTCACTCTCGCTGCCGGAGCTGCTAGAGTCCTCCGTATGTCTCTTCTTCTTTTTCCGACCGCCCCCCTCTTTGTGCCATTTTAAAATTGCTCTAACATTGGCCCCAAATCATTTTTCACAGTACCTGATTTGGCTTTTCTTTTTCTGCCGGGGGACACCCGATGAGGCTGGTATGCTGCAGACGTCCATGCACTGTTTCTTCTTCTGCGCCGGGTGCTCTTGTTCCCTTGGTCCATCTTCGTTGTCATCCTCTTCATTGGATGCTTCGTCTGCTTCAGCATCCATGCTGGCTGCTGCTAGTTCTGCCATCTTTTTCTGGACCAAGGGCTTTTGGGGGTTCTTTCTGTGTCCTGTGGTTGTTGTGCCCCTGTGTTTGCTGCTGCTCCTGGGCTTCTGCTGCAAGATCTGTCTTCCTTCACTGGGTCCCCGTTTCTGCTTTAATAAACAGTTTTGCTGGTAGTATACATTCACTGGCTGTGGGTGGCAGTTTCTTGCCTTGAAGAGCAGTATGGTCCCCACAACACCTGTGGCCCAGGCGCTGTTCCTCTGGGGCTGCCTGTGGTGTTCCCACCTTCAGCTGTGAATGAACTGCTGGGAGCCAGGTCCCGGCGCGAGTTCTCCACCGTCCCGCTTTGTGTAGTGCCTTGAAAGAAGAGAGCGTTGCTTCTGCTCTTGCAGCCTCCGGATATTATCTATTTTTTACCCCAATGACCCCCTTTTTCTTTTTTAAGGTTGTTTAAAACTCACTTTGCCGAGTTTGCTGCCTCGTGGTCACCTCCTGCAGCTCTGCCGCGGGTTAAAATGAATCTGTTGATGTTCGTCGCTTTCAGTAAAGATAAAAGTGGGCACTTGGTTTTCTCCCTGTTTCGCTGCTCTGCATCATCTTGCTTCCAAACTGGGTGTTGGGAAATCAGCTAGTTCTTCCCTGTGCCTGCGGGCATTTGGTCTGTCACGTGTGTCCCGGCTCCCTTCGCTCTGGTGAGCTTCTCTGTCTTGCGGATGAGCTGGAGAGGCTGGGGTCCTGACAGTCTGCTGTCAGTGTAACCTGTGGTGCTCCGATTCCAAGCGCCCCAGGTTGATCTTGTGTTTCTTTTTTTTTTTTAATTCTTTATATACATTTACACCAACAAAATGTACATCCGCAAAGAAATCGAATAAGATACATCAATCAGCTACATAGCAACCTCAAAATCGAACCAGCTAACAAGAAAAGGAGAAAAAGAAAAAAAAACAGATCTCACTAATGAAAATTCAAAAACACCTCCCACATTTTAGCATGCAGTCGTAGTTTCCCCTGTCGTCTATAAATCAATTTTTCAACAGATGCTAAGGAGACCATCTCATCAAGCCAAACATTCAATTCAGGTGGGGCCCGGGACTTCCACCCCCTCAGAATCATCTTCTTGGCAACCGATGCACCCCGAAATAAGATTTTTTTTGTCAGAAATGGATAATCCATCAAGCAAGAGACCACTCCCCAAAACCATCGTCTTGAAGTCCAAATCTATACTACAACACAAGATCCGCAAGCACACTTCGCAGACCTCATGCCAAAAACCTCTCACGCGAGCACAATCGCACAGCAAATGTTCAAGAGTACCCACCTCCACATCACAACACCAGCATATGTCCGAGTCACACATACCCCTATTCTGGAGCCTTTCTGGGCACCAGTAAACCCGGTTGAGAATTTTTATTTGCCTGGAGCGCTCACTCAAATTAATTGAACATAACTTCACATTTGCACAAATCTCCAGCCATGAATCTGCGGTGAGTTCGTATCTTATCCTCCTACTCCATTCATCAAGCAGGCGCGAGTTGTCCTTGAAATTAGCAACTAACTGGCGATAGATCTTGCTTGCGACAGACTGACCGCCCTCTGCCAAAAGCTAAAATTCCAAAGATTGATTCTCCTCTACCTCACCAACGTACCTTTTCAACTTCCTAAAGTCCACCACCGAAGGATTCTCAATAGTGAAAGTAGAACATAATACAGCAAAATAAATCCATTACCCATCTCTGAAGATGTCACCAATCCAATAAACTCCCCCCACAAACCATTCTGGCCACAGTATCGGCCTGCCACCTTCCGTGACCGCCTTGTTAAGCCAGATCGAAGCCAAAGGAGACCTCAAAGCATCCATGCCACACATATTATGAAGATCTCTCCACAAATCTCTCAAAAGGCCAGTTAAACATGAATTCCCACCACGCCTACCAGTTGTTGTAAGCAAAGCACGCGGGGCAAAAGGACCCAATGCGCTCACCTCTGCCACTGCCCAAGCAGACGGAGAATCAGCCAGAAATGGAAGCAAAAATTGGCAAGAGAAGGCAAGATGATACGCCCTAAAATTTGGAACCCCCAACCACCCCCTCTACACGGGCAACTGCAATTTCCACAGTTTCAATATTGGAGGTTTCCCATCCCAGAGGAAGGACTGAAGAGTCACATCAATCAATTTCCAGTGACTTGTATTTATTTTCAAGGGGAGCATACTTAAGACATAATTGATTTTGGGCCTTGCAACAATCTTCAAAGTGTTCACCTTGCCCCATAATGACAACCGCAACGCTGACCAGCGCTGCGTAGAAGACTTCAGCTCACGACAAACACCACTCAAGTTCACCTCCTGCATATCATTTATTTCCGGGATCATCCAAATTCCCAAGTATTTCATCTTGTAAGGACACCACTGAAAACCATAGCTCGCCACCATAGATCTATCACCTCTGTTCGTGATCGGTAAAACCTCAGACTTTGACCAGTTAATCTCATAACCGGCCACCTCATGAAAATGATCCAGGATGCCCATCAGTGCGGGCAAAGATGTCGCCAGGTCCCGTAGGACCGATAAAAAGTCATCCGCATAAAGCCACAATTTCTGTTCAACTCCATGGTATGACACACCTTTCAAACTCACCTAACCCCGCAAGATCAGAGCCAGTGGTTCAATGGCTAGGACAAATAGTAAGTGCCTCTCCCTAGATTGAAACTATCCGATATCAGACCATTCGTTCTAACAGTCGCCATGGCACGAGCATACAGAAGTGAAACCCAGGAAATATATTCATCCCCCAAATTCATTGCTCTCAACACCGCAAACATATAACGCCAATCCACACGATCAAATACCTTTTCAGCATCGAGCGAAACCACAGCCACATCCTCATCCAAAGTTCGGGCCTGAGACACAGTTAACAAAAGATTTCGAATGTTGCTCAAAGTCCTACGATTTTTTATAAAGCCATATTGATCCATATGAATAAGCCATTGGATCACACCCCCAATACGTAGAGCAAGAATTTTGGCCAAAATCTTGTTGTCCGTGTTCACCAAGCTTATTGGTCGATAGCTTGAAGGCAAGAGCCCATCCTTTCCCTTTTTCAGAAAAACAGAAATAGTGGCACGGTTGGTGGACTCCAGAAGAAAACCAATCTCCTTAGACTCAACATACACATCCCTCAAAAGACCCAGCGCCGGTTCCGGGAGAACCTTGTAGAATTTGGCCGGTAAGCCACCAGGTCCCGGCGTTTTCCCAGAATTCAGAAAGGAAGCGGCTACTTTAGACTTAAAGCACCAGATCCCCTCTCATAAAGAGTCTTGTAGAAATCTCTGAAAACAGTTTTAATTGTACGCGGATCAAAAGTGACCACACCATTCTCATCCTTAACAGACGTAATAGCCCTGTCCAAAGCTTGCTGTCGTAATCTATAGGCAAGCCACCTATCACATTTTTCTCCCTTTTCAAAATAGGCAGATTTGAGCCTAAACAAATCCTTTTCAGCTCTAACACTCAGAACATCATTCAAATCCTTTTTCAATTTCTTCAGTTCCTTCCTCTTAACATCATCGTCTGGATCACGGATCAAACAGTTCATAACCTCGGCAATGTGCAATTCAGTCTCCAAACACTCCTTCTCCAACCTTTTCCTCCTTCCACAAGACAAACCCAAAACAACACCCCTCATCGTGCACTTGAACGCCTCCCAAATAGTACCACAACTTAGCTCTCCAGAACAGTTCTCTTTCACAAAACACTCAGCCTCCATTCTGATTTTATCTAGAACGGATTCATCATGGAGAATGGAGGTGTTCATCCTCCACTGAAATGTCCTACAGCATTCAAAAACCAAAGACAAATTCAAGAAAATGGGTGCATGGTACTGTGAGAGCCAGAGAAAAAAGTAAACTCCTTAGAGTCCGGATGTTGCATCCTCCAGCAATCTGTCAGGTCAAAATCCCTAACCAAAGATTGAAATGAGCCGAAATGAAAATCCCTCCTCTGTTTGCGATTACATCCAGTACAGTCCATCTGAGGGTCAACAACCAGGTTGAAATCGCCACCAAAAATGACATTGGGGGAGTTTAAATCCAATACCAGCTGTGATACACCCCCAACGAAAGAAACATCATCCACTGAGGGAGCATAAACACTACACAAAACATAACAAGTACCTTGAATTTCCACCAAAAGAGTCACAACCCTTCCTTCCCGACCACAGGACCCTAATCGGTGAGCCTTTACGTATTAAAATCGCAACACCCCTGCTCTTAGAGGAATAGCAAGAAGCTACAACATCACCCAACCACTTCCTATACAGCACGCCAACATCTCCCGGCAAAAGGTGAGATCCTGTAAAAAATAAGCATCACAGTGCATATCCATTAAACTGTTCAGAATCTTCTGCCTCTTGACAGGGTTATTTAGCCCATTAACATTCCAAGAGGAAGTCAAAAGCTGCGATCCCCCAGCGGCAGACATGGTAAAAAATCTAAGAGGTCTACAAAAAGGACCAAGAACAAAAAACACAAAAAACAACAAAAAAGGAACAAACCCAGACCCCCTGCAACTGAAAAAGGACACCAATGTTGAAGAAGCACAAAGACCAACTAATACCCCCGGTACCCCTCCCAAATCCAAGGTAATCTCCATGTAATAAAACCAACAACGAATCCCCATGCCAAACACAGAGCAACAACTATACCCAGCAACAACCATACATCACAATTGTTAATCCAAATCCCTTTGAAGGATCAAAAGAGCAGCATACTTCCCACTTCACATTCATTCAAGAACCAACAACAAGGTGAACCCCAGAGTTGCACACACCATAAAAGAAACATTTCCTATATTCCAAGCAACAACAGCATCAGCAGGATGGACAATATTGTAACATGTAGATTGATGAAGAAAAATAAATAAATAAATCAAATTGCGTAGATAGATCATTCAACTGGAGCAAGCGGAATGGAAGTTCAAAACCACCCCCTTGCATGAATTCAGCAATGAAATCTTCACATAAATAGAACATACAGATACCCTTACATACCCAAGAGGCATCCCCATGCATTAACACAAAAAACTATTCTGCAAACACCAGATGGCAGCATGTATGAGCAATTAATTTGTTTGTGAATCCCCAAAGTCATAAATCCACAGCAAAGATATTCTCCCCAGGGCAGTCCGCAGCCCCGGCTGACATCTTCACCCATGTGAGTCATGACAGCTTAATTTGAGCAAACATAGGCAAAGGCAACAAAATTCCGAATACTGCAGGTCACCGTCCCCAAGCTTGAGTGCCTAATCTCACTGGCTGGTTGCCTCCAAGTGACTTGCACCGAAAAAGGGTGTGCTTGTCAGGAGTGGCACTCTATTAAGAGTGGCACAGGACACCCAGAAAGGGTTTGGGTGGTTGTGCCAAATAAAGTGGACAGATAAGAACACACAGCGGAAAGGAAAGAGAACGAAGAGTAAGCAAGAGTAGCAAGGGAAAAGATACAGAATGAATACCCTCTTGGGGTGTATGCAGATATAGGAAAAGAGTATTCCACGAACCTTGGAAATACTCTAGCCTTCTGCACAGTTTGCTATAACAGAGGCCCACGCTGTTTGCTCATGACTTGGAACAGCAGCTCTGGGTGTCTGTAATGTAGAAACAGGACAAGGGAAGGGGCAGAGGTTGACTGATGGGAACCAACAGACAAGCTCTGTACAAAAGGGTCTACAAACAGTACAAGAGAAGATACTACAGACAAATCCAGTAAAGGAGGTAATAGCATACTAGCAGAAGGAAATGAAAGGAAAGTCGTGTAACAGGATAGGATAGCAGAGGACAGTAAGGAACAAGGTTGAGAGCTCAGAGGAGCAGGAAAGCAATGAGTAAGCCCACAGGAGTAGGACTGTAAGGTAGAACGCCCAGAAGAAAAAGGGCTTAGGGCAGCAGAGTAAAGCAGACTGCACGGCAAGGATCCCGTAAGGGCTGGGCAGTAAGGAGTGAACCCTGAGGGACAGGGCCGCTGAACGTAGAAGGTAGCAGAGGACTGTAGAGGGCTGCTAGGCCGAGAACCCAGCGGAAAAGGTAGGTAGTAGGCAGCGGAGCGTGATAAGCTGCAAAGTAGGAAGGCCCAGAGGACAAGGGCTAAGGCAGCCAGAGAGAGGTAGGCTGTAGAGCAGGGAGCCCCAGAGGACAAGGGCTAAGGCAGCCGGAGTGAGACAGGCTGCAGAGCAGGGGAGCCCAGAAGACAAGGGCTGAAGGCAGCCGGAGTGAGGCAGGCTGCAGGGCAGGGAGCCCAGAGGACAAGGGCTGAGGCAGGAAAGCAGCAGAGCGTGATCAGCTGCAATGTAGAGGGTCCGCAGGGCAAGGGCGGAGGCTGGAAGGCAGCAGAGCGTGATCGGCTGCAATGTGGAGAGCCCAGCAGGGCAAGGGCGGAGGCTGGAAGGCAGCAGAGCGTGATCCGCTGCAATGTGGAGAGCCCGGCAGGGCAAGGGCGGAGACTGGAAGGCAGCAGAGCGTGATCGGTTGCAATGTGGAGAGCCCGGCAGGGCAAGGGCGAAGGCTGGAAGGCAGCAGAGCGTGATCCGCTGCAATGTGGAGAGCCCGGCAGGGCAAGGGCGGAGACTGGAAGGCAGCAGAGCGTGATCGGCTGCAATGTGGAGAGCCCGGCAGGGCAAGGGTGAAGGCTGGAAAGCAGCAGAGCGTGATCGGCTGCAATGTGGAGAGCCCAGAGGAGCAGGGCTGTGAGGCAGGGAGCCTGGCAGGCTATGGCTGGAGGCAGCAGGGTGGAGCAAGCAACAAGGCAGGGTCCAAGCAGGAGTGAAGGTAAGCAGCAAACAAGATCCGTAGGAAGAAGCAAAAGGTGGAGGAAGGACTCTCAGATGCAAGAGGCTGAGCCACTGCAGGCAGCAGCCTTTATACTGCCTAGCCCAGCACAGGGGCAGGCTAATTGGTTGCACCTGGCGAAGCACACCTGCAGGCAATCGGCCACCTCCCTTTCTGTTCCTGGGCTGGTGGAAGCAGGGCAAGTCCCTCGGGCTTCTGGGGGGTGTAGTTCCTTTGATAACCAATAGGAACAGCCAGGAATCCATGCTTGTAGCCAGCTGCATTATGGTATGCGTAGTTTGTTGGAAATAATAATAAAACACCAAAGTCTCGCAAATGGGAAATAAAGTTCCCAAAGTAAATATAGATGGATCCAAGAGTCTGTTGTAAATAAATGATAAACATATAGTCCAAATTGAGCGTAAATGGATGCGCCCATGGCGCAGGCATGACAGTGCTACCCACTACCAACTAAAGTAACAAACTGTCCTCCACGTCCCAGAGCAGAGCGCCCGCTGGCTCAGCTGACAGCCAACAAGGCCCCCAAATCCCAGAGCGGAGTTCCTGTTGGCTTAGTAGCAGTGAAATGAAGGGGGGGGAGTAGGAGGGAGCAGCCTTGCCGGAGACCCGTGGCCAACCATGCTGAAAAAGTTTAAACCAGACGCCAGCCGCCCCCCCCCCCCCCCCAACTCCTGAGTCTCCGGAGATTCTGCACCATAAAGTGTGCATATCCAAGGCACTTCAGCGGATCAAGCCTCAGCAGCACAGGCAGAGTTACAACGTGCATGACTCACCGGTGCAAATGGTGTCCGCAATCACAGAGGCTCAGATTGTCGTGAGCGGGGCAGCGACGCACACAGTCCACAGCCCATTAACAGTCCACCGATGAGTTTGCACAGAGCCAGCGAGAGCGGCGCAGCCGCCGGAGGCCGCAGAGAAAAAAGGGAGTCTCAAGCCACGTAACGAAGCAGTTCCCGGGCACTGACGCCACCAATCAGTACGGCGCGTCCAAAATAAGTCAGCTGACCGGGCCATCAGGAAGGTGCTTTACTCTGCAGATCGTGCTGAATTCATCTTACGAAACCAAACAATGTGAGGATTCCAGTACAAACTAAAAAATTTAACTGAAATCCTTGCTGGGTGCCATTTTAACCAATATAAACTATATATAAAAACAAATGTAATAATTATTGAAGCAAAAAAAACGTTCAGTCATTAATAACATTGTTATCAGGTGCACGAACCTCCCCCAGCCACGAAAGGGCTTCCTGAGGGTCTGAAGTGGATTATTGCCATCAGGCAAAACCAAAGTCAGGTGATTAAATCTGTTCAAAAAAGCTTTTATCTGTAGAGATTTGGCACGTTCCTTTACCCCTTTGAACAGCTTCCTTGCCTCCATCACCTCCTTAGGGTAGTCAGGGAACACAAAAACAGGCTTGCCCTTTAAGATGACAGATTCCTTGCTCCTATAAGCAATTAATAAAGATCCCCTCTCCTTGCCAGGGTGAAAGATACTAGGATGTGCCTAGGTTTCAGACCAGGAAGTTTACCAATCCGATAAACATGGTCAATGTCACTCTCCAGAATAGAAACCACACCATAACATTCCTTAAAAATCTGTCAAATTAATGGCAGCAGTTTTTCATTTTTAGGGTCTGAATGCTCTGCAACTCCAACCAGCCTAAGATTTCTCTCTCGCAGTCTTAAGTCCATCTCCAGGCGATGATCCTTCTCCTTCTGGACATCAGCCCTCAAAATGTTGTAGGCTCTATAGCTCCCGGTCATCTCAGACCCCATATCAGAGGACTTCTTTTCCAGGTCTGTCACCCTCTTATCCAAATGGGTCACTTTCACATTCAATTCAGCCATAGTAGTCTTTACTTCAACCATGTCCATGGCCACCTGGCGCATCAATCTGTATAAATCTTGAATACTCTGACTCTTTTTTTTAATTTGTATTTAATCAAAAAGATTTTTACAAAATGTGCTTTTGTCGTAAACTTCTCGTAAAAGACCCAGTCTCACTAAAAATGTGCCCTCGTTTTCGACTATGGCCTCTACAGATTTACTGCTTCCAATATCCTGTACGTTGTATTTGCCTTTGCATCTTGTCTCCTCCGATTAAATGAGCCCAACATGTTTGTTTGTCCGCAATAGTAAAGTCCGAGAAGATAGGTCTTAGGTATACTCGGATTCTCCTCATCCATTTCTGTAATTTGTTTCTGCTTTTTCGAAGTAGGATTTTCAGGTTCTAGGATCTTTTTCTTGGAATTCATAACAGTAGTAAATGGCTTCAGGGATGGGGCCAGGAGCTGAGGGCCTAAGCTGCTTCCACCTTGACCACCATTCCGGAATCCATGGTCTTGTGTTTTTTCCTCCTTGTGTCACCCGGGCCTCCTCGGGTGTTCGAGTAAGCCCCCGCTGTCACTCCTTCCCCGGTTCTGAAGAAGGGGCCCACCACACTGAGAATGTGCTGGGAGAGCGGGTGGGTGCGGGCAGCAGGAATGCTGTCCGAAGCACAGTAGTTTTTGCCCAGACCGATTTCACTGGTGCAGCGCAGCCAGCATTAGACGGATAATAAGCAGCTTGGAATGCTTCTTTCTTTGTGCTGCGCCTGATGCAGATGCTCCGTCTCCTCCAAAGAAGTGCCTGTTTTCGCAGATCAAGTCATCTGCTGGAAGCTTCGAATGTTCCTTTCTTTGTGCTGCGCCGCTGCAGAAGCTCTGTCTCCTTCAGCTGGATCAAGGCTTCATCAGCGCTGGTGGTATTATTTTATGGCTGCAGGATCGGGAATCCTGCAAGGTGCCTGGCAGAGGAGAGGCACGGAATGAGAGGGGCTACCTTGCCCTCCCTGGTCATAGGCCAATTTTGGCCTGAGGGCAAGGTAGCCCTCTTTGAACATCAAAGGCCCCTTTTCTCCACGTCCATCCAGATGGGAGGGGGCCTTTGGTGTGAGGTGTCAGGGGCAGGTGTTACATCCGCCCTGCGTCCCGCTATGCGGTGACGCAGGGCGCACTAATAAAAGCCCCGCCCCGAGCACGGGAGGCAGTTCCAGGCCAACACTAATCCTGTGTGCACGCGTGTTCTTTCGCTCCGGCTGGAGCTGCGCCACAAAGGCCGAGCGGCCTTCCATCACATCGCTCCAGTCTCCTCGCGGAGGCCGGATGTAACAATGGCGACGAGGAGGAGAATACGAAACACACGCGCTCGTCAGGCTGCTGATGGCCCACGGCCATACAAAATTAATTTTTTGACACCCGGTGGGGGGGGGGACACACACGCAACCCCCCCACCCACAAAAAAAAAAAAAAATGTTCTTCTCCGCTACACCAGAGGAATACGATCCTCAGCTGAATCAACCTGGATACAACCAACAAATGGGCAGGCCACCAAAACGTGGAAGCACCGAGGCCTTCTACCTGCCTCCCATGGGCCGGAAGCTCCAGGATACATCACATCTACAAATCCAGCACGGGTGCACGTGGTGAGTGCCTGATCCTGACACTACTGCCCACCTGGAAAGTCAGAAGGGATCGCCCAGGGACCAGCACAGAGGTGAGGCAAGCGAACCCCAGCGATGGCAACCGGCACGTCCACCCCCAGGTCTGGTACACCGTCCAGATTGGCGGCAAACCTGTCAATGTCATCTCCACAGGCTCACCCACAGGGACACTCCTCGGGAGTGATCCAGCCTTTTGACCCATTTACAGACCCGTCGTCAGTCGGCCCCAGGTGGCAGCTATGGATCCAGAAATTTGAAATGTCGATGGAATGCAAGGACATAACGACTGCCAGGAAGATGAGGTTGCACCTGCTGCTAAACGTGGGGGACGAGGTACTACGCATATTCAACTCCTTAAATGTTGATGATGGCCAGGACGCATACCAAAGTGCGAAAGACGCACTGACAGCGCATTTCTTCCCCCAATTGAACCCGGACTATGAGACATTCATATTCTGCACCACCATTCAGGCAGAAGATGAAACGCTGGACGCCTACCACAAACGGCTGAGGAAGTTAGCCATGTCCTGTGAGTTCACAAACGTCGAAAAAGAAATCCGGAGGCAACTCATCAATGGCATCCAATCGGAAAAGCTGAGACGGATGGTACTTGGTGAGAAAGGCATCTCCGTTACACGGATTCTCGAACTGGGTCGACAAAGAGAACTGGCACACACCAGGGCTGCCAATATGGGGGCAACGTTACAAAAACTGCAGCCCGCTCTTACCACAGCCATGGTGTCCCATGTCACCAACAGACAATTCACGAGGGACGAGGCTGGTGGCAGCTACGCTCAAAACAGGTGGCAACCACGTGTCCCGGGTCCCACAGAGTGTGGATGGTGTGGTGGACCGCGACATGGACGGCGAAACTGCCCCGCGCAAGGAACAACATGCGGGGCATGTGGTAGGAAGGACCACTATGCAAAGGTATGCCGGTCAGTGGGCACCATGACACAGCCCTCGCAGAACCCTCAAGAAAAGAGCGGGACCAAGAAAAAGAAGCAGGCCAGCACAAGGCGAGTCGAAACGGTCAACTCTTCAACTGAGGAAGAGGGGGATGATGTCTCAGGCACACAACATGAAGCCGGCAAGGAACAAGGGAGAAAAGGGAGGAAGGTCTACCTGGTGTCTGTGGTGGACCAGGGGCAGACAACACATAGAAAGAACCTCCGAAGGCGCAAATGCGTGGTCAACATCCAAAATCAGAAAGTATGGATGACCATCGACATGGGAGCCTCCGTTAACGTCATGCCCACGAGCATATTCCAGACGTTACAACCACAACCGGATCTGAAGGGCACGGACACCCTGCTGTTTGCGTACGGCAGCAGGAAACCTCTACCGGTCGTCGGCAGGTTCCGCACCACTCTCGTCCATGGCGAAAACAGACTTTGGTAAAAAATCTATGTCGTGAAGGCGGGAATCGAATGCCTTTTAAGTGGGGACGCGGCTGAAGATCTGGGGCTGGTCAAGTTCATCTGCCAAGTCGATGATGTGCAAGAAGTTGAGAACATTTTGAATCAATACCCCAAACTGCAAAAGGGGATAGGGTGTCTAAAAGTGAAGACCATCAGACTCCACATTGATGAATCGGTACAGCCGAAGGCAGTGAGACACAGGAGGACACTGTTCCACATGCGAGAACAAGTGGAGAAAGAACTCAGAGTGTTGGAAGAAGCCGGAATAATAGAGGAGGTGACTGGGCCCACTCCATGGGTCTCCCCAATGGTAGTAACAAGAAAGCCCAAACAGCCCGGCAAAGTCCGGATTTGCATAGACATGCGTCTCCCGAACACAGCCATCAAGCGGGAGCGCCACATCACACCCACGCTCGACGAAATCGTGGCTGACCTCACAGGGTCGCGAGTGTTCTCCAAAGTTGATCTGAAGGCGGGATACCACCAGCTAAAACTACACAGAGACTCTCGCTACATCACGATCTTCGCAACACATCTGGGGCTGCGGAGGTACAAACGCCTGAGCTTTGGGATATCGTCTGCGGCTGATGTCTTCCAGCAAACCATTCAAGAGGTCTTCCGGGACATACCTGGTGTCCTCAACGTGAGCGACGATATCCTGATTCACGCTCATGACAGGGAAGAACATCTCAAGAGGCTCCAGACGCTACTGGGCAGGCTAGAAGACGCTGGATTGACCATACATAAGAAGTGTGAGTTTCTCAAATCTGAAATCACATTTTTCGGGTACAAATTCAGCAGCACAGGCATTTCCCCTGACCCCCAGAAGGTTGCAGACATTCAAGCGGCAAGTCCGCCATTGACACCCACTGAAGTGCGCAGTTTCCTGGGCATGGCCACCTACTGCGGTAGGTTAATCCGCAATCTGGCCACTCTCTCGGAACCCCTACGCGAACTGACCAAACTAAACACCAAATGGGAATGGGGGCAGGAGTGCCAGGAGGCTTTCGAAAACATTAAGGAGTCCCTGTCCGTCGACACGAAAATGGCGTACTATGACACCGAGCTCCCGACAGAACTGTTCGTGGATGCGAGCCCCCTGGGGCTAGGGGCCATCCTTATGCATGTCACCAAAGAGGGGGAGAAGAGGCCCATCGCATACGCATCAAGAGCTCTCACGATGACAGAACAGCGATACTCTCATATTGAGAAGGAGGCCATTGCTGTGCTATGGGGGTGTCGTCATTTCCACCTATACCTCTATGGACGGAGATTCACGGCGATCACAGATCACAAACCCCTATTACCCATCTTCATGGGTACGTCGTCACACCCTCCAGCAAGAATCACTAAATGGTTGCTGCACCTCCAGCAGTACAATTTTGAACTGGCCTACCAGCCGGGAAGTGGAAACCCGGCAGACTTCCTCTCAAGGCACCCCCGAGCGGCAACCTCACAAGAAGTCCAAATGGCCGAGGAGACCGAGGAGCACATATGCCAGGTAGTGCGAGCCATGAGGCCAAAGGCTGTCAGCATCGAGGACATTGAGTCGGAGACCCACAAAGACCCCTTCTGCGACTTAGTGAAGGACGCCATCATCTCAGGCGATTGGAAGACCTTCATGAAAAACACCCACAACAGGACAGTGGAAGCGAAGGTTTTTCTCTCCGGGATGTTCACCGTGAGACAAGACCTGTCAATCACAGGGAGTGGACTGCTGCTCAGGGGAAATCGGATTGTCATCCCACCGAGCATACAAGACAGAATCGTGGCACTGGCCCACGAAGGACATCAAGGGATGGTACGGACAAAAGCTCGGATCAGGCACCGGGTGTGGTTCCCACAGATTGACGAGAAGGTCGAAAGGCTGATAAGTACATGCCTACCCTGCCAGATAACCGGGGCCCCGCCTGAACCTGAACCCATTCAGTCAGCGGAATGTGGTTGTGGCCGGTGGGACGCCATTAGCATCGATTTCTGCACGCTACGGGAAGGCCTCTACCTCCTGGTGGCCATTGACGACCACTCCCGATATCCCGCAGTCGAAATAGTGGATTCCACAGCTGCGGAAGTGGTCATCCCTGCCGTAGAGAAAATGTTTACAACACATGGTGTGCCCACCACCATCAAGAGCGATGATGGCCCCCCGTTCACCGGGGTGGAATTCAAACAGTAGCTGCACGAACTAAACATCAAGTACCATCACATTATGCCGAGGTGGCCCCAGGCCAACTGCGATGTAGAACGCTTCATGAGGACCCTAAACAAAGTACTAACAGTGGCAAAGGCGAACGCCAGTCTGTGGAAGATTGACCTATAACGTTTTCTGCGGAACTACCGGGTCCCCTCTCACAGCACGATGGGCGTCCCGCCAGCTGACCTCATGTTTGGCACAATCATAAAATCCTTGATTCCACATCAACCCAGCAGGACCCCGGACGAAGTCGATGAGGAGCGCACGGAGAGAAGGAGAACTAGTGCCAACGCACACATGAGTGCCAAGAGGAGGGCGAGACCGTCCGACCACCAGGTGGGCGACCAAGTGGTCATGCTGCGAAATCCGACAAAGTCAAAACTGGACACCAGATACGACGAGCTCCCATGGACTGTCAGTGGCAGGCAAGGGACCATGGTGACAGTAACGAGAGGACGCCGCCAGGTGACAAGAAATGCGTTGTGGTTCAAGGCGGTGCCACGAAATCTGTGGAACGATGGCGAAGGCCACCAGGAAGATGAAGCGTCTCAGTCCAACGAAGAAGAGCCCGTGCCCCTCCAGGACGAGGGAGCGGCGGGTGACAGGACGTGGGAGCAGTGGAGCGAGCCAGACAGAGGTGAGCCACCCAATGGGACAGCGGGGGTCAGCCCGAGAGGTGGCCGATATAGTTTGAGAACGGCCACGAGACCGCCCGCCAGGCTCCAAGACTATGTGTGGTAGTGGACCTCCTGCAGACTGTGAGTAAGGAGGGTCCATGGATGTTTGACGAGTTTAAAACTGTTTGAAGTGAAAGTTACAGCATGTTGTGTTAATGTTAACCTCATTTGAAATAAAGGAGGAATGTTACATCCGCCCTGCGTCCCGCAATGCGGTGACGCAGGGCGCACTAATAAAAGCCCCACCCCCGAGCACGGGAGGCAGTTCCGGGCCAACACTAATCCTGTGTGCACGCGTGTTCTTTCGCTCCGGCTGGAGTTGCGCCACAAAGGCCGCGCGGCCTTCCATCACATCGCTTCCGTCTCCCCGCGGAGGCTGGATGTAACAGCAGGGACTACATTCTGTCACCTGCCCCTGCCACCTCTCTTCCATGGTGGGCACCCAGAAGTCAGGGTCCCCATTGTAGTGGGGACCTGGCCGCCCGCCCTTGCATCCACATGCAAAATAGGGCAAGCACTTAAAAGGTGCTGCCCTGACCGGACCCACAACACCCCCATCTCCCAGCTTATGCCCTCGGGTCTCGTAAGTGGGAGGGCCCATGTTCATAGCTCTCAACTCACACGCTTTTGGCTGTAAAGGGCTGAATAAATCTCCCGCCAAGCTTCCTGCACGCCCATTCATTCCAATGGGCGTCTCACCCGCCAAAAACAAAATCGGGTGATTTCACCCGCCTTTGCAGCACAAATGGTTGAGAGATATGCATGAACAGGCTTCCGTTACAAGCTGCAGTTGGCGACAGCAACTGTTTCCAGGGGTGCCGAACTCGTCCTCAAGAGAGGCACATTTATTAGTTTTTCATGATGTCACTCATTGATATTAAGACAAAGACGATTTACTAGAGCACAAATCTTGCCTTTTAATTGGAATGGAACTTACAGAGCGAAGCACATCGGCTTCCAACACTTGAGCCCTGGGGTTCGACAACCGAACATTATGGTAGAACACGTTCACAAAGAGGAGGCGTGATTTCATAAAACCTTTGCCTCTTTTCGTTCAGAACACAGTGTTGTTTTGACTGACCCCAAGATGGCGGCCGCTTTAGACAGACCCTTGTACTTGTAGATGTATAATCACACAGGTATAGCCCCGTTGGGCGATTGGCTGAACACGCTGTTGTCATCTTGGCGATGCAGTCCCGTTTATTGGCTGCGCCTCTAGGTTCTTTTTTCATCACCGATCATCCGATTAGCTGAGCGCACGCAGCGCCCGCCTCGGTGATTGACGTGTGTTGAAACATTGGCAACGCAGTTCAATGGAGAACTTCTCTGCTCTGTTTGGCTCTCCTCAGTCGGACCCCGTACCGGGTGCTGTCTCCTCAGGCTTCGGGAAGCCTCCTTCCCAGGGCGGGCCTGGGCCTCCTCCTCCCCCTGTTCCCGAGGATGGAGTACGCAAGGGTGGCGCCGGAAGTGGCGGAGCCTTCTACTTGCTACGTGAACTTCCAGGTACCAGCCAATTACACTGAATGTGATTTGTATATGGGTGGCATGATAGAGGAAGCAGACATCGAGATGTATAGAAAATATGTCCCCCGAGTGTTGCTTAGAGGACCCAATAGACAAGAAGCTTTGTGTGCTTGGCTATTTAGTGGAAAACTTGGCCTTTTGTTGCTTTAGCAAAAACAGGACATTGGCTTATGCGATCTATTCCTCTTAGGGAAACTCGCCGTAACATGACTGGCTCTCCTTTAAAACAAGGATTGGTTGGGATACCAAAAAATCCTTAAGAACCATTCCCAAACCAACAGCAGAAGCGTAAGGTTTGCCCTGGAATCATGTGCACACCTTTCTACTTTTGTGTCCATCTGGTGGGTGAAAACACACGATTTTCATACTTGCCAACATTCTGTGACCAAAAAGATGTAGGATTTTTGACGTTTCGAAAATTAGTAATTCCCATAACAATGACATCACGGGAAAATACATAACATACATTGTTGGCACCATTGAAGTATTCTAAAATACACAACCCATCAAACAGC
Source organism: Ambystoma mexicanum (assembly GCF_040938575.1). Taxonomy (NCBI): domain Eukaryota; kingdom Metazoa; phylum Chordata; class Amphibia; order Caudata; family Ambystomatidae; genus Ambystoma; species Ambystoma mexicanum. Next base: position 610,498,106 of record NC_090936.1, on the reverse strand, counting down.
ACAATATGGAAAGATGTTCAAATGTTAAAAATGATAATTCTGAATGGCAACTTAACACCAAATTCAATTACCTAACTTCACAGAAGGTAATTACACAGAGCTGGTGGGCAACATTGGCCACTGCTCTGTAGCAGCAGCCCAGGCAGTACATATTTATTGCAAGTTGAACGCTGAATGATATGGTGACTGATAACCCCCTTAGTCTTATAGGCAGATGTTGTGTGAAGGTGTTACACTCTGCCACTTGCCTTCGCTGGTGGTTCACCTAAGGGTTGTACGGCCAGTGTGCAGGGCAGTCACGTAGCTGTCAGGTCAGTGGATTGGTCTGAGCCCAATCAGTAATCACTTACGAGTCCACTGTACAGACAGACTAATGTATTGCATGCTTTGTCCTGGAGCTTGCCTTATAGTCACAAATTACTTGCCACTATAAAAAGCAGTAGGGTCTGTCACTGAAATATGTAGGTGGTAGGACTGCTTAAAAAGCAATCTGTAGGGTTGGCAAGTATGGATTTTATTTCTGGCGAGGGAGAGTCCATTGAGGTGAATGGATGGCTTAGGCTTTTGGCAGGTGAGAGGTCCTATTCCATTAGGGTGGCCAACTCTTTGATAGTATTTCGCGGGACACTTGCCCATAAGGCGGCGGCTGATGTCACAACGTCATTCACGTTTGGCCTGCCCCTTTTTAAATTAACATTTTTTTAATGGCTCATAATTTCTGATTTATTTGAAATGCAAAAGGTTTGTCCTTGGGAGGTGATGGTCACGTTTTTATAACTGCAAACATGACCATCACGACCCCAGGAACCAACCATTAGCATTTGAATTAAGCCAGATGTCTGAGCGTTACAGCTCGACCTGCAGGTTCAAAATGAGCCAGGGCTGCAGAGCCTCCCAGGGAAAGAACGCAGAAGGCGGCAGCGCCATGCTGTCTCCATAGCCACTTCAGTTTGCAGAGTGGCTGTGCGGGAGGCAGGTTGTCCTGACGAAAGTCTGGACAACCTGCGTCCCACAGAGCCACTCTGCAAACGGCAGGACAGAGTCCCTAATTGCTGGCCACCCTAGATTCCATAGCGGGTGACACCCAGGGGTACAACGAAACCTACATTTTGGGGGGACTAACTGTGATGTGGCGAGCCATGCCTCATGGGGAGCACGCGTGCAGCCAGGTGGGTCCCCAGTTACATGGAGAACCATGTTTTGTTAATAAAGTTAATTAATTCACCGCACTCCGTGCGAAGTTGTGTGCTCTTCGGCTGTCAGCTCTGCTGTTCCGATGTTCTCAAGTGCTTTGGAGCCATTCCCGTGTTGAACTTGGTTGCTCTGCCCCTGCTACCCAGCAGACAACATAATCGCGGGCCCACGCGCATAGCGTGCATGCAAAGTTGTATGCTGTTCGCTGCTGGCAGCGCAACTTACCAGCGCCTTGCACAGGTTATAATTTATCCTAAACACGTTAATTGGATTAATTGTATTGGATGGTTTACAGTTCTATGGCTCTGGTGAAGAAGTAATTCTAATGGTGAGGGAGAGTGTGATTTTTCGTTAGCAAATATAAAACATCCTACGGTTCTTAATGTGTGACATTCTATATGTTGTGTGTTGCCCCGCGCCCTTGCGGGTGACCGTGAGCCCCACCTTTGTCACAGATTGCACACGGACACGTCCTGCTAGTTCAGGCTCCCTGGTCGCTCTACGTGTCCGGGAACACCCCCTTTATTTGTACTGCACGCGGCAGAGCGCAACGTCACTCCGCCGCGTGCGTGCAGCCCTTAAAGGGGCAACATCACACTCCTCCTTTTTCATAACAACACATGAACAAAAGATAACTACCTACCACACATATAACTTCACTGCAAACATAACCCCAGAGACCCCTTTAATAACAACCACCCTGGTTTCCCGGATATTCTTGACCCAACACTACAGTCATTATTCAAGCACATGGTCAGTGGGACGGGCAGGTTTCCCCTCTCCCAGTCCTCTGGGGGGGTACCTCCTGCCAGCCTCCAGGATCGGAGTCCCTTCACCCACCAACTCATGGGCCGGAGATCCAGGCAAGCTCACGGAATCGCCGCCCTCGTCCGGTACCTCCAGCATTTCTCCACTGGGTGCAGTCTCAGTCCGTGGTTTGCCCAGCCGCTTGAAGAAACTGGCATTTCGGGTCACAGACACAGTTCCATCAGACGGGGTCACCATTGACCCCTTCATCGCCACCACATCCAGGGGCTCCGGCTCGTAAATCAGGGACGGCTTTCCTTGAGGGTGCTAGTTTCTCACAGCACCTCTTCCCTGGGAGCCAGCCTCTGATGTCTCAATCTTCTCCTGTTCCGTCCTCTCTCTTAGCTCCCGCTCGACTTGATAATTGTCAATCACAGCGGGCTCCTGCTCCACTGTCTCTGGCAGCAGATCTCTTGGACATCTCTAAAACATGGCTTCTGCTGGTGCCACCCCGTAGATGTTTGCGGGGTGTTTCTGTACCCACGCAGGAACTTGTACAGGGCCCTCTGTAGACACTGGCCCTGCCCATGGGCAATGCGGAACACCTTGTTTAATGTTCGCATCATCCTCTCCGCCTAACCATTCGCCCTTGGCCACAATGGAGTCGCTTTGCGATGGTGCACGCCATACTCCTCCATCAACCCGGCAACGCTTTCGCCCTGAAAGGGTGGGCCGTTGTCAGAGCACAGCACCCTGGGCAGTCCATGAGTGGCAAACATTTTCTCAATCGCCACCACCACCTTGTCGAATGCCACCAACTCGATCAATTCCACCTCCGGGTAGCGGGACCACTCATCCACCACCATCAGGAAATGCGCGCCTCTTGAAGTGGACCCAAAGTCTACATGGACCACCTCCCACGGCTTCGTTCCTTGCGGCATGGTCGTGATCGCTGGTTCTTTCAGCACTGGTGACGCCGCCTGGCACCAGACACATGACGCCACAAACTCCTTCACTTGCCGCTCGAGGTCCAGGAACAAGACTTTCTGGCGCAGTCGTGCTTTGGTCTTGGCAGCGCCTTGATGTCCCTGATGGGCCAGCTCAATCATCTGCTGCGTTCTGCTTTGGGGGATCATGATATGTTCTCCCCTCAGCAGTGGGCCAATCTGAGAAGGTCAAATCTCCACATACTCTTCACAGTTGTTCCAGGGCCGACTTGGCCTCATGCGTTCTTACAGCGAGAGAGTCTATCACCCTCCTCCAGGAGTCCTGCTGGATGGCTGCTTTAAGGATCAGGAAACACTTGTCCACCGCTGATGGCCTGTTCCAGTTCCCTCACAAGTACGGAATTGTCCGCCTCCACCACAAGCCCGACGTGCTCATCGGCTTCATCAGCACACCTGAACTGTGCCCCGCCAGTGTCCTTCCGGGGGTGTCTGGAGAGATAGTCTGCGGCATTGTTGCTGCCTGGCCTTTATTCGAGTGACACCCCGTATTCCAACAGAGCAAGCATACAGCCAGGCCTCCAGATAAGGTGCGTACTGGGCCTTTTTACGCATGAAAATCTTGTAAATACGACAGCTTTATTATTTTCCTGTGTACATTTACACACAGGTTTAGAGCAGAGGGCAGTGCAAAGGTCAGGTTACTTGACAGAAACCAGAAGGCTTCTTTTGATTTTTATCTACATGGATGTAATTGCAAGCCACCTCCTGAAGCCTTTCAAAAAAATAAACTGCACACTGTGATAAAGGGAATGTTTTCTTTCCATTCAGCTTCAGAAGCACTGTGCATGTTTTCCTAGAATTTTAGGATAATTGAGAGAAAACTAAGTTGCAATTGAGAATTAATATTTTTTTTAACAAGTTATGCTTCTTTTCCAGTTAAAGCAAACCAGTATTGCACAATTGTATTTTTCAGAGTTCCGGGTCTGTGTGCATAATTATGGGGAGGCAGATCATTTTTACACTTATAATTTAATTTACACTCTAATTATAAAAACAGTGTCTAAAAGGATGGCTATGCACAGTCTAGTTTACATCCATTTAACCTTGCAGTCAATGGGGTACATTAATATAAATGGTCAGTGTCAGCAGAGTCTTTGCTCAAGGGTGAGTGATTGTCATTACACTGATCACAGGTGTTCTAGCCTCTCAAATCTTCAGGACTACAATTAAAACATCCAAAGCCTAACTCTCCAGGAAGTGCAAGCGCTGTTTAAAAAAAAAAAACAACAAACAAATGAAAGTTACAGCAAAACCTGTCCCTGTGATAATACAGATAGGTATTTAACTTTATGTAGCGCTTCATGAATGGTTCGTCATACGTCTAGGTCCTGTGATTATTATACCTCAGTCGATACTCAGTTAACCAACCTCTGAAGGATGTTAGCCAATAAGATAGCTCAACCGGTTGAGCACTTGCTGCTGCAATCTTTGTGTGATCTGTCGGTTGCAGGTTCGAATCCTGGCAAGTCCAACACAGCCTTTAATCCATTTGAGGTAGATAAAGGGGTGCCGACTTCGGTTTGATGGTAATTGTGATAAATATGTTCTATGTACAGCCCTTTGCCAAAAGAGCTATATAAATAACCACTAGATTAGATATAGAATTTAGCATGGAGTCCTTGCCTCTCTGCACTGTTGTATCATAACACTGGCAGACCATTAGGTAGTAATTGCTCCATGAAATTAGGACTTTCATTAAACATCAAAAGAAAATTCTGCTATCGAATCTCAAAACGCACAATACAATTCATGTTTGCTTTAATATAATATATAATTGGCTAGGTTTTTGTGATTTCAACATTTAAATATATACAGGAGAGATCAAATGACCAGAAATAATGAAAGGTGTATTCTGTCACAATGCAGGAAGCTGTAATGATTTGCATACAGTTTTTGCACACATCGGCTGGATGTCACATACATTTTACTCTATTGCAAAGGAGAAAGGTCATTTTTACTCTTTTAAAATCACATTTACTCTCAAAATTTAAAAATGGAGATTAAAATACTCCCACCTCAAAATCTTATCTGGAGCACTGCATACAGCGTTCAATTCTTGCGGATGGTTTGGAGGACGAACCAGCCAATATGGGCAACAGTGGGTTGTGATCTGTTACCACTGTCACCGGCCTTCCCAGCACGTATAATCTGAAGTGGCAGCAGCCCCACAACACAACCAGTGCCTCCCGCTCAATTTTGGAGTAGCGTGGTTCCGTCTCCGACAGAGCCTTACTAGCATATGCGACGGGGCGGACCTCCTGATTCGCATCTGCTTGGGTCAGCACTGCTCCAAGTCCAAACGGGCTGGCATCCACCGCTATCTCTGAGTGGAGGACCAGATCAAAAAAGGCCATAATGAGCTCTGTTGATGTCTTCAAACGACGCCTACTCTAGCAGTCACCACTGCCAGGTCACATCTTTCTTGGTGAGGGCTCGCAGTGGTTCAGATCGGGGGGCCAGGTTCTTAATGAAGCGGCCCCAATACGTGACCATCCCCACGAAACTCCTAACCTCAGACGTTCTCAGGAGGCCGGGCCTCGATGATATATTTCACTTTGCGCGAGTCTGGAGATACACCTCCCTCTCTGAAGACAAAACCAAAGAATTCAATAGTAGTCTTCAGGAACTCGCACTTGTCGCAGTGTAATGTAAGATCCCATGACTGGAAACGCTCAAATGTCTTTGCCAATTTGACCAGGTGCTCTGCTTCAGACTAGGCAAACGCCAAGATATCGTCACTTATGTTTAGCACCCCGTCCAGATCAGCCAGCGCCCCTCGGATAATGTTGTAAAACACCTCTGCCGCCGAAGACACTCCAAAGATTAGTCTCGGTATAAGCCACGATGAGTGGTAAAGGTGGTGATATACCTCAATTCAGGATGCAGCACCGCCTGATGATATCTGGGATAAACCGGGCACCCTGGAGCTGTGTGATGATATCGTCCATCGTGGCCGTCGGGTGTCGCTCCCTCTTGATGGCCTTATTGGGTAAGTGCATGTCGACACATATCCGGACAGTCTGGCAACGACAATTGGTGAAACCCATGGGGTCGGGTCCTCCACCTTCTCAATTATGTCCAGCTTAACTAGGTTGTCCAACTCCTGGTCCACCAGGTCCTGAAGGTGAAATGGGACCAGTCTGTTTGAGGCCAATGGGCCGAACAGAGTCATCAATATGCAACTTCACCGGCTCGCCAGTCATGCGCCTGATCCCTTCAAATAGAGCTGCATACTTTCCTAACAGTACCTGGATGTCTTCGACATGGGCATTGCGAGCTTCGCCTATTCAGTCTAACGCTTCTGCCACTGCACAGCTCAACAAGGTGTTGCTGCTGACTGGCGTGACATAGAACCGGGCTCTTATTGTTGACCAGCCATGTTTCACTTCTGCGACAAATGCATCGTCCAGCAGAATTGGGTCAGCGCCCCCAAAGGTAAATATGCGTGCCTTCGGTTTTGTCAGGCTGGGTGGACATACCATGGCATCATAGTTTTCTTGGGCCATGATATTCACCGATGCACCAGTGTCCACTGAGACCGGAACAGATGACTCATTGATTTGCACTTGACATCTGGGTTGTCGCTTTTTCTTTGACCTCAAGACGCTCAACTGGAGACGAAGAAAACTTTCTCTTCTTCGTCATCCAGAGCTGAATTTTCCTTGGCTTGATCGATCTGGGCGACATTCGATGGCCGCTGCTGCCTGAAGAAACCCGCCCTTACTGGACCTCTTGGGACCATCAGTTGAAGTGGAGCCCTACACATCCAGGCGTAATGGTCCGCACCACCACACCTGCCGCAGGACTTTCCCACAGCTCGGAACTCCGCAGGGTGAGGCAGGTCATACCCAAACTTCGGGCATGAGTTGACTGGGGCTGATCCTCTCTCACGTGGACCGCTCCCCGGGCAGCTGACTCCTCTGCCACAGCCCACCACACAGATGTCCTCCATTTTACTGAGGCGTACCCCTGCCTCCATGCGGGATGCACATAGTTCAGATACCTCTTGGCATCGCCCCAGCTCCATAATGCGAGGGATGGTGACCGGTTCCCTCAGGATCTTCCTGCGTAGTTTTCCAGAAGCGCACCCCTGGATCAGTTGGTTCCTAATCATTGTCTCTGGATTGCTATACACACAGCGCACCACCAACCTGCGCAGCCTCCCGTAAAAAGTAAACTGTTTCATTGTCCTTCTGGTGAGTTGAGCTCATTATGAACCTCTCATAGTCCGCATTTGCCAGAGGAAGGAAGTAGTCATGGAGGGCATCTGTTGCCACAGCATAGGAGTTCTCACGAGGTTGGAGAGACAGAAACACCTCATGCACCGCCGGCCTAGCGCAGTACAACAAAGGAGCCACCTTACTATCATCATTCGTCTCCATCGTGGCCCTGAAGTACATTTCAAGTCTGTCCATCCACATCTTCCAGCGGGGCCCTAGACTGGACGGTGCACCTGAGATGTCAAACTCAGACATTGGTTTAAGAGCGCCTGGAGGTCTCATCCCAAGTGGTTGTTGAGCAGCCAGTGCCGGGGGCTGCGCCTGAGGCTGAATTGGCGCAGGGGGTTGTTTGGAGGGGGACTGGGGGGACGGGTGGGATCGTGCGTCACCATTCATGGTAGTGAGCGCATGTGCACCCTTCTGAGATCACACCAGGGCTGCAACTCAAACCACCTCCCACAGAAGACACACTGATGAAACCTCCACCAATGCCAGGAAAACTGATGACACAGTAAATAAATTAGTAGTCCAGGGAGCACCCACCAGGAGATGCCACCCACTATGCGCAGTTCACTCATCAGGGTGAGTGAGTCCCAAAAATTGAGCCAGGTGGGCCCAGGGATCACCCCACTATCACAGCAGGCTTCCCCTGGATCCTCCCCTTACATTCGACGAAATACGATGAAAATGGATGAAATTCCCATCAAAAACCACTTCATGTGGTGTTAGCAGTCTGCTGCTAGAGGTTCCAAAAATTGGCACTGGTTGGCCCACTGTCACTTCAGGATGAAGCCGCAACCTTCCTAGGCCAGGTTCACAAAATGGTCGCCGACCGCGTGGTCTGCCTCCTTCCCTTTGGCATTATCGAAGGGTCACCGCCAATGTGCCCGCCCCGGAATGCATTCCTGCTTCATTGCCACTGTTGTGTGGTAAAAGTATAAGGAGTTCTAGGCCTGTTGGAAAGCTTAGATTCTAAGCTTTCAGAGGAAAGTTAAATCCCGTTCCTAGGATAAACGGTTCCAGAGATACGGACGATTTAATAAAGGTAGATTTTCGGATTTAAAGTAAAACTCAAAATGTCAGGTGACAGCTTTAGAATGACAGATGACAACTCACAGCTTTAAAATGACAGATGACAGGATTACTAGGAGGCAGTTCTACTTAGGTTAAAATAGTTTGGATTAAATTATTTTAACTAAGAGATTGGTTCTGCTAGGTACTCACAATATAAATTTGAACTAGGCCTCGTCACGGATCTGGTCAACACGTCCGGCGGCGGTTCTGTCTGCTCGGCGGGTCAATCAGGCACCGGTTCTGCTCACAGCGATCCGGATCTCTGGTTCTGCTCACAGCAGTCTGGGTCAGCTCTGCGGTTCCGGCAAAAGTTCTTGGCACAGAATTCAAGCAGTTTGCCCGGCTGTGGAATAGTTTGCAGATGATTTTAAGGATGCTGAGGCCTGCTGAGAAGAGTTCTCAGTTTGTGGGTTTAGGCCCTTGCTTTAAGTTCTGAAGTAAAGTTCTGGTCTTTGGAGATTGATGGATGTGAAGTCTGGAGTCTCCCGGAAGAGCGTCCCGCAGAAAATGGAATTGAATCTCTCTACCTGTCCCAGCAGTCTCTTTTTATGTGTTTTTAAAAAGTGGGTGGAGAGGCTAGCATCACTAAGCCTGCCCCTCTCTTGATTTGATAGGTCAATAGATTCTTTGGTCCCTGATTTGGGAAGGGATAGTGTGTCAGAGTGATGTCATTTTTATGACCTGCAGAAATGACACTCTCCTGGTCAATGTGCACACAAATCTATTCCTGATCCAAATACATATTTCCCAGGTACACAGTTGTTTGACATCACATACACACATCATATATTACTAAAGATAGTCCCTGTCCCGACTCTGGCATTTCTAGGAGCTTGCATTCAAAAATGGCAACTTATTTTCGATTTTAGTGGGTTTTGCAACATTGGTTTTTCATCAAAAATTATACAAAGGTACATTTCCCTTCCACATATATCCCAGTAACTTTCCATGTCTCTAGCTTAAATACAGTGTCTACAATAATCATAATTAGCAGGGTTTTGCCCAAGAACATGGTACAAATCGGAGTTTGGACTCAAATCGTGAGGGCATTTTCCATACTAAGACTCTCAAAGTTGTACATTCCTGTCATTTGGTTCCAATAAGTTATCACTGTTTCTATAAAATATATATTTGTTGCACTTCAACTCCCCAAAGTGTTTGGGTCTGCCTCCAGAAGTCTGGGTGGGTCAGTGATCACATGTCTCTCCTTGCTGGCAGAGAGCTGTTGACAGGAAACACTCAAAATTAACATACCCCATTCAACTGAAAGAGCCTTTTGTGTGGGCTCCAGCAGGCTGCCTGGAAGCCTCTCCTCAATCAACAGGGTCATGTGATATCCTGCCTCCTGGTGTGGGAATCTCTGAGGTGTTAAGGTTTCCCAGCCTCTTGGCCTCTGGGAACGGCAGGTGGCTAAGATTTTTTTTTAATTAACCAACAGGCCTTTGAAGTCCAGTTGACTCGGGTCCCTTTGTCAGCCAGTTCTCCTGTCAGAGTTTAGACCGCTAGCGCCGCCTTGGGGAATTTGTCGGTACTGCATCCATTTTTGGGATCTATCTTGAATTACTGCATTTCAATAGAGTGGTCTTTTGCTTGATAGAATAGGACCCTTGCTTAACATTGTTTTGATGGCATCCTTACAGTAGAGTGGTGATGTGGAACCCCCCCACAAGAAGGTTGTATCTTTGGAGTTGTCTTGTGCCAACTGCGCAGTTCTCCTGGATTCTGGCGCACATGTGGGCTTTTTTTGGCCATCTTGGATTTTCTAAGCCCACAGCACCAAATGTTGCAGCTTAATGACTCAAACGTGGGTCAATACACCTGACAAAGCCCCCCCACCTGACTGCACTTTGAATTTGAGTCGAGGGGGAGTCGGGTGCGAAGAATGTTTTGACCCACGCACTGGTATGTCCGCATCGTCTTCTTCCAATTCCGCAAATGGCACAGTTCAGCATCTTTTCCTCCATCCGGTTGGATCGATCGGTTCTCCTCGCCGGTCCTGATGGGAATATTGGGCGGTACCCCGGGCCCCTCGGGTCTCTGCTCCCGGTCGTCCTCCCTGGCCAGTCTCCATGGTTTCCTCTCTCCTAGGATGATAAAGCAAAAGCGGCAATACACATTCCTAGACATTTTTCCACCACTATTAATGGTGTGGCGAACATGTACATTTTATACATCCGAATGCATTTTGCAGTCTGATTTTAAAAACAATATATAACAGGGAACATTTGCATTACGTTACTATATTTTTGATATGTGGAATATTTTAGAGTTTGAACTGACTTACTCTGGAGCGGCCCCCTCTGGTATTGCAGAGGACTCCTCCAGTTGCTGCAGGGTGTGCCTGGGATGGCAACACTTTAGCTGATTTATATGTACCCACTTGTCTTCCCCCTCTGCCAAACTGCCTTTGGGGATGCGGATCTTGTACGCTACAGGGGAGATCTTGTCTATAATTTCTAACGGTCCTTCCATGTAGGCAAACATTTTCGCTGTTTGGCCTGGTTCCTTTGGAAATTGTATAGATAGACCCGGTCCCCCACAGTATATTCCTTCCTGGTGGTCTTCAGGTCGTAGTGGGTTTTCATGCTATCAGCTGATCTTTCTAGATTCCGCTGAGCATAGGCAAAAGCATGCTGAAGGTGTTTCCTTAAATTCTCCACATACTCATGAGTTGTGGAGGCATTTATCAGTGTCTGCTCTTGGGTCCTGTAGAGCAAATGCTGAGGAAGCACCATCTTGCGTCCAGTCATCAACTCAAATGGTGACATTTTGGTTGCAGATGAAGGGGTAGATCTGATGGCCATTAGGACCAGAGATAATCGGATATCCCAACTTGGCTCAGAATGTGCCACAAACTTTTTTTAATATGCTCACAATGGTTCGGTTGTATCTCTCCACTGCTCCAGAAGAAGCTGGCATGTAAGCAATATGTAGCTTCCTTTTTTACCCCCAGTATCTCCCACATCTTTGTCATTACTTCACTGGTGAAGTGGCTACCCCTGTCTGACTCAATCCTTTGAGGTAGACCAAAACGGGAAAAGATGTGGTTAATCATCAGGGCAGCTGCTGTTTCTGCCTTGCAGTTTGGGGCCGGGAGACATTCTACCCACTTGGTAAACAAGCATGTAACGGTCAACATGTACTTGTTTTCTCTAGACGAACGAATTACAGGGCTTACAAAGTCGATTTGCAAATCTGACCATGGCAGTGTCATCCCCCTCTTTTGGAGAGGCGCACGGCGTGTGAGGGATGATGGCTGAAATTGTGCACACACAAGACACCCCTTCAAGTATTGGTCAAGGTCCTGCCCCATGTGTGGTCAGTATGCAACCTCTCTTAAGATTTCCAGTGTTGTGTGAAAACCCCCTATGACCGGCGGTGGCCGCATCATGGGCGTGACTTAACATCAGGCTTCGGAATGAGGGAGGAACCACCCACTGATCGTGGTCAGCTTTGGATTTCCTTATCAGCAAACCGTCTTGGATTCGGAACATTTTTGGACATTTCATCAACACTCTTAGGTTCTCTTTCTCAATGTAATCGGTATCCGTCAGGGGAAAGTTCTCAGGGTCCTCAAGGTGTTGGTAAAACTTACCAGTAATTGGATTCCCCCTTCTAAGCTGTAATTAAATCAGCATCAGGGGTCTCCTTACTCCATTGGGCAGTTGAAAGATCATTGTGAGCATTTGTCTGGGACCTAGTGATAGCAGTGACCTGGATTTCCCCCAACAGGGACTCTATTTCTATTAGATCCCCGGTTTTGGCCAGCGGATCAGCTAAGTCATTTCCAGTTTTGTCTGGTCCCATTACTTTGGAATGACCCTTGATCTTTTTCCAGTAGATGGTCATCCCATTCGAGGTGACCAGATCATCAATATTTTGGATTAACTTCCCATGTTTCAAGGGTTTGTTATTAGCACATAACATGCCTCTGGTTTTCCAATTAACCAGGTGCTCCACGAACCCGTTCCGTACATAATCCGAATCTGTGATTATGACCAGTTTGTGGAGTTGATGTTGGACAGCAGTGAGGATGGCCTGATGCACAGCCATCAACTCTGCCACCTGACTATTTCGGGGACCAATTTTGTATCCAGCGGAGGGTTCTGGAAACTCCTTCACCCATGCATTCCCTACGCCGGCCACCAGTTCTTTCTCCCCGTTGTTGTCAACATGGTACGAGCATCCATCCACATAGACAGTGGGCATTCCCTCACACTTGTCTTCTTCAAAGACTTTGTGGGGGGAATTAAGGTATGCTTCCATGTTGTCCTTGATTTAGACTTTCGTCCTCGAGACAATCTTCTCTGGCACAATCGTGCAAGTCAGCCAGACCTTGCGCAAGGGGACTCTTCTTGTGTTGGCCATATCTGACCTCCACAGGAAAGCCTTGCATTGACAGAATCCAGGAAGTAATTCGGGAATTACTCACATTTCCGGCCCGGATTCTGTCACTCTGGAGATATTGCAGAGGCTGGTGTGGAGTCTCCACTATGATGTGTTCCCCCTGGATAAACGGGCAGTAATTCTTCAATGCCCACACCGTTGCCAGGAGTGCCTTCTCACAATCGTTGAATTTTCCCTCCACAGAGGATAAAGTTTTGCTCGCATAGATTACTTTATTGACCGTGTCATGCTTTTGGTATAATACTGCCGTCAAGCACGTATTAGAGCACCCTGTCTCCAGGAAGAACTCCTTGTTTCTGTCAGGGTAAGCTAGGCAAGGCGCTTGTGAGAGGCTTCTTTTGAGTTGTCTTACTGCCTCGGATTGTTCTGGACCCCATTCCCACTTTACCCCCCCCTTCAGGAGATGAATCAGGGGTCTAGTGATCTCTGCGTAGCCCTCAATGAACTTTCTGCTGTAATTAGTCAGTCCAAGGAGGCTCCTTAGTTCCCGAAGAGTTGTGGGATCCTTCAGTTTCTGGAGTGCTTCCACTTTCTTTTCTTGGGGACAGAGACCCTGAGGAGTAATCTCATGCCCCAAGAAATTAACACAGGTTCTACACCACTGTGCTCTCTGAAAGGAAAGTTTTGCTCCGGCGGCCCTCAACTGTGTCAGAACATAATGGATCTCAGCTATGTGTTCCTCCACTGATGAACTTTTGATGAGGATATCATCTACATAAGCCAGGTTACCCCTCGCACCCAGGTCGGGCATGGCCTTATGTAGGAAAATGTTGAATTCATTGCCGGAGTTGAGGTATCCGAAGGGAGTCGGGGTCCATGTGTGCTGCTGGCCCCCAAAGGTAAAAGCCAGTTTGTATTGGTCCTCCCTACTGACAGGCACGGTCCAGTATCCATTGGTCAGGTCTATTGCAGTGAATACCTGTGACCCCTGGATCTGGGCCAGCCCTTTGTCAATGTAGGGAAGAGGCCATCGGGAAGTATGGACCCGTTTGTTGAGCTCCCTAAGGTCGGCGCAGAGTCTCCACTGGCCGTTTGGCTTCAATATTCCCAGCACCGGATTATTGAAGGTGCTGTGTACTGGACGTATTATTCCCCGGGACTCAAGGTTCTTAATTATTTCAGTAAGGGACTCTATGGATGCGAGAGGCAAACGATATTGCTTCACAAACACTGGTGTCATTCCAGGGTCCGTGGGAATTGTTGTTGTGTGGATGTCGGTGCGACCACAGTCATATGAGTCTACCGCAAAGAGATCTTGGAAATCCAAGAAAACCTGTTTCAACTTTTGCTTCTGTTCCAGCGTCACGCAGGCATCAGCTAGGTTGACCCTCTCTTCCACCATCTGCCTGAAGCCTGGAAAGACTTCTGGTTTGGCTATCTCGGCGGCTTCCTCCAGCTGGGTGGAGAAGTCCCTGGTCAGAGTGCTGATTTGGACTGGAGGCTTCAGGTGGGAAAGGCAGCCCTCATGGACCTGGAAAATCACCTCATCCCTCCTGAAGTCACAAGTCACATCTTCCTTACCATAAGGGCAAGAAGTGTACACCAGGAATCCCCCCCCCCCCTCCCCCATTGCCGGGTGAAGATCCTGTCTGGTGTTGTATTGTCCTCACTGTCACTGTCAAAACAGTCCTTGGGGATTTGTCCTATCAGTTCATTCCCTAAATCAATGGAGAAATGTCGGTCATCAACCGCCATTCCAATAATGGTGCCTGCGGCTAGAGTAATACTCTGTAAGTCGCTGTTATCCACCTCTATTGGAATGGTGTCATGTTCTATGTTGACTATGGTATTGGGTTTACCCCCAACCCTTGCTGTTGGAGAGAAGCATTTAGATGTATGTAAGCATCAGGGGTTTTCAATTTTTGTCCTCTTAACTTTCACATGCAGGGAGAATTGTCAGGTCCTTTTTGGGATGGTGACTTCCTCTTTAATCTGAATTTCAACTGCATAAGGTAGCAATTGAGCTGACCTAAATGCTTTTTCTGAATCATCAAAGCCCATGGGATTATCCGCTAATCGGGACCAAGCTTTGAAGTTTATTAGGTCCAAACTAATGGCAAAGCGATTGAGAATGTCACTGCCTAAGTAAAAGGCGGCAGTGACGTCTCGCACGACCCAACAATTATGGACTGTGCTCTTGTTGCCAATGGAGATTTTGAGCATACACCTGCTTGGCAGGAGATGTTTGGAATTGGGTGTTTCCAGATTCATTTCCCATTTGTCTATCAGTTTGAATGTGGGAATGGCTGGATCTTTTGGGAGTTGGCGGAACATGGCTTCGCTGATGAAGCTCTTACCGTTGTTCACACACACTCGAGCGAGAACAGAGTCCTTCCCATCATTTAACTGAACAGGGATGAACAACTGCTCTCCGATTTGCTGAATATCAGCCAGGCTCTGAGCTGATTTCACATCTTCCTGGACTATAGGATTGGGAGTTTCTGATTGTGGATTAGTAAAGAATTTCAGAGTGTTTCCTTCCAGTGTGGAATACCACCTTAAACTGGAAGGAAGGTTGATTTTCAGAAATGGAGAGGACCCCCCCATCACCAGTCTGTTGTCCTACTGCTATTACTGTCACGTCTGGAATCTGGTTCTGGAAGTGAAATTCTACTTGTCAGATTTTTGTTCAACCATGTGGCAGGTGCCATTTAAACTAACATGGTTGACACTCTGTTTTAATTTTATCGGTCGGCTAGTCTGGGTCCAGAGGACCTTGTTTACACAATCTATTAGGGGTGACAACCTTCTCAGGAGTCCGTTCCCTAGTAAACAAGGGGTGCCCTCTGGAGTCACTACTATGACCTGGTGTTTCACCTTGTGTCGCCCAATTTTGATGTCCAAATCTGCCGTCCCCTCGATGGGAATTTCCTTCCCGTCAAAGTTCTGCAGTTGTCCAGGAAGAGAGTTGAGAGGAATACGGTAATTCTCCCCCCTTCCTGCATTTAGTTAATCAAAGGCCCTTTTGGACAGAAGGGTAGCTTGGGATCCAGTGTCCACCAGTGCCGAAATTGTACCCTGCCCCTGTACTTGTACCGGGGCATAATATCTTCCCTCCTTCTCCTCAAGGGGGCACAGATAATGCACATTTTTGGACAACTGGTGGGCTAACTTTCTGGTTTTGGACATTGCTAGCGAAGAGATTTGGGCAGAATTCTGTGGAGAGTCTTGGGAATCTGAAAGAAAAAGTTGGCAACTGGAGATCAGAGCCATTGTGGGTTCCCCTGGTTCCATTTCTGGGCCACCCCCCCCCCCGAACCCCTCCCCCCCCCTTTTCGGAGGCAGTCATCAGGATGGGTTTGAACCAGGAGATTTTGGTATTGTCGGTTCTGGGATGAGATGATGGGCGGCGGTAGCTCAGTCTCCACATCTCCCCAGTCTGAATTGGCATCCCTTGGGACCCATTTTTCCTTGGGAGGAGTCCCCCCCCCCCCCCAATCTCTGAAGGAGAAGATCCTGGGAAAAGGATCTTCTGAGGATCCCTCCCCCTCGAATTGGAAGACCTGTACCTACTCCACAAAGTGGGTCTGTTTGGGTCCTTTGTTTCTCCTACCCCCCCCCTCTGCTCCTTGGGAGGCAGGCTTTCAGGGGCAGGAGATTTTGTTTCCGGTTCCTGGTTTTCCAGGGGCTGTTTACAAGTTGGGAAGGAAGCTTCCTCCAAGGCTTTACACCCCCCCTCCCCCCTGTGCCTCCTCCCTGGGAACCGGTGGGTTATCGGGGTGCTGCCCCCGTCATTGTTCTGGAGCACCAGGTCCAGGGTTTGGGGCATTCTGCGGTGGCATGCTCATCTGAGGGTTCTGTTGAGCCCTCAGTATGTGACCCAGATCCCGTGCCATATTTTGGACCTGGCGCTCAAGTTGTGAAACCCGCTCAGGCTGATACGGGGCTCTATTTTCTCCCCTGGGCTGATCCCGGGAAGGGTAGCTATCCCTTCTCTGGTAATACCACGGATTGGGAAGATTTGGGTACCCCTCCACCCTTGGCCTCCCCTCTCCCGGATTAGGTTGTCTGGGCTCAGGGAATTGGGGAAAGAAGGATGGATGATTTTGGGGCTGGAAATTGGGTGGATACCTGGGGAAAAAATTCTGCCCAGGGTTTGGTGAATTTCTGCCCTCCTGGGGGAAGTTAGGAGGGAAATTCCCTGGGTTAGGTGCTTGGCCGGATCCCCCTTGGGCTGGAGGAGTCCACACATAACCCAGGATGGGTCGGTTTCCCTTGTAGCAGGGACTTACATAATCAGGGGAGCGAGGGACCCCATTTGTGGGACTACCTCCTCGACTCCCTGTCTGTGACTGGCCCGAGGGCCTCCTGGTGTTAGTTATTTGGTGCAGGCAGGTTTTTAGGCCCCCCCCATCTCCAAATCTAAAACGGGGGCAACCTTTACCTCTGCCACCTTAGCAGCAGCAGGGGTGCTGTTGGTTTTGGGGTTTTTCTGCGCATTATTTTTATTTTCGATGGGCTTCTGCACCTCATAGATCCGGGTAGCCTGTTCAATGACCCAATCTAAAGATCTTTTCTCATGAAAATCTCTCACAAGCTGGGTCATTATGTATTTGGGTAAGGCATGGAAAAACGTATTGATAAATTCTCTGCTATCCGTGCGCACCCTTCTGGTGGTCTGCGCAAAAGCACGCTTTAATTCTTGCTCAAACTCTTGTGGGGCCTGATCCTCCCCACATTGCAAATTGTAGGCTGCCTTGCGAGCCTCTTGAGGATTTCTGTGCACAGAAAAATGTTTCAAGATCGCCGCCCTGTATGTGGACCACCTTGAATGGTTTTGATCCTCCAGCCCTGCAAAGAAACTGGAGTATTCTGGTGAGAAGGTCCATTTGACGTACTGGATGTAGCTACTGCTGTCCTTCAAATGGAAAGTCTCATTTGCTCATAGAGCTCCAAGTGTTCCCAAACAGAATACTTGGCGTTCTTATGATAAGGCGTGATGACACTCCTTATTGCCTTTATTTGTTTCAATGGGTCCTTAAGCAAGGCCCTTTTTGCCTTATTGGCCTTTTTGGTTCGGGTAACCCTGGTCCATTCATCCTCTGACCCAGAAGCACCGCTCCCAGAGGTGCCCGTCTGATCTTCCAGGTTTTCCCGGATTCTGCAAGCCTGGGAATGGCTGGCAGAATGTGGGGACCTGGTCTCCTGTGTCCTGTAATGCTCAGAGGAGTCTTCAGATCCCTCCTTGCTGCCAGGATTTGATGGGTACCCCCCACCTCACTGACCTAACTGGGCAGAGGTTTTCAGGATGCCCTTAATGGGCCTACTCTCCTGGGGTTCCCCACTAAATTGCACTGTGCTTGGATGCCCGTACCCGGATGCCCGCCCATCCATTCCTGGGAGGTACTGGCCTATGAGCCCCATACTTCTAGCTGGATAGTAATCTGCCACCCCCGTGGCCCTGGGCTCATGTGTGCGAGGGAACATGGGGGTGGCAGAGTCCAGGGACTGGGAGAGATGAAGGCCTCTGGTACTAGGGCTCCTGAGGTTATGCTCCGGAGTTTCTCTTTCCCAGCGTACCTCATCTCTATCCGCCCCTGTTCCCTGTTGCAATGCAAGAGCCTGCGCTTTCAGTTCCTCAGTTAAGGCCTTACTAGACTCTATCAGTCTCTCCTGCATCGCTACCTGTTGCTGGAGCCTATCATTGTGCTGGCAGAGAGCCTCATTCTCTCTCTGTGCCTCCTGATTGGTCCTGAAGTACTGGGCCAGTCTCTGCTGCAGGAGGGTTACCTCCTGAGTCCCATCCCTACTGGCCTGCTCCTTTCTTGCCAGAGCCTCCTCCACCCTCCTGGTGTGCTCTAACAAGTTCTGGTGTTCTTTTTGGAGGTCACCCAGTCCCTGGATGGCCAGGTGATTTTCTTCCATTTTCCTTTTTAAGTGGCAGACTTCCTGGCCTAAGGTATCCCTTTCCTGACTAAGAGCCTGCATCTGTGCCGCCAGGTCGTCCCTTTGCCTTTGGAAGGCACCAGCTTTCTGGCCCTCCTGATCAAACTCTGCCTGGGTATCCAGGTCCTTCAGAATCAATTTATTGCTTTCCTCTTTTTCCCTATCTAGGTGGCTTTGCAGGGTGACTACCTGCTCAGCACATGCCCTATTGAAGTCTGACTGTTGCTCCAGCTTTTTCTGGCTCTGCAGTAGGGAGTCCAAACCTTCTTGGTACTCCTTCTGCAAGGCCAGAAATCTGGTATCCTGGTCAGCCTTTTCCTGTTGCAGCACATCCATATCCTCCTTTATTTTAGTGATGTATTGTCTGCTGTCCTTTTCTGACTCCGGGCCCCTGAGCAGCCTCTGCTCAGAAGAGTCCAGATCAGATTGGGCCTTCTCTAATGCCATCCGTTGCCTATTTGCCAGATCTTGGCCTTCAGCACATTTGTCCTGCATGGCTCCCATATATAGGTACAAATATGCCGCTATCCTGGCAATCTTATTATGTTCATCTTTGGCTTTAGGGGCCATATATAGTTCACTCAGGGCCACATGTAGGGGACCCTGATCTCTCCATATATCTGACCCTGTTTCAGTGACCTGTTGCGCGATTGCCTGCAACCAGACCGTTTGGTCCTGATGAGTCCACTCGCCTCTCACAAATAGCTTATGTAAGAAGTGCTCTATGGCTATTTTGATGTCTACCAGTGTCGTCATTCTGGAATTTGAGTTCCTTCTTGACTTACAGAAGTTTGTATTTTATTTTTGCAAAATAGACCGTTTCCTTAGAGCGTTCCTTTGAGGAGTGCTTTACAGCGTAACGCAGCGTGGTGATCCGACCGGATGTATGTCTCCTGTCAGATAGCACACTGTATTAATCTGCACAAGTGATAGATCTAACCCAGAATCTCCGGCTACGAGCCCCCACTTTTGTAAGCGATATTCAATCAACATTACAGCTAAGTCAATGCCTAGTCTGGGATGCTGAGGAAAACCCTTATTGATGTATTTTTATGCCCAGTTCAGTACTCTGGATGACAACCCTTGTATAACACCCCTCTCCTAGAATCTCCCTGACCCCACTGAGCCAAGAAGTAGGTCTGTTTCGCAAAATTAAAAGGGTTATTTGAGAAATATAAAAAATATATATATATATCACACTTCTATAAATTGACATTGGATATCACACTTAAAATATGACAGTGATCAACAATGGATAACGTTCTACTGGTAAACTGTTTTGGGTTACTTAGAAGTAGTATAGAGGATGGGGTAGCTGAAATGCTTGATGGTTTCAAGGAAATGCAAGGTGGAATAAAATGCAGTACAGCAAATAAACTTTATGATTTCAACCAACAACAATGTAATCACCTTTCTCTGGCAACTCACCCCCGCCCCCCCCACCCCCTTTATACAATATAAGGAGATGGAAAGGAGAGCACACAGTCTTCAAGAATCCCAACAAATCACACTTGATAATGCAATACACAGTTCCAGTTCCCCCAGCAAGCTTAGAGAAAACAGGTATGAGTTTTAAACACAGGCGAATTACTTTGAAATGTGGTGGCAATGAAGTGAAAAGATGCTAAAATTGATTTTAATTCCCTGCAGGAGGTTCAGGGTGAGGGAGAGATACTTTTATATTAGTTCAGGCTCACTTTAGCAATGCTCTATGAATGATTAGCAGATTGCAAACGAATTTTAGCAAAGAGAAGCAAAAAGCTGCTGATTTTTACAGACAAAGAAATCGGACCAAATCGCGGTAAATTTTGCGAGTGCGTAAATTGCGATAGTATAAGGAGTAGGTTCTAGGCTTGTTGGAAAGCTCACATTCTAAGCTTTCAGAGGAAAGTTAAATCTCGTTCCTAGGACAAACGGTTCCAGAGATACGGACGATTTAATAAAGGTAGATTTTCGGATTTAAAGTAAAACTCAAAATGACAGGTGACAGTTTGCAGCTTTAGAATGACAGATGACAACTCACAGCTTTAGAATGACAGATGACAGGATTACTAGGAGGCAGTTCTACTTAGGTTAATACGTTTGGATTAAATTATTTTAACTAAGATTGGTTCTGCACAGTTCTGCTAGGTACTCACAATATAAATTTGAACTAGGCCTCGTCACAGATCTGGTCAACACGTCCGGCGGCGGTTCTGTCTGCTCGGCGGGTCAATCAGGCACCGGTTCTGCTCACAGCGATCCGGATCTCTGGTTCTGCTCACAGCAGTCTGGGTCAGCTCTGCGGTTCCGGCAAAAGTTCTTGGCACAGAATTCAAACAGCTCGCCCGGCTGTGGAATAGTTTGCAGATGATTTTAAGGATGCTGAGGCCTGCTGAGAAGAGTTCTCAGTTTGTGGGTGTAGGCCCTTGCTTTAAGTTCTGAAGTAAAGTTCTGATCTTTGGAGATTGATGGATGTGAAGTCTGGAGTCTCCCGGAAGAGCGTCCTGCAGAAAATGGAATTGAATCTCTCTACCTGTCCCAGCAGTCTCTTTTTATGTGTTTTTAAAAAGTGGGTGGAGAGGCTAGCATCACTAAGCCTGCCCCTCTCTTGATTTGATAGGTCAATAGATTCTTTGGTCCCTGATTTGGGAAGGGATAGTGTGTCAGAGTGATGTCATTTTTATGACCTGCAGAAATGACACTCCCCTGGTCAATGTGCACACAAATCTATTCCTGATCCAAATACATATTTCCCAGGTACACAGTTGTTTGACATCACATACACACATCATATATTACTAAAGATAGTCCCTGTCCCGACTCTGGCGTTTCTAGGAGCTTGCATTCAAAAATGGCAACTTATTTTCGATTTTAGTGGTTTTTGCAACATTGGTTTTTCATCAAAAATTATACAAAGGTACATTTCCCTTCCACATATATCCCAGTAACTTTCCATGTCTCTAGCTTAAATACAGTGTCTACAATAATCATAATTAGTGGGGTTTTGCCCCAGAACATGGTACAAATCGGAGTTTGGACTCAAATCGTGAGGGCATTTTCCATACTAAGACTCTCAAAGTTGTACATTCCTGTCATTTGGTTACAATAAGTTATCACTGTTTCTATAAAATATATATTTGTTGCAATTCAACTCCCCAAAGTGTTTGGGTCCGCCTCCAGAAGTCTGGGTGGGTCAGTGATCACATGTCTCTCCTTGCTGGCAGAGGGCTGTTGACAGGAAACACTCAAAATTAACATTCCCAATTCAACTGAAAGAGCCTTTTGTGTGGGCACCAGCAGGCTGCCTGGAAGCCTCTCCTCAATCAACAGGGTCATGTGATATCCTGCCTCCTGGTGTGGGAATCTCTGAGGTGTTAAGGTTTCCCAGCCTCTTGGCCTCTGGGAACAGCAGGTGGCTAAGATTTTTTTTTTTAATTAACCAACAGGCCTTTGAAGTCCAGTTGACTCAGGTCCCTTTGTCAGCCAGTTCTCCTGTCAGAGTTTAGACCGCTAGCGCCGCCTTGGGGAATTTGTCGGTACTGCATCCATTTTTGGGATCTGTCTTGAATTACTGCATTTCAATAGAGTGGTCTTTTGCTTGATAGAATAGGACCCTTGCTTAACATTGTTTTGATGGCATCCTTACAGTAGAGCGGTGATGTGGAACCCCCCACAAGAAGGTTGTATCTTTGGAGTGGTCTTGTGCCAACTGCGCAGTTCTCCTGGATTCTGGCGCACATGTGGGCTTTTTTGGCCATCTTGGATTTTCTAAGCCCACAGCACCAAATGTTGCAGCTTAATGACTCAAACGTGGGTCAATACACCTGACAATATCTGAGTTTGAGTTTTAGGTAGTTGGATGTCATCTGTTCATT
This sequence comes from Ambystoma mexicanum, assembly GCF_040938575.1. Taxonomy (NCBI): domain Eukaryota; kingdom Metazoa; phylum Chordata; class Amphibia; order Caudata; family Ambystomatidae; genus Ambystoma; species Ambystoma mexicanum. The sequence goes on along the minus strand of NC_090936.1, from coordinate 610,475,714 downwards.
TATCTGTGTGAGCCAGTTGCAGAGTCTTGTGCTGGAGTAATATTGTATATGATTTTCATCTCATCATAGTTGTAACGGGTGAGCCGATAAGATTTTATGATCTTCAGCAAGTGGTCATAGATGTTAAAGAAGAGTAGCGAAGGGCTCATCCCTGGGGTACCCCACAGGTGATGGGCTTGAACTGTTAGGGGAGAGCCAGGTGATTTATTTTCTGTCCATTAAGAGCAAGCTCGTCCATTGTAGATTTGTATTCTGGAGTCCGCTTTCTTCAACCCTTCTAATTGGTGTACGCTGGTTAACTGTGTCGAGGGCTGAGGTGATGTCCGCTGCAATTTTGAGGTTGTAGGGAACGAGTGCAGTTTCCGTGCCTCTCCTAGGTTTGAAACCAGCTTGTGCGCAATCTAGTAAGTTATTAGACTTAACATGCTCCAAAATGTGGCTGTATACATAGCTCTCTAGCATTTTGGCTGGGTATGGTATGTTTCAGATTGTATGACATTTTTAAGGTTCTTATGGGTTTCCAGCTTTGCTTCTTTAGAAGTGGTTTGACATAGGCAGTCTTGAAAACCTTTAGTACAATTCCTGTTTGGAGCAAGCAGTTAATTTGCGAAAGTACAAAGCTGTGTTTTCCTTGTTGGTTCTGTTTGGAGAGGTTAGTGGGGGGGCAGAAGAGGGAAGCTTTGGTGCTAAGTTTCACTAACTGTTTGAAGTCTTGTTCAGATATGGGTTTAAAGCTGTTAAGCGGTATGTTTAAGGCTGAACGTCCTTGAACAGGGTTTGAAGGTTGCTTCCAATTCCATTCCTTATTGCTGTGTTGATTGCTTGCTCTATGTTTAGGACTTTGCTTCTGAAATGGTTGATATCGCACAGTTTTTTTTTTGGGTAGTTGAAGGTACTTTGCTGCAGAAAGCAGGAATTCTCATGTCATTAATGATTTGGTAAAGTTCTGTCCCCGACTAGATGTTTGTGTGTATCACTAGGTTAGCAATTAGATCTGCAACGTTTCTGGATGGGTTGTTGATGGTATTCTGTAATGAAGTAGGAGAAGGAAAGGCTGGTGTGGTGGTTGAGTGTGAGGCAGATCATGTGTGGTGTGAAGTCGCTATTTTTATGTGTTCTTTATGTACCACAGCAATGCTGTCTCCTCTTTTGCTGATCTGGTTAACTTGGATGAGTTTGACGTTGGTGGGGATGGATTTGTGGGCATGCATAAACATACATCGGCTCACCCACGAGCACTGACATTCCATCACCTACCCCTAGCCCCCACTTCTCCTCTCCTCTTCTCTCTGCACTTGCACGTTATGGATATCCACAAGGCATAGTAGGCTTGTCTTTATTTTCCACTGTGTTCATTGTTTTTCAATCCCATGTTCCCTCCCTGCTGCCCTGTGGGTGCTTTGAAACAGAAATGACTTGCTGTATAAGCACCTAACAATAAATACATCATTATACAATCCATCATAACGTAACCATTCTCGTTGAAGGTTCTTGTGCACCAGAAATGTAAGCAGGTATTGGCCATTGAAAGGAAAAGGAACACAATGATTTGCATACTTTAAAACTGCTTGTGGAGTGTGGAGCATGATATTAATGTTTTTATGTGATTTTTACAGTAGCAATGTTGATGTATCACCCCTTATCAGAAATGAACCATCATTTCAGAGTTTGGTGTTCAATCCATTGCCACAGACTTTCCATGTTAGATAGGGACACCCTACTCCCTCTTCGCTCAGTCCAGCAAAAGCAGTGACTGCGAACTCTCAAGTGGTTAATAACCACTGAACAGGTTATCATGTCTGTTCTTGCGAGAGAGGGGCGCCCGCTACCTTTGTAAAACTATTTGTTAAGGAACCTGGGATTGGTAACCCTAGGTCTCCTGGGGGCAACCAGACGTGGTCTCCCTCTCACTGTGCTTAGAGAGGCATCAGCTTCACCTCACTGATGATCCCCAACAAGGGTGAAACACGTGTATGGGGTTGCTGGTGGTACTCTCGTTCAGATTGGAATTGCCATTGTATTTCGGTGCTGGACTGCCCCTGGGCAGGACAAAGACTGATATGCAAATGGATATTTCCCATCTGTGAAAGGCACAGTGAGTAAAAGCAGTGGCTGCGAACTCTAAAGTGGTTAATAACCACTGAACAGGTTATCATGTCTGTTCTTGCGAGAGAGGGGCGCCCGCTACCTTTGTAATACACTTTGTAGGTATGTTAGTACCGGGACCCATTCTTTGAATCTCCCTTGGTTTCCTTGAATTTTGTATGTCACCCATTCCAACGTTACGAAGTTCCATATCTTGTACAACCATTCCTGTATTGTTGGGGGCGGGTGGATTGCTTTTTCCAGTTCTGTGCTATCACTAGCCATGCCGCTATTAGCAGTGTTATCAGGCCTTGCTTCTGCGTCTTAGGTGGTGTCCTCACTTTCGGATCCCTTGGGCAATTTCTCCAGATGTGCTGCCAGTCCCCTAGTGTTTTGCATCCTCTCCAGCATTGATTGGACGCTTGGGGGGAACATTGTGTGAATTATTTTCCGGTGTATAGTGCCATTGAAGGATCACTTTGATCCACATCTTTCTTAGTTGGATTGATCTCGTTAGTTTGAGGATTGTTCCCCACAGGTGCTCCCATTGGTTTCTATGAATGGGCTCCCCTGTTGCTTCCCATCGCCTCATGTAATGCCACTGTTCTTGCTATTCATGCTCGTTCAGATGTTTATATAGATTTGATACCAGACCTTTTGATCCCATATTTGTTGTAATGAGTTGTTCAAAGGGCGTCAATGGTCTTGTGGCTGGCGCTTTTACTTAGGGGCGCTAAGCCAATTTTCTAATTTATTTATTGTATTTGAATCGATCTCTGTCCTCTAATCCAATGTCTTGGGCGCAATCCTCGAACAATCTCAGGTTGTGCGCTTGGTACATGTCCCTTAATTTCTGGCAGCCTGCTGTTTCCTATTTCTTGAATGCTTCCTTGGTCATCCCAGGTGGGAATTCCGGGTTACCAAACAAGGGGGAGAATAACGACGGTTTTGTTGATGGGGTTCCCCACCCGGTTGCCCCATCCCGTATGTCTAAATCCACACCTATTATCTCACTTTGTGTTAGGGTGCCACTTTTTTTTGCCTGTCTTGTCGTGCCCATATTTTTTGTTGACCCCCCCCCCCCCCCCCCCCATAGACACTCTCTAATGACGCTAAGTTTGTGCCACCTTGTAGTATCTGAGGAAGTGTGGGCATGCCACCCCCCACCCCTTCATTGCTTGCGGCCGTAAGTGTTGACATTACTACACTAGTTTTTTTTTCGTCCATGTGTATGCGTTTATGGCCTTATTCATGGGAACTAAAAAAGGTCTTTGGGATTCTAAATGGTAGCGCCTGGAAGTAGTATATTTAATCTCGGAAGGGTCATCATTTTTATTATTGTTATGCGGCCCCACCACGTGACCATTAGCTGGTTCCCGTCTGTTCTGATGTTTCTCAATGATTGGGGGTAGTTTGCCCCGTAAAGTTGGTCTATTATTTTCTGAAGGTTATGCCTAGGTATTTTATACCCTCTTTGGCCTGTTTTAGTTGTGTTGTCCGCTCGAGACCATTTATTATTTTCGGGTCTGCAGACACATTGAACATTTCTGATTTTTGTTTGTTTATTTTCAGTCCCGAGATCTCCCCGAAGTCTTCTAATTCTTGTATTGGGGCCGGTAGTGATTGTTCCGGGTCCGATGGAGTGACTAGCATATCATCTGCAAATGCTATGATTTTATGGGGTTCCCCTGCCATTTCTATACCCTTTAATCTGGTTGACTCTCATTTTGATTGTAGCGGATCTAAATATATGGCGTAAAGGAGAGGAGATGGTGGGCATCCTTGTTTTGTGCAACGTCCCAGGATGATTTTGACTGTTACTATGCCGATTCGTATGGAGGGGGTTGCATAGTTTGCTCTCATCATGTTTATATAGTTCGCCCCAAACCCAATTTGTATCATCCTCCTGAATATCAATGTCCACGCGACCCTGTAGAATGCTTTTTCTGCATAGAGTGAACGATTGCTGGGTGTGTGTTCCTGTTTTTTTCTATAAGGTGGCAGATTCTACGTGTGTTAAACGTTTACCTGAATGGTATGAAGCCAGATTGATCTTGTCCTATTAATTTCGGTAGTAGGTATATTAATCTATTGAGTATTTTTGTATATATTTTAGCGTATAGGTTTATTGGCCTATATGATCCTGGTAGTCCCGGGCCTTTGCCTGGTTTATGGAACACTATTAGTTTGGCTTCATTCATTGAGAGCGTAATGTTTTTGTTTGTGTGGAATGTGTTGTACAGTTTTGTGAGGATTGGGGACCGAATGCTGCTATACTTTTTATAGAATATCCCTGTGTATCCATCGGGACCTTGCGCTTATGGCTTTCTGAACTTCCGCTTCCCTTGTTACCCCCTCAAGGTCGGCTTTTTCGTCCTCCGTTATGCATGGAATTGGGAGGTCTTTTAGGTATTCTATTTCTCTTCCGATGGATTCTCTGATGAATTTAGTTTCTGATAGAAGTCCCTGAAGATTTTTCCCATGTCTTTCTTTATAGTCTTTTCCCTCCCCTGCCTGTCCTGAAGTTTCATGTTTGAGACCCCTTTTTTTTTTTCTTTCCCCTCCGCTGTCTGGCTAGGTGTCTGTCAGCTTTGTTGGCCTTCACATAGTGCCACTGTTTTAGATATAGTAATGCTGTCTCTGCTTTTTGTCCTTGGTGTTTCTAGTTGGCCTTGAATGTGTCTCTGCGCTTTCTTTAATTTGGTACTAGGGGGTTTTGCCATTTCTTTTTGTCACTTAATTTTGCCTCCAATTCCCTTTCCCACTGTCTCTGTCTCTTTCAGGGTTATTAAGTTCCCCCGCATCACTACCTTAAAGGCATTCCATATTATGTCTTGCGAGATATCCTCTTGAGTCCTTTTCTCTAAAGTATATTAGTAACTGTTCCCTTATTACTTCACCTTGTTTTGGGTTGTGTAGGAGGTCGGTGGTGAATTTCCACTTCCACATTCCCTCCTTAGTATTTCCGACCCTCAGGGGGGATCCATAGTGGGGCGTGGTAAAATAGTGAGATGGGTCTTAATTCATGTTCTCTCACTTTCCCCACTAATCCTGTGGAGGCCGGGATGTAGTCTATCCGGGACATTGTTGTGTGTACATATGGGAATAATGTGTGCACCCTTGCGCCTGTCCCCTTTTTGGCCCTCCAGACATTGTGTAGGGCCAGTGTTGTCATCTTTTGTTGGAGTGCTTTGAAGGGGGTGTGGGACCCCTGTGAGCCCATCCCACGCCTAGCCTGCTTCGGGTTGCTAGAATGATCTCCCCCTTAGCAAATGTTTCTAATTTTGAGATCGTTCCCCCTCAGATATCCATCTTGCCTCGTATTCGGGACATAGTGATGCACGCGTCAGCACCTGGCCCCAGATTTCTGTATTTGGGAATACGTATCTACCTTCCTTGTCCGAATGGCCTTGACTTGTGCTACCAGTCTATCCTTAAGTGCAATCGATACCCCTGCCTTTTCCTCCCCTGCGTTAGCTTGATATATATATGTGTGTAAATCCTTACATTTTTAACTTGCCCCTTGTTTTTTTTAATGTGCGTTTTCTGGAGCACGAGAGCTTCCCCCCTAAGATGGTGGTCCACTTTCCTCCTGACTGGGGTGTTTAGCCCCCTGACATTGAATGTAACGGTTTTAATCTCCTTCATCCTGAGTCTACCTGGCCCTTCCCCCCCTCCCTTTGATTCACTTCGGCTGTTGAGGCTGTTCCTCCCTCTGGTACCCACCCTGTCCCCCCCTCGCCCCATCTTCCCCAACTTGTCAACCAAAACTCCCTTTTCAACTCTTCCCCCTCCCCCTTCCCCATTTCCCTGTGGAGGGACCACTTTCCTATGTGTGCTTGAACATTGTGTCCGTCGCACCTGGCCCTCTTCCTTCCCAGAGATGTTTAGGTGAGGTATCCTAAACTCCACTCGAGTTTCCAAGATGTGCCCCCTTCACTGCTGCATCCATTTAAAACGTGATATTGCCTTACCCCCTTCTAGGGTGTCTTATGTACATTTTTCCTCTCTTCCCGATTCCTTCCCATCCGGATTCTTGCTTCTTCATTCCCCTTTGTCGTCCCCTCACGTTTTGCTTCCGCTTTCTGTTTCCTTGGGACTGTTTTCCACTCCCATGGTTTTCGGCGACTTGAAGGTCCACCTGGCCCTCGCCGTTAGGTTTCTTTTCCTCGTTTTGCAGATTTAGAATACGTTTGCCTTCCTCTCATGTGGTTATTCTGTGGTTCTGTCTCTCCCATGTGAATAGAGGGCCTAACGGGAATATACATTTGTACTTTATCTTTTTTGCTGCCAGGAATTGCACCACTTGTCCCATGCGCTTCCTTTTTTTGGATTGTTTGTGCTAAATCCTGGTATAGATGCACTTTGTCGCCGTTAAAGCTCACTGCCCTGCTTTCCACAGGATTAGTTCTTTCTGGGTGTAGGATGTCATGGCTTACAGCACATCTCTTGGGCGGGCGCCTGGCTCCCCTGCATTCATTGGTCCTACCTGATGGGTATGGTCCATTTGTATTTGTTCCTCATTGTACATCGCTAGTATGTCTGCAAATAGTTGTTGCGCCGTGTATTTCAAGTCTTTCTCCTCTACTGCTTTCTGATAGATTTTGTATGCGTATATTTGCCTGCCTTGTGCAATTTTTCAGGGCCTCTCATTGGATTTTAAGGTTTTGTGCCAGGTGTTCCACTGTCTTGTCATTTTTGTGTCGTCTTCCATATTCTGCACTATTCTTTCTAATGTGCCCGTCTCTCCTCTAGTTTGGCTGCGTCTGTGAATTTCCTGCAGCGACTGCTTCATTTCAACTTTCAGCATGTCAAATTGCGATTGGAAGGATGACATTAAGTGATTCTGAAATTCTTTGAACCAGCCCTGCATGTCTTCTTTGCTTGGCATCGTTCCTTCTTCTCTTCTTGCCGGTGTGGGCTGGTTTTGGGGTGTATCTGTCTGTCTGTCTGTCTGTCTGTTGAGTTGATGCCTTTTGCTCTTGTTTTGACATGCGGGTGTTTGTGTTGGGTGTTGGTGGGGCCTCTTCCGATGCTCCCCTTTTTCCCGAATGAAGGCAATCCATTTTCTTGTGCCTCTGCTGTTCTCTCTCGCTGAGCTTTGTGTTCCTTTGGCTGCTATTTGCATTACACTATGCCTTTTTCTTGCTTGGTGGAGCTCTTCCTGCCCCTGAGCTCTCTCTGTTTCCTGTGTGGGTTCACTGCTCTTGTGCTCCTTTGCCCCCCCCCCCCCCTGCTACATGGTGCCTTGGTGGGGTAGGGGTTTGTCGCTCCTTTGCTTCACTTGTTGATCCCCTTATGGGGTCTTTTGGGTCTCACCCCCTTTACGCCGTGCTCCATTCCCCTGCTGCTCCGGCTGAGCTCCTTGTGGTGGGTTGTAGCTTCTTTCCTTAATCGCCCTCTTCCTAGCCCGTTGGCTATCTACCTTAATGATTCCATTGCTGGCGTCTACTCCCTCTGAGGTTAGTCCTTGTGCTCCTCACCACTTTGCCCCCTTTCTCAATATTTGCATTGGGCAGTTCCCAGGGGAGGGTGTTTGGTAGGTCTCCGCCTACCCCCCGATGTTTGGGGTCGCTGTTCTCTTGTTAGTGTGGATTTGATGGACCTCTACAGCCACCTGCAGTTTTTTCCCCCTTGGTGCTCTTCACCTGTTGGGTCAATTGGTTGCTGTTGTTGGTTGTTATTGCCCCCTTTGTCTTGGGCCCCCAGGTAATATATGCTTTACTGTTTTTCTCGCGACTCCCGCAGTGTTCTGTTATCTCCCTCCCTCTCCTCCTCCCTCGGATCAGGTCTTCCCACTGTCCTCCGCAGTTACTGTGTGTGTTGCAGGTGGGGGGGGGTGCCTCTTCTGTCCCGTTCCTGGTCGCCTTTAGCTGGTCTCCCCGGGTTGTCTCCAGCCTGCCCGGAGAGTCTCCTCATCTGCTCTAGGCTTCCCCGGGGTGGGGGATAAAGGGGTGCTCCACTAGGTGCACCCGTCCCTCCTGTCGCGCTGCAGTCTCCTGCTCGGTACCGTTTCTTGCTCCGTTCAGGGGGAGGGATGAGACTTCTCTGCTCGGCTTCCTTCGTGGCTCCGAGGGTTCCGATTGCCCGTTCCGTTACCTCCTTCTTCCTCGCCCTGCTCCTCCTTAACTATGTAGCCCGATGCGGCACGGGCCTCACTCTACCCTTGTCTCTCTGTGTGCTTCTCCTGCGGCTTCGGTTCCTCACCGGGGCACCGTCGGTCTCCTTGAGCTCAGGTGGGTGGCTTCTGTCTCCCTACTGGTGTGTGGAGATATATTAATCGGCGTCCGCGTTGATTTTATTGTGTGGCATTTTGATGCGGTCCGGTGGGGAGAGATGCTCACATACGTCGTCCTCCACCGGCCGCTATCTTGGAATGAGACCTTATTTTGTTTAGCACTAAATAAAAAAGGAGGCAATGTTTTTAATATTTAACTGCACTAACCCACAATTTCTCTACGATCTGATTAATTATTTAGGTCAGCTTCTAAAGAAGAGACTTTACAAAACAAACCTTTTATTGTGGGTCTATGAGGAAAGGTCTAATTGTGATATTAAAAGCTGTAAATGATGTGGTTTTAGTAGTACCATGCTGTATTTTACTGATCTCTTAGCCGGTCGTCTTTTATTACATAACTAAGTACCCTATGTTTCCTATGTTGACACAATCTTGCTGCTTACGCCTTCATGTAATAGCGCCTCGATGTCTATGGGCTGCAGTGTGCTCTATAAATGTAAAAAATAAATAAATAATATGTTGTGATTTAATGTATTTATCATGTTGATTGATAAATCTGAATTAAATAATATGAATGAATGATTATTAAAAGTCTGTTACAGAAGCATCCATGTGTACTATGCTATAGGGAACATTTGCATATTTATAAACGGCGAATAGGAAAAATAAGGATGTACTGGAAGTGGATTGATTTTCATTGCAGTCCAAGCGCTATGGGCCTCATTAGAAGTTTGGCAGTAATTCTGTTAAAATACTACCAAACTCGGTTACTGTCACTTAATCTGGCAGGTTTGCCACCAGTCTGAGTGGGCAAATGGTGGGGATGCTTCCCGTTCTTTGAATCTGAAGGACTTGATGGTGGATTTGGAGGAATTATGATGGGCAGTAATTCCGCTTGAGATTCTTCCTCTATTTTTGTTTTAAAGTGGGGGAAAGACCATCAGCAATTTTTGGAGGGAGGAGGAGGAGGACCCGGAGGAGGAGGAGGACCCGGAGGAGGAGGAGGAGCAGGAGGACCCGGAGGAGGAGGAGGAGCAGGAGGACCAGGAGGAGGAGGAGGAGGAGGACCAGGAGGAGGAGGACCAGGAGGAGGAGGAGGAGGACCAGGAGGAGGAGGAGGAGGAGGAGGAGGAGGACCAGGAGGAGGAGCCGGAGGAGGAGGAGGACCAGGAGGAGGAGGAGGACCCAGACCCAGACCGCCACTGTCCTTCAACAACTAGCAAGGGGGTTTGACCCTGGCCTTGAACAATTCCACTGATGAAATGTCGTTGGTGGCTAAAAGGGGAGTGTTCCATTGGAGGGAGGTGAGAAGTGTGAGCAGGCACAAAGGTGTGCAGGGGATGGGTGGGTTGGTGAGCGAGGATTGCAGAGTCCACGAGGGAGAGTGTAAGGAGATGCATTCAGCAAAGTAAGGGAAATATCATGGATAGGTTTATAGACGAGAGGCCAGATCTTTAGAGAGATTGAATTTTGCATGGGGAGCCATCTTGTGTGGTGTCAGGATGATGAGGCGGTGACAATTTGGATAGGTTGTAGAGGTTGCACGTAATTGAAAACTTTGGGTTGGGCAAAGGAGTCTGTGGAAGGGCCAAGGAATAGGCTTGATCAGCAGCCCAGATTGCTGAGCATCAGGGTGGAGAACAAATGTTTTGCAGAGTGGTGAGTGAGATTTGGTCTGATCTTCCTTCTGTTGAGAAAGTTGATCTTGGTTGAAGTGGTAGTGCTGTGATAAACTAGAGTTTGGAGTTCGTATCAAAGAGGACTCGGGGTGATGGGTAATGGAGTTAGGACGCATAAAGGAAAGTAGCATGGATAGCAGGGATGACATTATAGGCTGGAGAAGGAGGCCTACAGTTTTTGAGGAGCTATGCAGCATTGATCCATCCAGTGGAGCAGTTGCTTATGCACACTGAGCTAGAGGGGAGTAGGAGGAAAAGTAGAAAAAGATGTGTCATCAGCAAAGGGGTAGTAGTGAAAGCTGAATAATGAAACCAGTTTACTCAGAGGTAGAAGAGGAGTGGGCACAGGATGAATCCTTGAAGGGCACGCACTCAAATGAATGTGGAGGCGGTGTTAGTGTTCCAATAGATAGGGAGGAGCAGCTAGATGGATAGGAGGCCAAGGACCATTAAAGTGTGGTGCTCTTGTATCAAAGGGAGGAGTAAATCACATTATTGAAAGCTGCACAGAGATCAAGGATGTAGAAGTGAGTGGTGAGCAGTAGTGAGAAAGTTGGAGATGTGGGTGAGAGCAGTTTCAGTGGAGTGCTTACGTCTAAATCCAGCCTCGGGGCGGGAGATGTTTAGTGTGTGTACTACAAGATGGTCAACTAAATCTTTGCTGGCTTGATAGCCTGGGAAACCTTCAACTGTGGTGTGAACTGCAAGCTAAGAAGGTCTTGCCGATCACAGGAAGAAGGGTGCTGCTTGTGGTTTGGAGCAGCAGTGAGTCCCATCGACTTCTCATCCGCAGAGTAGTGCAAAATGCCACAAAGGCATGCCAGCACCTGAGTGGAATTTGAAGATGATGTAGAAAGACTGGTCTGCTGCTAAATGCCCAGAAATTACTGTTTGGTCAGCAGCTCACGAATGGAAGCTTCTGAAAAGAGATGCTATTACAGTTCAAAACATATAAAATAAAACATTTAACCAACTAGAAGACACAAACCTTCTATACCAATTGCAGGGTGGCCCACAAAAACTATCCCAAACAAAGAAGTAAAAAGGAAATGGAGACACCTTCCAGAGGGTTTAAGGCTGGTAAAAAGCAGACATGCCTCTGTGAAGGCATCATGAAGTAAGACGCAGACAACGGATCAATTTTCTAAGTAAAAGCTTTATTTTACTCACATGTCATGATGGAGTGATGCCTAACGTGCCCTATGCGAAGTTGGAATATCCCTCCCTAAAGAAAACTAAGACTAGTCTGTGTCAGTAAGTTTAAATCCAAAGTCTTTCTGTGTCCAAAACCTATACTTGCCTTCACAACTAACTCTTTACAATGTGTAGGGATGTCGGCAGCAATAGAAAGTGTTAAGAAATGAAGTTCAGAGCTTCTTCTATCTCTTGGCTTATACTCTGCCTCGCCTTCCACAAGTTCAGAACAGTTCCAAAAGACCTGGTGGGGGCATAGGGGGGGGGGGGGCTTCCCTTCCCCAAGAATGCAGCCCCTCCAGCTTTTAAAATCAAAATCGCTTCCAATCTTCTGGCTTTCAAAAACAGGACCAGTTCAAATCCTTGGTTATCCAGGCTTTTCAATAGTTCACATAGATTGCTCTCCTTCTGCATTTACCATTCACTTCTGCAGCTGTTGCAAAGTATACGCTTCTTTATATTTGCTTTTCTTTGCTCTTTCCAAGTAGGGATCACTCGGTCTAGGCGCAGTTGTCAGACCAAATAGTCCACCCTTTACAGGGTACGCAACCGATAACCCGCTTCTGTATTCTTCGGGTATTTGCCAGCACATGTTTTCTCTCTTAACCTGTAGTCCTTTGGGCTCCTCTATCTTGGACCAATACTTATTTCACACTCTTCTTGGAAATATTTTTGGCTTTGCCACAAACTGTCTGTCACACAACTCACTCTGGTGTTCACCTCTTTTGCACCACCTTGCTTTCACAATATTCATAAGTGCTCATCACTCTTTTGCTGTATTCAAATATGCTCATCTCTTTCAGTTAGTTCGGTATTCAATAACGCTTGTTGCGACTTTCAAAAGCACTTGTAACACCTTGCAGCTTTTTCAGTATTCAAAAACATTTGACTTGGCCTCTCGTAGCACTTGTAGTAGTTTTCAGTTGGTTCAGCATTCAGGCATGCTTGTTTCCAGGCCCTGGTGCGGGTGTTCCCTTCTCTGCACTCACTTAACCGGTATGCAGCCGCTCCTTGGGACTCCTCAGTTCTGCTTCCGGTCTTCTGTTCGCTCTTCCTTTTCCTCTGTGGTCCAGTGAACACTTCAAAGTGCCAGGGGACAAGTTAATATAACTAATAAACATGTTCCCAACTTTCGGAGTGCTTGTGTAACAAGTTATGGCAAAGCCAAAGTGTTATGAAAGTTTAGTAAAAGTCATCAAACTTTTAAAGGGGAATTTAGGGGACAGGTAAGTATCGTTATGACTCACCCCCTGTACTCCGCTTCTTCATGAGACCTGGCAGGTCAGTTGAAGAAGGTCCAAGGTCGCTTTCCTTGCGTCAGCCTCATCCCTTGATCCCCAGTGGTTGCAGGTTCGAGCAGCTCTTCGGTCTGTGTCTGATGCAGGTGCAAGGACTTTCAGTGGATGAATGCAGCAAAACTCTATGCAGGGCCTCTCTCAGGACAGGAATGGACGCAGGTAAGCACCTTCGGATGTCAGTCACAGTGGGATTGTGACGCAAAGGGACTTACTTTTCATGGTCAGACTTTCCCTCCTATCTCGGGTCCCCTTGATGCGAAGACCATGACATTTCGCAGAGGTAAGTCTTGTAGCACTGGCTTAGGATTCCCCACGTTCCAGGCCTCAACTCGGAATGGCGTCGTTTTCAACACTGTAGCGCAAACTCGGAGCTAGTCAGCCACAGGGTGGTCCTGGCGCACTTCCGAAGGCTCTTTGCAGGTCCCGGGGCTGACGTTGAGAATGGATGTTACCTCCACTCCAAGGGTTGTAGCTCCTTCGCAGGACTGCTGGATATCCCTTGCTAGATGGGGCTCTCCCAGGACAGCAGCAGAAGTTGGTCGCAAAGCCTTCTTCCGACAGGTCTCCGGTTTCCTCACGGGGTCTTGCAGTCTTGGCTCCTTCAGTATTTTCCAGTATATCTAGAGTGGGTGCAGGGGTCCTCTTCTTATACAACAAGCAAGGTAAGAGCAGCAGCCCCCACTAGCCCAGCGGGAGCTAATAAGAGCCTGTCTCGCTCTCTGAGACCTGCAGCGATCAGGAAGCTTTGGTGCCCCACAGCTCCTGCAGTGGGCACCGGGCAGGGAGGACGGCAGCATTCTCGACCCTCTCATGGCCAGCCTTGGCCCCAGTGTCTCTCTCGCACTCCTGCTCTGCACGGCTTCCCTCTAGTCGGTTCCTCTCCAGCCCACTCTGCTTCTACACGCCGAGTCCTTCACTCCAGCCCATCTCTCTCTCTCTCTCTCCCTTTGCTTGGCGGTCACCATTCTTATACACCTGGGACCTGTCAAATGGCTGCAGGTGCGAGCCTATCACTTTAATTGCCTGACCATGGTGAAACCTATTAATGCCTGGCTATTACCTTCCAACTCTCCCAAAGCCCTCTTCCTAGTCTCGGTACCAAGTGGTGTGAATGAATGGAAGTGTGCATAACTCCCGGTTGTTTCCTCCTCATCTCAGTCTTGCAATGAGATGGTTGTAGGACATTTTGGTCGGAAGAAAGGGACAAAGACCGATAGCCTACAAAGGCAGGGGGAATATAGGGTTTGCTTTGACAAGGGAAAGGAGGTGCCATGTCTCCCCCAAAGACATCCTCTCCTCACTACCCAAGTTCCCTCCACCCAGGTGACACTTCCTCGCATATCCACCCTCTGGGTCGGCATCCAAAAGCCTTTTCCTTGCCACCTGAGAGGAGGACCACAGGGGAGAAAAGTGAGGATGCCCTCAGGTTCCTCACACTTTCTACTGATCCTAGGATACAAGTGGAGCAGGCTTCTTGGGCAGAGGTAGCTAAGATTCTTGAAGCAGCAAGTGGGATTGTTTTAATGAATCATATCAAGAGTCTTACCACTTGACAAAGTGGTAACCTGGGAAAAGAACCCAGAGAGAGATGCTGGAAATCGGAGTCAATCCCTAAAGGAAGCTGCAAGGACTAGGTTGTTTCTTGAGGAACCACAGAAGGAATACCCCTGGCAGGAGAGTGAGACAATATCATCTACCTGAATAGGACCCTGAATGAGGGGGATAAATACCCACTCAACGTGAAGTTAAGGTCTGGGAGAGACAGCACATGAATTCTGAGAAACCCAAGGTCTGGCAGAAACCTGGGGTGCATGCTGCAACACTGAGAAATCTGAGTAAAGAAAGCTGTGAACCCTGAAACATGGGAGCAGTCTTGAGAAACTTGGTGAGTCTGTACTATGAGGAGCCGTCTGAAAAGATATTTTTTATTTTGTTATGGTTGACAAGGGTTGGACTTTGCACACTTATGTTATGGCTTGGGGAAGCTTTTGTGTACCTTTCAGTTGGCTACTGCATTATAAGTTATTGTGTAGATTAGGGTTTCCCTGGAGGACAAGGACTCCTAAGATTAGGGTTAAAGACTTTTATTATTTGGATTATCATTGAATGTGAGGAACACCTGGAGAAACCCACTTTTGTGTTTTCTGTAGGAACTTCATTATTAATTCTAGTTGATGCCCTAGTTCCTAAAGGCATTTTCACCATCCCCGTCTCCGACAAAATACTGAATAAACATACTTTGTTAAACCACAACTTAAGATCATCATGTGTCAATGATCAACCATGCCACATTCTTCAAAATCCCAAACACGTAACGTGAAGACCCCAAAAGCATCCACCCTCTCCCTAGTCGTTTTCTAGAGAATCTGGGGGAGCTTCTAGTTGACGTCGCTATCAATTTCCATAAATTATGCAGATGACATGCAGCTCTACTTGTAGGTGAACTATGTCCTGCCACTTCCTTTTACTTAAAAACACTATCGCTCATGCATTCAGTCCTGAATGTCCAGCATCTACCTGAAACTGAACCCCACAAAACTGAAGTCACCAGGTAAGTTCGAGGGCAGCAAGGCCATTTGTATTTTGGATTTTTCCCTGTCAAGTCCTCATCAAAGGCTTAGTTGAGTGACGAATTCTAAATGTGCCCTAGACAGAACCTGAGAGACTCTGGGTCCCCCAACGGCAACTTTCTCCTTTCTTGCGAGATTCCTCAAACTGCACTCCAGTGCCACTGGTTGGTGGCAGTCATTATAAATTAGGGTGAGGTACAGACTTTTAGCCATCTCTGGAGGCCCTACAGAGAACCCCTGTGTAAACCCAGTAGTTATTCCAACAGCTAAACATTGTTTGATAGGAGACAATGAGTGGTAGATGACTAATGCTATGTATTGACTGCTTTGACGGGCAAGGCCAATAGTTGCCACAAACGGATGTAATCTCTTTAGAATGGTGTCTGAAATCTACACAATGAACACATCATGGTGACCGCCTCCATTGATTGTTTGCCCTCCAATTTTCAATGGTTGCAAACATGTGTTGGGGGCTGAGAGGATTCTCTGCTCTCAAAGTCCCTGTTCAAATCTGGGGTCTACAGCCACATGTCAAAAGAAGTCCCCAACCCAAAAAGGAATCTGGAGAAAGCTCTGCTGGTCTCCCGATATCCGGTTTGACGATGAGGTTCTTCTACCATTTGTGGACACTAAACCTCTTCAACCAGCAATGTGTGTGTGTGTGTGTGTGTGTGTGTCTCTGTCTGTCTGTCTGTCTCCTCCCTAGCGGACTGGGCAAGGGTGACCTTACTGGAAGTTACTCCCCTCTTGGGGACAAGAACTCCCATTCCTTCAAGGAACTCTCTGCCAGAACACATTATCTGCCTACATGGGCATCGGATAGACTACTGTTAATTATATTTTGGATTCTCCTGGTAGTGACATTTCTTCAATCTCTTTGGCTTCAGGTAATGCTGGATCTCGCCTGAACGCCAGTCAAAAAACGAAAGACACCCTTTTTCTTGTGATGACGTACACAAAACAAGAGGAGCTTGGAAAGCGAGAGGGAGAATCCTAATCAGAGGCACACCTTTGACCGGAGGACATCCTAGAGGGGCAGTAGCACAGAGAGCGAGCAAATCGGCAGGATGCCATCTGAAGGCTGGTGTCCTGGCCGGCAAAGAAGCCAAGGTCGAGACAGAGACAATAAAGCGACCGTCATGCCTCGTGGCATGACCACATGGAAGGTGGGGTGGGCCTGGGGCCCATTAAGACGCCAAGACCAGACGGCACCGGCGACATAATATCTCTGATCTCAGCATGAAAAGTGCATTAGCTGCCAAACCGAGCAGCCGAAGGGAAGCAAATGCTGCTGAAGATGTAACGCTGTTGAAGAGGGGTGGGGGGGCGAACAGTGATATTCGAGGCTGGGAAAGCCACAAGGCCTACTAGAGCCAGAAAAACCCAAGCGGGCAGATGTCCTACCGAATCCAAGCTAAAGCAAGCCTATCAGAGGACATGAGGGTTTTGGTGAGCCCTGAGAAACCAAGAGACATGGTCAAGCACCGAGTGGAAAATGGTGGAATAGTGTTAAGAAAACAATTTCTTCTGGAAAGAGGGAACCTTATGGAATTAAGATTTTGTATACAGAATGTGCAGAAAGATGGAAGACTGTACTGTGATAAATTGCCAAACTTTTAAAATGTCCTTAGAAAAGTGGGGCAAGTAATTGGGCCAGGCAAAAGCCAAGAACTGAGGCTATAGATCTGGCTTCCTTCCTTTTTTTTTTTCTTTCTTCGAGCACCCTTACTTATAGTTTGTTAGGCAGGGAAATTCCCTCATAGCGGTAGGGCTAGGTAGGCATTTTCATTGTTATTTAAATCGTGAACACGTCACTACTTATTCTGACCCCCTGGTGTGTGTGTGTGTTTTGTGTGTGTGTGTATATATATGTATATATATATATATATATATATATATATATATATATTACACACCACTAGCTCAGGTCTCCCGTTACATGCCACCAGTAACCATCCGGTTAGAGGAGCATTGCTTTTGGGGAATTTGTCTGTTACCGCAGGAACTGCTCAGACATCACACAATTTGACAAATGTTGTTCTGAAGCCTCCCATAACGTTTTATCACAAGGCTATTCCAAGGGTGTCATTGAAAGTGCATACATAAAGGCTAGATTGCTACATAGGGATGCCTCACTCAATCTGCATAAATTCATCAAGGCCACTGTCCATGATGACCCACGTATGATGGTGACATTTGACGCTTCTGCGCTAAATGTGAGAACAATTGTCCAGAAGCATTGGCATGTTCTTAAGATGGACAAAGACCTATCTCATTCGCTTTCATCACATCCTGTTTGAACATCTAGACGGCATCTTCATTGAAGGAGAAGTTGGTCTCATTTTTTTTGCAGCCCCTCACCAAGTCTCCCACTGGCACTGCTTAGCTACCTGTGTCTTCTGCTGGTTTTGTCAAATGCCACAAGTGCAAAGTTTGTCCTCGTGTGATTGTAAAAAAATCCTCGCCACATCCCATCACAGCCTTACCATGGGCTATTAAACAGCTCATTACATGGGATACCACTTCGTTGTCTATGTCCTCTGTTGTCCTTGCGACAAGTGTAACGTAGGCAGCGCCACATGTAAACTTAAGATGAGGATCTTTCAGCATTTGAGAGCCATTAAGACTTCGGATCCATCATATCCCATGGCTAAGCATTTCAAGGAGCAACACGACAACAATTCCCAGTTATTGACTGTTTTTTGTGTTGCCCATATAGCCAGGCATCCCAGAGGGGGAGACCTGGTTCTGCGTCAGCTTGAGACCGAATTAATTTTAGATTTCGATACCAAGGTACCGATTTGTCATAATTTAGACGAAGAATTTTATACTTTTATAGGGCTTTAAACCATTTGATTATTGTTGACAGCCTTTTTCTTTTTCATCTGTCCCCACTTTTCTGTGTCCATTCATGTCCTTAAGTGGGTCGGATTGTGCGCAGATTTGGTCAGCACTTTTTTCCAATTAACTCCACACACATACGTCTGTGCCTCCTGTTTTTTTGGTTTCCAAAATAATTTTGATGTAGACTGGTCCTCATTTTATTTACATTAACCTGGTTATGTTCACTTTTGACATTTAATCGGTCATTCTCTTTATGATGTATTCTCATATTGTTGTATGAAAAACATCAGTGCTCCACATAATGTGTATTTGTTTTGCTGCTCTTTTAAGCTGTGTGGTTCTTTGCGTTTTATTTTTACTCATTGATTTGATTCGTGCATGTGCGTTAACCATGGGGTGTCTTGTTTTTTTCCTTTTTCTTGTATTGAGTCATTACTTGTTGCACTCTGCACCTTGGTCCTTCCTCGATAGGCGTTTTTGTAGCTTCCTGGTATTCATAGGCCTTTAGCCTTCTCAACATCTTGCTTCCCTTTTTTTTTTAACACCACTTGGTCCACCATTTCCCACTCGGCCCCATTTATTGTATCCACGAGGGACCAGGGCCACATTTGTTACATCGATAGCAGTATTGAAATGATGGCAGTTGTGGTTGTTTTCTTTAATGTTAAGAATGTGGGGATTTTTGTTATAACAAAATTGCCTGCTCAGAACATATTTACTTGGACAGTTACTTTTTGCCAAATCGTGTTATTGCCATTTTACAAAAACCAATCGTGGGAAATCGCCCCCCTTCCCAGGTCTTAATTGTTCCAGTCTTATTCCTTAGTCTTTTCGCTTGCACCAGTATTTCCTGTTGCTCTAAATTGTGCCCGTACTTCTCTTCTTGTGAGCACATGATTCTCCATTTTGCCTCCTCGTAGGCCCTCTCCCTTCATTGCCTTGTTGGCTGTTCATTTTCCATGGTGGGATTGATGCCTTCAGATCATTCCCACTAGCGTCGTTCTCCTTGGAGTCCTGCATGAGAAATGTCATCACTAGGTCCAAGTCCAAAAGGAATCTCTGATGTTCCCCCAGGAGAGATTTTGGGGCCATTCCATGGCAAAGTCCCACACCTTGGCCACCCATTCGTGCTCCTTGAGTGCGTCCCTTGATTTTCCCTTGTGGGTTATTAGCAGGGCTCCGGCCATTGCCAATATCGGGTAAACTTTGCATTGTGCACTCGTGGGTAGGCTCTCCACCCACTCCACCCCTCACTGGGCAACAGGTTTTATCCCCGACCCCTCTCCCCCTCCCCCCCCCCCCCCCCGAACATGTCCTGTATCTTATGGCACACCCCTTCCTAATCCGGTTCCGGTCATTCCCAGCGTGAATTGTGGGTTCCTGAAAATCAGAGAGATGGGTGACGGGAAGGTGGTGAACCTGGACCACTGGACTACTGCGTCCCATGAATTTCCCACAAGAGTTTCGATTTCGCTGCAATACATATTATGAGGTTTATCTTCCCTAGGAATCCAAAGGACCTCCCCAAGGCGTTCCCCTACCACTGCCCGGTCCATATCGCTTTTTTCTTGCAATCGTCCTGATGACTTGGATCTGCGTTGCGTAGTAGTAGGATTTGAGGTCCGGTGCATCCCCCACCCCCGAACCCCCGCACCTCTTTATTCCTAGGCAGCAACATCACTTGATTTGAGATTCTTATTTTTTTTGCGTTCCAAGATGAAGGCCTTAGTAAGTTTCCTAATAGCCGCAAAGTATGACATGGGAATCTTTATGGGGAGGGCCATAAAAACATATAGTAGCTTTGGTAGGAGGATCATTGATTCTTCACACCGAGGAAATGGTTAACGGGCCCCAGCTATTTAACATATTGCTAATGGATGCTAATAAAGAGGGGTAGTTTGCAGTGAATAATTGGACTATCGTTTTAGTGATTTGATTTCCCAAGTATTTTATTGGTATTCGGAGACCATGTATATAGGAAGTTGGCTTTTGGCTCTTGGGGTGTTTTTTTTTTTTTCAGTGGCGTGGACAGATTCAATATTTCAGACTTGTTTCTGTTTTATTTTTAGGCCTGCAACCTCACCATATTGGGCTAAAACGTTCTCGTTTATCTATTGCACAGAGGGATTTCCCCGGGTTAGTTATTGTTAACAACATATCAGCAAATGCTGCCACCTTATGTACCCAACCTCCAAAGGGAACTCCCTCCTATATCCTTTGTGGCTCTAGGTGAATTGCATACAATAGTAGGGACGGGGGCATCCCTGTTTTGTTCCTCTCGTTACTGCTATTGGATTTGACAGGTCTCCGTTAATTAACAGACGTTTGGAAGGCTGACGATATTTGGCAGATATTTTGGCCATAAACGCTCCCCCCAAAGCCCATTTGGCTCATGGTCTAGAAAAGGAAACTGCAACTCTGCACTGTCGAACGCTTTTTCCGTGTCCAGTGCCACCATTAGGGCTGGTGTGTGAACTTTATTGGCTTTTTCGACGAGATGGGCGATTCTTCGGATGTCTGTCTGCCCCATATGAAACTTGACTGATCCATTTCTATCAGCTTGGGGAGGAGATTCTCCAGACGATTTGCTAAAATCTTAGCATTAACCAACACTGACGCCAGGATTTATACTATCAGTCTGTAGGAACTGCATATTGTTGCGTCCTTCCCTGGTTTGGGCAGTAGTATGACTTTCGCCTCCTTCGTATATGGTGAGAGTCTACCCCCTTCCCCAAACTGGTTAAAATGCGATGTCGGGCGAGGGGCCAGATCCTCCCTGAATAGTCTGTAGAATTCGGTCGTAAAGCCGCCTGGGCCCGGGGCTTTGTTAGATGGGAGTGATGAGATGGCTTTGCAAACCTCTTCTAGGGTGATGTTTCTCTCTAGTGCTGCCCTTTCCCGGTCTGCTATTTTTGGTAGGCTGCAGTCATTCAGGTATTCTATTTGGGACTGACTCTTGGGCTGGTCTGATTTATATAAACTCGAGTAGTATTTGCAAATTCCCTCGTGGTAACGGATAGATCTGGGCTCCCCCACTGATGTCTTGATCTTAAAGATAGATCTATCTTTTTCACCCTTTCTCAACATCCTTGCCAGGAGCCCGTCTGCTTTATTTGCTCTGATGTAGTATCTCTGTTTAAGGTGCATTATGGAGCGCTCAGCTCTTCTAGTTTGTAGGAGTTTTCGAGTTGGCCCCTAATGGCCCGGTACTCCCTTCTGAGTTCCCTGCTTTTCCACAATGCCATCTTTAGCATAACTATTTTCAGTTAGGCTGGGAGGACGTGGCTAGGTGCCATGTGAAGCAGAAGGGCTCTCCAGCAGCTCCTGCACATCCGACCACTGACATGCTCCATATTGCAACTTAAATTCACATTAAGCACCAAAAGGAAGGCACCGCCAGGTGAAACCACTGGGAAGCTGGTGGCCGCGTGAGGACACCAGATTGCTCCTAAGGAGACGTACACTCGCACCCAAGAGAAACTGCCAGACGAGAGGGAGAAAATGGTGGCACAGTGACACAGCGCTGATCCGACTTGAAGCTGTGCAAAATAGGCGTGGAAGGAAGCTTGGCTGCATGCCCGGGGGTCGAGCAGCTGCTGCCTGTGCGACCTGGAGGGAAAGGCTCAGATGATTCGGGAGGTTGCTGGAGCCTGGGTGCTGATGCAAGGTGTGTGCACCTAACAAAGGAACCCGGCATTAGGTGCGGCGGAACTAACCGCCTGGTGCACACTGGCCAGAGAGTGGTGGGCAGAGGCCATTGGGACCAATGAGCCGCGTAGAAGACTCCTCCTGATTGGACAGTGCTGGAGAGGTGGAGTTAAGTGCGGCGGGAGGAGCGGCAGACACGCGAGCGGATTGCAGCACAGAGCCAGCAGGAAACCTTCTCCACGGAAGGGTTTTGACATACATTGCATCGGTGCCAGCAGAGCCTGGGGAGAGGTTGCTGGAAGCCCGAACAAGGAACACCATGGAAAGCATTAAGGAGTCATGGGGGAGGAGCGGGCCCTGATCTAGAGATGGAACTGGAGCCATATGGGAACCTGCACAGGGACCCCACCCGCGTCCAACATCACGCAGGAGGGGCACTGTGACAACATTACAAAGGGGGAGCATACATAGGAAAATGACCCCTCCTCCCCCCCTACAAGTACACTTTCTGCAACAGCGAGGCAATTTGGTCACACATGCAGTTGGAGTGCGGAGGCCGGCATACATGAGCCGCAGCACTCTGGGAGCCACATATATAGCAGCGGGCATGCAGGCAAAAAGACACAGCCCATGTGACTGCATAAGAGCTTCCCAAAGACAGTGGCTAATAGGTGGAAGACTGCGGCAGGACCCAAAGAAACAACATAAATTGCTAGAGTTACTCAAACTAACAGGAACCATCGATGGCAGGAAACAGGCAAGCAACTGACTGGCAAACGAGGGTGCAGTACAAACTGTGCTAAACCGAGTAGGCCCTACCCCAGGCAAAGTAGGGGAGTAGAGATACCACCATGCCACAAGCCAAAGTAGCAAGGGCGGAACGGCGGAACGGTGGAAAGAGCCAAGTGCTGCATCCCTGGGACAAGCAGTGGCACCATACACTGGCAAGCGCCTCCTATAGAAAGCAACGTGTTTGGGGCAGTGAGCAAAGCAACAGATGTGAATACTAGCCGGCGCAGGGACAAGGGGGTCCTGGAGTTCGGCGAGGGTCAAGACAGGGGACCACCAGAGGAGCACCTGCGAGCAGGGGCGCACACACGTCCAGCAGCGAACCATGTCATTCAAAACTAGCACAGCAAAAAACAGACCACGATGGAAACCCTTCACAAAGAGCCAGGAGCACCGCCTAGAGGGGGACAACCAAGAAGAGGCGAAGGAACAAGCGCCCCAGGCGACAGAAACGACTGATCTGGGTACCCAAAAAATCCTGGCGGCCATAGTGGCAGGCGTGTTGCTAGGCCCGGAAAAGAGCCGGGGCTATGCTTATGTTGGAACTGGCGGGATTCAGGGCTAGGTGGCTTTTTGGTTGTAACTTCTGAGCATCTATCCGGGTCTACAACCAAAAGACCCGGGGCTATAGCCCCGTTAGTCCCCCTCTCCCCCCCCCCCCAGCAACGCCTCGGCATAGTGGCATTGCTTACTACAATGGAGGGCAACATGGATGCAGTAGCCATCAACGTGGGGCTACTAAGGCAGGATGTACGTGCCATAGCGGAAAGGACTGAGAAGTTGGAGGAACCGGTCAAGGAAAATACGGAGGTATGGACACAGACTACGAAGGATATTTATGTTCTCCAACAGAAAGTCAAGATACTTGAAGACAGGACTGAAGAAGCGGAGGGACAGGCATGCCGTAATAACTTAAGGATTGTCGGGCTCCCGGAGGGAACAGAAGGGTCAGACCACACCACGTAAATTGAAGAACTGCTCATTCAAGAAATAGGGGCTGGAGAACTCGCGCAGGGGTTCACGATCGAGAGTGCACCACGCTCTCATTAGGAAGCCACCCCTGGGAGCTCCACCCCGGCCCATGATTGCCAAGGTCCTGAACTATAAAGATCGAGAGAAGATTCTTGTTTTCTCTAGGACTGGCAGGACGATACAGAGGGTCTCTGCGAAGATTTCCGTTTACCCTGACTACACATTCCAAGTTCAAAAAAGCAGGGCACAATTAATCGCTACGAAAGCGAGGTTCAGGAAGGTGGGGTTTAAATACATGCAACTGTTCCCGACCAAGTTGAAAGTGCTCCACAAGGGCAAAACACTTTTCTTCGAGACGCCAGTGGAAGCACAGGACTGGATGGACAGAGAACAGGTCCCAGAATCTACGGAACAAAATAAGCATGGCTGACTGAGATGGGGAGAGCTGGTACGAAGTTGGACTACATTGTTGGTTCAAGGAGTGATGAGTGGGAGGACTGCGCCGGCGGTACCACAGCAGAGGGTACGCTGAAAATATGGAAGCTAACAAGATGCACAGGTGGAACTGGCGAAAAAAGGTGGACGCAGAAGGTCTGATAGAAAGGAACGAAAATGTAAACCAGATACAGGGAACCGGGTGTGGACAGGTTTAAGCTATGCAGTAATAGGAACCTATACGCAATATGGAAGCAGAGAGATTTATTAAAAAGACAACAGGAGTAAGCATGGGGACACGGAATCCCGGTAGAGGGAGCGTTCAGACCCGCTACCCCCCCATCCCCTGAGTAGTAGGTTTAGGGCCCCAGTATAGGGCCCGCCCGTAGGGCACCAGGAGCTGGGTCTAGCGGCTAGGCTGTATGGAGTGGAAACATAAGTCCCATCATGCTCTGCATAGCGGGACAAGTTAAGTTTGAGTTTGGTTTGGAATGGGTTTGGAGAGGGGGATGGGCGTCGATGGAAAAGGGGAGTTGACATACATGGTTAAACAATGCATCGAACTTCTATTGAGGCAGGCAATAGGCTGGTGGCCTCATTGATGCCCCAGACCAGGCATTTCAATGGCAGACGAGGTTAAAATCATGATGTGGAATGTCCGGGGGCTTAGATGTCATTGTTACAGGAAACTCACTTAGATGCACAAACGGAGAAACCTTGCGAGGGCATGGGGAGGGGTGATGGTGGGCTCCACTTACTCGACATATGCTAGAGGGGTCCTCATTTGGGTAGACTCCGCTATCCCATTCAAAGTGTTGGCCACTAAGACAGATAATGAGGGTAGAATGGCAATGGCAATGGTGCATGGTATGTTGGACAACCGCGAGATATGTATTGTTAACACTTATGCCCCCAATCATTTAGATCACTGTATGCGAGGTTGGGACCTTTCAAAGTGCTCAACTCGCTGCTGCAACACTAAGTTACGAGACCTATGGAGGGCGCAAAACGAAGAAGGCAGGGAATATTCTCATTATTCTGCCCCGCATAAGGTATACACAAGGATAGATTGTGTTCGCCAGTGAGGAACATGGATTAGCAGATTATCTGGCAGGGTGCTGTCCGACCATTCCCTGCTTGTAGTGAGGTGGCAATTGTCTGCTCCGAGACCACCCATCCCAACATAGAAGCTGAGAAGTAAGGCACTGCTAGACAAAGCATTTGCAGAGCACATTTGCAAGAGGACAATGGAATATATAGCAGTGAAGGAGGGGAATGTACAGAAGATGGGCACGGTGTGGGAGGCATACAACATACAAGGTGGTTATCAGAGGGGAAATGATAGTGGAATCGGGGGGGGCTGTACAAAAAGTAATTGTAAATGAATTTAAGCACATGGAAGAGAAGCTGAGGGTACTGGAAGGGGAGGCAAAGGTGAATACAGAGCATGTGGGGGAAGTAATAGAACTAAAACGGGCATGTCTAAAACAATGGGATAGATTGGGAAAGTTTAACTACGCGAAATAACTGGAAAGGAGCCATGCCCAAGGGGACAAGCCGGGGAGAATGTTAGCCTGGTTGTGTAGGCGGTGTGACACCAGATCCCCTATATGTTCCATCCAGAATGAGGAAGGAGAGGTGATGAACGCGCAGGCAAGTATTAACAGCGTTTTCTCAGATTATTAGGAAACCCTTTACGTGAAACCCCTGGTAGGGGAGGAGAGGGACTTGCAAGACGTACTGGACCTTATTACCCTACCCCGACTAGATGCAGTGCAGACGGAGTCACTGGAGGCATCCATAACTCCAGAAGAGGTGGTAGCCACCATTAGAACATTGCCTATGGGCAAAGCCCCAGGCACAGATGGACTCCTCAGTGAATTTTATAAGGCCTATGGAGATAACGCTGGCACTGCTGATGGCTAAGATGTATAATGAGGCATATGAAGTGCATATACTCCCCGACAGCTTGCGAGAAGCCCTGATTGTGCTTATTATGTCTGGCTTTAATAATGGCACTGATTGTGAATCCTATAGACTAATGTCACTGTTGAACCAAGACAACAAGATCCTTACATCGATTTTGGCAAATGGGCTCTGTAGGGTGATAAATGTGCTGATCCATCCCGATCAAACCGGGTATGTACTGGGGAGAAACATTACAGAGAACCTCGGGAGGCTGCACCAAGTGATCTACAACACCGAGGATCACAAGGGAGACTGTGCAGTCGCTTCCCTGGATGCGACTAAGGCATTCGACTCGGTGCACTGGAATTGGTTATACGCCACAATGACACATATGGGGATAGGGCCGTAGTTCAAGAAATGGGTACAGCGGATATATACCGAACCAATGGCTAGGGTCGAACCAGGAGAATGTACTCCGACAAGTGGCAGTTATATTGGGGCACGAGATGGTGCTGTCCATTGTCACCAATACTGTATATTATAGCGGTGGAGCCCATGGCGGTGTATTTGAGGCTGGAATATGGAGATGCGGGTATAGAGATGGGGCTGGGTGGGACAGTGAAGGGGGTTGAGGCATGTTTCCATGTATGCGGACTACATGTTGTTGTACCCGAGCAGTCCGGAAGTGAATTTGCCATATATCCTCGAGGTGCTCAATAATTCTAGCTTATTGACAGGAATCAAAATAAATAAATTATGCTTATTCCCACTAGCCGAATTGGCAACTGGCAGAGAATGAGTTACCGATCCTTCATCTGCCTTGGAGCAGGGACTCCTCTAGATACTTGGGGATTAACATATATCGAGACCCCGCACAGGGGCACAAATTCAACACAGTAAAGGCCAAAAATGGGCTGCTGAAATCCGTAAGAGTTGTGGAGTATGTTACCTCGGTCTGTGATGCGCAGAGCAGCGCTACTGAAGATGGTGGCACTGCCGAGACTCATGCACTGTTTTGGAAATATCCCGTATAACATCCCAAGGCAATTCTTCCGAGACGTCTGCAGAAAGATGTGCAGGAGGTTCCTGTGAAGGGAGGGGAGGAACAGGGTAGCCCTGAGCACATTGCAAAGTCTGCATGTACATGGAGGGTTAAAAATACCACATTTTGAGCTGTATTTCTTGGCATGCCAGCTACAGTACGTAGTGCAGTGGATGGCCGATGAGCCGATGACAGAATCGGTGCTGCTACAGACAGCTATTACAAAGGGATACCTACTTTGGATTCCCCCTGGGAAACAAACTAAACATTCTTACCTGGTAGAATTGGGCATCCAAGTTTGGAAAAGGGCTTGCAGGATCATGGGACTGGTGGATTCCCCTCTTGCCACAGGCACCAATAGCGGCAATCCTAGAGGGTAGGCCGGGTAGCAGGGAGATGGTGCGGATGAAATGGGAGGAGTGTGGTATAGGCACAGTGGGGTACCTGCAGAATGAGCAGGGTCTGATGGCATTTGCGGAGTTGCAGAAAGCCACGGGTATACATGGAGGCCAGTTTCTGCTACATAACACAGTGGTGAGGGTGCTGAGGGGTGGATGGCCAAATAGTAATGATGAGACGATAGAGAGTGATAACACTGTTAGCGGTAGCAGAGGGGGGGGGGGCACGCCGTATCTAGGATCTCGGAATAAGAGAACAGAACTGAAATGCAGGGAGGGATGGGAAATGGAGTTGGGGGAAGATGTTTGAGGATAAAGCATGGAAGAAGGTGGTGTTATATCACAAAAAAGTCTCTAGGAATGCCAGGCTACAACTAATACAATTGTACATTACACAAAGGGCGTACCTAACGCCTGCCATAATTGCAACGTTTAAAGGCGCGAAAAGACAAGAATGCCTCAGATGCAGGATGACGAATGCTGGACTGGTACACATGTTTTGGGGATGCCCAATAGTGCAAGGGTTCTGGAGGGAGATGGCACATAAGGCATCCCAAGGTGGCATAGAACTGGAAATCCAGACCCCAGAGGCTTGCATGCTGGACAGATGCAAAAGAAATGTGAAGGATAAACCACTAACCAAAATCAATCATTTGATGTACATAATAGCCAAACGTAATCTAACCATGAAGTGGAAAGATGCTAGAGAGCCAAGCGCAGCTAGATGGTGGAGGAAATTGGAAAAATGGGTCGCCGCAGAAACTGGAGCATGGGTAAGGGCACTAAGCGAACAAAAAGCCGAGTTGGGAATGGCCCTCCAATGGTGGGTAGCGTTAACTGTGACTCTGTTTTACATGCAATGATAAGAACGAGGCCACACAAACAACGTTAGAGGAAATGGATACAGAGTGATTAAGAACATGTAACCTGATGTTATGTACAGGCAGAGTTGGGGATGGGGGGGGATTATAGTAGAGTTAGTTAAAATTATAACACGGATAAGAAAAATATGCTTTATAACACTGAATGTTTTGTTAATATTTGCTGTGGTTGTTAAAATGCAATAAAAATATATATTTTTTTTAAAAACTATTTTCATTTGGGTTTCTAGGTCCTCCTACAGGATTTTTCACTCTTTCCCTTCGGGCCTTATTCGCTATTATCTATCCCCGTATCGTGGTTTTGAATGCGTCCCAGGTCATGAGTGGGTTTACATCCTGATTATTGTTAATTTGAAAGAAGTCCTCTATCCCCTCCCTTAACTCCCCTTTCAGGGGGGTTTAGCCTTCTTTTAATTTTCAGTTTGGTGGGGGCATGGTCAGTGTAATTGCTCACACTTCTATGTCCACGACTAGCTCTAGCAGGCATTGAGAGACCCAAATGTAGTCTATTCTTGATGCCTACCTACGTACATGTGAGTAGGAGGTGTATCCCCTTGTTTCCCTCCAGGCATCTACCAGTCATAGATTTTCTATTTGCTCCCGCAGTTCTTAGAGGGCTTGTTATGGGAGTATGAAATTCTTGGACTCCTGTCCCTTTTTGGGTCCCATGCTAAGTTGAAATCTTCTGTGAGTATTATCCTCCCCTTCTCAAAACCCTCCAGTTTCTGCAGTGCGGTCTGTATAAACCTGTCTTGTCCTATGTTAGGTGCATAGATGGGGCCAGCGTGATAGTTTCCCCTGTCCCATGCAGAATTATGGCTACATACCTCCCCTTGGAGTCTTTCTATTTATGTCTATCGTCCTCACCGCTATTAGGACCCCCCTTTTTTAACCAAATCATTTGACTGTTGGGTCTGGCTATAGCCTTGCAACCTTATCCTATGTTTGTCTTTTACCTTGTAAATGGGTTTCTTGGAGGGCGATCAGGTCTGGGTTTTCTCTTGAAACGATTTTTCCTCTTCACTGGGGAATTTGGGCCTTTAATATTTAGTGATGAGTTTTCTCCTTAGCCCTTAAGGGGTTTCCTAGGTATGGGCCTTATTTTGCGAGCTTTTTTGACTGGGCATAGACCTGGTACCCCCTCTCCCTGGTGTGTCTCTGCAAATGTGATGGTCTCTTGCCAGGGTCCCACGCTACAACCTCCCATCCTAGTTCTTCCTCCCCACCCTCACTGGGATGGCTCAAACGGCCTCTAGCCCCTCCCGCCCCTCCTCCCCTGGGATTAAGCCCACTTCCTCCCCCCAGCATCCCCCCCTTGAAGGTCGCCCTCGACCCATAGCTCGATTATTTATTTATTTATTTTTTAAAACAAAACAAAAAACCTGCAATCTCATACTGTGTACCCCCTCCCCGGGTGCCTTTCTATCCATTTTTTCCATTTTCCTACCACCACAATTGCATTTAATTGGAGGAGTCCCTCTCCGGGGAGTTGTCTGCCTACAGGGCCTTCCCTGGCAGTCGTCTTGGGCCTTTCAACCCCCTTTTCTTCCTTGATTCTTTGGTGGTTCGTTCCCATGCCTTCCCTTTTGTTTGGTCTTTTGTTGGGCCCTGGGCCTCTCCGCTGGTTGAATCAACCCCTATTCCCAGGATATTTCCTCCTTCCTCTGTCGACCTGATTCTCCTTTGTCTACCCTAGAGTTCGAAAAAGAGGCTGAAGGGAAAGGTCCATCTGTATTTGATTCCTCTTTTCATGAGTTCCTGCACTATTGGGCGCATCAGCCTCCCCTTTTTTTTTTGTGAGCGTGACCTGAGTGAGATCTTAAGAGTTGAATCGTTGAACCATTAAAAGTGAGATCTTTCTCCCGTCTTGCGGCAGCCAGGATATCCTCTTTCTGGACGTATTCATGCATGGCTACCAGGACGTCTATCGGTCTTGCGCCAGGTTCATTTCTTTTTGGCCCCACTCCATGTACCCAGTCTACTTTAATCTCGGCCGGGTCTGCCGTGTCAACCAGGTCTGCGAAGAACTATCTTATTGTCTGGGGTAGCTCCACATCGCCCACCGTTTCAGCTGCTGCTTTAATTCTAACGTTCGCCCTCCTCGATCGGTTTCCTAAGTCTTTGGTTTGGATTTCCAGATTGTGAGTCGCCCCAGTTAGGTGTTCCATTAAGTCCTCCATGAGTAGTCGGCCATCTCTTGCAGGGATTTCTCGTTTGTAGCTACTCTCACTTCAAATGTGTGTAATTCTCCTTCACTTCCTTTAATGCCCCCACCAAATCTCTCATTTTATCCATTTGACATTGGATAATGTTCACTATCTTATCTCCAGAGTTCTGGAGGCCTTGTTCGAGGATCTTTTGAGTGACCATTTGCTCCTCTGCGCTTGAGGGGCTTTCGCCTCGTTCCTGTCCGCTTCTTATTCGGCCTCGAGCTGTGTCCCCCCCCCCCCCCTCAAACCCCCCCTTTTCCTTCCACATTTTCTGTATTGCCCCCTCCTGGTTCTTGGATTTGGCAGCCTTTCCCTCTGTTTTTTTACTTTTTGTCTCAGGCAGTTGTTGTGGGACGGAGTGGGAGAGTGAGTCCCCTCTCAGATTCCGTCTGATTCGCTTCCTCTGTGTTTGAGGGTGGTAAGAGACCCGTCTCTCCGGACCCCTGGCGTCAATGGTCTCCTCTCTGGGACACCCTTCTTCCCCTGCAGTGACTGTTCTGCCTTTATTGACCTGATCATCTCTGGCCTCTTTTTAAGCTTTCTGTGTGGTTTTGCGGTCTTGTTTTTCCCAGCGATTGGGGGCTCTTAGTGTGGTCTGGTGCCCTGCTATCGGCATCAGCGTCCGCCGGAAGATGCTCCTGTCTTTATGCTTTGCAGCTCTGCTTCCGTTGGCAGGACCGCACTGGAAGCGGCTACTTGGGAGTCTGGTTCTCTGCGCCCCTGCAGTGGAGGGCTTCGGTACCTTTACGGTCTGGTCTTCCGACACTGTACCGGGGTCCCTCTATCGTGGGTGCTGGGGCCGGCCTGCTTGTTGCCTGGTCTGAAGGCCTCACTCCGTTCTGTGGTGCTCAGGTGGGGTTCCCTCACTCACTCGATCGTTGCCTTTCCAAGCGGAACGCTGGTCCAGCCTGGTTGGGAACGTGTTTCGGGTCAGTCTGTGTGCCAATTATCGCCCGGGGAGGGGTTTGTCGGTTTATAGACCGGCTTTCCATGCATGTGGGGTCGGAGAGCACCTCTAAAGTGGTCTCGCTCTGGCAGCCATCTTGGAATCGACAATTGTATTTGTTGTAGGCACTTGCACTTTATTCAAAATGTCTTTGATATTGACATTGACGCACGTTCTGTATTTGGTAGTACGTGGTCTTGAATATGTATAGTGACTTGCACTTTTCATTGTATGCTGCTTGAGTTTCGTCCTTGATACGTGGTTTTTTATTTTGCTCGTTATATTGCTGCTAACACACTTGCACTTTAGATCTGTCCTAAAAAAAACAAAATACTAATGTTCGGAGTGGGTTTCCTCCTTTAATATGTTTCTAATGTAATGGATTTTGCTTTTCTTTTATATGTGATTTAGACATTCATTTTACATTGCCTTTGAAGATCTTCTGAGTGTTTTGCTGTTCGTGCAATTTCCTCCCTTCCAATATGTCTGCCTGCATATAACAACTTCCATGTTGCACCCAAGCTCGCTACCAATATTGAGAAATGACTGCACCTGAAATATGAACCCCATTCATGGTGTGTTAACCTTAAGTGAACAAGCGCTCTGCTAGCTCAAAATGCGTCATTTAGGACCTTGTCCCTGTTTGTGTCCTGCTTCTGCTGTGTTTACATTCAATAAACTTCCATGTTATGGCAATGTGGATTGTTTATTTTGTGCGGTATCTTCTGACCTTGGAGTGCGATCTTACTGCCTCTGGCAGTTGTTTTTCTTTGTTTTTAAAAAGAAAAAAACAATCACAAATGCTTAAAAATACTACTATACTTGCAGGTCAAGTTACAATTTACCAGTGCTTTCAGTAAAACGGTTCATGCCACCACAAACCGACCTCATATTTGGCGCAATGCTGCCATCCAGAGGCCAGCCACAAATCGACATTTTTGTTGTTTACTGCCAACTTAGTTAGTTGGCAGTAAATGCCAAATAACATCCTTGTATTCACCAGAAAGGTCGGTACCATGCAAAGGGTACTGGACCTTCATATAATTGCCTCAACTATATTAGTGGGCGAGTAGATTTTGCGAGCCCTGATATATAGGGTACATTATGAGAGTTGTCATGCAGTGTGTGAGCAAATGGTCCCCTCACCCAGCCTAGGCACATTACAACAGAGTATGCGTCCAGGGAGTGACTGGAGTGTGAGCATGTGATTTTTTTTTTTTTTTTTTACCATGAGTTTTTGCTGTGGAGTGTATTCAAGCATTCTTCTAGTATTTGGTAGGTAGCTATCACTATGCAAGGAGAATACCCTATATTGGCATAGTTGTGCCCGAAAGAAGGCGAGAACACACAAGGCTTTGTCTTTTTTTTTTTGGTCCAAGGGCGAGAAGTTTTCCATTTGATAGGAACAATTTGTTGTCTTTTTCATGGCACAGTAGCTGCTGTATGCCGTATTACGGACAAACGTAGATCCTAGCATATATCGAGGTGGTACGCAGTAAGACGACTGGAGCAAATTATTCTGTCAATTTGTGCTGGCTTGTTGCACAATGGCTGTCATTGTACCTTGCTAAAGCACTTTGTGGTGGAGAGAAATGCATATCAGCAATACCAACACCTCTCCTTTATCGGAAGGAAAAAAAACTCTTGGCGCTCTTATCATCTTTCAGGTTCAATAATGATTCTGCAGGGTATTGTCCTTGCAGAGTCACATTACAGGATATTCTACATTAAGGGAGTGACTGGTGTGTGAGCACAACATGCCCGCACCTCCTGTTCCACTACAGCAGGGAAACCATGAGGGGGCGAGTGGGGGCTGTTTACTGGACTCCTCATGGCTTCCCTCTCGAACATTGTTGGTCTGTGGTTTTACACTGGGTGTGTCGTCTATGTCACATGGTCAAGTCTTTTCCTCAAAACACTGCAGCGAGGAAATCCGAAGTCATTTTGAAGTGTGTGTGTATTTTACGCTTACATTTTTTGGGGAATCGTAAGTGAAATATTTTTATAGGGAGTGTAAAATGAGGCAAGTGAAAATATATTTTAATGTTAAATATCTTTTTGTAACCCTTACTTCTTTGCAACTGGTTATTCGTTTTCGTTTTTGCCT
Organism: Ambystoma mexicanum; assembly: GCF_040938575.1. Lineage (NCBI taxonomy): Eukaryota > Metazoa > Chordata > Amphibia > Caudata > Ambystomatidae > Ambystoma > Ambystoma mexicanum. The sequence continues at coordinate 610,442,470 of NC_090936.1, read as the reverse complement.
TAGACATTTCATATCGGGCGGTAATAATTGTAGAATTCCCTGAGCTTGAGGCGAAAGATAAGTCTTCCTGTGGCACTGCAGTATTGGTACCACGATCCGAGCATATCCGTGGAGCCGTGTGGGTGTCGGTTATTTATGCTATTTTCTTTTTTATTGGCAGTATTTGCCCATATATATGGATTAAACGTAGCTGGACACCAGTTTTATAGAGGACTGACTGGAGTGACCATAGTATCATCTTTGTGTGTACCATACCACTATGCTTTTAACATGCTATGAGCTAAATACATAATTTAAAATCAAATCTGAACATAGGCTCTTGTCGTTTTCATATCCAGGTGCCACAGAGCTGACCGGGAGCACAAACCTCATCACTCACTATAATTTGGAGCATGCCTTCATGAAGTTCTGTGGCAAGAAGGTAAAGGAAAAGCTAAGCAACTTCCTTCCTGATCTGCCAGGTGAGACTCTGTTAAATGTTTGGCATGATTGGGGTCACAGACTAGAACTGTTTAATTGCAGAAATTCATTTTGTGGAGAACGATGCTGAGGCTGTGCAAAGTGCCATCCATGTGCTGTATGGGGAGAGTTCGGGCCTCATTGCGAGCAGTAAATCTGTGAGAAATCCCCCGATTTACTGCCAAAATCTATTAACGTTACCACCACTCAGTCTTGTCGCATTACCACAGGATTACGAGTGGTGGCGTAAATCTCAATTTTTTGGAGTCTGTAGGACTCCATGGGGATTTTTGACATATGTACAGCACAGTAAATCTGCCAATTATTGGAGGTTAACTGGAGGACTTCCCTCCGGCTTTACGTTGGAGGTCCAATTATTGGAGGTTAAGCAGAGGACTCCCCTCCGGCTTTACGTTGGAGGTGGATTCTCTGCTTTACTTTCACATGTGGAATTTGGCAGGACTGCAAAAATGGTGGTAATTCTGTTAAAGCCCCCAAAAACTGGTGGTTGGGGATTTACCATCAGTTTTTGGTTCCATGTGTTCATATCCCCGCAAAAATATCGCCATATTTTTGCACCGATATTAAGCCATGGAACCTGCAGGGGACACCCCCGCAACCCCCATATTTATATATATTTTTTTTTTATGGAGCGGCGGACACCCCCGGTCCCAATAACCCCATAAATTATCCCCACTAATCTCTTATGGCCTTACCACACAACCATATATATATAGTGATATTACCTGATACCTAGTTTTTTACAGCACCACCAAACTCGTATCAAGGCCCTTTATATGCAGAGAAATATGATTGGGAGGCGAGGAGGGGGGGCCATGGAGAGGACCATGTCATGCAAAATTGTTGATTTCACGTTGCATGACCTTCCAAACTACATTAATTTCTTGCCAGTGTACCTTCATTTATTGGACAAAATCACAATTGCCTCCCTATTGTAGAAATCTTGCTATGAATATGCATGAATTCCACACTCTTTGGATCACCCCAACACGTTTCTTTAATGCAACTGCAATATTCCACAAAAAATTTAATCACAGAAGAAAATAGTAATTTACATTTATGCAAATTAAAAGTATGATTGCTTTCATTTGAGCCTAGGGGCTGAGAAACGACTTTGATGGTGATTTGGCACAGTATAAAAGCATGTTAGCATAACACCTAATTGCATAATCCTGAAACCACTCCAGCATTTTCATTTCACAAATGCTTTACAATTCTTGTGCACATTCACTAGTTATGGTTTTACATCCTGTGCAGTTGTGCCAGTTCTAACTTCTCAAGTCTTATTTGGTCAACCACTCCTCCTCCATGTCCACAGATCCCTCATTGTTCTTAGTCTTTATTCTTTGTACCCCTTTCCCAACTTCATCACCCAGTCCATCTCTGTTGTACTATTTCATTCATGGGTCCCCAGCACTTTGAAATAATTCTAAAAAAACACTGACGCTGTTGGTTGTCTCCATGACCATCAGTCTGGCTTCAGATCATCCAGAGGCACGGAAAATGCTCTCCTGAAGACCAGTGAAGATCTGCTCTCTAACCTTGACTCGAACGCTCCCTCTGCCCTCATTCTCCTTGACCTTTCCTCCGCTTTTGGCTCGGTGAACCACAACATCCTGATCACTCGTCTCTGCGAAACCTTGGGCGTCACTGATCAGGCTCTGGCGTGACTGTCCATCCTCTTGGACCGTCCTTCCCGGTTTCAACTTGGGTCTTTCCTCTTCTCCACCACACTCTCCACATTTGGGGTTCCCCAGGGCTCTATCCTCTCCGACTGGTTTTTCAATGTCTATCTGGCCCCTTTGGCACTCCTGATCTCGATCTTTTTTTCTAACTTCCAGTGTTATGAGGATGACACGCAGCTCTCTTTCAGGCTACCCTCGGCCTCCACCTCCTCGCTCATCTCTGTCTATCCGCTATTCAGGCATGGTGCGCCTCTAATGATCTCTGCCTGAATGGCAGTAAGACGGCGATCCTTCTCATCCGGACCCCTACTCACGCTTTTCCACTCTCACTCTGGCCGTCATCCCTGGCCCCTCTGTCCTCACCCTCTTGTGAGACAAAAAACCTTGGGGTCATCTTCGACTCCACTCTTTCTCTCCACACATCCCGGACCTCGCCAGAAAGTCCCACCTCCTTGGAGGTATTCTTCCTTTTCTCACCTTCCCCCAAAAGCTCACTGTCTCCAGAGCCCTGGTTCTCTCTAGGCTGGATTACTGCAACAGCCTCTTTGTCATTCTGCTTAACTCTACACTTCGCTGTCTACAACTCATCCAGAAGAGGACTGCAAGACTCATCCTTGGCCTCAAACCAAGGGAATGCATCTCTGGAATGGCCTTCCTGCCTCTCTCCGCCTTCAGCCGGATGTCCTTAAATTCCGGAAGCTCCTCAAGACCGTACTATTCTCCCCTTCCTTCTCTCTGCCTCTCCTCTGCTAACCTTTCCCTTCCTCCTGCACCGCTATGTGGACTGGCTGCGCGGTATTCCTGAGTCATAACAGCCACCTCTTCCACCCTCCCACCCGCCCCCCTCGTCCAATCCCACTGCACTTGACTGTTGGTCTCCCTGCGCTGCCGCCTTTCTTACCTTGCACTGCCTGGGTGTGACTCCTGTGGGAGGCCCAGCCCTTCCTTTCACTTTACTTTCCTGGCTGCGCACTTGCACGATCAAAATGATACCGGGCCTAGTAAGACCGTTTGTCATGTTTTCTCTTGTCCCCGCCCCCTTGCCTGGTTGCACCTTCAAACACTTGTGTATGGGTGCATTGTAAATAACATTTTGAGCAATCCAGAATACCAGATAGCGTCATTCTTCACAACACTCCGAATGTACCTCCGCCCCTCGTGCCACCTGACTTGCTAGATGCCACCCGGCACGCTCCTCACTGCCACCCGGTACAGTTGTACCCCTCCTCTGTCCCTCTCTTTATCCTACCCCCGCTGTACATCTGTTTTGTTGGTACCACTGAAAAGCGCTCCGTTATACATCTGTAATGTTGTACACCTCTGTAAAGCGCTCTGTTATGTATCTGTATTGGTGTATACCTCTGTAAAGCATTCCATTTCTTCTCGAAGCTAGGTCTGTACTCAATAAATAACATAATAATAATGATTACCTCCTTTGGTTTGGCATACTGTAAAAAACAAACTCCCGGCCAACATGTTGGGATTCATAATTGTCACAATTTCCCACCTTCATGACCAAACTACTTGCACCCTCTTTACAGGTGATCTGTAATAAACATATGGCCTTAATCAAGATAGTGATTTTTGTGCGTGCATTTTATCATCTCTTGACCTTGTTACAGGGTTACAAATGTTGTTCAGTAACCCACAAAAGTTGCAAGATTATTATCTTAAAAGTACACGAATCGGCCACCTATTACAACTTATAACTATAATCTGTAACTGGTATGGGGAGGAGGAAAAAAAGGAATATAAAAAGGTTTTTAATTTTTGTAAGGGTACTCGCCATAAGCAGGGTCCAAAATTGCTGGGAGCTATTTAGCTCCTTCTATCCTAGAAGAGCCTGGTTAGCTTAAAACCAACGGTTACCAGGAGCTACTTTTAGCTCCTCAGGCCAACTAGTGCCTTAACAACATGCATACGTGACATTCACTTTCAGTGTTTGAGAATATAAATAGTGAACAATTGGGACACAACTAGGGCACATTTAAATGTAATAAACCAGACATAATGAGCAAAGAGTTAGTGCAGCTTATGTGGAAGTTAGATTTGCATTGTGCCATGTATACCTACTGGGTGATGCGTAACACCCAGGAGCTGTTGTTGGCTCCTGCTCATCGAATCACAATTTGAACCCTGCATAAGTATAGTATCAAATCGCAAACTCTTAGCCTTGTGCAGGAAGTCGGCCCAAATGGCCTTCAATGTATGCTCTTTGTTTTGGTTTGTGGGCTACTCGTGCCAATTTTGTACGTTCCGTCAGCCATGCTTCAATTCTTAGTCGGTCCAATAGCACAACGAGTAGAGCGCTCGCTTTGACATCTGTGCAGAGCCTGCTGACGCAGGTTCAAATCCCAGCAGGGCCAAACTCAGCCTTTCATCCTTCCGAGGTCGATTTTATGAGCACCACACACCGTGGGTAATAAGTAGCGCACAGATACCTGAGGGTTCATAGCCCTATATAAATGCTAAAACTAGTCTGTGGTTTGATTTCCATGTATGCCTAATATTATGGCCATCAGCGTTTTTACTATCCACACTTCTGTTTACTCACAATTAATTGAGAGCTTTATGTAATTGAACATGATCCCTTCCCTTGACATTGATGTTATTTGGGCCAGTGTAGTCGTGATGCCGTGGCTTTTTTCTTCCCACCAGTACACAATCCGTGTGTGCGTGCACATTGATGGCATGTGGTTTAAGGTTGCATTGAGATGCTTGCAACACAAATATTTTCATTGTCTGCCAGGCCATGTTTTACAACTTTGCTGGGGACCAATACGCTCTCAGAGAAATAAGTTAATGTGTGTACACAAGGTCGTTACTCAGACCAACTCCTTTGTATGGCTCATGTGCTAGCCACTCCTCTTCTGAGGTTCAGTGTTTGTGATCCCTAATTCCCACTCAGTATTGCCCTTTTGTGCAGGGAGCCGAACCCCCCTTCCTTACAGTATCTTTTATATAAAGTTGTGAGGAGTCCGACATGAAAGTTGGGCATAGGTTTGCCATGTTTTTGGTTAAAGACTTTTATTGAAAATAAAAGGTGTTGGGGGGGGGGGGGGAAAGGCCTCTCTGACCCTGCTCTACCTAAACCAAAACTAATGATCTGTCCATGTCAGGATGTCAAAAATAACTGTCCTGTGTCAATAGTTCTATCCTGACCCTCACACTTCGGACTAAACTATAAGGTGAAAAGGGAAATGTTTTTAACCTTGGAAGGTTCATAAAAAGCGTTCATAAAGAATAAATGATTCAAACAAAAGTTCCTCAGTGAAGAAGATTCTTGGTTACAGGGAGTAGCTCCCTTCCCTGGATTTTTCCTTGCTCTTTGAGACTTTTTTACATATAATAGTTATTTTGGTCTCGATAGGCCAGATGCCACACTTGTAGACTAACACTGTTTGGTTTTCACATTCTGCTTTCTGTTTTAACATAATCCTTTCTAATTGCCTGGTATACTCCCCTGCCAGGACTTTTGATACACACACTTGAAATGCTTGGTTTACTCTTCTGCCAGGACTACTGTTTTCACACACTTTGGGTCTTCGTACGCTCCCACAGGCCCTTCTTTGTAAGGTTGACTAATGTATCCTTTAAATAGGTTATTCTCTCTCCGTGCCTTAAGTATTTGCACTTTGCACATTCACAGGTTATAAGAGGGGTTAGTTGCAATTAAATTTCCCCATTTGTAATGCATCCATACTGTGTATCTGTAAATTGGTTTTCATATATTGGCACTCGGCTTGCCCGCCGATACAGGCCCGTTGTCCCCTCTGCTTCTGGCTGAACTCACCGGTCTTTGCTGGCATTGCTTCACTTTCTTGCGGTTTGCAGATGAAGGATTTCAGCCTGCCTTCTCCTCGCGGCAGCCTTCTCTACGTTCGCTGGTCCTCTGCAGCTTTTTCTTGACAATTTTGCTTTCTTCTCGGCTCTTGAAGGCGAAATGCTTTTCTCAGTCTACGATCGTCCAGGAGTCCCGCACTGGCTCTTGGCGTTCATGCAAAGTTTCTTCGCTGAGCAGCATCCTTTTCCGTCTGTAAGTCTCTTCGCTTCTCCACGCCGGTTCCAGCTTGAGGTCCAGCTCTCGCTCACCAGTCGCCACAGCAGCTGTCAATGTCTCTTGGTTTGGACTGTTTGCATTTCCCGGGCACAGGTGTGGGCCGGGAAACTCTATAATGGTAGTTCAGCTTGTGATCTCCTTTGCTCCATTCTCACTTCTTCGTCCCAGTATTTCGAGGATTCTGGGAACCGAAGTCCATTGGTGACCATTGATTTTATAGAATTAAAACGAGCATAAAAAGGTTTTGATGGCAAGCCAGTTCTGTTGGTGGAATTGACAAAGGTGATTCCATCAGATTGGTAAGGTTAGTTTATACATTTTTGTAAGTGAAAGGAATGGATGCATGACAACAGGCCATGAGGGTTTCCGACATGGGGAGGTCATTTCCAAGGGAAAATGGGGGGATATCACATCTCACCCGATGAAGCCATGACCTCTCCCGGAAGCTGTCTCCTCCCATGTGATACTCCCTCATATAGCCGCCCTCAGGATCAGGTAGCGGCTGCCGTCCCCTGGCCAAATTGGGGGGGGGGGGTAGCTGCTCTGTCGTATTAATCATAGTGTACATTGTTTTTTTGTTTTTTTTACATTTATTTTTAGTTTTAGCTCTGGTGAAGCCTTCCAATGAGTTATTGTCTGCAACTGAGCTGCCATAAAGTAGGTTTTCCAAATCTGGGAGTGTGATCTCCCTATCTTGGTCTGGCCTACGCAGTGTCTCTAAAGCCACTCGTCTACGGGCCGTGCCCCATAACAGTTCCCCGATTTTCACATTCAACATTTTAAAAAAAACACCCTTTTGCTCTTATGGAATATTCGTAAAATAATAAAGCAATACTACCATCTTACATAGAACAAATCTTCCCATCAGGGACAGTGGCAAGGTCTTCGAAAAATCCAGCATCGCCTATACCTGACAATTCCCTCCCTGCGTTATAGACAAAAGTTTCTTCCATCTTGTGGAAAATTGTAATACCCAAAATGCGGGATAACTCCAATTCCCATCGCATTTCCCTCAGCTGTCCTTGCAACCTCGTCAGCTTGAACACAAGAGACTTTTCCCTGTTCACCAAGAAACCCGATAGCCGCCTAAAATTGCTGAGTACTTCCAAAATATTCAGAATATTCTCCCTTGGGTTGCTGACATACAGCAATGTGTCATCTGCGTACAAAAATATATTATGATTGATGCCTCGGACCCTGATCCCCACTTCTGATATGTAGTGCCTAAACTACCCGGCCAGAGATTCTAGAGCCATGGCAAACAGCAACCGTGAAAACGAGCAGCCCTGTCAGGTTCCCAATTCCAATGTCCATTGGGAAGAGATCCATCCCCCTGTCGTGCCATTATATCCCTATTTAATAGGTCGATCCATCTCTGAATACTGGGTCCCAACCCAAATGTTTGCAATACCTGGAATAGCAAAGGACAATCCACAGAATCAAAAGCCTTGGTTGCATCCAGGGCCATTATCGCAAGCTCTTCCTTCGAACCCTACACCTGTTCTAGTATATAATGCAACCTCATAATATTCATTGAGGTGTTTCTCCCACCCACAAATCCACACTGATCCAGGTGTATAAGGTCCAGAACCACAGCTGTCAACCACAGCTGTCAGCATTGTTGGCAGCAATTTCCCCAGTATCTTGGACTCTAGATTGATGAGGGAGATGTATCTGAGTCACAGTAGTTTGGATCTTTGCAGGGTTTCAACTGCATCGTAATTGGCGCCTCCCTTGTGGTCCCAGGAAGAACCCCCTTTTCATAGGCTGCCTCATGCACTTGTTTCAACAGGGGATCCATATGTCTGCATACTGTAGATATAATTCCACCGGCAGTCCGTCTGTGCCCAGGGATTTTCCTCTTTGCATTGAACGGAGAGCTCTCCCAATTTCCTCCTCTTCTATGGGTGCGTCCAATTCTGATCTCTGATGTTGTGACAGCTGAGGTATTTGTGAAATCAAATCAAAACAAATCCACTGCCTCTTCCACCTTGTATGTGCCTTCACTAGTGCATAGCTTTGTATAATAAGCCTGAAATGCTTCTTTGATATGTTGCTGTGGGACTGCCCGTGTCCCAAACGCATCATATATCTGCGTGATGGATCCATGTGGATTTAGTTTATTTGTATAGCGCCGCCTGGCCCTGGGGCATCCAGGCGCTCAAATTAAGAGCAACATTACAGAGTAATACAATACAGATTACAGAATAATATAATACAATGCAGATTTGGTACATTAAACAGGTAAGTACAGATTAATGCAAGGTATGGCAAGCATAGGTTATGTCAAAATACTTTGTTAAAGGTCAGGAACATGTCATAATACACGTTGTACTAGGTTGTAGATAGTATGAACGGTTAGTAGAATAGTGACGGTAGTTCAGGCTTCGTTGGATAGTAACCAAGATTTAGCGCTGTGTCCGAATCTATGAAAAGAGGGTTCAGATCTGAGATGCAGTGGCAATGAGTTCCAGAGTTTGGAGGCAAGTACGGGGAAGCTTGCGCCGCCTGCTTTTTTAAGTTTGTATCTGGGGGTGGTTAGTGTGTTTGCGCTGATCTGGTTGGGCGAGGTGGGATGTGGAATGTGAAGTTGTCTGATAGGTATCTGGGTGCTTGGTTAGTTATGCACTTGTGTGTAAGTGAGGTTTTGTATTCAATTCTCTGAGGTATAGATAGCCAATTGCAGGATCTTCTGGTGTCAGATATATGTTCGTGTTTGGCAATGTGCAGAGCTGCTCGTAGGGCGTTATTTTTAATAACTTGCAGCTTGTTGATGTTTTTTTGGCTGGTGCCCAGATAAAGAGAGTTACAGTAGTCGACTTTGGAGAGGACTAGCGCTCTGGCTAATGTAATACAATTGGAGGGTGAGAGGTATGGTCTGCTGGCATTGATAAGCTTGCAGGTGTAGGCGGTGGCCGAGGAGATGGCGTTGATCTGTCTTGTCAATGTGAGGGACAAGTCAAGGTAGATCCCAAGGGTTTTGACATTGTTGGATACAGAGATGATGTTCCCGTCAATGGAGAATGTCTGATACAGATTGTCCAATCTATTGAGTCTGGGTTGGGTGCCTCGGAGTAGGAGCTCAGTCTTATCGTCGTTGAGGCAGAGGCTGTGCTTGGCCATCCATCCTTGGATAATGGGGTAGATGTTGTTGAGAACTGCCTTGTCAGTAGAGCAGTCACCTGTTAGTGGGAGAAGTATTTGAGTGTCGTCTGCGTAGTTCGTGTAGACTACACCCAATCGGTCCAGTATGTCAAAAAGGGGTTTAGTGAATACATTATATAGTGTGGGGGAGACACAGGAGCCCTGCGGGACCCCGCATGTGACTGGGGCTGGTTTGGCAGTGGCTGTCGGGGAAAAGACCCTCATGGATCTGTTATTCAAGAAGGACTGTATCCAGGCATTGGCTTTGTCCGAGAATTTGGCTGCTGAGGTAGGTGTTTACAAAGGATGTCATGGTTGACCAGGGCGAAAGCCGCCGATAGGTCGAGGAGGAGAAGTGCAAGTTTGCCTGTCTTTGATGTTGTCCATTTGTGTCTTGAGGTCAATCAAGGCAGTGTCGGTGCCTTGTTTGGGTCGGAAACCTGATTGTCTGAATCCTAATAAGTTGTTTTTCTTGAGGTGGTTCTGTATCTGTAGATAGGCAGCTCTGTCAAGGATTTTGAGGAGGAAGGGGACAGTCGCGATGGGTCTGTAGTTGGTGGGGACACTAGGGTCGAGGGTGGGCTTCTTTAGTAGGGGTAGAACCCATGAGTCCTTCAAATTGTTGGGCACTGTGCTAGATGTAAACGATGAGTTAATCAGTGCAGAATTGAAGGGAGCAAGGTGTTTGGCTGCGTGTTTCATAATAGGCGCTGGGCAGATATCTCCTTGGCACTTGGATGGTTTCAGGGCGTTGATTATGTCTTCCACCTCTTTGATGGATATGGGGGGGGAACTCAAATAGATTGTCATCGTCCACTGTTGGTGAGTGTGTGAGGGGGACGGTGTTGTCAGTGATGGTGAGGCTTTCTTTCTTAGTTACAATTTTGGCTTGTAACATGGCAATTTTACCTAGGAGTGCGTCTTGAATGTTAGTGCACCAAGATGTGTCTTTGCTACAGGTATCTAGAATGGGAGAGGGGGATTCGAGATCTCTGAGAATGTTGAAAAGCTCTTTAGTGTTGGATTTGGCGTTACATATTCTTTCATTGTACATTTTATTTTGGTCTGGATGATGGCTATCTTGTAGGTGTTGGAGGCAAGTGTGTATGCTGTCTTGTTGGTGGTGGTGGGCATTTGTTTCCAAGAGAGTTCAGCTTGTCTTTTGGATTTGCAGAGTAGTTTTAGTTCAGGAGTGAACCAGGTATTGAGATGCACGCGTGGTTTGGCTTTTCGAAGTTTGAGAGGTGCTATGGTGTTTATAGCCTTGAGGATGGTTGTGTTGTAGAGATCTATTAATTCCGTGAGGTTGGTGATGGAGGGTGAGAGATCGATGATGGGTTGGAGTAAGGGGAGGAGTTTCTCTACACTGATGTTTTTGATCTTTCTAGTGAGTGTCGGTGGTGCATTGGGAGCCTGGCCAGGCGTTTGGGTGCCTTTATTGATGGTGAAGGTGATGAGGTGGTGGTCGGTCCAAGCGCATGGTGGTGCAGTTGAGGTCAGCAATCCAGTCAAGGGTGCGGCCTTTATTATGGATGGGTTGTGAAATGTGATGGGTGAAACCTAGTTCGGAGATGGTGTTGGCTATGGTATTTGCATTGTCTTTCTGGTCATTGAGGCCTAAGTTAAAATCTCCTAGAATGAGAAGTCGCGAGTTGGGTTTGGTGGTGTTGGAGAGTAAGAGAGCTATGTTGTCGTTGAAGGACAGTATGGGGCCTGGTGGTCTGTAGATGAGGTGGGTGGTAATAGTACTTGTATGGGTTGTGGTCAATTTTATGGTGAGTAGTTCGGCGGATGGGAAGGATTGGTTTTAAATGTGCCTTATGTTGAGGGAGCTTTTAGCGATGATGGCTACGCCTCTGCCTTTGGTAGTTTGTCTGTACGGTAGATTGTGTAGTCATTGGGTATAGCTAGCGCTAATGCAGGGCCGGCGGCTGGGTGGAGCCAAGTCTCGGTGATGGCTATGAAGTAAAGGTCGTTGCTGGAGATGATATCTGCTATATCTAATGCGTGGGCGACTAGGGATCTCGCATTGATAAGTGCACCTTTGATTGTTTCCGCAGTATGGACTGGTGAGGAGGTGTTGGGGCAGGTGGATGTCTGGTCTCTGGGTGGTACAGTATGAGTGGGGAGAGAGGCTGGTTTGGGCCTAATTTTGTTGTCTGGCTTTGGCAAGGTCGGTTGGACGTAAGTTCTAGATCTGAGGCGGTTAAGTTTTAATGCGCCAGTGCTGTGGTAGGAGGTCTTGGAGGTGGCAATCTTATGGGTGGGCATGCTAGAGGAGGTGGTCGGAAGTCCTTTTTGGGTTTTGGATATGATGTCTGAGCTGAGCGGCTTGGTGAGTGGCAGTTGAAATGGGTTAGTGTTGGGTGGGAAAGGGGTAGGGCAGGTGATGGTCTTGGGCAGGCTAGTCTGCTAAGGCCATTGGGTTGGAATAGGTAGTGTGACCCAGTACATGGGATGTCATGTGGGATAATGCAGAATGGTAGCATCATGAGGAGCCAGGTTAACATATCTAGGTTGGGTAGGCTAGGTGGGCTGTGCTGGCGGTGAATAGGGGCTGGGCTTGAGAGATTATAGCACTGTCGCGAGAGATAGTGGTGCGTAGCTAACTAGGAATTTCCTGAGCTAGGATGCTATTGCACAATTCTTAAAGTAGTAGTGCATGCATGATTGAGATTATCTCTGCAATTCCAGGTAATCAGACAGTAGTCTATTAGGATACTGTAGCACAGTCAGTTAAAAATACATAATACAAAATGCATAATACATACGCAATTGTAATTTTCGGCAGTAGTCCACGAGGGTGCTAGTGCACAGTTTGCTAAGAAACAGTAATGCATATATGGCAGAGTTTTCCTCAGAACTTCTGACTTTACGTCAATAATCATTAAGGTAGCAGGTGCACAGTTAGGTCGGGAGAATAGTGCATGGACGGTTTTGTAACGTGAGTAAGTGGGATTCTGTAGTGCGGCTGCTAGTGTAATGTAGGTGTGTTGCTGTAATGGCTAGGAGGACGATGCTGGAATGCGAATCTGCAGATAGGGGGCAGAGTGGCGTGTCAATGAATTGTGGGGCCGGGGTAAGGTGCATGGGATGAGTGCAGTGTTGCGAACTTGGCATTAATGATGCGTGAGCAGGTACTTGGGTGCCAGCAGGGATACAGTGTGTGCGGGTCCGTTTGTGGGGTGCAGTGACGATCGTGGCAATATGTGAGGAGGGTGGCGCCTGGTTTCTCGTCAGTGCAATAAGTGATAAAGTTGATTACACGTAGCGAAACATTGCAGCAGTAAAGCAACAACTGGCGGAAGCAATCTGGCAGGTAGGATGTCCTTCTGAATCAACCAGGCTAATGGACACCTGGCGTCGTCTCCTTCTCTGTGTACCCTTTTCGTATACTGGTTTCTATCGGACCTGGTCCGCCTTTCCTGACGCTCCTGTTGGTAAAGAAGGTCCTCTGCAAATTCTGTCCCTACCGTGTGCCCCTCGCTCTTATCATTCTCCAGGTTCCTAATTTGTCGTTCAGTCTCCTTCATGGATTCCGATAACATCCCTTTTACCCCCACCGCCTTGGAAATGCACCTTGAGGACTTCCCGCATGGTCCCCACTTCCGCCACCGACCCTTTGTTGTGCTCTAAAAATGCAGTCATTTCTTCTTGCATCGTGGTTTTAAACGCCCCATCTTCCAGTGAATCCACCCTCAGTCTCCATGTTGGTATAGCTGTCCAATTAACAGTTCCCTTGAATGTGGCCACTAATGGGGCATGGTCTGACAGAATCTTCCCCAGGTACTCGGTAGGTACACATCTGTATGTTTGTTCCCTGCCCACAAATAGGTAATCTAGTTGGAGTATGATCAGTGTACAGGTGAGTAAAAGGAATAGTCCCCGTCATCCCCATGTGTCCCTCTCCATAGTTCCACCAAGTCCAATCCGGACACCACTTTGTTTAATGATCCTGTCGACTTCAACCTAGTTGTATCTGTACCGGACAGGTCTTTGTCGGGATCTAGATAGTAGTTGCAATCCCCACACCAAATTAAAATGTCCACCCTGTTTCCCCCTCCGACCCGCCCTGCCCCCCAAAAATGACTGCACCGATTTGAAAATATTCTTTGTCTGTGTTAGATGCGTAGATGTTTACTATACAAATACTGTGTCCCTCCAACCTCCCTCTCACCATAAAGTTCCGTCCTTCCAAGTCCTCTTTGATTGTTTCACTCTGCATTGGGACCCTGCCCTCTAATCAAATCAGAACCCCCTTCGAGAATGTAGATCCCACCACCATGTTCCATGTACCCTTCCAAACATCTGCCTGACCCTGGGCTCTACTAAATTCTGTGGGGTATTGTCCCCTACCCTGAATAACCTCTGTGTACCTGTCGTAATTGGAAGCGTCCTTGTCTGCCATGCAATCAAACGTTGCAGTAGACGTAACTAGATAGTCCTCCATCTGCCCAAACCCCCTCTCCCCCCTCCCACACCAACCCCCACCCATCTGCCCAAACCCCCTCTCCCCCCTCCCACACCAACCCCCACCCAAACACTCCCCTCCAATGCATTGATTCTTCCCACTGTCTCCCCCGTGCCCTTGCCGCCTCCCCATCACTCCAACTTGTAACTTCCCCAAATTACATATGGAGCAGAAGCTGTTCTCGCTCAACTGCGGCATAACTCGCGCCGTGAGTCCTTAAATTTGTGGTATAACCATCCAGTCAACCTACATCAGCACAAGCTATTCTCTAGGGTTGGTGGAACTGTGGTGGTCGGGGGTGTGGCCTTGCGTCGGCTCGGCCACACCTGCACTCCAATTTCCCTTCCAGTGTTACAGTCCTTGTTCTATGAGCAATCTGCCTCCTTCGACTATTTTCATCTATGCATAGGTTTTCCAGTGAGCTGTTCCTGTCGCCCTCTTCTTGTCGTCACTCTTCCAAGCTTCCTCTTGCGGCCTTCCTAGACTCTAGCCATGATCAGGCTTCTGATGCCGATAGAAAGAAGTATGAGTTCCCGTCTGCCAGCACCTCCATTTTATGTCCGGGGGGTGGGAGGGACGGGGGGCATCATGTATTTCAAATTGCTTTCACAAAGCTTCCGTTTCACTGCATCAAAAGACCGCTTTTGCACCTCAAGGGTGAAATCGGGGAAAATGAGGATCCTTGCATGCCGGTTACTGCCGGCTCTTCTTGCCACAATCGCCCTGGGAGGCGTGCCTGGTGGCAGATGCCGACCCCGCACCCTGTGTGCCCTCGCCACCGTGAACAATTTCGAAAAGGCTTTGTGGGCGTAAAGTGTCCAGGACCAGTTTCTCTACAAATAGTTCTGCACAGTTCTTTTCTCTCTCTGGCACTCCCACCAGTCTAATATTGCATCTGCGGGAGCGGCCTTTCACATCTTCCGCTCTATCTTCAAGGACTCTAGTCGCACCTACTAGGCCCTTAACATGATTTTGCAACAACGCCACAGTGTTCTCTAGATCACTGACCCATTGTTCTGCCTCTGATACTCTGTTGTTGAGCACCTTCAGCTCTGCTCGTACCAAGGATACGTCCATCCCCACCTCCTGTATCTTGATCTCTAGCACTTTCCTCGAGTCTTATATTGCGGCCATAAGACTCTCCATAGCGACAGCCCCTGTTGCTGGCTTGGTACCTGTGCCATCCGCCTTCCTGTCCATAGCCTGCTTATGCTGCTTCGATTTGGCCGCCACGTACATCTCCATCCCCTTTTGCCCATTCACCATTACTTCTCCTTAAGGGGGTGCCCTGTCTGCAGTTGGGAATGAGCACTTCTCACAGCACTGGTGCCCTCACGTTGTCAAGGCCAAGACTGTGGGCCTTCCTGTGCGACCTGCTCCTGGCCTGATCCTACCTCTAAGGATTCAATAGCTATACACACTCTCGGTCCAGGGTCTCTCCTCTCTGGCCTTGCAGAAACAGACTTATCCCTCTTGCCCACAGTTGATGGGTTATCTTCACTCATCTCTTGTCCCCTCCCTTTGTTGGAGGATACTGGAAGGTGCCCCCCCCCCTTCTGTGCCGATGCCAGTCTGCACTCTCAACCTTAGATGTCGGGTACAGGCCCAGCTCTCGGGCCCTCTTATCATGCTGTTTTTGATTGTCCTCCCCAATGTCCTATTAAATTACAACTTCTCCGTCTAAAGTCACCTATGGCTGACTAAATATCCCTATTCAAAAAAATCTAAATATCCCTTGAGTGAATTTCTCTCCCTAGCAAGTGCTCGTGTAATGCCTATCTAGGTTAGGGGATAGATAAGAGACTTGCCCTACCCTCTGACTACTTTTTCTAATCTCCAAAAATAGATGCACACTTACGGAAGTCAATTCTGTTCTTTTTATTCATATTGCTTCCTTCATATGTGTTAAAAAATACAATCTGATTTAGAGATTGATAGGTTTGTATGTGTATCTGTTTTTTACTTTTCATTTTACATAACCAAACCCTTCTCTTAAAATGATACCATTTGCCCGAGCTTGCTAATTATTATACAAGTCTCAGAGGTCAGGTCATCACCCTAAACTTCTTATGTCAAACGGTTTCAGCGGAATCTGGGTTACTCTTTCTTCAGTACTCAAAAATGTGACATCCATTATCAAATTTAAACCAATTAAAAAAGACAATTTTCTTCTTTGTCTTGATCTCCATGTTCCTTTTCAGGGGAGAGTGTCTCATGTTTCCTTCTACAGGCGTCTTGGTTTCCAAGTTCCCTACAGGGGAATGCAGAAAGAGGGAAACGTCACTTTTTTTCTCTGAGTGCGTCTAGTCATGGCATGTAAAGTGAACCTGTGTTTTGCCCTTATGGTTTTACCCGTGCAGGATTGTTCAGACTCTTTTTATTTGTTCAACTCTTCAAGTATATCTCCTACTTTGTATCATCGCCCTGTAAATCAATAATCAGGTCCTCAGTTTTTCAAATTGTCTATAGTTGTGTAGCAAACATTCTTGTACAGGAGATTTTTCTGCTGTAGCATAAAGTATGCTTGCCATTTGTTGTAGCTACACTTGCTCGATGGGCCACCTGTTGGTGGGTGTCAGTGATGGATGATCTCGGTTTCCACTTCCCAAAGTGTTGTTTAGTCTGTTAATGTGCAACCTGCTTGGAAAACATGGATGTAGGATTACTTTCAGCCCTGAAATTAACACCAGTCCCACAGTACAAAATTACTGAGACTAAGCACTATTTCTCGGTGCCTCCATTTAAATGTTTCTCTATTTAGGGAATTTACCACTGTGTTTATGGCCATTCTCAAAACTCCCACATTTCAAACCTCCTAGGGCTGTAGGTTAAAGGGTAAATTAGCATTAATTTTGACACTTTAGGAGGGCGGTTCTATGTGATTCCATCAAGAATATTTAATTGTGGAAGAATTCATAGAAATTATTTTTATGTAGGACATTGTACCGCAAATGTATGTGGGTGGCCCCCTGCAGCCCCTTCCCAACCCCTCCCAAAATCCCCCCTACCTATTACCCTAACCTCCTCGCCCCCACATACATTTGTGGCAAAATGCAATAGAAACAGTTTGATGAATTCTCCCACGATGGAAAATCCAGCTATGGAATCTTCCTATCCCTAGGAGGGCAACTGTCCATTATAAGGCCTTAATGCAGAGGCTGTCGCTCACCTTAAGCGCAGGCGTTGAGGCCTTCTTGCACTTTCTAGGTGTATTTAAGCAAAGCTCAATGGTGTAGGGGAGCACACACTTTTACTTACTCCCTAGAACCCAAAGGGCCAGGTTCAAGATCCTGGGAAAGCCGTGAGTCACCACAGGCAATCTTAAATTTAGGATGGCTTTTGATCTGTAGCTCCACTCGCAGCATGGTCCTGGACTGGGCTGCCTGGAAGTTCTTGAAGATTGCTAAGAGTTTTAAGGTGATGGTACCGATAGTTTGTGAGGTTGGATTCTACTTAGCCTGAGGCCAGGCTCTTCTGGGACTTAATCTGTATAATCCAGCGTTGTCTATAGTCTCCGCCTTGGCTGCATTCCCCCATCCTGGGAATAGAGAGCAGAAGAGCAATAATCTTAGTTCAGAATGGTTGTAGAGTTTGTATATGTAGGTCTATATTTGGAGATGTGGCTTTTCCTGAACAGAGTGTCACTCGAGTGTGTGATTTTTCTTTTTTGGGAGTGTGGATGTCTACATGTTGCCTTCCTGTCACTTCACAACCCTTATCTGCCTTTTACAAAGAGACCAGACATTGAAAATATGACATAACAAAACATGGCATAACATAGCATGACACCACATATTATAACATGCTTTTGCAGTGAAACTACAAATATGTATAAAATGTAAAACAATCAAAACTCCCTTAACAAAAAAGGCCTTTGGTAACTAAATCGACATTTTGAAAGAATAATTGAAAATGATGGGAAGAAGTGGAAGTCAAATGGGTGTGTTGTGTGTAAGGGGGGCGTAGCACCGCATCAAAGCAGAAAAAAGGTGTGCATTAACAAAATAGGGTTACAAAAAATTGGGCGTCACACTTTTTCAAATTTCTTTACATTTTCTTTTTAATTATTTGTGTGGAATTTTACCATCGGAGGAAGGTAGCCATTCCCCATAACGTGCGAGACACAAGACTGTTCTAAAACTTGAACTGTTTTTCAACAGACAAGGAACCACAATCCAAGAGAAGGGAGTCATTCTCCTGGGACCAGAACTGCCATATTATTTAGTTTCTATTGTAAGGGACAGAAGTAAGGTTTTCTTGACACAGAACGGTGGATACTTTTTTGAGTTGACGGGACATCTAGACAGATACCTTATCTTTAGTTGAGGTAGTCTTGTGAATAGGGACAGATGGGTTAACTCTTGCTTTCTTGTTTAAATAAGTCTTTAGCCCCAAAACGAATATGCTGGTTTTATCCTGAGCCTTTGTGTTAACATTTCCATTGATAAATCAAAACAGGAGTGGTGACAGGACAATACTGTCTTGTTCCCCTTCATAATGTAAAGTTGTCCGATACTGAACCATTCACCATATAAGCTTTAATCACCGCTATTTGGTATGGTGGAGGCGTATAATTGGCCATTGTCATTAAAGTAAAATATGGGTCCAAAATTAAGGTTATCGATATGCTTCAGGAAACCCTGGTTCACCCAATCAAACAGTTTTTCTACGTCCAAAGCCAAAAGAAATTATAGCCCAGAGGACCTAATATCCTTGGCCATCAGGTGTAGTGTTCTCTGTATATTGTCATGTGTTCCTGTTAGTAATACATCTGGATTGCTCAGGAGCATTTAGTAAATGCATGAAGAGTTCTAGTCTATCCGCAGTGATTTGCATATATAATTAAATATCAGTTTAAAAGCCATGTGAGTCTGTTAGAGGTACAGAGTTAAGTGCACTTTCCAGGGTTGGGAAAGTCTGTTATCCATGCCTCCTAAAATTGACCTCTCAGTCCTCCATTACAGAAACAGTTGAACAAATCTACCAGAGGCGTAACTATAAACGGGTGATCAATTTATAAAATGTTACTGTCCAGCCATCTGGGCCAGGACCTTTTAATTGGTTTACAATGTTTTGATTGCTTTAGTTACCTTCTCTGATGTAATGGTTTTATCCAGCTATTATCTCTGTTCATCTGACAAATTGCACAGTTTGAGACTTACCATGCATCTTTCTTGACTTGCTTACTTAATTCGGTCTGCTCTTGACCATTTCTAATAAACCAAAAAGCATTTATAGATAATGTTTCTCATGTTCTCGTCCACAATAGACTTCGTAAAGGATACGTTTTCTTGACTCTTAAGTCTGTTTGCGAAAGGGTATCCTGATTTGTTCTCTGTTTCTAAAAAGGTCTGTTATGTCCCCAATACGCTGATGTTCTACCCTGTTTAATTGCCCCTGCAACAATTAAAGTTTAATCGGGGGGTTGCTTAGGTGGTGTTTGTTGCTCAATGGTTTTCTGTAGATCTCGAGAGTTTCCTCGGTCAAGATTTTAATTCTATTCATCATTTTCATCAGAGTTCAATGTTACTCTTTTAGTGGCTTTAAATGTATCCCTGTAGTTTCCGGTGTTGCAGCTTGGGCAGAGTTGGAGAACTAGTCTTATTTGATCATGGCCTTTGATGAGGTGAATAGGGGCAAATTGCGGTACAAATTAAATGCTTGGGGATGCCCAAGACACCTTCTTGACATACTAACATAGCTAATTCTCGAACGCAGCTCCAAATTAAACTAGACCGGAAAGGCTGTCTTACTGCCCCTATTCAGACATACCAAGCATGTGTCATGGCTCTGTCCTAGTGCCGGCTCCTTTTAATTTATTGCATTCTTGGTGAGGGACTGTTTGTGATGACACCTGCTGCAGTACCTACGCGCCCCGTTAAATTAAAAGGGTTTGTCCATGAAAGTTGAGGTGATGTTAAAGATCTTGCGTCGCACCAGGTTCAGCTACTACGGAGACTTAGAGTCCCTCCACTCCGTTTGTGACAATATATAATGGTTGTGTTGAGCTATAAACACAGGACACTCGTACATACGGAGGACTTCTTTGTACCAGGAGGGATTCATCCCTGTGAACTTCCGCACCTTTATGCATTATGCAGTGACTTATGAGCTATCTATATAGCCTGGATTCGATAAAGGCAGCTCTGCCGAAACACGTGTCATCCACAAAGGCTCTAACATCACAAAAATAAAAGGAATTTATTAATCATCACTACTTGCCATTCCATTATTTTTCGGCGCACTATCAAGGGATAGCTCAACACAACCATTATATCTTTTTAATTTATATTTGGCAGACGTCTCTCTGACCTCGACAAGCAAAAATGTTTTCCCACCTCGCTTAGGTACACAACAAATTCAACATCTTGCCTACGTAGATAATTTGATTTTGTTATATCAAACTCCGATCGGATTGCAATGCTCAATGAATTCTTTTGCTGATTAATATAAAGGACTTTGAACTTGAAATCAATCCCCAAAAAATAAACCTTTTGATTACACATCCAAAAAGACCCAACCCTAATTCACTGAAATGGTACCTAAATTACATTGATTTTCTATATATATATATATATATATATATACTGTGCAGGTGGAAGCTGCAGAGTATTAGTTTGTTTTTCGAAACTCGAAAAGGGGTGTCGAACTAGGGCGTGCCAGTAATACTATCCCTAGTGTGACGTCCACTGTACCCATGATCCCTCGTGCAGATTGTTTTTTTCCGCCATACTTGTCGGAAGCATATCGCATGGCTTTAGCCATTTATCTTTATAATTACAAATGTTCCCCGTTCTCCAACCCTACATCGAAAGATCGCTGAAGATCAACGTCGATGCTCGAGACCGAGGAAGAACCGCCGTCGCCACTACACGACGGACTTTGGGCCTCGGAAGGCCTCTGGCCTCGGCCCTGTACAAGTAGGGAGTGTGGGGGTTGGACACACACACACGCGCACACACACTCGTTTCCTACATATACCTGCCCGCTGCCAAATAGTGACATATGGAGAGTACTCCCTTTAAATTCTGCCAAAGTGTAACCGTAAGTTTTCCTGGGTAGACAGACAAAATACGTGTAACTTGTGTCTCCCCCGGGACCATCCCGAGGCTAATTGTAGAGCTTGTAAGCTCTTCAAAGCCAAGACACTCAAGGACCGCTCGACCAAGCGCTGGGCCCACTACGCCAGGCAGCTAGAGGCCATGGACACAGTGGGTTCCTTCAGCGATGGCAGTGACGCCGCCTTATCGGACGGCGAGGGCACAAGGGTGTCGGGGACCCATGCACAATCCTCCGACCTCGGAGGACTGACCAGCGGTTCAGTTATGGGGACACACACACACACACACACACAAACAAACGCTCCACCAAACACACTAACCCCAGCCGAGATTCGACACGTATGTCGAGTGATCGGCAGAAGAAGGCACTTAGAGAGTGGTCTGCCGATTTGGTGTCCTTTGGGCGTTCCAGGTCACGGTCGCCTCATGACACACAGCAACTGTCCACGGTTGCTAAGGGTGCCACACTACCAAAAGTCACGGAGGCCCGGTCATCAGAAGGCTAATCCGACCTCTTCCCCCAAGTAGCACGTTCGACGTCTACTCCTGTAGTATGTTCGACGTCTGCTTCCGAGATTCAACGCCCTTCTTACAAAACTCACGAATCTCGTGACAGCACCTCCGAATCTCGACACCAGGCGTCGAAACATTCAGGAAACCCCAAAGGGTCAGGTACCATTCCTCTACTCATGGGAAAGGGGAAAAACAACATAAAAAAGCCTCTGAACATCAGGTTCAGAAGGAAAAACGCAAGGAAAAATCCAAGGTCTCTGACCCTGCCACCAAGGAAAAATCTGTTCCTCCCACTACTCAGGAAATGGAGATAAGTGAAGAACCACAGCAGGAGAGTGTTATCCCCAGTTCCAAGCAATGGAACTCTGAGGACATTGATAGAGTAATGAGGAGGATGTCCTTTTTGTAGATTTCTACTAAACGGACCCAAATTGCTTTCATAGCGATCATAGTACTCCAGCTACCTCTGCTGTAACGCTCACCTGATTCCCGTAGAGGCGCCGGTCTTGACTGGGCGTATACCGTATCTTCAAAGGTGATGTGTAACACACGGCTGGCTCTTTGGGCTGGACCTCTGTGCACTGTATGTCTGACTTGAAGGGTAAGATGTCTGCAGATAGAAAATATGGGATTAAGGAACTGGGTTATTGAATGTCTCTCTCTTCTTCCCTTTCTCTTCTCCTGTAGAACCCCAAAGGTTAACGCTCTCACCTTAGGTAAGTGAACGCCGTGCTCTCCATCTGCCTCGGGGCAGGGTGCTGTAACCAGTTTCTTCACTGGATAAGGGGAGCAGGCCTCTTGACTTCAGAGGACTGCTGTCCGTCGTTTACTGCACGAACGGTAAGTTTCGAGTAATTCTAATGTCTTTAAAGTCTTTAGTAATGATGTTTCTTGTTTTGCAGGGTTCCGGCGATGGCGGATGACGGGCTGAAGTGAGTTGAAGATGGAGCCCGTGTGATGAATAGAAGCGCCTGGAAGCACGTAAGTAAGCGCTTGTTGCCTGCTTCACGATGCGCTGTAACTGTCTTTTTATTTTGCAGGTACAAGTTCGGAGCGGCTGCAGGGTGCCGGAATACCCACTGCGTTAGATGTGGAAAGGAGTAATGGCACGTGAGTATTAAAGTTCCCCAATGTCTTTAAACGCACCTTGTTTTGTCTTTCAGATGCGGGATGCAGCGCCGAAGGCCTCCAGAGCGTGCGAAGAGTTGGTAAGCTTTTGTCTTTCAGATGCCGGAATGCAGTGTGAAGACCTCCGGAGCGCACGAAGAGTAGGTAAGCCTTTGTCTTTCAGATGCCGGAATGCAGCGCGAGGCGTTGGTGACAGCCGATGGACCAGGTAAGTGAAGAGCTGTCACTGAAGACCGTAATGCTAACCTGTTCTTTCTTGTCTTTATAGGTGTTGCTGAAGACTGGATTCAGGATGGTAAGCCTTTTTCCTTAGGCCCAGGATCAGATGAAGGAGACACGATGAGCGTTCTGCTGCAGAGGATGCAGAATAACGCAAAGCAAGATTCATCCATCGGGTGTGGTTTAAATAGCCTCCTGTAGTGCTTAGGTGTCTCCTTCCACAGCCACGCCTAGGAAGAAAAGAGTTCCTGCTTTCCAGAAGAGTTCCAGTGTTCTGAATCTAGGGAGTGGCTCCTGCCCCACCCAACAGGAAAAGTAGTTCCAAACAGAAGAGGATCAGAGGCTCAACTGGCAGGCAAGTAAGCAGCATGGTCTGCTGCAGGTAAGTCCACCCAAGCATTATGAGCCCGGCGCTTCCAGCGCTGGGACTGGGCATATTTATGAGCCTGGTGCCACTGGCGCCAGGACTGGGTCCAAAAGGTCCCAATTGGGACTGGTTGGCACTCGGAACCTGGGTTATGGATCTGCTTCCAAGGGAGTTGGGAAAACCCTGACCTTTTGGAAGCAGAGATCATGACATCTGCCCCTTCGGGATCCAAAGACCCTCAACCTCCTACCAAGAGGCTCCATTCTGAGACTCGAGTTCAGGGTTTGATTTCAGACCCTTCTATAATTGAGCTTTACCAGCCATATGGTGAGGAGTCAGAAGTACAAATGCTGGAAGAACAGGCAGGGGTTGATTACTATGGGGACAATGAGGACCAGGAAGAGGAAGAGGAAGAGGAGGACAAGGCAGAGGCCTATAGTCTTGACTCCCCTATTCCCAAGGATCCCCCTGTGAATGACTCACCGGTTGACAATCCGCCTCTAGTTAATGAGGTATTAACTAAAGTTGCAGCCCATTTTCAAATTGACACACAGGGTGGCCAAGAAGAGAGAGATTTTGCAGAAGAAATTCTAGGGGACAGAAAATCCATTGCCCAAACTATTCCCATTTTAAAATCAATTCAGCACAGAATCGATCCTTCTCTGGTAACCCCTAATCTTACTCGGGTGGTTAATCCGCGAGTAGAAATATTATTTGGAGCTGCTCCCTCCTTCCACTATACATAAGGGGTCAGTTAAAACCCGACTCACTGGTGGTTACTACCACCAGGAAGAGGGCGGGAACACTATTAGCTTTTGAAGCACCCCCGGACAAAGAGAGCAAGAGAATATATGCTCTGGGGAGAAAGGTGGCATCCACGTCAGCATACCAAACACGCATTGCTAACACCACCACTCTGTTGGCAAGCTACAACTGTCACCAATGGTAACAGGTAGCTGCCCTCATTGCCTCTGTACCCAAACCTCTAAAGAGCCAGTTGGTCCAAATTGCATCAGATGGAAGATCAGTGTCTGGATGCATTCTTAAGACAAACTTTGATGCAGCAGATAATGCAGGGAGACGAATAGCAGAAGGCACAGTCATTAAACGCCATGCTTGGCTAAGCCAATCCGGGTTTAAGCCAGAGATCCAAGCCACCCTCCTAGACATGCCGGTAGAACCAAACAATCTCTTTGGGAAAGCAGTGGAGGAAGCCCTGAAGACGGCTAAGGACGAATATGAAACCTTAAAGTCCCTCGGCCAACTAACAAGCCCTCAGGTCAAAGGGGAAATAACAATTTTTGTCACTTTCGCGGCCAAAACTCCCAAAGAGGGTCCAATTACTATCAAAGTCAAGGAACCTCGTGGGGCGGCAATCAACAGGCTACCCAAGGTTTCACCAGAGGTCAAAAGAGGGGTTGCGGTAGAGGCAGCCCAGGTAGAGGCACTACACCACCCAGTAAACTGTGACGTTGCGCTTCGGATCCCTTCCCATGCATCCCCAGTAGGGGGGCGTATTTCCATCTTCACCCACGCATGGGAAGGGATCACTTTGGACAGATGGGTGCTGTCCACAGTGTCTGCGGGATACTCTTTAGAGCTACTAGAACGCCCCGGCAACCATCCTTCAAGACAGAAGATACACTCCTTGGAGCACCAAAGAATCCTCCTCGAGGAGATTGTCGTTCTTCATGCAAAGGACGCAATAGAACTCGTCCCGGGCAACCTGGTAAACAAGGGTATTATTCAACCTACTTCCTTGTGCCAAAAAAAGATCCAACGATGCGCCCAGTATTAGACTTGCGCCCTACAAACAAGTATGTCAAGCCACAAAAATTCTGCATGACTACACTCCAGGAAGTAATCTCCCCCCCCCCCCCCCTACTAAAAAGAGGAGATTACATGGCAACATTGGATATGAAAGATGCCTATTTTCATATTTCCATGTTCCCAGTGCACAGAAGATTCTTGCGTTTCAAGATAGACAGCCAGCACTACCAGTTCAAGGTGCTGCCCTTCGGAATAGTCTCGGCTCCCAGGGTATTCACCAAGGTACTGGCGGTGGTGGCGGCGCACCTACGCAGGGAGGCAATCCCGCTGTACCCTTACCTGGATGACTGGCTCATCACAGGGGAAACCCCGGTAATTTGCAGATGCAACATTCAAAGAACAATCAACCTCCTCTTCCAGTTGGGCTTGTCAATCAATGAGAAAAAATGAAGCCTGGTGCCAAGCACCTCAAAACAGTTCCTAGGAGCTGTCCTAGACGCCCACAAGGGGTTGGCCTTTCTGTCGGAGGAAAGAATTCGGAATCTGTTGCTGCAAATTCCTCAATATCAGTCCGGTCGCCAGATAAGGGTGCGCAAAGCGATGTGTTTGCTAGGCATGATGGCATCATGCATTTACCTGGTTGCCCACGCACGCCTGCACATGCGACCCATGCAGGAATGGTTGGCGAAACTGTGGTCTCAGGAAAGTGGTCAGTGGGACGATCTAGTGGTTGTTTCGCCAACGCTAGTACAGAGTCTTCGCTGGTGGACAAGAGAGAATCTTACAAAGGGGAAACCCTTTTATGATCCAGAAATACAAGCCGTCGTGCAACAGACGCATCCTTGTCAGGGTGGGGAGCTCCCCACCTTCATCACACAGCTCGGGGTCTCTGGTCTCACACAGTGGCTCAGAATCACATCAACCTGCTAGAACATCTGGCAGTCTTCAGAGTGGTTCGGGCATTCAGACCCCCTCCTATCCAACCTGTCAGTGCAGATCCTAACAGACAGCACAACAACGATGTTTTACCTAAACAAACAAGGGGGCACTCGTTAGCCAAATCTGTCCAAGCTTGCCCAGAAATTTTGAAATGGGCACTCAGACGGAACATTTACCTGTCATCCCAACATGTTCCAGGGGATCTCAATTCACTAGCGGATGCTTTGAGCAGAGATCCCATTCCCTCCTCCCCCACCACCCCCACCTCAGAGGAACACGAATGGCGACTACACGAAGAAGTCTTAGAAGATTTCTTCTCTCAGTGGGGTTTCCCCACTATAGACCTGTTCGCCACAAGCGAAAACAGACAATGCCCAGACTTCGCATCCGGGTTCCCCCAGCCAGGCTCCAAGGGGAACGCTCTATGGATGACTTGGTCAGGGATGTTTGTCTACACTTTTCCACCAACCCCTCTGATGAGGAAGGTGGTCAACAAGATACACAGGGAATTGATGACGCTCATCCTAGTTGCTCCTATGTGGGCGATGCAACCATGGTTTCCACACCCATGCAAACTGGCGGTGTGCGACCCCATCAAACTCCTGTGCTGGTACAATCTACTCTCACAGTACGAAGGACAGACAGTGCACCCTCAACCCAACTCGATGAACTTGGCAGCATGGCTCCTGAAGTCAGAGTTCGGGCATCTCAATTTACCCCAGAGATGCATGGACATCTTAAGAGTCTAGAAAACCGAACACAAGACACTGTTACTTTGATAAGTTGTTATTTTGCATTTATATAGTGCCTTATGTACCATTGGTATGATCTCAAGGCGCTGGTAGGTTGAACACCCTCAGGAACCGAAGTTCAAATCGAGAGAGAGAGAGAGAGAGATGCAGCGGTGTTGCATTCCTGCGATAGTTGCTTCTTAGCGGTAGGTGTAGTGGTTGGGAGATCAAGAGTATGTGTTCGTTGTCGCAGGTTGTTATCCAGACCGAGTCTGGCTGCGTTAGGCCGGAGGAGAACACCTAGGCTGGAGGGTGTGTAACCAGCTGTGTTTAGATAGGATGATGGGGGGAGTATGAGGCAAGTGATGATATGAGAACAGCTATAGCGAATGGTGTCATAGTATCGCTGTGTTCTAGTTGAGTGGTGGTGTAAAGGAGAGAGTAAGCGTGGAGATGTGATAAGGGGTTATCTTGAGGTTGAGCACACTCCAGTAGTTTCATGCACTCCAAAACGTTTCATGCACTCCAAAATTTTCCATGCACTTCGGTTGTTTTATGCACCACAGATCGTTCCATGCTCTTGAATTTTTTTTTTTATGTGTCCACTACGTGCTCTGTCTGTTCCATGCATTCCATCCGTTGTATGTACTCGCTCAGTTCTAAGCAAACAATCGGTGCGATCAGTTCTAGATATTCCTTCTAATCAATGCACTTCGTCCAATCTATACATGTTATCGCTTCATCATCCGGTCTGTTCATTTCCACGTTATCTGTTCTCTATGCATCCTCGATCTACCTCCCTGACCTGCTTCATATGCCCAGTTTCGTCTGTTCATCCACATATGTCATCCGTTCATCCACCCATTTCATCCGTTCCACCCTCTTTACCGTTTCATCTATACACTTCTTCCGTTCCATCCACCTCACCGGTTCTACCCAGTTCGCCCTCTTCACTGGTACCATCCACTTTTCCGGTTCCACCCACTTCAGCAGTTCCACCCATTTCACCCTTTCCATCTACATACTACTTCCGTTCTTCCACCTTCTTCATCCATTCTACTCACTTCACCCGTTTCGTCCACACACTTCTTTCATTTCATCCACTTCACCTATTCCACCTACATACTTCGCCCGCTCCACACTCTAGATCCACTACACACTCTAGATCCACTACACACTCTACACTCGCTCCAGACCTGCTCCACACTCTACAGCCGCTCCAGACACTACATTTGCTCCACACATTACTTCCACTCCCCACACTACACCCACTGAAAACCCTACATTTGCTCAAAAACCCCCACATCCTACATCCGCTCCACGCTCTCATCAGCTCCACGCTCTGATGCATTCTGTGCTCTCATCCGCTCTACCGACATTCATCCGCTCTACTCACTTCATCTATTCAACATGCATTATCGGTTCAACACATGTCACTTGTCGCACGCACTCGATCCACCCCATGTTCTCCGTCTGTCCCATGCACTACACACGATACATGCACTTGAATCGTCTAGTCTATTTGTTCCATTTGTACCATGCACTTTTGCCTTCCAGGCCATATATCAGTTTCATGCACTCTACCAGTTCAGTGCACTCTGTGCACTCATCCGTATCATGTATTCGTCTTTCCATCCTCTCCACTTTATTCTTCTTGTCCATTTTGTTCCTCTCGTCCATTACATTCATTTCATCAATTTCATTAATTTCAGCCACTTTACTCCTTTCATACAACTTATACGACTTTTACTGCTCTCGTACAACTAATTCTTTCTATCCACTTCACTGCTATGATCCCTTTTACTCATTCTATTCTGTTTGTCCTTTTTAGTTAACCATAGCGGTTATTATCTTTCGATTTCATTGCTCGGATCATGATGCTGGATTGTTATTTAAGATCTAGCATTTTGGGCTAAAGTCATTGAGTTGCTGTTATTCAGTTTGAGTCATGGGTCGGTTTTAGGGGAAGAGCCATGTTTTCAGTAGTTTGCGGAAAGACCGGAGTTCCTCGGTGAGTCGGATTGGAGTGCGTTCCACAGCGTGGGGGCCAAGGCTGAGAATGATGATCCACCTAACCTGACTGAGTTTGTTTTTGGTATGACTAGGAGGCCGGCTGAGCTTGATCTTGGGGTATGAGCCAGGTGATAGGGTTTTAGTTTGTCTTGAAGATATTGAGGTCCAGTTTTATGCAATGCTCGGTTAATGTTAAAGGACATTTAAGTGGAAAAGATTTGTTATTTGGTGCCAGAATAAACAAATGAACTCAATAGATTGTACTCCTTCCAATATTGTCACCTATATGCTCCACCTACTGGATGCAGGGTTAGTATTTAATTCACTCAAGGTACACCTGGCGGCGCTGTCAGCCTACACCACCTCTCATAACAAGGTGTCATGGTGGAAAATGGCAGTAGTCAAAGCCTTTATGGAAGGTATAAAGAGACTCCACCTTCCAATTTCTAACACACCACCAGGTTGGGACCTTAACGTGGTGCATGCTAAACTCATGGGACCTCCCTTCGAACCCATGCATAAAGCTAGTCTCAAACACCTGACTTATGAAACAGCCTTCTTAGTATCCATTACATCCATAAGAAGGGTCAGTGAACTAGAGGCTCTGTCAGTGCAGGATCCTTTCTTTTCTGTTCATAAGGATAAACTGGTTTTACGCACTCACCCTAGGTTCTCACTTAAGTTTATTTCAAAATTCCATGTTAACCAGTCCATCGGGCTACCAGCCTTCTTCCAAGAACCCAAAAGCTCTGCTGAGGTGAAACTCCACACACTAGATGTGAGGAGAGCGGTCCTCTACTACATGTACGAGACTAGACCGCTAAGAAAGACAGATCAACTGTTCATCTCCGTAGCTCTAGGCAGAGGAGGAGATCGCGTCTCTAAACGCGCCATCTCTAAATGGATAGTCAGATGTATCCAACTTTGCTACTCCCTTTCAGATAAGACACTTGCCTTTTACGCCATTTGCAAAGCAGCTACATGAAGCTCTGTTCACACCTTTACTCAGCACTACTGCATTGACACTCATTCATTGCAAGACAGATATTCGAGTCGGACAAGCGGTTCTAAGACATTTGTTCGCTCATGACCCTTCTCACATCCCACCTCCTTCTTCTAACACTGCTCGCTAATCTATGCACAACATGTGATCTAAGCAGATTCCACAAGCCTCAGAAGGGATGCATTACTCACCGTAATCTTATTTCTGATGTGTGTATCTGCTTCGATTCACATGCGCCCGCCCTTCCTCCCCTCTGAGAGAAGGTGCATGGATGCTTGTAGTCTTATCTATCTTATCTGCTTGGATACTCTGTACTCACGCTACTCCTCATGCTACCTCATGTCAGAAAAAATACAATCTGAGGGTCCTACACGCATGAGGGATCATGGCTACAGTGGACGTCAAACTAGGGATAGTATTACTGGCACGCCCTAGTTCGACACCCCTTTTCGAGTTTCGAAAAACAAACTGTAATACTCTGCAGCTTCCACTAGATGTCGGCCTATGCACAGCATGTGGATCTAAGCAGATACAAGCATCAGAAATATGAGTATGGTGAATAATGTAATAAATAAATCTAAGCATAGCCCGACATCTAGTGGAAGCTGCAGAGTATTAGTTGTTTTCGAAACTCGAAAAGGGACGTCGACAGGGCGAGCCAGTAATACTAGCCCTAGTGTGACATCCTCTGTACCCATAGTCCTTCACGCGTCAAGGTCCCTCAGATTGTTTTTTTTCTGCCATCGTGAGCGGACGCTCATCGCAAAATTCAATTTCGGCTAACGCCATTTGCTTATCTTTCTGTCATTTTCCTTCCAACTTCGACAATTTCATCGTCAGGAAAAGACAGCCGTCGGACGAATTCAAAATTCGACTGATCCTTTCGGCCTTGGAAGGCCGCACCGGGACTAGGCCCTTACAGTAGAGAGAGTGGGGGGTGGTCATTAAAGAATGTATTTTCCCACCCATTCCCTTTCTCACCTGGCTGCCTTTCCCAAACATGGATAGAACACCATTTAAATTCTGCCCCACGTGCAATAAAAAATTCCTGTGGATAGACAAACACTGAGTGTGTAACTTGTGTCTGCACCACAACCACGACGAGGGGCATTGTCGAGCGTGCAAGCTCTTCAAACCTAAGACTCTTAAAGACTGAAGAAACTAGCGCTGGGCCGAGCACGCAATGCAGGCCGAGGCTCCCATTGACATGGAGGAAGCTTCCAGTGATGGCAGCGTTGCCTCTTTTCGGACGGCGAGGACGACGGGGAACAGCAAAGTTCCCAAGTGCAGGCCTCCGACCCCAAGAGACAGGCCGGCGACTCTGTTACTGGGACGACACCCTGCGGCAAAAGCACATCCACTAAACGCACATCGCGAGGCGATAAGTCAACATTGTCGACAAAACGCCCAAGTACGGCGTCGAGGGCATTGGACGTCCTGATCGCCCCATGACAGGCCCCGGAAAAAAAGACTGTCCGAGAGGCGACATCATACGTCGAAATCGGATATAGATTCGAAAAAGACTGGTTTATCACACCTACTCAAAAAATATGTCCCTGAGCGCCTACTAAAGGCTAATCATAAAGCTAAGTCTCATAAGGACAAATCTACACCCACTAGGGAAACGCTCTCTGCCCCACAAGAGGAGGGTTCTTTGGCTGAAGCCTTACAGAACAAAGGCCTACCCACACCCTAGCGCCTTACTACACCTTAAGGACAAGTACCTACCCCTTAGTGCCCTGGTGCCATTCCCAGTTCAGCCCAATGGATTGCGGAAGACATGGACAGGGCCATGAGAAGAATTACCTTTTTTTGACAATTTCTTTGAAAATAAAAACCCTCAGGCTTATCAGAACTTTCAGGTTACACCTCATACTACTGAGGCTTCAAGCTCCCAGCCTCTGGCTTCCGACTCCCAGCCCCCAGCTAAAAGAGCTTGTCCTGAGTCACACCAGTCCAACCAGTACTAGGGGACCTGTATGACGCCCATACATACACCGAAGGTGATAATCAGGACCATCAACAATCTGATCATCATCATTATTATGATGCTGATGATGATGATGAAGAGGCAGAGGTGTATACCCTGCCCTCACCAATTCAGCAGGACTCCCCAGTGGCCAATTCGACAGTGGATAATCGGCCCTCCCATAACGACATGCATGTTGTTATGGGGGGGCTGATTATCCACTGTCACTTGTCACTGTCAAAGCGGCTGAACACTTTGGTATTTAGACACAGGAAACGCAGCTAGATGAAGACTTTGTGCTGAATATTCTGGGAGACCAGAAGGCTGCCACCCAATTCATCCCAATTTTACAGTCTGTCCAGAGGAGGATCCTACTCTCACTGGAGACGCCAGACCAGGGCAGTTAATCCGCGAGTGGAGAAACTTTTCCACCCAGCTCCATCTGACCCGCTCTGTATCAGGGATCAGCTTAAGCCGGATTTGCTCCTGGTGACGACCCGTAAAAGGGCAGGGACACCACTAGCCTCTTCAGAGGCACCACCAGATAAGGAGAGCAAGAAGCTCTATACCATGGGCAGGAAAGTTGCGAACTCTGTGGCTTTCCAGACCAGAATCGCCAACAATTCAACACTGTTGGCAAGCTATAATTGCCACAAATGGAATGAAATGACTGCATTAATAAAGATTGCCCACGCTTATAGCTCAGGAAGTCTTCATTCTATTTAAGACAAGGAGGCGAGCATTATGCTTTTCTTTCTTTTAATTTTGCCATCTCAGCACTTTAACACTTGACTTAACTTATTTTTAACATTTTTCTTGGTGTAACATTAGAAAAAGGTAAACAGTAAGTTCAAGTTTAACATCTCCCAAAAATCCAATATGAGTATCTCTAACCACGACTCCCATGATCCTCCTGCTTCCCGTAGTCCTGACCCCCATATGTCCACCTATCAGCACCCAGCATGGGGTATGAACACTGTGAACCCAATGTCCTTTCCTCTTTCTTTGCCATTAGAGTTCTAGTTCAGCATGTGTACAATCATTAAATTCCGGAGCCCTAAAGACCTTATTAACTGCTCCTGTGTTGTGATAACTCTTTGGTCCAACGGGGACAACTTGCAATAATCTCTTCTTCCTCCTTACTACGTTCTCTCAAGGCGCCTTCTGGTCATCTCCTGCGAGAACAGAAAAGGTACCGTGAGGGTGGGAATGAACAAAGCTTGGCATACAAAATATTACAAGGTTCATTTCTTTGTCATTCAGGGCGGGATATCATTCTCGCCTCATCTTTAATAGAATAAAGACTTCCTGAGCTATCAGCGCGGGCAATCTTTATCCTATGATAAAACAGGAGGCTTGCATTATGCTTGTTCAAAGCTTGCTACCACCCTGTTCGGAATATCAGAGACTGGCTTGAAATAAAATGTCTTAAATGTCGACTCAGAGGACCAATCTGCTGATTTTCATAATGTCTTGAAGTGACACACCTGCTGTGAAAGCTCTAGAAGCCATCGCCCCTCTAGCAGAATGCGTGCCAAATAAGGACAAAGCTATTCCAGCCCACTGCATCACCTCTCGTACCCATCTAGCTATAGTCGCTGTTGCTACTGCATGGTGTGGTTTTCTACGCGCTATAAGCAGCTGTGTCACTCCGTGAGGCTTAATCTGCGCTGTTGCTATTTCGTAATCTTTAATGCATTGCGCTACACACAGTTTCTTGTTCTCTGTAAAATAGGGGTAAGAAATCACTCTAGAATCGGTCTTGGTTCTTTTGGCGATAGAGAATGCTACTCCTTCTGGATAAAAGATTTTCCTGTCTAATTCTAGCGCCTTAACATCCGACACCCTCCGGCACGCTACTAGGCACAGGAGCATAGCTAATTTCCCTGATAATTGGGATTGGGATAAGAGGTTGTTCTCAGGCCACCACAAGAATAGATGAAAAATGTCCTTGACGTCCCACAGAACCGCGTATTTAGGCTCTGGCGGTCTTCTTAATTTAATCCCTTTGAGGAGCCGCAAGAGTGCTGGATGTTCTCCAACCGCACTCCCTTCTACCTTATTGTGTCCTGCTGATATCGCTGATCTGTAAACTCCTATTGATCTGTAGGCACTGCCTGCTTGAAACCTTGAAGCTAGGAAGTTGAGAACTTGTACTAGAGGAGCTGAAACGGGATCCAAACTGTGTTCTGTGCACCACAGTGTCCAACCGTTCCAAGCAGTGCTATAGCTCTTAATAGTGGAAGGCGCCCAGGAATCTCGGATGCAATCTGCAGCGAGCTCCGAAATTCCTGACAATTGCCATCTTTTCCTGAAACCCTGCATGCTATCAACTGTAACGTGCCCGCTTCTATCATTGGATGGACATGACCGGTCGAGTAGAAGGTCTGGCAGATTCGGAACTACTCTCGGAAAATCCAAAGAAATTTCTATCGCTACTGGAAACCAGGCCTGCGCTTTCCAACAAGGCAGCACCATCACCAGCTCGGCTTTGACTCTGCGGACTTTCGCCAGGGCTCTCGTGATCATCCCGAATGGTGGGAAGGCGTAGTGGACTGCTCCGGTCCACGGGTGTAGAAATGCGTCTGTACCCGCTGCTCCCGGGTATATCCTCCAACTGTAATACGTTTGCGCCTGTGCATTCAGTCTGGATGTAAACGGATCTGTCTTGGGGTCCCCATAACGCCTGTAAGTGTCAGAATACCTGGGGACGTAGCCTCCAATCGCTGGAGTCTGCAAAATATCAAGAGTTCCAATCTGCTATATTGGTCCGACTCCCGGGGAGATATTCTGCCGTGACTGCAATTTTGTTCTGCAGGCAATAGTGCCCAAAAATCTTTTGCTAGCTCCGCTAACATCTTGGACCTTGTCCCCCCTAACTTAGTGATGTAGCGGACTGCTGAAATGTTGTCCATCTTGAGCAACATGCAGCATCTCATCTGGTCTTTCGTAAACACTTGGACTGTGAAGGAGCCTGCTAGAAGCTCGAGGCAATTTATGTGCAGGTTCAATTCCTAGTCTGACCACTTTCGTCCTGTCTGAATCAGTTCGCACCTGACCTGCTTGCGTCTGATTCTATGACCAGATCTAGAACGTCTCCAAATAT
Source organism: Ambystoma mexicanum (assembly GCF_040938575.1). Lineage (NCBI taxonomy): Eukaryota > Metazoa > Chordata > Amphibia > Caudata > Ambystomatidae > Ambystoma > Ambystoma mexicanum. The sequence goes on along the minus strand of NC_090936.1, from coordinate 610,407,811 downwards.
AGCTAGGCCATTCCATGCTTCCATATTCTCCAGCCACCATTGAGTTCCGTAATGGCTTCATGATCCAATCTAACTATGTGATGGTAAGCTCAACCTCTGCGTAAGTGTCTGATCTTGAGCCTCTGTAAAGCTCGGTAATGCAGCGGTCCCGGAAATATAGCTTGAATGGAGGCTGCTAGTAGGCCCACTACTCTGGTTAGATTCCAAAGCGATATAGCCTTCTTTGCTATCACTGCCCTGAGCTCCTTTTTTTATCGTCCTCACTTTGTGACTTGGGAGCTCTAGAATCGCTTTAACTGCATCTACGGTGAAGCCCAGAAATTCTATTCTCTGAAATGGTACGAGCTGAGACTTTTCTAAGTTCACTAAGAATCCTAGGGAGGATATGAGCTTGAAAATCTATTGCACGTCTCTCGCTAAGATTTCCTTGCTGGATCCCATCACAAGAATATAGTCTAGGTAGATGATCATGCGAATCCCTCTCTCTCTCTTATAGCTGCTGCTACTGGTTTCATTAATTTCGTAAAAGGCCAAGGGGCAGCTGCTAGACCGAACGGCAGGCATGTAAACGCTGTATCTCCCCTCCCCATCTGAAGCGGAGAAACTTCTGAAATGCTGTCGCTATCGGAATCGTGAGATCTGCATCCTTGAGATCTAGGGGCGCTAGCCACTCTCCCGTGCGTAAGAGATCCCGAAGGAGGTGGATACCCTCCATCTTTAAATGATTGTATGTCAGCCAACAGTTCAAGCTCTTCAATTTTATGCCGGGTCGGATCTCGTCCCCCCTGTGAACTAGGAACATGTTGCTGAGGAATCCTTGCCCTCCTAGAGATTCGCGCTCTATTGCATTTTTATGTACTAACTTTACTAGCTTGCTGTGCAAAAGCGCCTTTTCCTCTCGCGGCATGCATATGGGGTGAGGCTCTGTCAACTGAATTGGGTCGCCTATGAACTGCAGCCTGAGGCCTGTAAATGCCTCCAACACCCAAGCACCGCTCGATAAAGCTTGCCATTGACTCACAAAGTGGAGGGTTCTCCCACCCACACGTATATTTGGTGTACTCACTGCCTGCTGCACTGGGCTGACGATATAAGCCTCTCCCTCTGTGGCCTCTCGTATACCTTCCCCTGGATGGGAAGAATGTATCCTGCTGGCGGCCTTCCCAATATTGCGCTCGTGGGCCTTGAGGTCTGCTTTGATAATTGGATCGACCAGACAAACGACCTCTGAAGCGTCCTGTCCCGGCAAAAACACATCCCGGGAAAATCTTACTTCTGGACCTCTGGGCTCGCTCCAGTGCGGAGAATGTCCCTACAAATTGCGACATATCTTTAGCGAAGACTTCTCCTAAAAGGAGCCCTTTGGCGCCTTCCCCTGCCTCAAAAGTGGCTAGGTCGCTGAGTTTACTATCGATCTTTAGGAGGACACCCCTCCTTCTCTCTGAAGAGAGAGCACAGTTAGCATTTCCCAAAAGGCATACTGCTCTCTGCGCCCAGTTGCCTAAAGCTTGGGTAACCACGGGAACTCACGTGTCTTTAGCTTTTTCCACCAAGTCCATAATTTTTGCTAACTGTCCGGCCAAGTCTAGGACCTTACCCTGACAGCCTTTCCAGGCGCAATCGACACCCTTTCTGATGTTGCGTGCGGACAGAATCAAGATGCAGCGTCTCTGCAAGCTTTCCTGGAAGTTCTGGTCTTGGACATTCTGCCCTCATGCGTGATCGAACTTCCGTGTCCATCGGCTTTCTAATATGCTGGGCCATATATATCGCCACTCTCTGTGAGGGCGTCCATTCAGATGATTTTGGGTGCCTGATGGCTTCCGGATCAAACATGTCTAAAATGTTCTCTTCCTGTTCGGGAACATTCTCTTTGATTGGCTCTACTATCTTCCTCTTCGCCACCTTCATCATCAGCTGTGTAACCCCCTTCGTACTCCCCTGAATTGTCCACCCCTGGGGTAGGGGGGTCTGTCTTTGCAATCTGCCATCTTTGCTAGAAAGACCTCTTTTAGTCTTGCGACAGGGTCGCTATCTCTTAGGGGAACAGTGTTAACCCTTTCATCCATGCCCATGGGGGTGAGAGTCTGCGCTCTTCCGGGCTTTCTTACACCCCTTTTTATCAACCCCTTTCTGGGGGTGTCCTGCTGACGTCCCTTCTCCAGGGCTATCTGCCCGTCTCTTCCTGGCTGTTAGCTGTTCCTGTTGCTCAGCCATGAATGCTTCTAGCTTATCCAACCTTTGAGTCAAAGGTTGCACTCCCTGAGAAACTGCTTGGGTCAGAGAATCCCCCAGTAACTTCTTGAAAGTGAGAGATAAATCAGAATCTTGCAAGGAGGGTTCCTCTTCGCTCCACTCTGGGGTGGTGGATTGGGATTCTCTGTGTGCTTTCTGAGCCATAATTTGCTGTTAGCAAAGCTAACGTCTGGGGAATCGGCAGTAGTCTGACTCTAAACTCCGTCTATGGAGACAGTCTGCCTTTCTAGCAATCTGTAGAGCTCTTTTTTTTCAATGAATATGTGTAAACTTTTTTTTCAAATTCCTTTCCGATACTTTCAAGACACTACAGGCCGCTAATCCGCTCTGTTCGCCGTAGCATTCGCAATGACGAGCGTTAGTGTGACCTGGAGAATGCCGGGAATTCTATGAAGCACTCTGGCTCCTCCAGGTCCTAAAGCCTGCTGTGTTCGCCGGCGCTCTGCTTAATATGGAGAGCGGGGGCGGCTGCTTAATGCGAGCGGCTTTGCCCGCGGCTCCGCCCCGCCTCTCCTCTCCTCTCGCACTGAAACGCTCTGTTTCCTTGTCCGCCGAGTTCCGTATGAAAATGGGAAGAACGAACGGTACGCTTCCAAACGCGCGCGCTTCCTGCTGAGTTACCTCAGCGCTTCTAAAACGCTGCACAGTATGTTAGATATCTTTTACCCACAGCCTTATATAAAAATAAAGTAATTCTGCTGTAATTATTCTTGATATAATTACAATAACTAACAAGAACATTTATACAGTAAAACATAATTGGAACTTATCTTGAAATGGCAGCCAAAAGAAAGAGGAAAGCACATTGGGTTCACAATGTTTATACCCAATGCTGGGTGCTGATAGGTGGACATATGGGAGTTAGGACTACTGGAAGGAGGATCATTTGAATTGATTTGATTTATTGATTTATAGAGCGCTTTACACCAAGGCGCTGACATTTTTTTTTTTAAGCTTCTTTTTTTAAAATTTAATATGTGTTAACTAGTTCAAGGAACTTTTTCACATATACAGATGGAAATCAATAAAAAAAAGAATGCTATACAATTATTTACATTTAAACCTCATACAAATATAAAAGAAATCAAGCTAAAATCACCTCTTAACATCAATTATTTTAGGTAGAACAGGAGTCGTGGTTAGAGACACTCGTATTGGATTTTTGGGAGATGTTAAACTTGAACTTACTGTTTACCTTTTTCTAATGTTAAGCCAAGAAAAATGTTAACACTTGACTTAACTTATTTTTAAAGTGCTGAGATGGCAGAATTGAAAGAAATAAAGCATAATGCGAGCCTCCTGTCTTGTCATAGAATAGCTTCTGCGCCCGAACCATCACAGCTAGCCCTGGTGGCGGCTGATGGCAAGGCAACTTCCAGCTGCATCCTAAAAAAATAACCTCAATGCCACAGATAATGCGGGCAGGGTTATCGCTGAGGGGACTATAATCAAGCGCCATGCTTGGCTACGCCAATTCGGCTTTAAGCTTGAGACCCAGGCTACGTTACTTAACATGTCCGTGGAACCTTCAGTCTTATTCGGTAAAGCAGTGGAGGACGCCTTGAAGTCCGCCAAAGAGTAATATGGCACCTTGAAGTCACGGGGCCAGTTGACGAATAAACCACCAGGCCAGAGGGGTGGAAACCATTTTCGCCATTTTCGTGGCCAAAATTCCCAACGAGGCTCCGGTTACGGACAGGGTCAAAATTCTTCATGGAGCAACAACCAAGGTCAAGCCTCCCAAGGCTACCAAAAAGGCCAGCACTGATCCTGCGGCCTGGGAAGATCCTCCACATCTAGAGGTGGAGGAACACGTCCCAAGCAAGGACAGCCCGCTACAGGTCCCCTCTCATGAATTCCCCAATAGGGGGGCGCATTTCACTCTTCACCCACGCATGAAAGGGAATGACCACGGAAAAGTGGGTGTTATCGACAGTAGCGGGAGGTTGTGTGGAGCTCATCCAAAAACAATCGCCCACGCCAACGAAAGACAACGAAGGAAGAACAGCTGATCCTTCTTGAAGGGATCAACGCGCTGCTTCCCAAGGACGTCATAGAGATTGTGCCGTCCAACAAGGTAAACAAGGGTATTTATTCAACCTACTTCCTTGTGGCAAAAAAAATCTATATGCGCCCAGTGTTAGACTTACGCCTTGCAAACACTTATGTAAAGTCACAAAAATGTAGCCATGACAACGCTACAGGAGGTAATCCCCCCCCCCCCCTGCTAAAGCGGGAAGATTACATGGCAACACTAGATATGAAAGAGGCCTATTTTCATATATTCAATTTTCCCAGCGCACAGAAAACTCTTGTTTACAAGATAGCAAATCAGCACTACCAATTCAAGGTGCTATCCTTCGGAATAGCGTCTGCTCCAAGGGTATTCACCTAGGTATTGGCGGTGGGGGCAGCGCACCTGCGCAGGGAGGCAATCCCAGTGTACCACTACCTGGACGACTGGCTGATCACAGGGCAATCACCCCATCTTTGCAGACAAAACGCACAAAGAACCATAAACCTTCTCTTCAATTGGGTTTCTTAATAAATGAGAAAAAGACCATTAGTCGATGTCTCCTGTCTCTGCGAACTTTGCCTGTGGCCTACCTAGGCCCCAACGGGCTTCAGCCCTGTACAGTAGGGAGAGTGGGGGTAGTCCTATTCCATCTCACTTAGAGAGTGTATATTCCCATATACTTCTTTCTATTCCGCCAGGCTGCCATCTTTTCACACTATGGAAAATACTCCTTTTTAAATTCTATCCTTCCTGTAACGGGAAGCTTCCCTGGAAGGATTCACAGAGTGTGTAACCTTTGCCGCACTAGGGACCACGCCGAAAAACTGCAAGTCCTGCAAACTGTTTAGGCCAAAAACTTTAAAGGACTGGAAAACTAAACGCTGGGCTTACCATGACATGCAGGCTGAGGCCGCCATGGACGTTGAGGGAGCCTCCAGCGATTTCAGCGTCCTAGTGACGCTGAGGGTGATCGGGACCCGATGGATTCCTGTGTGTGAGTCCCTGACTCCAAGAGGCAGGCCGGGGGGGTCTGCTACGGAGACAACCGGAGGCTCCAGCACCTCATTACACACCACACTAAGAACATCCCCTATGGCAGACACTCGACCACGTTGTCGACTGATAAGCCACATGCGATGTCGAAGGAAAAGTCCGAACAATCCCTGTCCTCTGGGCCATCGTGGTCGCTATCACCACACGACAGGCCCCCGAAACAGACACCAAAGTCCATTCCCGACACTGCAACCAAATATGAAATGACCTTGGGTTCCAGTTACCATGTGTAGTAAGTAGTAACACCCAGATCAACTTCCCAAACTTCAGGGGCCCTCTCAAGGTGAAGCAGCTAACAAGCAGCCAGGCGCCAAAAGTGCCCGCCTGGATGAAACACAAACCCATACCTCTATTTATCAAGCCATGTCTGATGACCTATATTGTTATGACACGCAAGGTTCCCAAGACCCTGGCTCTTTAGCAGACCCAGAAGACCAAGGTGACATGAGAGACACCGATCAATACTATGACGATGACAATGATGTATACATCGTCCAATACCCAGACCATACCGACAAACCAGTGTCTGATTCCCTGGTGGACAACCAGCTGCAGTACAATGAACTGCTTTTAAGGCTGTAGAACACTTTACAAATCGACACCCAGGAAGCTCAAGTCTATAAAGACTTTGTAGAGGTCATCCTTGGGGATAAGAGGTCTGCGGCACAGTTCATCCCTCTGCTTCAATCTGTTCAAAGGTGCATTCAGCCTTCACTATATGCCCCCAATCTGACGAGGGCAGTCAACCCACTTATCGAAAAAATGTTCAGCCCAGCCCCATCTGACCCTTTATACATTAGGGGGCAGCTAAAGCCTGACTCTCTAGTAGTCACCACAACAAGAAAGAGAGAGAGCAGGAACCCCCCCCTTGCCTCTGCCAAAGCCCCTCCTGACCAGGAGAGGTAGAGAATCTACAACCTGGGCAGGAAAGTACCTTCCTCGGTTGCCTATCGGGTAAAAATAGCTAACAACGCTGTAATTGCCACAATTGGGACAAGGTTGCACAACAAAAAGACTTGTTTCCAGAGTCCCTAAAGACACAGCTATTACACACTATTGCTGAAGGGAGACCGGTAGCAAGCTGCTTTCTTAAAAATAACTTGGATGCAACAGACAATGCGGGACGAATTGTGGCAGACGGTACTCGTCAAACGCCATTCATCGCTCCGTCAATCAGGTTTCAAATTGGAGACCCAGGCTACCCTTTTAAACATGCCCATCGAGCCCAACGCATTATCTGGCAAAGCGGTCGAAGACGCACTGAAAAGTGCAAAGGAGGAATGTGACACCCTCATATCCCTAGGACAACTCGCTAACAAACCCTTTGGGCAGAGAGGAGGTTCAAATACACACTGGTTTAGAGGACAGAACTCCCAGCGGTCCTACAATTAAAACCTGGGTGGACAGAGTTCGTCCTGGGGTTCTTCACAATGGCATTCCTCCCAACATAGTTTTCAAAGGGGCCAAAGAAGGTCCAAAAGTAGGGGCAGATCCTCCTCAAGATGGGTCTCTAGCCTTCTAAGCAATGACCAACCGCTACAGGTTCCATCCCATACCTCTCCATGTTAGGTGATCATGTTGGACAAGTGGGTACTTTCCACCGTGGCGGGGGGCTATTGCATAGAGTGAATACAAACTCCAGCCAACTACCTGCCAAGACAAAGCAGCACTACACAGGAAGAACAACACATCCTGTTAGAAGAAGGCAAAGCACAGCTACTAAAGGACGCCATCGAAATCATCCCGGCAAACCAGGGTAAACAAGGTTATTTATTCAATGTACTTCCTTGTGCCAAAAAAGACATAACAATGTGCTCTGTCCTAGACCTGCGCCCTTTAGATAAAGTATCCCACAGGGAGAGTGGATACAAGTACTGAAGACACATTTGGATATAAAATAAAATATGGCGACACAGACTCCCTGTTCATTCTAGAATGTGTCTGCCTAGCTTTAACTGAAAACTTCATGTACCAAGGGAAATTTTACAAACAAATACACGGAACAAGCATGGGGGCAACATTTGCCCAAGATGTGGCCAACCTGTATATGGATAACTTGGAGAAAACATACATCTTCAGTGATGAGAACCCATTTGGACCCAACCTAATATGCGGGTATCATTACATTGATAACATTTTTATGGTTTGGAGAGGCCCACAGGCCCAACTGCAACTGTTCCACACATGGCTTAATAGATAAAATCTGTGCATAAAATTCACCATGCACTATGACAATGTCCACATACCTTTCCTAGACTTGGACATTCAAAAAACGAAAGGGAATTCAATAACTACCTTTTTATATAGGAAACCATCGGACAAGAACACTCTGTCATACACAAGCTTTCACCCACAGACCTTACAGGAAAACCTCCCTTATGGACAATTTTTACCAATAAGAAGAAACTATACCACCCTATTAGAATACGACCGAAACAGCAAAGATTTGGGTAACCGTCTCACTCCACGTGGGTACCCCCCACAAATAATACATAAAGCACGTAAAACAGCCAGAAATACAAACGGACAAACCTGCCTCAGCAAACGAACTTGAGACGAACATATGGATAAGTAACAACCTACTCTCCCATAAGTAACGACGTTAGAAAATCTATCTTGCACAAATGGAATATTCTTAAAACGGACACTTTTCAACCTACCAAACTGCGCTTTGCCTTCAAACGTAGTCAAAACGTAAGACTGTTTGGTCCACACCTATCGGACACCACAAACAAAGGAAAGTCCACAAACTAATCTCTGGAACTTACCCCTAGTGGTAGGACATTATAAATGTGGAAAATGATCAGTATGCTGTATGACGAAAGACCTAAATGAAATCGGTCTCAATGGCCTCCAGTGGAAATACAAAACGTTGACCAACTACTTGTCTAAGTGGAGATTCTATGGAATAAAATGTCCATGTGGACTCGTATATATTGGCAAATGTAAGAGCGAGATTAGACAACGCATTTGCGAGCTCAGGTCGTGTCTCAAAAACAAGATGGATGACAAACCTATGGTAGCACATTTCAAATCAATGAAACACAAATATACAGAACTGTTTCTGTTCATTATACAGACCGTGAGCAACAGACCAAGAGGAGGGGATTGTGACCTAGCACTGAGGAGGTTGGAACAAAAATGGATTTACCGCCTTGGCACAATTAAAAAGGGGTTAAATGTGGCAATTGAGTGGAACATTTTCTCTTGTGGGGTGTACAGGAATCATACACCCACACCCCTAAAATCAGCATATATAACAAAAATTATGATATGAATTACTGTGTAAAAAATCCTGTATTAACTTGTGGTGTGGCCTATATCCAACAATCCGCAAGTCCAGAATTGAGTGAAAAGTGTGGATTAATGAGACAATTGTAGAAATAAGAACTGTTATGGTTGTCTTAATAAAAGATACACAAATACAGATGAGACAATTGTTTAAATAGCCGGTGCTACGAATGACATAACGGGAATCTATATGCTCACAGAACAAAGCCTTTACCATGTATGTTGTTCAACGACATAAGTGATATAGACATCAGCATTGTTGTCCCAACATCATCAGTAGGGTATCGATCAATCTGTTACAAAGTGCACGTTATGGATGAAGACGGCGGGAGAGTCTGTCTGTTTTTCTTTTTCTTATCGCACAAATGCTGGAACCAAAAATGAAGCATGTAGGTGTCCTCAGTAACATTGTGTTTTACCTCTGTACACTAAATGAGCAATGCTCTTTCCACAAGAAAAATATGCAGTGAATAAATAAACTGGTTCCGATAACAACGTAGGATACACACAAGAGGCCTGAGCACCATCCATAGTGAAACGAGCCAAATCATAAATCTACAACTTGTAAATAGAAATGCGAGAGAGAGGACCATGCACGATACACGGCTCCAAGATTGCCTTTTATTTACAAACTATTCGCCAACATAGACAGTAGCCCGCCAAGCAATGTGTACAGTGCATACATTGGCCTATCAACAGCAAACACGTACCGCTGTGGTTGCTGGGACAACGAGAGATGCGGAACAGCAAGAGCCTATAACAATAGCCCTAGAAGTGATGCCCCGCACTACTGTAGCACGCATGCGCATATGTCCTGAAGACTGGAGTGGGAGCGTTCACAAGCGGCCGAAAAAAGTAAGTCTAGGCAGCGTTTGTTAAAGTGTTAAAACCTATAAGCAGCACGATTTTGCTAACGCGCATCTACCTTTGTTAGTAATCCATTTATATATGAAAATCTACTGACATGCAAGATAATGGACGCTGCACGCGCCACGTTGCTTAGCAACGCGCTCGTAAGAAAATGAGCATCTGCAGAACTCCGGACCATTACACAGACACATTTAGCCTATTTGTTAAAGGTCACTTTTTTTTCAGAAACCACAGATTGAGATTGATTACTGCATGCCTATACTGTCTGTGCCATACGTGTTCATAACTCTGCAATCGTAGCATACAAAAGCGCAACAATTGTATAGGCGGACAATGCTTCTCTGCATGTCCTATAGAAATACGCACAGCGCTCCATATCCAGAGAGCATGCTGTAGACACTGCAGAGATACACCAGCAGATAAGATTTCCATGCATTAATATAATCCTTAAATTGGTTCCCTCTTTCCCTTCTAGAGGAGCGATGATGACGCCAACAAATCATGGTTTTCTTTGAGTGAACATACCCATCAGAAAGAAAGGTAGGAAGGATGTGCATGATCTATCACACACCGAAACTGATTTTCATAGTTTTTAGAAAGAGGAAATATATTCTCTCTTTTCACTCTTTCCTTTATACAGTGATGAGATACCTGTAAAAATACCTGCCACCGCTGCACTAACGACCGCTATCCTTAAGCAAATAGCCCATCACACCAACAGTACTTGTCGGGTATGTGAAGCACCTAACGCACAAGGTTCTAATCCATGGACCTAGTCAGATAAAATACACCTCAACATCATTCGTTTTATTGTCATTTTAGATAAAACTCCCAGTATGACCCGGGTATTTATTACTACGCCGGAACCAGAAAGTGCAAGCTTTTGTCTACCAGTCCTGAGGAAAGCATGAGAGAGACAATGCATATGAAAGTTCTGTAGTCACTGTGCAGACACTCCTCATGCTGGAAATACTAATGGTGTCAACTTGCAAAAGTGTATTGAAAAGAAAACAACGCACTAAGTCACTGTATACTAAGCTCACAATACTGACCTTTGGATTAACCTACAAAAGTTCCATATGAGTTGTAAATATTGAAACCGTAGGTTTATCCCTTTGTTGTAATTGTGTTTTTTGTGTTCTTTTAAATTTGATCAGATGAAGAATAAATTGCTTTGTACAGATATAAGACAATGATCTGTTATATCAAGACAGACTAATATGTCCGTCATAGTGTGGCGTATTATATATATGTTCTAGATCTGCACCCTGCGTGGCAACCTTAGACATGAAAGATGCATACTTTCATATTTTACTGTTCCCAGTGCACAGAAGATTCCTGCACTTCAAAATTGCAAACCAACACTACCAATTCAAAGTGCTAGCCTTTGGCATAGCCTCTGCTCCAAGGGTATTCACCAAGGTACTAGCGGTAGTGGCAGCGCACCTACAGAGTGGATCAGTCCCAGTGTACCCTTGTCTGGACGACTGGCTGATAACCGGAGAATCACCCCAAATTTGAAAGCAAAATACCCAGAGAACAATCAATCTTCTGTTCCAATTGGGATTCTCAATCGACAAAAAAATCAAGCCTTGTTCCAAGCAAGACAAAAGAATTCTTATGAGCTGTCATAAAGACAGAAGAGGGTCTAGTCTTTCCATCAAATGAAAGAGTGCAAAACCTACTACTGCAAATGTCATGACCACTGTGAGGGGGCACAAGTTGTGCCAGAAGCAGGCTCCCACCAGGACCCTGAGGGCCTTAAAACCACTGCAAAAGGGCTCCGGGAGCCAGTCCTGGCGCCTTTGGCACCAGGCTCGTATGTAGGAAGGGAGGACTGTTAAAACTAGGTCCCATTTATGTACATGGGCCTTTAAATCCAACATGGAATCACCCACACAGTCTAGTTCTAAGAACCAAGCCATGCGGTCTAGTGTTTAGGGTGTGGCAGGCCTGGAACTACTTTCCCTGGTACTACTTTACCTGGGCTATATAAACCACACCCTGACTGCAGAACACGCTTTGTGTTATTCTGCAACCAGCAGCGTGACGCTCACCGTGTCCAGCTCCTAGTCTTCAGAATCTTCCTGTACAAGAACAATATTATTCTGTCTTACCTGAGAAAACACCATCCAGCACTCAGCATCTCAACTGGGCTGCAATCGGTGGAAACCGAGAGAAGAAGAAACATTACTCACCTTTGAGTACTAGCTTAAGGACTTATGGTGAACCACTACCACAGCTGCTGTTCGAACATTGCGACCTGCAATAACGAGAAAGGTCAAAACAATATTAGAACGGGCGCTTCCAAAACGTCGAATTCCATCAGTCTTGCATGAATTCCATCGCGCTACGCCATCCTTCCATCCGGAGCACCACAGCAACATCTGCAAAGGAAAAGACATATTCATGTTCGCTTTCAATATTAAACAACTGCACAGCGCTGTACTTACCTTAACGGATTCCGGGGGCCTGTTTTTCATCACGCTCTCATCCACTCGTAGCACCACAGCGGCCTGTGAGGAGGAGAAGAAGAAAACACAAGTTAGCTTTAAAAGACCATAAAGGCGCTGCGCTTTGCGCTTTCTCTTAACTAGAAAACGTGCCTCTCCATCAGGCACGCCAGCATCAAGACCTTCGCACCGGAGAAGGAGATAAAGACATTAACAAATTCCTACCATAAACGGAACAAAGACTTACAATTAACAAACCTACCTGCCTACCAGCAGATTCGGGGTCACAGCAGGTCTGGGCCCAAGGATGGCGTACTGCACCAGTGAAGCAACTCGGGCAGCTCGCCAAAAAACGTCAAGCGCCCTTGCACAAGAAATGCAGGACGGATAGCTCGCCCTACAAATAACTAAGGTGAGACAAGATCCCAGTGGGAAGGGAATCGGTCAGATGGAGGTGGGAGATTCACCCATTAAAGACAGTTATCACAAATCCTCGCTTCTTTAATTGCAGATTAATTATCCAGCACTGGGCAACTATGCAGCCAGGGTTCCAGATCTCAGAGCCTTCCAGGTGCCCCCGGGGATATCGGGTGAGCGTGACAATACCTCAATCTAGCCCGTCGCAAATAATCGTAGGCAATGCACTTGCTCAGTATGATGGCTTCATGCATTTACCTGGTCCTGCATTTACGGTTGCGTGTGCACCCAATGCAGGAATGGTTAGCGAAACAGTGGTCTCGGGCAAGCAATCATTGGGGCGATCTAGTGGTTGTTTTGCTAACCCTAGTTCAAGCACTACGCTGGTGGACAAAGGAAAATCTACGAATGGGGAAACCTTTTCACAACCCTATAGTGCAAGCGATTGTCACTACAGACGCATCTCTCACCGGGTGGGGAGCCCATTACTTTCACCACACAGCCTGTGGACCCATATCACAGCCCAAAATCGCACACACCTTTTAGAGCTACTAGCATTGCTCAAAGCCCTACAAGCTTTCCAAGTGCGTCTATCAGGCCCAACAGTGCAAATCCTTAGGGGCCGCACCACTGCCATGTTTTACATAAACAAGCAGGGAGGCACACTCTCCAGGTCTGTCCAGGCTAGCACAATAAATGTGGAAGTGGGCACTCAAGCGGAATAAGTTCCTAGTGTCGCAACATGTTCCAGGGGAACTCAATTCTCTGGCAGACTCATTAAGCAGAGATCCTCTACCCGAATAGCATAAGTGGCAGCTCAGCAGAACATCTCAGCCGATATTTTCTCCCTTTGGGGCTATCCTCCCTTAGATTTGTTCACCACAAGCCAAAACACACAATGCCTGGACTTCGCATCCAGGTTTCCCTAACCCGGATCCAAGGGGAACGCCCTGTGGATGAGCTGGTCAGGGAAATTTTCCCATGCTTTTACCCCAACACCGCTACTGAGCAGGATAGTGAACAAAATGCACCAGGAACAATTGACACTAATCCTGGTTGCTCCTATGTGGGCAAGACAACCTTGGTTTCTGAATCTGCGCAAACTGGCGATGTGCGATCCAATCAAACGTCTGTGCCCCTCCAACATGCTCTCCAAACACGGGGGAGGGGGGGCGGCAACATTACACCCACATCCTCAATCCATGAACTTGGCCGCTTGGCTCCTGAAGTCCTACAGTTTGGCTATTTTATAACTACCTCAAAGGTGTATGGCAATCCTCAAAGAGGCACATAAACCAAACATCAGACACTGTTATTTTATCAAATGGAAAAGATTTGTAATATGGTGCCATTCAAAAAAAAAAAAAAGGTAAACCCAATCGAATGTATGCCATCATACATTCTTCCTTACTTGCTCCACTTACTAGACTCCAGTCTAGTATTCGACTCCATCAAGGTTCACCTAGTGGCACTATCCGCATACACCACTTGTCAAAGCAAGACGTCCCGGTGGAAAGTCTCTGTCATTCATGCATTCTTGGAAGGAGTCAAAAGGCGTTCCCCTCTCCATTTCAAACCCGCCTCCAGGGTGGGATCTAAATGTGGTACTCGCAAAGCTCATAGGTCCCTCCCTTTTGAGTCTATGCACAAATCCAGCCTTAAAAACCTAATGTATAAAACAGCTTTTCTGGTTGCCATAACCTCTATAAGAAGAGTCGATAAACTACAAGTTTGTCAGTGCAAGACCATTTCTTTGGTATCCACGAAGATAAGTTTGTACTAAGAACATACCTGTCATGATCTCTGCTTCCAAAAGGTCAGGGTTTTCCCAACTCCCTTGGAAGCAGATCCATAACCCAGGTTCCGAGTGCCAACCAGTCCCAATTGGGACCTTTTGGACCCAGTCCTGGCGCCAGTGGCACCAGGCTCATAAATATGCCCAGTCCCAGCGCTGGAAGCGCCGGGCTCATAATGCTTGGGTGGACTTACCTGCAGCAGACCATGCTGCTTACTTGCCTGCCAGTTGAGCCTCTGATCCTCTTCTGTTTGGAACTACTTTTCCTGTTGGGTGGGGCTGGAGCCACTCCCTAGATTCAGAACACTGGAACTCTTCTGGAAGGCAGGAACTCTTTTTTTACCAGGAACTCTTTTCTTACTTAGGCGTGGCTGTGGAAGGAGACACCTAAGCACTACAGGAGGCTATTTAAACCACACCCGGTGGATGAATCTTGCTTTGCGTTATTCTGCACCCTCTGCAGCAGAACGCTCATCGTGTCTTCTGCATCCGGTCCTGGGCCTAAGGAAAAAGGCTTACCATCCTGAATCCAGTCTTCAGCAACACCTATAAAGACAAGAAAGAACAGGTTAGCATTCCGGCATCTGAAAGGCAAAGGCTTACCTACTCTTCGTGCGCTCCGGAGGTCTTCACAATGCATTCCGGCATCTGAAAGACAAAAGCTTACCAACTCTTCGCACGCTCCGGAGGCCGTCGGCGCTGCATCCCGCATCTGAAAGACAAAACAAGGTGCGTTTAAAGACATTGGGGAACTTTAATACTCACGTGCCATTACTCCTTTCCACATCTAATCCAGTGGGTATCTCGGCACCCTGCAGCCGCTCCGAACTTGTACCTGCAAAATAAAGACAGTTAGAGCGCTTCGTGAAGCTGGCAACAAGCGCTTACTTGCGTGCTTCCAGGCGCTTCTATTCATCACACGGGCTCCATCTTCAACTCACTTCAGCCCGTCATCCGCCATCGCCGGAACCCTGCAAAACAAGAGACATCATTATTAAAGACTTTAAAGACATTTGAGTTACTCGAAACTTACCGTTCGTGCAGTAAACGACGGACAGCAGTCCTCTGAAGTCAAGAGGCCTGCGCTACCTATCCAGTGAAGAAACTGGTTACAGCACCCTGCCCCGAGGCAGATGGAGAGCTCGGCATTCACTTACCTAAGGTGAGAGCGTTAACCTGTGGGGGTCTACAGGAGAGAAGAGGAAAGAGATAGGGACACCCCAATAACCCCAGTTCATTAACCCCGTATTTTTTATCTGCAGACATCTTACTCTGCACGTCAGGCATACAGGGCACAGAGGTCCAGCCCAAAGAGCCAACCGGGTGCTGCACATCACCTTTGAAGATACGGTAGTCGCCCAGTCAAGACCGGCGCCTCTGCGAGAATCAGGTGAGCGTTACAGAACGCAAAGCCAACCACAAAACTCTAGCCCAGGTGCTATGGAAACCTCGGATACTGACCACCTAGCCCGGTTACTTGGGGAACTAAGGGCAGAAGTGCATGCAGCTCGTCAGGAAACGAACGCTCTAAGAAGGGAACTAATTATTTCCAAGGAGAGAACGGATGATCTTGCTAGACAATTGCTACAGTCACAAGCCGGACAGACCCCGCTACCCGCATCAGGGGCAAATCTTCCTTCAACATCCTCTATGAATCCAGTGCAGATCAACCTACCTGGGAATGTACCTCTGGCTCCGCCCGAACGATTTTCTGGTGACCCAAAGAGGTTTGCGGTATTTATCAATCAGTGCCGGTTGCACTTCTTATGCCGGCCAGCAGCCTTTCCAACTGATCAAGCTAAAGTAGCTTTTGTACTTTCGTACCTTAGTGGCAATGCGGCAGACTGGTCGATCCCTCTAGTTAATCAAGATGATCCGGTTCTCCATGATTTTCAAGCCTTTCAGCTTAGTATGGAAAAACTGTTCGCAAGACATGCACAGGGGCAGGCCTTGGACAATGAGCTTCTTTCGTTGCGACAGGGTAATCAAGACCTTTTGGCTTATATTGCATCTTTCAATAGACTAATAGTGGAAACTCAATGGCCTGAGGACAAAAGGATTACGCTGTTTTATAGAGGTCTACGTGGAGAGCTCAAAGACGTTTTAGCCCAAGTAGTGAATCCCCCACAAGACTGTTCGGATTACATAGACTTGGTCGTTCAAATAGATCACAGACTGCAGAACAGGAAAGCCGATCGTTCCAAGTTTGATGCTCGAGTATTTTCCAAACCGCCAACTCCTTCCAAAGGAGTAGACTCCGGGGAACCCATGCAAATAGGGGGTCTGAAAGGTCCTCTAACACAAAGGGAGCGGGAAAGGAGAAAACAGTTGCAATTATGCCTATATTGCGGAAACTCAGGGCACTTTCTTCGAGACTGTCCGGTGAAACCTGCCAAGAAGGCAGTAGGAGCAGCAGTTACCACAGTTACAAACTCTGACCAGGGAAACGACCTCGCCCGACAAGAATAGAGGTCCTCTTGCCGAGCGTGAAAACCAGTTCCGTGACCTCGCATTTCGTGATACCTATGGTCCTCATTAGCCCTGATAATCCGAGTCGATTACATGCAATTGAAGCTTACGTCGACAGCAGTGCCATCGGCAATTATGTGGATCATGAAATGGTTTTGAGGATGAATCTAACTCTTTGTCCCAAGGCTGTAAAGGACGTCATTACTACGGTGGATGGTACGGAGATAGCCTCCGGGCCAGTAACGCATACCACTCAAGAGGTGACGCTAGTAAGTCAAGATGGACACCAGGAGAAGATCGTGTTCGATGTGATCAAGGCCCCTCAGTTCCAGATTATTCTAGGAATACCTTGGTTAGAGAAACACAATCCTCTGATCGATTGGCGAGCAAGAACGGTCCAGTTTCCAGAATGTGTCTCTACGTGTCACCCTCCACCTGGTGTTGCACTGGCAGCAATTTCTTTAGAGACTCCCCAGTTACCTCCCGAATACCTAGAATACCAAGATGTTTTCCGGAAGGAGCAGGCTAACTCTCTACCTCCTCATAGGTCTTATGACTGCCAGATAGACCTGATACCTGGATCTACTCCTCCTTGTAGTAGAATTGATGCCCTCACCGAGCCTGAGAACCTTCACCTTCGACAATACCTGGATCAATACCTGGCAAATGGGTTTATTCGTCCCTCCAAGTCCCCTGCCTCTTCAGCTTTGTTCTTCGTTCCAAAAAAGGAAGGAGACCTTAGAACTTGTATCGATTATCGCTCCCTGAACCAGATCACCGTTCAGAATAGATATCCGTTACCTTTGATCCCTGAACTCCTGGACCAAGTCAGAAAAGCATGCATATATACAAAGCTGGATCTTAGAGGAGCTTACCACTTGGTACGAGTAAAAGAGGGCGATGAATGGAAGACGGCCTTCCGCACCAAGTATGGGCTATTTGAATATCAGGTCATGCCCTTCGGACTTTGCAATGCCCGGCCGCCTTTCAATATTTTATGAACGATTATACCTACCCAGCACAGATTTACAGAAAAAAGTAATCTCTTGTTATCACGACTCTTTAATGGAAGGTCATCCCGGTATAGCCAAGACCTCAGAAAAGATCAAGCGCTACTTCTGGTGGCCGTCTTGGAAAAAAGATATCAGAGACTTTATAATGTCCTGTGGAGTATGCGCCCAAAACAAGAGTCAAAAGGAAAGACCAGCAGGCCTCTTACGCCCTTTGACATCCCACCTCGCCCTTGGCATACGCTTTCTATGGACTTCATCACCGATCTACCTCCATGCTCCGGATACAATACGATTCTAGTAATCGTGGACTTATTCTCCAAGATGGTGCATTTCATTCCGCTCAAAGGCTTGCCAACAGCAGCAACTCTGGCCCGAGAATTTCTCGAAAACATCGTCCGACTGCACGGTTTTCCTTCGGTTCTAATTTCGGATCGAGGTAGTCAATTTATTTCTCATTTTTGGCGAAGTTGCTGTCGGTCGGCCCAAATTGATGTGAGACTATCGACCAGTCACCACCCTCAGACCGACGGACAAACCGAGAGGACCAATCAAACTCTGGAACAGTATTTACGCTGCATGCTGCAACAAACTGAAAAAACTTGGAAAGATATCCTTTGGATAGCCGAGTATGCCTACAATAACTCTGTCATTCGGGAACTGGGAAAACCCCGTTTTTTCTTTTGTACGGCAGTCACCCTCGAACCTCGGAGTTGGATCCCCTCCAAGATCTTGAAACACCAGCAGTAGACTACCTGCATTCTACAATCACCCAAGTCTTTAAGGAAGCTGTTTCTCACCTTCAAAGGGCTAAAGAACAATACAAGAAAGGAGCAGATCAACATTGGAAGGAAGCCCCTCACTATCAAGTAGGGGATCAAGTCTGGTTATCCACCAAATATCTATCTCTAAAAGGGCCACGCACATTCAACCCAAGATACCTTGGTCCCTATTCCATCACTACCATAGTAAACCCAGTAGCGGTCAAGTTGGACTTGCCCCCGCACATCAAGATACATCTGGTCTTCCACGTCTCTCTATTAAAACCCGTGCAACCTCAAACCCGACTAACCAAATCTCCAAAACCTATCCTAGTTGATGGAGAACTCGAGTTTGAAGTCAAAAGCATTCTGGACTCCAAGATCTCCAAATCTAAACTATTCTACCTAATTGACTGGAAAGGCTACGGCCCCCAAGAGAGATCCTGGGAACCTGCTGAATATGTCCACGCTCCTCGCCTAATCAACAGATTTCACCGAACATTTCCTGACAAGCCAAAACCCCCGGAGAAGCCCGGTTTGGGAGGGGCCTTGAGGGGGGGTACTGTCATGATCTCTGCTTCCAAAAGGTCAGGGTTTTCCCAACTCCCTTGGAAGCAGATCCATAACCCAGGTTCCGAGTGCCAACCAGTCCCAATTGGGACCTTTTGGACCCAGTCCTGGGGCCAGTGGCACCAGGCTCATAAATATGCCCAGTCCCAGCGCTGGAAGCGCCGGGCTCATAATGCTTGGGTGGACTTACCTGCAGCAGACCATGCTGCTTACTTGCCTGCCAGTTGAGCCTCTGATCCTCTTCTGTTTGGAACTACTTTTCCTGTTGGGTGGGGCTGGAGCCACTCCCTAGATTCAGAACACTTGAACTCTTCTGGAAGGCAGGAACTCTTTTCTTACTTAGGCGTGGCTGTGGAAGGAGAGACCTAAGCACTACAGGAGGCTATTTAAACCACACCCGGTGGATGAATCTTGCTTTGTGTTATTCTGCACCCTCTGCAGCAGAACGCTCATCGTGTCTTCTGCATCCGGTCCTGGGCCTAAGGAAAAAGGCTTACCATCCTGAATCCAGTCTTCAGCAACACCTATAAAGACAAGAAAGAACAGGTTAGCATTCCGGCATCTGAAAGGCAAAGGCTTACCTACTCTTCGTGCGCTCCGGAGGTCTTCACAATGCATTCCGGCATCTGAAAGACAAAAGCTTACCAACTCTTCGCACGCTCCGGAGGCCGTCGGCGCTGCATCCCGCATCTGAAAGACAAAACAAGGTGCGTTTAAAGACATTGGGGAACTTTAATACTCACGTGCCATTACTCCTTTCCACATCTAACCCAGTGGGTATCCCGGCACCCTGCAGCCGCTCCGAACTTGTACCTGCAAAATAAAAAGACAGTTAGAGCGCTTCGTGAAGCTGGCAACAAGCGCTTACTTACGTGCTTCCAGGCGCTTCTATTCATCACACGGGCTCCATCTTCAACTCACTTCAGCCCGTCATCCGCCATCGCCGGAACCCTGCAAAACAAGAGACATCATTATTAAAGACTTTAAAGACATTTGAGTTACTCGAAACTTACCGTTCGTGCAGTAAACGACGGACAGCAGTCCTCTGAAGTCAAGAGGCCTGCGCTACCTATCCAGTGAAGAAACTGGTTACAGCACCCTGCCCCGAGGCAGATGGAGAGCTCGGCATTCACTTACCTAAGGTGAGAGCGTTAACCTGTGGGGGTCTACAGGAGAGGAGAAGAGGAAAGAGATAGGGACACCCCAATAACCCCAGTTCATTAACCCCGTATTTTTTATCTGCAGGCATCTTACTCTGCACGTCAGGCATACAGGGCACAGAGGTCCAGCCCAAAGAGCCAACCGGGTGCTGCACATCACCTTTGAAGATACGGTAGTCGCCCAGTCAAGACCGGCGCCTCTGCGAGAATCAGGTGAGCGTTACAATACCCTAGGTTTTCACCTAAGTTAATATCGAAGTTCCATGTCAACCAGTCCATTGAACTACCCGCTTTCTTTCAAAACCCTTTAAGCTCAGCTGAGAAAAACCTCCATACACTAGATGTAAGGAGGGCACTTCTTTACTATGTAAACAAGACAAAACCGCTACTAAAAACAGACCAACTGTTTGTCTCCATAGCACCTGGCAGAGAAGGTGATCATGTTTCAAGAAACGCAATCTCCACATGAATGGTGAAATGCATACAGCTGTGCTACTCTGTCAAACAGAACTCTGCCTTTCACACCAAGAGCTCACGCTACCAGGGGTACAGGAGCTACTTTGGCCTTTATTGGAAACGTCCTGCTGGACACCATCTGCAAAGCAGTTACATGGAACTCTGTTAATACTTTTACTGAGCACTACTGCATTGACACATTCTAACGCAGATTCACAGGTGGCACAAGCAGTGCTAAAAGATCTTATTTTCTGCTGTACCTTTTCACAAACCACCACTTTTTCCAGACACTGCTCACTAATGTATGCATAGCATGTGATCTAAGCAGATCCACAAGCCTCAGAAGGGATGCATTACTCACCGTAATTGTATTTTTGATGCTTGTATCTGTTTAGATTCACATGCGCCCACCTTTCCTCCCCTATGAAGTAGAAGGTGCATAGATGTTTTCTGGCTGATCTACTCTTATCTGCTTTATTACATCTGTACTCATGCTACACTTCATGCTACCTCATGTCAGAAACAAAACCATCTGAGGGACCTCGACGCGTGAAGGACCATGGACGCCACACTAGGGATAGTATTACTGGCATGCCCTGTCGACGTCCCTTTTTCACATTTCGAAAACAAAAAATGTAATACTCTGCGGATACCACTAGATGTCGGCCTATGCATAGCATGTGAATCCAAGCAGATACAAGCATCAAAGATGGAACTACGGTGAGCTCTCTTCTCTCCCTCTTCTCTCCCTCTTCTCTCCCTCTTCTCTCCCTCTTCTCTCCCTCTTCTCTCCCTCTTCTCTCCCCCCTCTCCCCCCTCTCCCCCCTCTCCCCCCTCTCCCCCCTCTCCCCCCCCTCTTCTCCCTTCTCTCCCCCCTCTTCTCCCTTCTCTCCCCCCTCTTCTCCCTTCTCTCCCCCCTCTTCTCCCTTCTCTCCCCCCTCTCCCCCCCTCTCTCAGTCGCTGAGTATTACAAGATTAGTTTTTGAAACTCAAACTGATGTCAACGGGGCGTGTTCAGTAATACTATCCCTAGTCTGGCATGTACTGTACTCATGGTCATTCACGTGTCGAGGTCCCTCAGATTGTTTTTTTTTTTTTTCTGCCATCGAAATCAGTCGCAAATGCAGAGTTCTCTTCCAGGCTGATGCCTTTGATTAACAAAAGTTGTACTTGTAGACTTTCTTCCTTTACTTTGTTGTTAATCTCCCTGCACAACTGCTCAACCACTCGGCGGTTCCTGACGAACACCCACTTCGTCGTCGACTGATTGATCGACCAGATGCTGCCTTTACGGACCTCTTCGGGCTTCGGCCCATTACAGTAGGGAGAGGGGGGGGGGGGAGAAGAGGTTCTTAATAATGACCTCTTTTAGAGAATGTTTATCTGATCATCCTCTTTCTCCTAAAGGATCGGCGGACATAACGGTGGGCTGCTCACGCCAAGGCCTCATAGATGTAACGGAACACTCCAGCAAGGGCAGTTTCGGGGTCATGAGCGACAGGGGAAAAGGGGTCCGTTGGAAGCACAATTGGGCGGGCCACCGACTCTGTGGAAGCAGGCAAGCAGTCCTGTGATGGAGAAGACACCCGGCGGCCAAGGCACACACAACCGTAAAAACACTAAGGACATACCCCACGGCCGACTCTCGATGGCATCGTCGAGGTCCATGCAGTGACCGGGGATAAAGCCTCAGGTTCCTCCCTGTCCTCGGCGCCATTGCGCACGCCTTCGCCTTATACCAGTTCCCAAAAACCGAAAGCAAAGCTTGGTTCGGACTCTGCATATAAAAGGGCCCTCCTGTCGCAGGCGGCAAAAGGCAGATGCCAAAAATACAAACCATAACAAGAAAGACGTCAGTGCTTCACTACTTAAAGCAAGGTTGCCAAAAAAACACAAAAGTTTCGCCCTTGACCCCAAAGGACATCCAAAAAGAGTTGTAAACCCATAGACGCCCTCTCTGGGGCTATGCGCCATAAGGTTACCATCCCCTCCCAGCCCACCCCTGTTGAGGATGTCACTCCCTTCCAGTTCCCTGTAATTTTGAGCTTCACGCCCTCTTGCCATTTTACACAGAACAATTTAATAAGATTTTAGACGGAATGTCGTATTTCATCGACAAACACCCCGACCAATTGACAGTTCTTAGATGCCTCACAGCCAGGGGCATCAGCAGAGCCCCCCCTGCCAAAAAGTGCTGCCTTGAGCCACAGCCAAGCACCTCTGCTCTAGGCAATCCGGCATCTGCATTCCAAAACACCTCAATACTAAGACCCCTCTCTGGGCTCGTATGACGACCAAGCAGTCCCGGGGTCTCAAGGGGACCGCAATGGCCAAGACCAGTTTTACCACTGACGACACTTACATAATTCAGTCGCCAGACCCTCAGGACCAGCCTGTAGCAGATTCACCGGTTGACAATCAACTCCAGTACAACAAACTGCTACTAAAGACGGTGCAACATTTCAATATCGACACTCGACACTCGGCAAACACAGGTCGACAAGGACTTTGTGGAAGATATCGAGGGGGACAAAAGGTCGCCACCCAGTTTATACCTCTCCTGCAGTCCGTACAGCGACATATCCAGCCATCCCTACTAATGCCTACTCTTACGGGGGCAGTCAACTTGAGAATAGAAAAGCGAAGTCGGAACCAGCTGCGTGAGAAGCAGTTGCCAGTTCACAGTGTGGCTTGACTTCGTGCCTTGTTTAGGTTCCTTCCTCTAATCTAGCAGGAGGAAGTTGTCGAAGGTCTCCGAGGTTTTCTGAGCTGCTGTGGGCTGTAGGGCTCAGGAGTAGCCCTGTGGCGATTGCGGTCTCTTGAGTGCTGCAGGGAGACGCCGTGGGGAAACACAGTGTAGCTGAGCCGTTCAATCTGCTGCCTGCCTACTGCTGTCCTAGAGCGTGGGGTGGCGGGCAGTGTAAGAGGCTACTGCATTCTTGGTAAGCAGTGTCGGTGTACATTTTTATTTATTTTTTTTGTTTTTTTTGTTCCTGGATTAGGGGCTGCCCTATCTTTTTAACCTGTTCAGGCAGCTACTAGACGTTTGGGCATTGCAAACGCCATGTGATAAGAGCACCTTTTTCTAATCAGGACATTGCTATCTGGCAGGGAGTGTGACCAATTGTTGGCCATAGCCCATCTTTCTTGTGGCTTAATTCACGGGGAGTGTGTCCTACGCGCCATAGCCCCGAGCCTTGAGTGCGGTTACATATTGTCTAAGCCTTTTTGTTTACGTTGTAAGGCGTACCAAACGGAATACACTCACCTGAGAAGCAATTGTTCGGGAGATTGTGGGAGGGATCTTCCTTTGATCTCGATCATTCTGGAATTTGGTAATATAGACGGATAGAGAGTAATGTAACCGTAGAACTCTAATTAGACTGTTATTTACCTCAGACTTGTGGCAATGCTCTAAGAAAGGTGAGCAGAAGTTAGTAGTGCCTTAAGAGTGCTTAGAAAGAGAGGTTAAGGGTAATATTAAGTCCACATTTCTAGCGACTGTACCTGAAAGACTACAACTCAAGGAACTTCAAAGAAGAGTGAAACACAAGAGTTTAAGTGGAAAGGCAAATTGCAGGAGTTTTGCGTAAATTAAACTAAGGAGCAACCCATTGCAGGAGCATATGAGAGCCCCTGAATGGGATGACCCCAGAATGTAAGGAATCACCAGTGCAAGTAGGCAAATGGAGGGGACTGAGTTGTTCCCTAGGTTGAGTATACACAACATTCAAGCCCAAGTTCATGCTAAGGCACTTCCGCTAAAACACAAATAAGGCAATAGAAGCTACAGGAAGAAGGAAATGCAACAGTAGGGATATGGAAAAGAGGTCTCAAATTCACTGTAAGAATGGCAAAAATTCAAAGGAAAATAGATGACCATTTTGGCAAGAGAAGAAGTAAAACTGCAAATGAGGAGGAGTTGCAGTGCTTCAGTCAGAATGCACCAAATCTAAGAAAGAGCAAGAAGAGATAATAGGGCATCTCAAGCAGATCTGAGCGTGAATGAAAGTGCAATAATGCCAGAAAAGTTGCGGATATCCAGGTCGGGTAAGGAACTTCACATCGATTTGTTGGAGGGGGAAGGAATGATGGACAATCAGCAGGGGGGGGTCTGACCGAGTTTGCAACCAGGACAAAAATGCCCCTGCGGAAACCCAAATAAATTGAAACACCCTGACTGCCTTGAATTATGTTCTCAATTCTGTAGTCTGTGTTCGAACTACTGAGGGGAGAGGTCCAGTCTCAAACAGGTTCTGTATTAGAGTTGACAAATGAATTTGCCTCATTGGATGGAGCATTGGTAGGGTTCAGCAATGCAGTAAATACCATCGCTATGCATAATCTGCAGGAGTTGAAAGTGGAGATTACAAAACAAAGTTTGGACCTATCGGCTATCCAACAATCAATGTTAGCACGGGAAAAAGAAGCAGCTCTGGACTGTACAGTAAAGCATGATTTATTGCGACAGCTTCATATTTTCAATCAAAGATGGTCGGAGGAGAACCGGATTGGGCCTGTAGAAGAGTCTTAATTCTCAGATGGATGATACCTCGCTTTCAGAATCAGTTCTAGAAGAATTTAGACGTTTGGCAAACGTTGGTGAAGGAATTCTGGATGAAGAGGAGTTGGCAAATCCAGCAGAGACTATTCCATCAAATTAAGGAAAGGCAATAAGAAATGGAGAAAAAGAAGTGCATAGTCAAAATATCCCTATGGGAGGCAGAAGAGATGGAAAAAGAGAAGCAAGGTGACAAAGAAGATTGAAAGAAACTGCAGCCCAAAAAAAGGGAAAGAAAAATCAAAGAACCAGAAAGTCCAGAAACAAAACTCTGAAAAAACCTGTTCCTGAAAAAATTGGTAACGACAGTTCGACGGCAATGGAGGACGAACTGAAGGTGATGGAGCCAGCCTCACCTGTAAAGATCTCAGGAAAGGAAGATACGAATATGCAGGGGAAAGGGCAGGGAGATGACTGCAAAAAAGTCAGGTGGTCGGAGTTCCTTCTCCACAAAACAAAAATTCAACATTTCTATCGATAGGCTCCCAAACGGAAGGGATGGCAAGTCTCAGTGATGCCAGAATGAAGACATCTAATGGCCTTGAGCCCATCTGTATCAGAGAATTATTTGGTACTACGAGTTCAGGTAATGGCTCTGCAAAGGCCAGAGAGATCTGGCCGATAGTCCCCATATTTCCGAGGTCTATCCAAAAGCCAGGAGCAGCCTCATTACTTTCCAGGGGCGACAGTTCCAGAAAAATGAAAGCTAATCTGAAGATTGCCCCGATAATTTTGAAAGGAGCACAGATAAAGGAAAAAATGTTAGCTAATGGAGAAGGAACCAGATTGGGTGAAGGGAAATGTAGAATGATCGGCTCCATCAGCAATGTTACACGGAAGACCACTAAATTAGATAACTTGTTGGAGGCAAGTACTTGTATGGAGGAACCCCAGGATGAATTGGATAAACAAACCGTAAAGGGGGCGAAAGAGTTGGTGTCCTTCACCATGCCAATCGTTTGGCTTTCTCTCATCACGAACAGAAACAAGAAGAAATCTTTGAATAGAGGAGTGATTCTGTCTTTGATTAAGAAAATACCAAGTCTCTACCTACTGAATACTCAGGATATCCAGTTTGTGAGATTTCCTGACCATGAGCACCCTTCTGTAGTAGAAGTTGGGTTGTCTTCAAGAGAGGCCCATGCGGCCATAAAAGGAGCCTCAGCGGACATAAGAAAACTTGACTTATTAGTTTCAAGGAACCAGCCAGAGGGATCATGAACAGCTTTTGGAGGGGGCTTGAAATGGTCCCCAAAACGGGGAACAAAAAAGATAATGCCATCCCAGCTTCTAGTCCTTGCAATGAAGTTGAAGTCTTCAAGAGCACGTGAAAAGAAGATACGTTATCTATGCTTCTGAGTATTTTAACAGAAATTCTTCAGAAACTAGGACTAGGCCAAAAACATCTTTAAAACTGAGGGATTGAATATCTTCTGTTGGAACACACAGGGGCCTAATAATCACATCCAGGACAATGAAAAATTATCCCTTCGGGGAGGGAGATGTGATCATTTTTCAAGAAACATGGTTGGTGAATCCAATTGCAGTGGAGGGGTATCATGAAGTGGGATAAGAGGCCTCTTAAAAAGCCATGGGATGACCTAGTGGCGGCCTTCTCTTGGCATTGAAATACTCTAAATTTAAAGATATTACCCCAGTAATACTCAGGGCCTGCAAATTTGCAAAGCCTCCTGAGACGACAAAGTGGGGTCCTGGACGTGATCTTTTCTAACATCTACTAGCTGTCCCCAGCCACGCGTTGCTGTGGCTCAGTCTGGTTAAATGAAAAAGAAAGAAAAGAGAGAGCGCACGTTTCTAATAAGTTTAATTTGACAATGCTTGTGGGTAGTTTTTAGTGGCTCTGGCGGTTCTCCAAGTTGAGGCAGTGGAATTTTCCCGGCGGCGCAACACATTCCTTTCGATTCTCCATTAAATTTCATAGCCTTGCAATAAGGACACACTTCAGGCATGGTGCTGATGAGAACATGCCGGCTCAAAGTATAATCATCAGCTGGGTTGTACCAGAATCCAAGGATATTGTAATCGCGTGATTGCTGAGCACGGAGTCATGTTTGACGTTGATCTGCTGTTTCTCGTTGACGTCTTTCAGCCACTCAGCCTGTCGCGTTCATTCTGTTGAGAACAAAGTAGGGCTGAAGCTGCAGAACGCGATTGCCGTGCTTGCAACCGTGCATCCTAAAGTCTGGCTGCACGTCGCTCTGCTGCTTCCTCAGCATGTATTTGAATATTGAAATGGAATCATAAAATAGCGTGTGTTGCTTTTTATGTCCAACAGATGGCGCTGTTTTTCAGAATAAGCATGTTTTTACCTGTCACAGGTGTGACATCTATGTATAGTAGGTATATAAAAATAAGAGCCTATTTGAATGCAATGTTGTGTCAAAATTTCAAAGCAATCGGTGACGAACTTTCGGAGATTTAAGATTTTGAACAAACAAACATTTACATTTTTATTTATATAGAAGATTGGAATCCCGCGTGTTCGGAGTTAAGGATTTTCCTGAATGAGGTAGCAACATCATTGGGGAAAATGAGAATGTTACACACAGGTGCAGAAATAATATTAGGAGGGGGGTCTGACCTCCCAATGCGTCCAATTGACAAGAGACCAAACAAAGTGATCTGGGCATAGAATAACAGAAAATTAACGTATTTGGGTGGAATTTTTAAAGGACTGGGGGCTAAAAATGGCAAATGGAAATCTGCCTGGGAATATGCCGGCAAATCCAACTAGAATTCAAGGTATTTCTGTTTCAACCCTTGACTATTAGTTTCTGTCAAATGCTCTGTTTGAACAAAAGGTTAGATTAAATATACGAGAGGGGGGAGGCAGTGATCATCTTCGTTAACTTTTATTCCCAGACATACTTTTAGACCCACAAGAGAGAGTCACTCGGGTAATTGAGTGTAGAAAGGGTCGAGTACGCTTACCTAAATATAAATTTGGAGGGAAAAAACTCAATGAGGGGTTAGAGGTTCCTGTCGGAGGAACTACAACTAAATAATTGCCAGCCGGAAGGGTTTATAAAATTTGTCTGGTCTGTCTGCCAAGTCTGAAGGTAAGTGGACGTAAACAAACTCGCCGACACGCATTTCACGAGGAAACTATGCTAAGGAAAAAGGAATTAAATAGGAATATGAAACTAGTCAAAAAAAGTAAGGGAAGTAGAGATTTATTGAAAGAACAGGAAAGATGCCTGATTCAAAACTATAAAGCATGGTCGGTTTCCAGGAAAGTGGAAAGGTTGCAACAGGATGGGGAACTTATGTTAGAGCTAATTGGCGAAAAAAGATTCCAGAGGGTTCTGGACAGAACTTCATCAATTGGAAGGGAATTCGGGAAATCGGCACTGTAATTTGGTATCAGAAAGAGATTGGATCAGTCATCTAGGGTCGGTCTTTGGAAAACCAGAGAAAACTACTTTTTATTATAATAAATAAGTAGCCTGGAACCTAGCCTTTGATGAGTCATATATAGAAGATCTAATTATGAAGAGTTCCACTTCAAAAACAGCGGGCCCGAATGGTCTGACCTACCAGGTTTTAAAGAGTAGACCAGCCCTCTGGGCGAAAACTGCTAAATTGGCTCTTTAAGGAAATTTTGGCAAAAAACAAATTGCCCTCTTCCTGGAGATCGGCCACTATAATTCCTTTGTTCAAGGGGGAGATGGGACGGAGGCGTTAAACTACCGTCGTCCTGGACATGGAGAGTAACATTTTCATTAAATTGTTGCTGGGAGAGGTGGAGAAGTGGGAAAGAAAAGTGTAGTTTCTATCTAAATGTCAAACTGGATTCAGGACGGGGCTGTCTACTGCAGTAAACTGCTTGACGTTACATTTGCTAAGTGAAAATGAAAGTAAAAGTGGAGGTCAGCAACTGTTCGGGCCTGGTCGACTTCTCCAAGGCCCTCGATCAGGTAGACGGGGGAAGGCTTTGGAAGAAGTTGAGGGCAAAGAGGATCTCAGAGGGAATTCTGGGGATGCCTGTAGAATTTCACAAAGAACTCCATTAGAGTGCAGCTGGATGAGGAAGGCCATTTGTCTGAACAAGTCAGAGTTAATAGGGGAGTTCATCAAGGGTGTCTAGGGGCACCGTTGTTTTTCAATTTATATACAGCCGACATGGGTGATTATCTAGCTCCGGCTGCGTTGGCAAGCCCAGTGTTGAATGGGACAAAGCTGCACTGGCTTGCCTATGCAGATGATGTGGTGGTTCTGGACAGAACAGCCATCGGACTACAACATCTTTAGAATGGCCTGCATTGCCATGCAGCTGAAAATGGTTTAGTGTTAAATCCTCCAAAATCGAAAATTATCGTTTTCAGGCAGAACATTTTTAAAAATTGCACACCGTCAATGGGTGGAAAGAAGATAACAAGGGTGGAAGAGTTGACTTACCTTAGTTATAAAATCTATGCTCAACCAGCAGTGTGTAAAGTAGAGCAGGACATTACATTGAAAATAAAATCTTTAGCTGCACAAATGAAGAAGATATTGTGGAAATATGGTAGATTCTCAATTATTCCGGTATTAAGATTCTACCAAGCAAAGGTAGTCCCAGGAGGCAAAACCTCTGCTTTGAACACCACATGACAAAAATGGGAACGTCTCCTATGGAAACAAGCGTTGGGTTTACCAATAAGCCCGTCGATGGGTAACATCAGATATGAATTGGGCCGAAGATCCTTGGAAACTCAGGCAGGTTGGAAATTAATATCATTGTTCCAACGGATAAGCAATGCACAGGACAACTCTCCATATGCCGATATAGAAATGCACGTGGAGATGATTAAATCGAAAATTCTTTCGAACTTGAGTCTTCAGGTGGGAAAACTTCTTTTTACTGCCGATATAGAGAGAAATTCTCTTTCAGAGAATCCAGTGAAAGCAAAAGAGATGGGACGAAATGGACTAGATCCGAACAATCGAAGGAATGCGGTCAGGGTCCAACCCTAATCCCCTGCAGGTAGCAGATGGGAAACTGGAATTGTACGATAGGACCGAAAAAAAAAAGAAAAAAAAAAGTCTGATCGTACAAAAAGTCTGAAAAATGCTACCAGCAAAGCATT
Source organism: Ambystoma mexicanum (assembly GCF_040938575.1). Taxonomy (NCBI): domain Eukaryota; kingdom Metazoa; phylum Chordata; class Amphibia; order Caudata; family Ambystomatidae; genus Ambystoma; species Ambystoma mexicanum. The sequence goes on along the minus strand of NC_090936.1, from coordinate 610,377,582 downwards.
GTAGGTAAGTATATAAAAAAAGGGGGGACTGTGGGTGTGTCCCCCGCAGCACCCCGCTCACTATACTGTGTGGTATAGTGAGCGGGAGTTGCGAGGGACACCCATGCAGCTCCGGGGGGGGGGGAGACCCTGCCGCGCCGGTTCCCGATCACGGAAGTGAAAGGGAACTGGCGCTGCAGGGACTCGGCATGTAAAACAGTTAAGTAGGGTTTGTTTATGTTGTGGGTGTGGGTATGTAGGGGTTTTGAATAAGTGTTGGCATGGGAAATGTGCGAACCTTTTGTAGCTCGCACATTTCTCATGCAAACTTTTCCGTCGCAGACTTTTCTGTGACGAAAAAATTACGCAGATCCGGGAAACTAGGCTTTTTGAGCAAATATCGAACAAAATTTCCTGATTGGAGAATTCTGAACAAATTCCTAAGGCTTGGGCTGAATGCTATACATACAAGTGAAGTTCTGGCGAAAAGAGGGCTGGGGAGACGGCCTGAAAACTATGTCAGATCTGTAAAAACCCAGACGCTCAGTCCATTAAACATCTCTTAATTACCTGTGAAGGCACAAGGAACGCTAGATTGTTTATCTTTAATAAATTTGTGTCCGAAACAACTCACTATATGCAAGAATCCTTCTGGGAAAGACTGACTGATGGTCACTCGCAGCATATGGTAATACCGGTAATTCAAATGTTAGAAAGATGAGATTGTTTTGTAATTGTGAAGAGGGAAAGCACATGGAATATATTTGAAGTCTTTACCTGGCTCTTTACCAACCGAGATTTTGATATGAGGGGGAGAGATAATTAATTATGGATTAGATAATTGTAAATAGGAAGACTGGTTTCATTGTTTGAACTGTTTTTTCTTGATTCTTTTCTCTTCCTTCTTTTGTTCTTGTTTTCTTTTTTAAACCTGTGATTGTTTTATGGTAAAATATGAAAATGTGGATTGATTATATGGTTGTAAAAGGTTAAGTTAACCAAATACAACAATTTAAACAAAAAAAAGCTATTCAGACCCCCGCTTACTGACCCCATCTACATTAGGGATCAGCTCAAACCAGATTCCCTAGTGGTCACTACCACCAGAAAAAGGGCAGGCACTCCCCTGGCGTCAGCAGAAGCCCCGCCAGACAAGGAGAGCAAGAAGATATATACGTTTGGGAGAAAGGCCGCCCCCTCAGCAGCATACTGGACAAGAATCGCTAACCATACTACACTGTTAGCTAGTTACAGCTGCCACAAAGGGGATGAGCTGGAAAGCAAAAATAGAAACCGTCCCAGAACCACTAAAGGCTCAACTGCTTAAAACTATCTCGTAAGGCAAGCAAATCTCGAACTGCATCCTGAACAATCTTGATGCGGCGGATAACGCAGGATGCATCATAGCGGAGGCAACACTCGCTAAGCAACATGCCTGTTTTAGGCAGTCTGGGTTTAAGCTAGAAACTCTGGCAACCCTCTTAAACATGCCGGTTGAGCCAAATGTATTATTTGGGATGGCCGTAGAGGATACCCACCTTCACACGCACAGGGTGTGAAAATCCACACTAGACATAGATATTTGGACAGAAGTACACTTCTATATAAAATAATTCATATTGTGATCATTATATACAATAGTAATTACTTTACATGTTTATTTTTGTGTTTTAGAATGTTTATTTGACATTCACAAGTAAATTTGATCACTGAAAAAGCAGCCAAAAAATGTGTAAGTGGGGTCTTCTCATCAAGATAAGGAGTGAGATTAGTAGGGGAGTGAGAAATACAATTCTGACAATGTATTAGCCCTCTTTGTTTTTCCTCCTTATGATTCGTCAACACTTAGTGGTGTTTCTGGGCCCCACGCCATGATGGCACGTACTTGAATAAATCTAATTTACTTGATCTAATGGGCTGTCTTCAGGACACTGCTTGAAAGCACAACTTGATCAACTAACTATATTTCTTATAGCCAGACTTTTTCATCTTGTTCTGGCCATTCACCTCTGACAAATAGCTTGTGCAGAAGGTGCTCCCTAGCTATTTTGATTTCTATTGTGGTCCTTTTGGACAGGTTCTTTCCTAATTAATTTATGTAAGGGTAACCCGTATTCTATTGCTTTCTGTCTATTTTGCGGTTGATTTAGCTTTAATTTTTAGACACAGGCCTGGTACTTACAGTATTTGTTTTTGGGGGGCGCTTGTACAGTGTAACCCAGTATTCCAACCACACAAAGTATCACTAACTTTCCGGTTAGTCTGTTGTGTTAGACTATCACGGGTGGCAACCAAACTCAAATCCGGCTAACGAGCCCCCAAATATGTTAAGGATTTCAATCTGGTGACGCACACCTTGGTCTCGGCCTAGTATGTAGCGCACAATTGAGATGCTGTTCCCCTTATTTTTTACAGCAGATTCAATTTGAGATGGTACACAACTCGTATCGCACCCCCTTTTTCAAATAGCCCGGGTCACAATGGACCATGAACCAGGCTAGTTGATGAAATGCAAAATGTATTTATTTTAAAAGTCAAAAGAAATCATACCATTTTTAATATGGGGCAGCAATCACCAATGGGGTGATAATTACAATGAAAATGAAATCAAGACACTTTGTTACCTTCTGCTAGAACATATACACAGAACAATTGAATAGGAGCACTTTTTGATTTTTGGAAAGATAGCACCCAAGTTATCCCCTGCAATGTTCCCTCAACCCACAGATAATCGAATTATGAGTGGATAGAAAGCAGCAGGTAATCAGGAATAAGAGGCAGAAGACAATACAAATCTGACCTTGCCTCACAGAATAAGAGGCAGAAGCAAGACTTTAAACCCTTAACAAAGGCCTAAAATAACACAAATGGCAAATAATTAATGTGTGGTTAAATTATAATATATACATATGTTTTATCACAATAGCATGTATGTTATATCACTGGCAATCACAAGGTAATGGATCAGCTAAAGAAAAACAATTTGAAAATGAGCGGAAAGTTTAGAGCATGCTGCAGCCAAATGACACGTGGGAAAACTTGGAATTTTCTCAATTCCTGCTTTAAATTACCTGGGTGAAATACTCTGATTTGAAGTGCGGTTTTCTGAGCTGTGGAATAGATGTATATCACAGGGACACTATAGAGTTGAAAATAGGTCTCTAGCTGTGAAACTGGATGAGTTATGCAAGATATAAAAAGGTGCGCTCTGAGTAAAATGAAGCCATGAAATAGGAAAGGAAATCAGTTGTGACGAGAACAGTTTTACTTTAAACTAGAGTATTCAGACTAGACCACCAAAGATGGACACAGTAAGATCCAAGGTTGATTTGCGAGTTCAACCCAGTCACGCCAGGGCCCAACCCTGGCGGAAAGCAGTCCGATCACTTGAAATGACTAATGGCTTAGGATTACACAAGACCAAATTGAAAAGAGATGGCGCTAGCGGTAAAAATTTAAGGACAGGATGCGAGGATAATTATAACAGTTTCAACAAGTTATCGGCGTAAGATAGGATTGCTTGGAGAGGGGGATAAGGATAAAGGCAAGACCAGATGGGCTATGTATTTCTAAGGGGTAGGGATCATACTCGCAGTCCACTTTCTAGTTTTGGAATTTGGACGGTCAACTGGGTCGGGTCACCACACGGCTGGCGCGCCTGGCAAAAGGCAGCTGGGCAAGGTCTGGTCACCGGGTAGCGAACAGCTGGGCAATTCGGGTCACTGGATGGTAATTCTCCTAGCAAAGGACCGCTAAATGGCAAGATTGCAGTGGGCATGCAGGTAGAGGGCCGCAAGCCAGCATGATCTCAGGATGCAAAAGGTACCACAGCTTTCCCCTTTTTGTTAATGGGAGATTAGTGGGTTTGTTCTAGATCAATGGCCTTGCTGGGAATAGGATCAGCAATGCTTAGGCCTTGTATTTGGAATCCGCAAGATGGCTGGAGCAGATCATGAACGCAGAGCAGGAACCTCAGGAAGTGTGTCTGTCTGGAGTCTTGTCAGGACTCTTATTTATAATGCATAGTGACATCAAATTATATGGCTGGGAAGGCTTAACTAAGCACATCTATAACCGACTGGATTGGTCAGGGGTGCTAGTCCCGCCTCGCTCTCAACTGGTTGGATTTCAAGGGCAGCATGTCAGATTTATGAAGTAAGATTTATAATGTTCAAAAACCTCCCACAGTTACTTTAGCTAAAAACCGATTTTGCCACAAATGGTACATTTATACAGTTTGTCTCTTAGCAACTTACATAAACAGGTTACATATTTTATGCAGACCATTCCACTCCAACTCTAAACTCTGTGAGACATTGTTTCGCCCCTCTAAACTTTTTGGTAATTTTGAGTATGAAAGATTCGGCCTAAAATTCTGTAACTTTATACACGTATGTGGATTATCATAAAGGATGCAAGTATTAAAAGTTGCCATGGCATCATGGATACTTCCCTTATAATCCCCAATTCTTTGCCATTTCTGTCCCCAAGGTGTCAGTGAATTTCTACAATGTCTCAAATTATAAACCACAAAATCACTTTTAAACTGCTAGATTTTCACATTTTTACAAAGTTCTGCTGCAGAGCTAAAAGTATTTACATTTTTATTAATAAATAGTCTTTGGAGGCAAATGTTCAATCTGTTTCCTATGTGTGGGCCTGCCTTTCAAGGCTACCCCCCTTCACGGTCAGGGTTATCAGGAGATTCCCTTGAAGCTTCCTGTAGAAATCACAAGGTGTGACTTTCTTTTCACATGTCCTTGTCCTGGAAGTTCCATTGTCAGAGGGTTCAGCCTAGACCAGATTCTGTACAACCTAATAATTATCACTGGGGTGTTAGTATCTACTGAGGGGCCCTTTTTGTTTCTGTCATCCTCTCGGCAGAAACTTGAAACTTTATGGTGGTTCCCTTTCTTTGGGGGGAAGCCTTAGCTCTGCCAATTGGTATAACCTGTTTTTGGGAGCTTGCAAAATCTAGCTCAGGCAGTTTAAAACCTTTTTTTGGCCCCCAATAAAAAAAAAAGAACAAGCCTGTTGAATAGACAGCGCATATGTTTCCCAGCAGCCAACCCCTTCACATTGCTAGGCAAAGACAAGCTTTCATTCAACATTTTACTTTCTTTTAAAACAGACTTTTTTTTCTTCTGGTTTGCAAAGCCCATTTTACGTATGTGGTGCAAGCTGCTAGCACTTTGCTTCTTAAATTCGTTTTTTTGACTTTCCATGCGGATTCCCACACTGTTTAGCAACCGTAGTTATTTTCTTGTGGGCAGTAGTTTATTTGAAGTACGGATGCACTGAAATTGGCATAGACCAGATAGCTGGAGTTTCTTTGAACTACTGATCCTTGATACTTTGTAAAAGAGTGAACACGTTTCCCGTGAGGGTAAATGAAGTTTCTTTGTTGATTCTTCTCAGATTTGGTTTGTCAGAGCCTGTCATTCGTGGGTCATGCCTGGTTTTGCTGAAGCACAATGGGGATATGAATGGAGAGACGGGGCCTTATTAATAACAGTAGTTTGAGGAAGAACAGATGAAAATGGCGTCAGAGCAGCATCATTTTTTTTAAAGGTGAAATGCTTCCTTTTTCATTGGGGACTTTGGCCTTTCAGCAAAGCAGTGCTGCTTTTTCCACTATATTTCTTTTGTACGTGTCAGAACACACTAGCAAGCTCCCTCGGTGTGTCCCCTAGTTCTTTCCTGCCCAATATGTGCTTGACAAGATGGTGCAGGCATCTTTTTGTTGCTGCACAACGCAGTTTTGAGGCCATGGTGTTCACTGGAACCAGCGCAATAATTTTGCAGTTTCTGCTGAAGCGCAGCTTGGTTTTGGAGAAATTCTGTTGAATGGGTCAATGTAGCCAACAAGGCCCTCGCAGACTGCACCACAGCCATGTTCTATCTGAACAAACAGGGAGGCACATACTCTCTAAGTCTGTCCAAGCTATCCCAAAAAATATGGAAGTGGGCACTCAAGCGAAACATGTTCCTAACATCTCCACACATTCCAGGGGAACTCAGTTCTCTGGCAGACACTCTAAGTATATCTATAGAAAAAAATGCCACAAAAACAGCTACCCGCCTACACACTTACTAGGTGTGTCTAGTTGCAACAAGTGCTATCTTTCATGTCGATTGTTTGATAACGACAAAAACAAGAGATATACATATTTTAATTTATGAATACAAGACATTAAAAAAAAAATTGTATTAAAGACAAAAAATGCATTTTGTTTACACATAACACATAAAAGACATTTAGTGAAAGTCAATCTTTTCTACCAACCAAAAAAATTTCTTTGAACTTAACAAAATCATCATGTGTTTGTGATGTTGTGAGGTTAGTAAGGGTGTGAGGTGAACATCTTGTTATTTCATGAAACCTCGAATTAAATTAACTTGTCCTTGACTGTGTCGACACCAAGAAGTGTGTTTCTGGGTACTAGCAATAATTGTTCAAAAGAAAAGCACTCTATAGCCAGCTGAAGATGCTGTAAGATGTGTGCTGGACCCGTCTTCAGGATTTTGTATGAAAACGCCCAAAGTTGATGTAAAAGATAGTTCATTGGTTGATGCCCTTCACTTATGGCAATCTAAAAACCAAAACGAAAAAACTGTGTTGGTGACATGATAAAAACCAAATAGGAGTGTCGTTTCTCTATCAGTGTGCACATGCAACAGTTTCCACGAACTTTTCAATTACTTGGTTGACGTGTGTGGCCTCAAATTAAGTGAAAATGTGGACGAAATTCAGTTGTCCGGACTGTGAATCTTCACAATTATTAGAACTAGAAGAGAATTTGAATGATAAATGAACTTTAAATGTTCGTGTTTGCAATTTCTTTTAGCTTTTACCACGACTTAGTTCATTGTATACAAAAGTGCAATTGTTACTCTGTGGCATCATAGCAGGGGAAACTCTGTCTGTTTTAAAAAAAAGAACCAAGAGGTTCTTTATCAACATTTTTAAAAGTCACAGTGAGACTATTTTGATGCTGCCCAAGGTGCATTTTACCTAAAACTACACACCTGCTATTCAGGGCTAGATGTAATTTTTATATAAGCAACATTCGATTCATTATGTTTTTAAATAAATGAGTATCTTCAGACGAAAGGATGGATATTCTTCAGTTGGCTTCGACAGCCGCGGGTGTATTTTGCACATGTCTTATCTGATGGTACCGTAATCTGGTACTCACCCAATCTGTCGGTGTAAATGCTAAAATTTAGCAGCCAGTGATTATCAAAAAAGCCTGTGTGTGAATATTTCTCAGGCACGGTTGTTTATGCATTTACCTTTGTAACGTCTTGTTAATTGTAGCTCTCACAATTGAACGCTGTTGATTCCTCAATTTGTGGCTGCCGGATATTGCCGCACTTGCACGCAAAGAGCTAAACTTAAACTGCAATGACTGCCTAGTTAAATGCGTCCGCCATCTTGGAATGAAAAATGGCGGACGCGGCTAGTAAATAGCATTTTGAAAACACGGAAAAAACAGCATTTTAACAGTTTCAGCAATTTCATATTACTATCTGTGATTTGTTTTATTTTTCATATAAACCATACAAATATTTTGGCATACATAATGAATTGGAAAAATTAGACCGATAGTAATTGAATACATTATTTCTTTGCTGAGATGAAGATCAGGTCACCTGTTTGAAATAATGTGGCGAAATTTGAGTGTGGCAAAAGGGAGTAGATTTTGAAAGCAGCAGATGAGGGGTGGCTTCAAACAGATATACCGAGTGTTCATTTTGTAATGCTGGACATATAATGACAGAATTAGCATATTTTTCATTTTGGACCTGCATCTTTTATTTATGCCACGAGAGTTTGGTGTATGGTTTTCCTGTCAATTTTGGGCAGTATAGTGAGATGAAACAACGAGAAACCAGAGTATGGTAACATGTAGAAGGTCATTGATGACTTACTTGTGCAAAAATGAGACGCTGAGGTTAAGAAGGGGAAGAAAACTGTAAAAGCCTAGAATCTGAAATGAAAAATAAATACTTGTATAGAGGTGAGGGGATTAATAAAAAAGTGGGGGGGTAAGGGAAGAGGAATGAAGGAGGGAAGGAGAGAATTGGGGAATCTCGGGAGGTAATGCGAAATATAACGTTCTGTAAGACAGGAATATGAGTAAAATGTAGAGCATGTGAGCTCAATGTGGTCAAAAGCTATGCTGTAATTGCTTATATGCCTTCGAACCAAAAATAGACATGGAAGCTAGACCAAAACGGTAATGTCAAAGACTGAGAAACAGCCTTAGAATGGACTATCGCTAAGATACAACTCAGTCCTACACAACGTATGTAAGGGAAATTGATTTTGTACTTATAAAGTTGCTTAAAAGCACAATTTCTCTTCGAAACAATACCAAAAGAGCATGACCTAAGGACAAATGATGAACTTACTCATTTATTAAAGCTATTTAACTTGTAATGGAGGATGAAGCATGGTCAATCTCGAACTAAGCCCTGGGGGTAATTAATTGAGATGAACAGAGTTGTCATTTACAATGCCTGCAGAAGTATTCCGAGTGTATAAACGCTTCAGTAAAACATGGGCGGGGAGGCAATATATTGTAAAGTGTCAGGTTCTCAATCTTGCGCAGGGGTAGCACGTACACCTACCTCCCCGTTGGGTCTTGGCACCTGGCTAGGTAGACAACACAGGCCACCGCGACCCGCCGGGGAAAGAGGGTTAGGGTCCGTTGAATTGGATAGGTAGGGGGTAGTTAGGGCAACCGGGTAAAGGGGAGGAAGGGTTGGAAAGGGTTATGGATTAGGAGGGATTAGGAAAGGTTCGCCTTAATGTGTTCCGCCTGGGGCTCCTGAGATCGACGGTACTCCGCCCATGCACGCTTCCACACTCCTAACTAACTTGCCCCAAAACACTGTGACATAAAGCAAGGTTCACCAACAGCATTCAGGACTTAACATCATAGGAAAACGTTATGGACACGCTACAGCTTCTGACATCGATTTGGTAGTTCACCAAACCTCAAGGTTAGCATTATCATTAGCACCCAACACTTTTAGAATAACCAAAGGAGCACTTGCTGATGAGTTCCCCCAAGAATCAACAAGGCGGTGTTGCTTCACATGGCAACGAAAAGATTTAAGCTGGGTTACGATTCGCCCCAAGAATCTACAAGCCGTGAAGACCGTGTTGCTTCACACAGCACACAGCGACGAAATGGTTAAGCCGGAACTTTCCTCAGTCCGGCGCTCGCATTGGTTTAGAAAGTTGTGGGGGCTTTTCCCACAACGTTGCATGCACTACTGTCAATAGCAAGGGAAATGCACTTATCTTGCCGGAGGTGCGGGGCCTGCAGAGATCACAGGCGGGGAATGGCCCCGCGGGTCGCAGCCTGCAGGAGCCCTCAGCCTACACGTCCTCTCCAGTCCGTGCCTGTTAGCGCAAGCGAGGATCCGTGCGCTCGTCACGCGCATGCGCGGATCGTCGGGCGTTGTCCCGTGTAGGTCTTCTGCTCGCGAGCACGCGAGCTTGCTGGGACTTGTAGTTCCGGCTACCGGATGGCGTTTTCTGCCATCCGCAGCCTGTGTTCTGCAACGTGGACACAACAGTGTTTTAAAATATGGTAGTTTATGGCTCCTACAAGACCCAATCCCCACACTGGACACAGCTGAGGCTGTGGTGGTTCTGACATAAAGTCTCACAACGGGAACCTTAAGTTAGACTCCATTGTGGCGGAACAAAATATGTACCCCCATATGTTGCATATTCGATCTCAAGTTAAGTTGGACTATGTAATAAGGTTGTAAAAAGTAGCCGGAGGAAATTCGATTATCATCTAATAATTATTCAATGGCTCTAGGAGATGACCTACTGTTCTGTTATGCTTATTCTTGTTGTATGAACTCGGGAGGAACTTCATCGAACTGTTTCATCATTACTGCTCTGTGTTATAAATTGAAAATCTAATAAAATATTTGTTTAAAAAAAAAACAAGCTACATTCGATTCCAATATTGAGACCAGCTCGGACAGTGTTTAGATTATAAATCCATTTCTGTTCAAGCTGTCTCAACCTGTGATCTCGATCCCCTCCTTGGGGGTGAGCTGGCACTGTTTGAATGATGAACCATTCAATATCTTTAGCAGTGTGTTTTTGCTTTGGCAAAGTGGGCTACTAGTGGTTTATCGGGCACTAAGTTTTTGACACACGAGCGGTGTTCGCAGATCCTTTGCTTTATGGGTCTCTTTGTCTTGCTGATATATATTAGCCCACACAGGCAAGTGATGGCATAAATTGCCCATGGTGTATTACAATTAGTGAAGCCCTTTAAATGCCAAGTTAAGCCTTTTAAGTTGACGGTTTTCACATTCTTTGTCAAGCGACATACTGAGCAGTTTCCGCATTTGAAATGACCACTAACTGGTGGTAGATGCCACAATGTTGTTTGTTGCAAAACTGAAGGTGTTTTCTACACTTTGTAAGTGTGTACCAAATTGTCATGCAAATTGGGCATACGCTTAAACGCAAAACGCAGTTTTTGCAAAGCGAAATCCTCAGTTTGAATCAAGGTCCAGTTCTTCAAAATACAACGGCGAAGGTCGTTGCTAATTGGGGAATACGTGGAAACGCATGTGATTTAGTCCTCTAGTGTACTCTGCATCGTTTTTCCAAGCATTGGTCTCTGTTGATGTTATGTGCCCTTTTCATTGATCGTCGAATGATATGTGGATATCCCCGTTCTTTTAGTCTTTGTGACAAATTTTTGCTGTGAATGTCGAAATCTTCCTTTGTTGAACAATTGCGCCTGATAGGCAAAAATTGACCAAAGGGAAGATTTTCGCGCAATGATTGAGGATGGAAACTTTTGAACGACAGCAATGTATTTTTGTCCGCTGGCTTCTTATATAGAGTAGTGCTTAATGTGCCTAAAGATGGATTCCAAGATGGCCGCCGGAGCGAGGAGACACGCGTGAGTCTCGCTCCCGCCGGGCCACTCATTAGCACCATAGAAGCCGCGAACCGGAGGGGGGCCGTTCCGCACACACAGCTCCGAGTGCGGCTCACGGCACTGGCCGCAGGAGGAAGACGCCTCGGTCCCCACCCGCGCCGAGGAGCGGTGCTCCCCCTCCCCCATCGGGACGAGGCGCGGTCCTCGCACCGCGAAAGCGCAATACAGGCCCCCCCAGAGACGCGAAGTGGAGGCCGTCGGCGCGGGCGGCGAGGATCGGCGAGGCGCCACTGACCGGAGCCCCAGCGTTGCGGCGCCCGGGGGTCGGGCTTTCATCCGGCGGCATCGAGAGACGGGCCCGGCGCCCCCCGTCAGCAGCGGACCCCGCAGGAGGAGCGGGAGGGAGCCGGGTGTTGCGCTGCACACAAACAGCCGCCCCGTGGCTTCGGACACCAACGGCGGTCCCCAGTCCGGTGGACTATAAGGTGAGGCGCCCTCCCTGGTGCTCCCCGCGCCCCCCCCTGGAGCCCCGCGAACTTGGAGGGCCTGCCCCCCCCCACACTGGCGGCTAGATTCGCAAGAAGGCCCAACTCAGCCGAAGCGGAGAGGGACCACCCCCTCCCCCACATTTGAGGGGTACGTGAAGGCGGCCAAAAACCGGAGCACCGCTGCCAGGCCCTCCCTGAGACTCAAAGAGCAGGCGGACGGCGCAATCACCGAGGGAAGCACTGTCCGGAGCCCCAACACTGCAGCGCACGTGGGGACCATTCAGCAGGCGGCACAGCTAAGAGGGTTATCCTCCCCCCTTCCTTCCCAGTAGCCCCCCGAAGCCACCCCCTACAACCACCAGCAACTCAAGAAGAGACTCGAACTAGCAGCAGGACGCGCCAAGGCCTACCTTTCAAGAGGCATTTCCCCGACCATAGAAACAGGAGAGGGGGAAGGCTCGTCCGGGGGGGATACTAAGGCAAGAACTCTTAGAGGAAGATATGTCTAAAGCGAAGGGGAGGGGGGGGATCCCTACAGATACAGCAGCCCCCCAAACAAGACTCCAGCCTGATACAAATGTGGGCAGTGGACACCCCAGTGACAACTAGGAGCAGAGTACAGGAGGACTCTTCCCTGCAGACCGCGAACTCGTCCGAGGCGAGGGACTTGGCCTCTGGCTCCCAACCCCCGACAAAAGACGATATGCACTCCTGGTTTAAAGAACTACAAGATAAACTAATGTCAACTGTCCAGGACCAGTTCGCAGCAATCAAGCAGGATATGCAACAGGCAATACAAGGAGTTCAACATGACATTGCCAACCTAGAAGAAAGGACGAACACCCTAGAAAAGATAGTACAAAACGCAGAAGAAGAGGCTCTTCAGAGCGCCGAAACACAAGAGCACCTAGTGCGCCTGACCCATAATCTGGAAATACAGTGCGAAGACCTAGAGAACAGGTCTCGCAGATCGAATATTCGCATCAAAAATATGCCAGAATCGGTCCTGGACAGGGATCTAAAGAAGGCGGTACAGGAGGTCTTCGGGGATATCATCGATGCTCAGGACCCGGAGGCAGTGGGGATCGATCGCATACATAGAGTAGGCCCGAGATGCACGGGGGCACCAGGAGAGAGACCCAGAGACGTCCTGGCGGCTCTGTCCTCCTATCCACAAAAAGAGCTTATTCTACGAAGAGCAAGGCAGATGGATCAAATCAGGATGAACGGGGCAGACATTCAGCTGTTTCAGGACTTATCAGCCGTTACACTCCTAAAGAGAAGAGAGATGGCCCCACTCACGAGGGAACTGGTCACAAGAGAGATAAAATATAAATGGACATTCCCTTTCGGTCAGCTGTTCGACTGGGATGGGAAACAAAGGAGGGTGACCTCCATGGAAGAGGGGCTAACCATATTGGACATCCAGTCAGGGGAGTCCTTGACCAGAAAGGATAGAAAAAAGGGGGAACTACAAAACAGACCGGGGGGATGGGAAATGGTCCGACAGAAAAGAAAACGGCGCGGAGGGGGAAGGGATGGGTCAAGCGAAATAAAGTAGAGGATGCAAATATAAAAGAACATGAGACCCGGGGCTCTATAGCTGAAGGCAGCTTATGGAACGGCACCCAATGATGGAATTCGCAAACGACAGACATAGTTGGCCCGGCATGGAGCCGGAACAACCCACATTAAGGTCAAGGAATGATGCGGGGTTTAGGACTCCCCACTAAGTTAACCTCGAGCCTACAGAGGGCTGGGAGCGACAGGCGGAACGCCAAAGCTACCTTAGGTACCCGTGCCCTCCTCGGGTGTAAAGTTGGAACTAAGTTTATGGTTGAGGGACTTATTTACAGTTTGGGGGGGGAGGGAAGATCTTCCGGAAGAGAGAAGGGGAAACTTAACTCGGGCTTAACACATGTACAACCTGACTATCTGAAATGGGGAAGATACGATTTGTAACTTTAAATGTAAGGGGCCTGAACTCCCCGGTGAAGCGGAAAAAAGTGGAGATCATGTTAAGAAGAGAAAAGGCGGATGTGCTATTGTTCCAGGAGACCCACATTAAAGGGGGAAAATACGCCTGAGAGGCTACGAGATAATAGCACAATCCAATGCAGCGGAAAAAAAGGCAGGAGTGTTGATTGCTGTGAAAGGGAGTATAGAAGTAAAGGTGATCGACAAAACTTCAGACAAGGATGGAAGGTATGTCTTTGCCAATATCAAACTACACAACGCCCTTCTGACACTGGCTTCCATTTATGCCCCAAACTCGGGCCAAGATGGCTTTCTGAGGGACACTATGGGGAAGCTGGAGGGGTACGCGAAGGGGGAAATGATTATAGGAGGAGACCTTAATATGGCCTGGTTCCCCCACTCTGACCGTAGCGCGAGCGGACCCCTCCACCAGAGCGCCCCCTCTCAGCGTCTGAGAAAACAGATGGAAGGTATGGCCCTGTGGGATGCATGGAGGGAACATAAAGGTCAAACCAAGGGATACACCTACTTTTCAAACGTTCACAACACAATGTCTAGAATAGACTACTTCTGGGTGTCAGTGGGGATCCTGGGTAAAATACAAGACCTGGAACTGGGCCCCATTTCTCTGTCGGACCATGCACCCCTCTGGTTGGATCTGTCGACTCCAAGGAACGAAAAGAGAATATGGAGATGGACACTCCCACAAGAAATACTATCTGACCCAGTGATGGGAGAATCCATAAGGGAAAAAATAGAAGAATTCTTTGATCATAACGACACGGGGGAGGTCTCCCTGAGCACCGTATGGGAGACGTGCAAGGCTGTAATCAGGGGCTACTTAATAGCCCTCAAAGCGACAAGGGATAAACAAACACGGCAGTGGGAATCAGAACTGGAAAAGAAGCTGTCAGATATCCGGGAAGAATTAATGGCAAACCCCACAAGAGACTTAAAAAAGACACTCAAACACACCGAGGGTCAACTCGAACATCTCCGTAGCAAACAAGCCCAGAGATCTCTCCTATACCTCAAACAGAAATACTACATAAAAGCCAACAAGGCAGACCGGCATCTCGCCCGACTGCTCTCGTCGAAGCGGAACGTAACGACCATCAGGAATGTCAAAAATGCGCACGGGGATACGCTAACGAACTCCGAGGATATAGGGAACACATTCAGGGAATTCTATCAGAACCTGTACTCCACAGAGAACCCGAATGAAGCTGACCAAAACAGATTCCTGACATCGATCCCCTTTCAGAAAATATCAGAAGAAGCCAGAGTAGACCTGGAGGCCCAGATAACCGAAAGTGAAGTGAAGAAGGCGATAATGAGCCTCCCACTCAACGAAGCACCCGGCCCGGACGGCTTCACAGCCCCATTCTACAAAAAATATGTAGACATCCTCGCCCCATTCCTCACTAGACTACTAAACACCTTCAAAGATAGTGGGAATGTTACCCCATCTATGAACGAGGCAAACATTTTGGTTTTCCATAAACAAGGGAAGGATCCCTCCCTCCCGGGCTCATACAGACCTATTGCCCTAATTAACCTAGACTCAAAAATCTACACCAAAATCCTGGCGGCCAGGCTCTCCCCACTGCTCCCCTCCTTAATTAACCCAGATCAATCGGGATTCATTCCGGGAAGACAGACACATGACAACACCAGAAGGCTAGCCCACCTTATAGAGAAAATTAAATTCTCCCGCACCCCTGCAGTACTACTTTCTTTAGATGCCGAAAAGGCGTTCGACCGTGTAGAATGGTCAATGCTCTTTAAAACCCTGGCGCACATGGGATTTGGGAACCAATATAATAACATGATCAAAGCCAATTACTCCTCCCCCTCTGCTAGGATAGCGGTAAATGGAGAGATAACGGAGAGGGTGGAAATCTCCAGGGGAACGAAACAGGGCTGCCCGCTTTCACCACTCTTGTATGCGCTATTCCTAGAACCCCTACTTATTAAAATTAGGGAAACAGACCAAATCAGGGGGATCGAGATGGCGGGGAGACAACATAAGGTTATAGCCTATGCGGATGACATGCTATTGGCACTGGAGGACCCAACCCACTCAGCCCCAGCGGCGTTCCACCTACTAGAGCTATTTGGGAACATATCTGGCTTAAGAATAAATAAAAAAAAATCAGAAATGCTTATATTAGCCGGGAGCAGTGAAACACTGGGAAGGGAGGCAGACCATTTGGACATAAAGGTCGCGGAGGAGGGCATAAAATATTTGGGCATAACACTCACTCACAAGGTAGAGACATTGTATAAAAAGAACTATCCCCCACTCCTTGCCAGGATTCAAAAAGATTTAGAGAGGTGGAATCCCCTAAATATTTCTTGGTGGGGGAGAATTCAATCGATAAAAATGAACATCCTCCCTAAAGCGCTGTATTACTTCCAATCCCTGCCGGTTGGGGTCCCTGACTCCTTTTTCAGAGCCCTAGCCAAGTCGGTCTCATCCTTCATATGGAACAGGAAACCCTCCAGAGTATCCAGAACTATCCTCACATCCAACATTAGGGAAGGGAGCTTGGCACTCCCACACTTTAAGAACTACTACCAAGCGGCACAACTCAGGATCCTGAAAGAATGGCTAGGGGATAATCAACGAACGATTTGGGTGACACAGGACAGGGCAGTCGCTAGAACGCCACTGGAAGACCTATTATGGACACCAAAGCAGAACAGGCATCCAAATCTGCGCATTTGTGAGATCATGAGGACCACGCTGAACGCCTGGGACGAGCAGACACGGAGAGAGAACATCACCACGGCTACTGCCCCGTTCACCCCAATCTGTAGAAACCGGCAATTCCCTCCGGGGACTGAGCAAGGGGCTTATGGGAACTGGGAGGAAGCTGGTTGCAGGAAAATAGGGGAGATGTTCGTAGACGGGGAGATGAGATCTTTTGCCGACTGCAAATCACTCTGGAACCTCACAAACGCGGACAGGTACAAATATGAGCAGCTCAGACACTGGCTGACCACGCCTGAGATCACCCGAGCTGCGACAAGAGAGCTTACCGCCTTTGAAAAGTTTCTCCTCACCAACTCAGGAGACAGAAAACTAGTCTCCAATCTCTATAGGTTCATGAATACTCAGGGAGAAGACATCAAGTGGGCATACATGAAAAGATGGGAAAAGACGCTGGGGGTAGTCATCACCACACAGCAGTTGCAGTCGCTATGGGCCGATATCCACAAACTGACCAGAGCAGTACAAACCAAAGAAATGTGGATTAAGATCGTCACGCAATGGCACTACACCCCGGAGAGGCTAAATAGCATGTACCCACATACACCTAATCGCTGCTGGAGAGGTTGTACAGATGCAGGCACGTGGAGACACATCTGGTGGGACTGCCCTAAGGTCAAACTCTTCTGGACAGAAGTAATAGCCGAACTGAAAAAGATCTTCCCAGACGTGGATCGTTACACGGAGAAAACCTGGCTCTGTGGATTCACAGAGCACTATGACAACACACTCACCAAGGCGCAGCGAAAAAGCTTCATGAGCCTACTCATAGCGGCCTGGGCAACAATCGCACAGGGATGGAAAAAAAGAGACCCACCGATGCTGTTCACATGGTTACACAAGGTCTGGTCCCAAATGACCATGGAAAAAATCACACACAATCTCCACGGAACACATAGCTCCTTCATAAAAGAATGGGGAGGAGTGCTAGAATATCTCCAGTCAGACTACATGGCACAGTGGTGCCCGCACTCCATAAAAATAACGGACTTATTCACCTCTTAATCGGCCACGAGTACAATGGAACAATGACTATACTTCCGGAAGAGGGTGGGTGGGGGAGGCGGGACGGGAAGTTGAGGGATTGTTTACCTTTTCTATCACTTATAAACTAATAAAAATGTTTTAAAAAAAAAAATGTGCCTAAAGATGTTTTGTGAATCTCTAGATCTAAGAAGGCTATTTTTTTAGGGTCTAGATTCATGGTGAACTTTATGCATGGATCTTGTAAGTTTAACCACACAAGAAAATCTGTCAGAGTTGTTTCACTACTATGCCATAAAAGAAACGCATCATCTATATAACGATGCCAAGCTTTAATTTGCATTTTTAAGGGATTATTTTCATGGTACACAGATTTTAATTCTAAATTGTCCATGAATAAATTTGCTAGGTCGGGGGCAAAGGTCGCGCCCATGCTTGTCCCGTGTAGCTGTTGGTAAAATGTGTCTTCCACCATAAAGAAATTATTGACCAATGCTTTTCTGATGCATTCACATATGAACTCTGAAGGGATTGTTTGGTCTTCTCTGGTTTCAAGGTAGGAACGTATAATTTCAATGCATTGTAGTTGGGGGGGAATGCTAGTGTATAGCGATTCCGCATCTAATGTGACCAAAATATCATTTGGATCAGTGACAAGATTGTTGGTAATTTTGATCATATTGGTAGTGTCCTGGACATATGACCTCATTTTAATACAAAAGGTCTAAGAAATGAGTCTGTGTAGATTGACAGTGGTTCCAGTAAAGAACCGATTGCAGCTGCAATGGGGCGCCCTGGTGGTTTTGTGGCATCTTTATGTATATTCAATATAGAGCTGGAATAGCGGGCTGGCTTGTTGTGAGAAAAGCTTTTTCATCCTCATCTATCCAGCCTTCATTTAATGCATGAGACAAAAGGCTGCTAATTTCATCCCGTATGGTGTTGGTGGGATTTCCCGGGAGCTGTCTGTAAAACTTTGTGTTTTCTAATTGTTTGTGGACTTCATTTTTGTATTGTTGAGTATCCCATAGTACTACTCCGCCACCTTTATCCGCAGGTTTAATGACGAATAGATCGTTATTTTCTAGACCAATGAGAGCTGATTTTTCTTCCTTCAATAGATTGTTGATGCATCTATTTTTTGTTTTGATGAGTGTTTTCATCTCTCGAAGTACTTTGTTCTTGAAACTTACGATTTCGGGTGAGATCATCGATGCCAGTGGTATAAAAGAGGATGGTGGCTTAAGGCCCGTGACACTAGATGTTTTTTGAACTGTAGGGTCTCTGTCACGAAAAAAGTATTTTAGTCTTAGAATGCGAAAGAAGTTGCGCATCAATTTCAGTTTGAAACAAGTCAGCACTGTTAGTTGGCACGAAAGACAAGCATTTACTTAAAAGGCTGATTTCAATTGGAGGCAAGATATGCTGACTTAAATTGAAAATTAGAATCCCCAACATTGGAGTTACCAAATTTGGGGAGGTGGTTGCCACTGGCGGATGGGCATCCCGTGATTGCCCGGTTGTCGCATTTTGCCTCTTTTGCCCCGTCCTTG